>NC_086160.1:54201187-54826187 GCF_035149785.1 Candoia aspera
AGCTGCAGAATTATCACAATAGCCACTGTAGGAATTCTGAGAACTGTGATCCATACATTTGAGGGCACCCAGATTAAGTATGGCTATAATACATTTTTTCCTTAATCTGCTACCCCCCACATACATTTGGATTCCAATTTCCATGTCCCAGTTAGCACAAGTGGTAATTATGGGAGTTGTAGCCCATGAGATTTGGAAGGCATCAAATTGGGAAATGTAAGGATGTGACTTCTAAAAATATTTAAATGAATGAGAGCTTTAATGTTGGCTTTATCTTGGCTGCAGTCAATAGGCCCACATTTTACAATGTTAGTATTGCTTGCTTGGGAACTAAAAGACATATAAAGTAAATGTTTGAAAGTAACATTTTCCTTCCTGCTCTGTAGGGTATTCTCTGAATCCAACTTTACTCTGAATTATACTGTGTAGGGATCACATGATGAATAAAAAGGCAATTCTAACTTTCACTGAATTCTATAGACCCATCTCATTCAGAGATCTGGAGGGTTAACTTGACAGCATGATAGAATCAGGAGACAAACAAGTGTATGGACAGTTAAATAATTAATAATACATTCTGAACTATAAAAGTGAGACACCATATTTATTTATTTATTTTATAAATTTATTCACCGCCCATCTCTCCCCTATAGGGGGACTCTGGGTGGCTTACAATAAAATATGCTATGCTACAATCTTAGTACTGTATAAAAATCAGGTTTATTTTTAAAGTAAGTTATAAAACATCTTGATATGTCTGGAAAGTGGGGACAGGCATGTTTTCTCTCAGTCTGATGGAATTAAATCTGCATGTTGATGAATGATGAAACACTGCCATCTAATGTAGAATTGTATACACAAGAACAGTAAGTATAAAATAATGTAGAACTCAAGTATAAAATAATGTAGAACTCAAACTCAGGTTGACATAGATATGTGGCACCTAAGAACAATATATGGAATGTCTTAACTGAAATAGCAAGCTGAAGATGTTTTTCAAATTTCCAGCTCCATCTTTGGATCTTCTCAAATGGAGTGAAATTATCTGCAAGAAGACTGTAGGAGGCTTCTGCAGAATGTGCTTAAAATCCCTCTCATCCTTTCCTGCTCAGTCAGAAGTATCTGAAAGGTATGGCCAAAAAAGTTAAGATGGCAGCCACAATGGTGCAATCAAAGTTCCACATGGGTTTTACGTGTATCACACATGTGACAACATAAAAACCAGGCACAACTTTGATCACAACATTGTGGCCACCATCTTGATTTTTTTGACCCTACCCTACAGACACCCCTATGTTCAGTGCAAAAACATCAAAGCTGGAGCTGATGCACACAAGGATCTTGAGAGGTGAGGGGACATGAACGTCTCTGTACCTCATCCAAACATTATATCCTCACATGTTTTTAGTTCTGTAAGTGGCTTAGGCTAAATGCTCAAAACTAGGGTCGGGGAAAACCAGGCTCCTTCGTTGACCATAAAGCTCACTGAGTGAGTTAGGATCAGTCCTTTTCTCTCATCCCAAGTTACCTTACAAGTTTATCATTGTGGAGGAGAGGAGAAATTATGTATGCATTAAGCATACATGGGATATAAATATAATAAATGCATTTCACATGCCTAACAACACTATTTAACCTGTCTTTTATTTAACTGGACACTGACCAAATTAATAACGATGGAAGCATAGTGGACTTCAATACTTACTTGCATGCAAAAATCTGCAGATCTGAAAAATAAATGCAAACTCCCTCATGGAAACAGTATGATGATGGGCAATCCATAGGACCTTCTTGTTCAGATAATGTAGATTCATCCCTGGTTGCAACAGAAGGAGTGATGACAGATTCTGAAACAAGTTGGGGAGAAGGGGTTAATGTGTTTGGGCCCAAGGCCAAGTTTGAATGACTTGATACGTGGGTAGGTTCTCGAGGTGACAACTGGGGAAGGCAATGGCAAACCAGCCCACTATAGTCTGCCAAGAAAACATCACAAAAGTGGTGTCCTCCCAAAGGGTCAGACATGACTTGGTGTTTGCACAGGAGACCTTTCACCTTTTTTTTCCCCACTTTTAAAACAGTGAATATCAGCTGCTGGAAAGAATAAAAGCAGATTTATTTTATTTTATTTTATTTATTTATTTATTAAATTTCTATGCTGCCCATCTCGTGCACAATGACTCTGGCTGGCTTACAAATAATAAAAATGGTAGCAATTCAATATAAATACATAAAATTACAAATACAAGTATAAAATACAAAATACAAAATACAAAACTCAAGATGGGAAGATCTTAACCTTGGCCCTCTCACGGGGCCAACCACCCCCATGAGTAGCTGTCTCCTCTCCCATCCTAGGCCAGATGGCATAGCCATGTTCTTACTTCCGAAAGGCCAGGAGAGTGGTGGCCTGTCTTACCCCTGGGGGTAGCTTGTTCCAAAGGGCAGATACAATGAAATGTCCACTTAGCAGGTCTCAATGCAACAGAACTGGGATGCAAAATATGAAATTCCCTGTGTTTTTATGTTATTTTATGTCACTGCATAATATCATGTTCTTAATAATGACTACTTGAGAGCCAGTGTGATGCAGTGTCTAAGATGCCGTATTTCAGCAAGGGAAATGCAAGTCCTCACTTAAATACTGAGTTATTTTGGACTGGTTATTCATTAACAGACTATTCGAGGCCATGTAAGGTCTCAGAGAAAAGCAGGCTATACATATGTACAATGAGAGAGAGAGAGAGGGAACCTGGTCCATAACAGTTGAGGAAGAGCTAAAGAAGACTGCTACTCAGCATTGATAGTAAATTAGGGTCCATGTTGCTGATCAAGGACCTGCAGCTAGCATCAACCATATTTCAAAAGAATATATTGTTAGTTTCAGAATTCCTGCAGAGATTTATAGTGTTGCTTAGTATGTTGTACACACCTTCACAATCCTTTTTAATGGCACAGAATACAACAAAAAGGATAAAAAGAACAACTCTAAAACCCCCAAAGCAAAACAAATAGGACAGCTGCACCAACTGTTGATCCCAAGACACATCTCTCTTAGCAAGTGAATTTTTTCAGACATTTCTAATGCTCCCCAAGAAGCTATCCTGTCAACCTGTTCTCCGGGTCTGTAAAAAATATTGACAAGGTGCTTTGGTGAGAAGCAGCTGTAGCTATTCAAAGACTTGGCATGGCTGCTTTGAGTCCTTTTGACTCAATATCTTCTGGGCATGCATTTGCAGGTTCAGCACACTGTTCTGCTAAGGGCTGTAGAGGGCCTTGAAAAAGCCATACTGAGACTTTGAAAGCACAAAGCAGATCCATTGAGGCGTACTCTCTTCTACCATGCCAAAGAAAACATCATTTTAGGGCAAGACAGAACCAAGGTTTTCCTCCTGAGTTGTTATTTCAGCAGGACAACAAATCAAGATATATTGGTGCAGTTACCATTTCCATTTTTACAGAGAATATGGGATATAAGAAAAATAAGCTGATTTACTCATTTTAATAAACCGGCAAGAGAAAGAAAGGGGGAATTTAAATGAATATGGGAGAGAAAGGAATGTGCATCCTGAAATCTAGCTGCCAATTTGCAAAAAAAAGGACAGTATTTGCATCAGACTTGGCACAGTTGTTTGAGATAAGCTGACAAACTGCTAAAACCGCTGGTCCTCATATCTCCTACAATACTGAACTGGAAAGCAATACTCTTAGACAGTAGACTTATGATTTAATGTCAGACTTCACATTCTAGCTATGAAGATCAGGGAGTCTGATTAGGAACATAGTTTTAAATGAACTCTGATTGGAAATGTCAGCAACTCAAATCTCATGACTATTAAACAAACATAAAATTATTTGATGAGTGTTATGACTGACTCAATACTTGCTTTCATTTATAGGCAGGTTAATGATTTCCAATAAATCTTGATTGGGTCATCCATTCCATTAATGCTGCCAAATAACAGAAGAAGAAAACATCTCCTGACATCTAGAGGCTTTGCATATTGATGAACTGATGATGTTAAACATCACCAGGAATGCAGAAAGCCTGGAAGAAGTGGATAAACAATGCCACCTATCTTATAGAGTGCAAGCCTAGCATCTGCAAGTAAAACTTTTAACAAGGGAAGATAGTCTTTTCAGTGCCAAGGACTGCTTTCTTGTGGTTTTTTGACATTCTCCAATTGGCTGTGGTTGTTGCAGTGATGTAGTATCTCTGGAATTACTATCTCTGGAATTTTCAGCCCATTTTTAAATATAAAATAAGGATACTGAGCCCATCACAGGTTTAACATCTTTTTTACTGCAATATCTATAAAACAGAATTGGATTTTTTTTGGCTATAATTTGGCAGTTTTGTACTGAATTTGTAGTGTAATTAGTATAATTTTGAGGAGTTCTGGAGATTATATATATATAAAGAAAAACCTAGGGGGGCATATGCAGTCCATGCCCTGCACGTTACCTTCCCTTTTCTAGCTACTTTGTATAAGAATTATGGACTCATTAAGGCAATTTCTTGAAACTCCATATTTAGCAATATTTCAATCAAAATGAAAATTTATCAACTAATTTTTCTACTATTATCTCCCATACTAGGCCTCAGTGGAACACTGCTTCCCTAAACTGAGGGAAATTAAATAACGTGGAACATCATCTCCCCACACCCGAGATGAGACTGCCCCCCCCTTGACGTCCTTCTGGAAGTCCCTTAAAATTTGGTTATGTCAACAGGCTTGGAGATCTCAGGGAAATGGGGATTTAATGAGGTGGCTACATAGTGTGTAACATCTATGCTCTCCCTACCCATTTTAGTTTTTTTTATATAATAATATTTAAGTTTTAATTTTAGAGTCTTTTTGTAATTATTGTTTTTTATGGTTTTGTTGTACATTGCCCAGAGTCCTGTTTCTATGAGATGGGTGGCATATAAATATGATAAATATATATATAATAGATAAATAAAGAAGTCTAGAAGTTTGGCATAAAAATCCCTCCATGTAGGATGGAGACATTATTCAAAACGACTGCAAGAACATCCTTCATCTCAATAACTCACCAGAACAATGAAGCCCATCTTCAGTATAACCCAAAAGGCACTCACAGAAGTAGCTTCCTTCAGTATTGATACACCTCGACCAGCTCTGATTGCAGTGTTCTTTGTTAAGAATGCATTCATCAACATCTACAAGATAAAAAGTATTGAAAACTGGGAGACTATACAGGAAAGACGTTTCATCTGAGTTAAGTCCTATCTCATAGAAGGGTTATGAAGATAAAATAAGGTTGGGGAGAATTACATATGCTGCCTTAAATTGTAAATATACCTTCTCTGGTGGTATATAGGCAGGATATAAATATAATGAATCAAATCTTCTCTAAGTGAACCACACTCACTATCTGTATGGATTTATTTATTTATTGAACTTGTTACACTGCTAACTACTATACACTGGTTTCGAATATGATCTTGGACCTCCAAATGTTGACTGGCCTGAGTGTCAGGCATAATTCATTCTTTTCAGCAAACTAAAGAAAAGTATAAACCAGCCATGAAAGCATATTAAAATAAAATAAAAAACCTTTAAGTTTAAACCTTAATTTATAGTTGCTATGTTCCGTATTAATCTATAGCTTGTACCTGAGGGGACCGGGGGGAGAGCTTGAAGACACTGGCATGGGGCCATGGGTACTTTCATGATTTCAGAATGATGACCCAAGATGAAACCCACACAAAAATATTCTATATTAATATTATTCTGTAATCTGCTGGGTGAAATTACCATAGCACAGTTGACCTTCCATGATGAATCCTCTCTGGCACTCACACATAGCACCATTTTGATGTTCAGTGCATTGGGAATTGAGATCACAACCCAATGATGTACAGTCCTCCTGGTCTGTGGCACAAAATAATGATGAAGAAATACATCACTCTATAGTTGTCTATAGTTTATGAGCTCAGAGTAGCAAATTGCTGTGGACTAACTCACTACAGCTAACTTTTCAAACTATATCCATCTGCCCCCTCCTTGCAAGTCACATGGGATATGGACAAGATGAGAAGCCTTCTCAATGGCAGACCCCATTCTATGGAATACTCTCTCCTTCCAAGGTACAGATAGCCTCTCCCCTATTTGCATTTTGCAAACCAGCCAAAACAGCGGGCATTCAGCTCTTAGATTAATTTAATATGTTGCTAGCCAGTATTTTGTACTTTTTTCTTTAGAAACGTTTTGTAACATGACCAGAGTCCATTTGGCTTGGGGTGGGCTATAAATGTTGCAAAATAAATAAATAAATAATATTTGTCACGAGGCCGGTTGCTGCACACTGTTTAACCATGCTCCAATTGCACATGATCATAACAACCATTCCCATAAACTGCAGAGATCCTTCTTTAGTCCCTATTGGCCATTTTGCCAGTCACTGAGGACATTTGTCTCCTCCAGTCATTATGAAATAGGAAAAGGCAATCTTTACTAGACACCACGATTTCAGCAGTCAGTGTTTGTTGCTTCTCCTGGTCATCCCTGCTGCTATCACCATGTTGGCTGCTACTCAGAAGATGCTGGGAGGATGTTTCCAGTGCAAACATTTTCTTTCCTGACACATCTTCCTTGGATGTAGAGATACGGCCTGAAAGGGCAAAAATAACAGGTTGGTATACACCGCTGCACTGCATCATTTCAGAATAATTAGTTGATTATTAGTGGACAAGTATCCCTGTAATATATTCAACTGCCAAATTAAAACAAAAAGGAAATACATTGTAGCTGACCAAATAGACCAGTAATAGCTGCAAAGAATCACATTGCTTCAGATACACATAGTTCTATAATAATCATGACAATCAGAATATTTTTCTTTAAAAAAGTTTTCAATTGATTACTGGGGCAGGTTTTGCTATATAATTATAATCCAGTTTTATTATCGCTATTTACAGCACTTGCCAAATAGAAGCTGGCCAGCAAGCCTGCTTATGATATATTGGAACCCTTAATACAATGGTTGGGGAATTCTGGGAGTTGAAGTCCATACATCTTAAAGTTGTTGAAGTTGAGAAGCACTGCTGTAATAAGTCCTGAGAAAATGCTAATCAGAAAAAGACCAAAGTACACTTAAAATATACCTGGTTTGGCTAAAGGATGAACCACAAGCAGTGAAGAGGGCCTCAGCATGGTTCCTCCAAGGCGTACCTTCTTGAGGCCATTTTTCTTGTCTATTCTCAGTAATGAAGGCCTAGTCCAGTCAGACAACCAAATGTGGTCCTCAAAAACTGTTATGCCATATGGGTGGCCTAAAATACAGATATAAAGATTATCGATAGTTCCATTATATACATCTACAGAGTAACACATCAATTAATATGCACCCAATACAATTCTATTCTGAAAACTGCAGATCAAGATTCAAAACCTGTTGTCCAGGGATTTCATGGATTATCTCAGCATCTCTTCTGCAATCTGCAGATCCCTCCAGATTAGATGAGACCAAAATCTGACTTTTTTTGGGAGGGGACATCTTTTGAAGTAGGGCAGCTAGGGAACATTTAATTCCTTAAAATTCCTGAACAACCTTAAAGGCTCCTAGCCCCACCCACTTTAGGACAGTAGCCTTAGAAGTACCCTACACAGCATAGTCTGCTAGCTACTAGAAGTTGCACTTCCTTGTCATAGGTTGAAGATTAGAGTCAGAGTGAGGTAGAATCCTTTAAATTCCTAGATCAGACTCTTGCCTAAAGCACATCCATCAATCTGTATCAGATGCAGAGGGAAGAACATGCAGTCCTCCATATGGTATTAGACTGAAAATGTCATCATTGGCACTACAACTTTAGTGGATAAAAGAAGGAATGTTCAACAATATTTGGAGACTCTGTATCACCTAATGGTGATCAGTAACATCTGGCAATAATCTGTCCAACGCTTAAAGCAATGTGATGTCAACTCACTGACAGCTTGTTCTACTAGAAAAATGGTTCTAGCTCATGTTGAATTGACTTTAAATAGTACCGATTACTATTTATAGTCCAGAACATTCTTTTGTACTGTCAGTCTATCAGTCATGTATTTACTTTTATCTAAAAAGTTCCAATCTTCTAGGATTTTATGACTCTGATGATTTTGTCAGAACTGAGACGCCTAAGAGCACAAAATCAGGATAGTAATAGTAGTACAGGTAGTCTTCATTCAACAACTGTTTGTAGTTACAACAGTGATGAAAAAGTAACTTTGTGACCAATCCTCACATTTACAACCATCACAGGTCTGTAAAGCAAAGGAAAGCTGAAGTAAGATCAAAAGCATAGTCACAGTTTCACTTAGTGACCGCTTTGGCGAACAATTGGGATCCGAGTTGTGGGTCCCAACTGTGATTACTAAAGGGGGACTATCCGTAGTAATATTAAGTGTAAACACTGTCTTTATCTTTGTTCCCTTAATGCAGTAGTGGGCAATCAGCCCTAGGGACATATTTCGTCCCCACCCTCATTTCTTTACAACCAGTGATCCTTCTTATTACACATCCAGAGCTCAATGGCACAATTTTTAAAAATCAGTTGCATTTTCCTGCCATTTTATGACAGGAAGCACATAAAAAGTATATACAGAAAAGCTTAACCCTTCCCCACCCAAAACAGAAAGAATATTGAAAATTCTGGCCCTGTCTGCATATATGGCATATCCCCACTCATTTTCTTTTGTCCTTCTTTTAGTGTGGTACCAAATGATGGCCCGTCTTCACCTAAGAGTCTGGCTCTTGCACGAGAGAATGCACACTGGAAGTGTTGGAGTGCTCACACAGAAGCTTCTTCTGTCCTCATATAAACATAATACTCATTTAAGAACATAAAAATAGCCATGCTGGATTAGACCACAACCTTCTTAGCCAGCATTTGCTTTCTGAGTGGTCAGGCACATCTGCATTTGGAGAGCTCACAAGCCAAGATAGAGACATAGTCCTCCCCTTCTGTTCTTCCCCTACAACTGGTGTTTGGAAGCGTGCTAGCCCCAACCCAGAGGTAATACTGAATCTCAAGAGCAATTCTCCTTAAAGATCTGCCCTCCACACAGGCATCCTTTCAGTACCATCAGTGGCAGTAATGGCACTAGATGGCAGTAGTGCTGCAATAAGAATCACTACAGTAATATTTAGCTATTAACAGCAGGGCTAAACGGGAAAAAAAGTACTACGTTCTATAAATATTTTCTTCCCTTTATGGGCATTCTTCCATTTCCCAAGATTTATTCATATTTCTTTGCAAATAACAGACAAAACTTCAAGAAGATCAACAAAAAAGAGCAGAGGAAAAACACACACGCACATGCACACACACCAAGAAAGCCCCTTTTTTAAGCCCCCTCCCTAAGCTAGCGCCCTGTTGACTTGTCAGAACAAAACATACATTGGGATGTGGACTGGGTATAACAATGGGACCTAATGCTATTTGCTCTCCACAGCTGAGTTCAGATATAATTCTTTCAACACTTTGCTGCTTCCCATTCAAAAAACAAATTCTGCTTCTTCATTTTCCACATGGCTGTCTGACCTTCATCTTGGGACAAGGTGGAATAAGACCAGAAAAGTAATGCAATATGGATGGATGACCAGCAAACAAATATACAGCTGACTATCATGGATATTTTCAGGAACTTGCCACTTTCATCACTGGGCCCCTAGCCAATTTTCTGGAGCTGCACTGCATGGTAAGTGGTAAATAAATTTTAAAAAAACAACCCAGGGGTACTCAGGTTACTCCTCCACTGACATTATGATATGTGCATTATTGGACAGAAAACTATCAATCCAGAAGCCTCACCTACATCATTCTGTGTAAGTATTCGTCGACTAGAACCATCCAGGTTTGCAGTTTCAACAACAGACATTTTTGCATCACACCAGTACAACTTGTCATCAAAATAGTCAATAGTTATTCCACTGGGCAAAAGTAAGTCTGAATTTGCTATTATGACACGCTCTGAGCCTTGTAAAGTAGACTTTTCAATATGTGGATTGATCCCTAGGACTGTCCAAAACAGTTCCCTTTATTGAAGGAAAACAGAATAAGTCATTGCACTTTTTAAAATCACTTTCACCTTGCAGCACAAAGAATACATAAAAATCTATATACGTCAGAGTGATATATAAACAATATTCATAGGTAATCATTTGGAATTTTAAAATCCATCTTTGATCCCTTGACCATGATTAAAATAAGCACAAGTCATTGGACAACTGCCAGGTTTATGACTATAACATAATGGAGATTTATTTACAGGAAATACTTATGGGGATAGGAAAAAGTTAAGCATCTATCTAGCTACATCCTAGCTAGAGAAGAATCAAAGAGCATGTGCTCTGTGCATGTCTGCCTGGGAAGAAAGGCAGAAGAAAGTGATCTCAGATTACCAATCTCTTAAACAAAGAGCAGACAAAGAGGGACAAAGAGGGAGCATACCGTAAATCCTTAACTCTTTATTTACACTCTACTTATCCTTTGTGGTCAAGAGCTCATGAGGTGCAGAAGACTTAATGCTGTTGGATCTGCGCCTTCAATAACTGTAACTGAAAAAACTCTGCTCAGGAAAGTTCATAGGTAAGTTTTTTGACATCCTTGTGAAAAATAGATCACCAAACTCAGCAAAAAAGGAAAAGTTCCAAATCTTGAATCTGAACATAATGTCACCCAGTAACAGTTTGGAAACAAATTTGATTTGATGTCTTACTTGGTAAATGGATGAACAGCAATTCCTTGAGGATAAGACTCCTTCTCCTGGATAATTATTTTTCTCTGCATTCCATTTAGATTACTACTTTCAATGCTAGATTTCCTGTAAAGTATACACAAAGATAGTGATTTCTTATTGCAATAACTCTATTTCATCCTTCCTTTACTTTCCTCCTTCCAGCTAATTCTCTCACACCATTATATTAATTAAATATGTTAAAGATGTTTCTCCTCAGTCCTGCCTTCTCCTATCAACAGGAGTTGTAAACTGCGTAAGATTAAGAGTAGGAGTAACCAGGCATCTATAAATTATGATGCTAGTAACTGCATGAAAAGCACCAATTATTGTTTGTGTGCCTTCCAGTCAATTTTCAGCTCTTGGTGACTACCTGGACTAGTCCCTGGAGTTTTCTTGGCAAGGTTTTTCAGAAGAGATTTGCCATTGCCTCCTTCCTAGGGCTGAGAGAAAGTGACTGACCCAAGGTCACCCAGCTGGCTTTGTGCCTAAGGCAGGGGTAAAACTCAGGGTGTCCCAGTTTCTAGCCTGGTGCCTTAACCACTACACCAAACTGGCTCTCTAAACCAATTATTATTATATGCAAATACAGCAATTTGTATCCTGTTTCTTAGGAAAAACAGCTGCATTTATTTTTGATGACCTTGCTGACATAATAAAAAGTGTTCGCTTTGTATGTGGAAAACCCAAAAGAGAGACCTGTTAAGTGAATAAAAAATGACATTTCAGACAGAAGACACAATTGATTGTGTGTGCATGAGTTTTTTTCCTAACACTGTTCCTGGGATTGTTTTTTTCCAAAAGGAGATAGGATGTCTGTTCAAAAAGAAATTGCTTTACATGAGTGCTTCTGATTACCATATTATTCAGCAAAGGGTCTTTCTGGGCCTTTTTTATTCCTAGGTCTTTCTGTTGTGACTAGTTTTAAGCACACAAATGCATGCTGCCATTTTAGAGACATTTCAGTTACTCTCTCTCTTTTTGGCCAGTTGTTTATTTACCACCAACTTTTTTTACTAGCAATAGATGTCCTACAATATCCATGCTAAAAGCATACCCTGGGTCAGTCCAGTACAATTTACGATTAATCCAATCCAATGCTAGCCCTTCTGGTCTCTCACTTGCATCCCATACAACTTTTTCACGATTGGTGCCATCCAGATCAGATCTCTCTATCCACTTCAGGTCTGTATGGGCAAAATAGATCTGTAATGAGGAAACAGAGGGTTCACAGATGATTACTGCACTTCTTAGTCGGGGATAGGATTTCCCCCCCCCCACTACTTCTCACATTATGACATTTATTTGAGCAAAAAGTAGTTAAGTTATTTACAAAGTTAAGATTGTGTTTTGTACTCCTGCCAAACTTGTGTTTCTTCCAAACCAACTGATACCTCCCCTCTTGAGCACAGACAGTGTTAAGTCAAGGTGCATAACCACAGAAGACATGCCTGAATATCACCAATGGAGTATCTTTAAAAGAAATGTGGAAAGTATACTGTAGGTATGACAGATATGTCGTGTTAGCATATAACTGCTGACAAGCGTTCATTGTTTTAAGAAGCCCAAGTCACTTGCCCCAAGGCCTGTAGTGATAAGGAGCAGTTCATCCATATCATGGAGCATCAGGAGCTAAGCAGTTAAAATGCAAAGCAGGAAGAGCATTGATCCTTGCAATATTTTGAAATCCTCTTTAAAAAAAAAAGCCTTACCTTACTTTCTACCGGGTCATAGTCCAGAGCTAAGACTACTCCCATCTGCCAGGCAAGGACGCTTGAATACTCCGTCCCGTCAAAAGCAATGCTACGGATATCTTGACTGTTTGCAAACAACAGAAATGGCCTAGGTCCTGTTTGTGACAAATGTAGTAGCAGGTTAACCCTTCTCCTTCAACACTCTGTAGATAAAAACCTTTAATGGAAAGAAGCAAATTGTGCTATGTGGTTTCCCTCTTTTCTTCTCATTTCAAATCCTTACTTGGCACTAATCACAAATTATATTAATTACAAAATGATTTTAAATAACCAAGATAATAATCTGCCAATGAATTTAACATATGCCAATGTGACAGCTGCTTATATCTTTCAAAACAGGTACAGTAGATGAATATTGTTACCTACTTCCATTTTTCGCCCCCAGGATTAAAATTACTTGTAGTGGGCTTCCTTCAGAGAACAGTGCAAAAAACCCACCCTATAATTTCAGTCTTCCATTACACACCAACTTGTGACTCAATCGTGCTTCCCACATTAAGGTGAACTATCTAGCTTAGCTATGCTTTTCATCTTGTCCCATCAAGGGTGTCTACAGGGTATGGTAAAAAAAAGTCAAGATAGCTTATATTGATGGAAGAGCAAATAAGGAAGATGGTATCTAGATCTCTTTAAGATCTATCCATGCTTATATTGAGCTATACATTTTAGCAAAGTGCACCATATGCTGGAGCATCTTATTTCAGAATGATCAGAAACATCAGTCAGGCATTACATGGACAGATGCACCCACAAAAAGCATGTATCTTGTCCATCCTGCGGCCCATGCCAAAATGTCCATGGATCAGTATCCTGTGACTGATAGAAGGGTTGTGCCTATATGAGCTTAAACTGGCCAATAGGAGGCAGGGAGATACCAGCCCCTGACAATGTCATCTACCATATCTTCAAGAAAGATTCACAGATTGTGTTTGTGGCCAAAACTGTGTTGAGAAAAGAGGGAAAACCCTAAATGGCACAGGTACAGTACATGTCTTTTAAAAGCAGTTTGCAGGGCATCTTCATTCCCCTGTTAGAAGGATGTGAGGATGAGCTTAAAGATCTGGTACTCACTTAAAGCAGTACAATGTCTTTTGTCCTCCTGGAGATGATAGCCAGGAAAGCAACCACATTCCCAAGTTGTTGGACTCAGAGATGTACAAATCTGGGTACAACCGCCATTATCAGGTGATGTACAACCTAGAATAAATTCACTTTTTAGAAACTGATCTTTATAACTAAAGTCACTGCAATTAGATTGACATGAAATAGCACAGTTCCCTCTGCTGAGTTTCATTAAGCACTATGATAAACACCTTTTAGAGATGATCTCTAGCTAAACTATGGCTTGCAGTTATTTATTTAGGAATTACTGGTGTGGATAGAGGTGGGGTAAGAACCCTTTCTACTTCACTGCGTCCCAGGATTTCAATAACAGAAGAATCTGCCAAATCCTATGAAAAAGAATTCTACTTCCTGTCTTGGGCAGAAATTAGTATGGGTGAGTAACAGATAATAGGGAGAGGTATTGAGGTATTTCAAACATTGAGGTATTTCAAACATTTGCAACACTGTAATTTAGACCAGCCTCCTTCAGGCTGGTGTCTTTCAGTTGCAGTTGACCACAACTCCCAGATTTCTCAGCCAGCATGGAACTTCCTTCCCATCATTAGATAATTACTCCCAATTTAGTTTTTTGCTACCTAATATAGAAGCTAAAATTATCTCCTGTTTTGTTAATATACAACAGCATATTTGATATCTCTTCTATTTTTCACCAATCACGGGATCTGGATATCTCACAAGGGACTTAAATAGCTTTGATTTTATCAGCTAGAATTTATATTTCAAATCAAATCAGTTTATTACAATTTATTACTGTACAGATACAGTAAAATATCCAACACTACAGTAGAATTTATATTTCAAACAACGGATAGCTTAAAAAAATGTTTGTTTCTTTCTCCTAGAAGAGGAGGCTTTTTGGGAACTCCTAGCAACTAATTCTGTGTACCTATATATCTCAAGATCTCCCTTATTCCATCTAAAAACCAGTGTGCTACGGAGTAAACATGGCATGAAGATTAGCCACATTTTTCATTCCCTTCTTCTTTTTCTAACTTTTAACCACCTTATCTATTCAAGAGTTCTTGAAAGTTTGCAACTATTTTTAGTTTGACCTAATTTTCACTTGGCCTAATAAAGATATTGGGCCTTTGATTCCCCCATTTCCATCCCTTGGCAACGAGGTTCCAACCGCTTTTTTTACTGAAATAATGTAAAGAAAATGGTTTAAACACTGTTGTTTTTCTAGTCTTGGACTCTTTAGGTGTGTTGTGCTTCTACAAGTCCTATCAGTACAGCCAGTTTAACTCAGGATTATGGGAATTAATCTAACACTTCCAGTGCCAGGTTGGTTCAACATCAGGCTAGGGAAAGCCAAAATACAATACAAATGTTAAATGCTGTTAATTATAAAATATAAACTATTCTGATTCAACATCTAGCGCTTGTCAACAGCAAAATTTTCAGAATCAGCACTGAAAAATAAATATATTTATTTACCTGTACATGTTCTTCCATCTACTTGGAGAACTGATCCTTCAGGACAAAAGCAAATAGGCCCTTCAGGTGTCTGTCCACAATCATAGCTGCAGTGAATATAATTGCTTGCACAGGAAATTAGTTCTACAATGTGTTAAAATAAATAGGAAAATGTTCTTAAAAATTGATAGAAATAATAACTTGGAGGAATTTAAGGCAGAGTTAAATACAAGCTGTTTGGTATGTATTATATCTCTGACAGTACACAGAATTATTTTCCTCCACTACTTTCCAGTATTTATGTCATGGGTCAAGAAGTATCACTTCCAGACAGGCCTGATACATTTTTTTAAAAATTAATGTATTTCCAATTTCTAAAGCCAAAAATAGAGCAACCTATTTGGGTAAAGGCTTTGCCAGAGAAGGTGTGTGCATGTCTATGTATATATACGACAGAGAGAAATATAATTGATAGAATGTAAATATTTGATTTTTCTAGAATAAAAATAAGATATACCCCAAAAATACCCCCCAAAAGTAAAGAAAAAACAACGGATAAAGCATGAGTATAAACATCACGGAAAAACTGTTTACCGTTGCATTCTCCTCATCCCTTCCGTTTGTTTCCCTGACTGCCTACCACTGGTGTAACTTTCTTTAAAAATTGTTAAAAGCTTAAGTTTTTAAAAAATATTCAAGTTATTTGAATTAGAAGTCTTGGGCTCTGGTCTCCAGTCCATTCAGGTTGGGGAGCATGTTTTCAATTTTGAGAGCATTTCATAGGCACTGCTACCAAAAGGGTGCTACTCTGGATATGGACAGTTACAAAAGACTCATTTACCAGAAGCAAATTGATGGGTTGGTTCTCATAATTCCCTCTATCCTCCCAGGATGCTTTCTCTGGTCTTTTTTTTTTTCTCTCGAAGAGGACATACTCTTGAACAGAACACTGGACTTCACTTCTCTATCATTTTTAGGGTGATGCAAATCATTTGGAAGAGGTATTTATCAAAGTGTGTTAGGAAACATAAAACACCTCTCTTCACAGTATTATAGTAGCCAGCTACTTTACAAAGCCTACTCAGCTGCTTATGGTCTCCCTGGTTGTCTATGTGCAAGTGTGCATATGCACAAGCAAAATTTCCACTGGGACTGTGTAATGGTATGTGGGAATGACCTTGGGAGACATGACGAAGAGCCACAGATTGGACAAAGATATTTCAGTCCACAGAAGGAGGGAGGATGAAGAAAGCATTTCAGAAGGGACCCTCCCTAGTTTTCCAGACAGTAAAAGGAAAGCAGGGGGGAAATACTTTCAGTCTTTCAAGATTCTGTTATGTAACCTTACAATAGAGCTAGTACTCCTGGTTGAGCTTCCTCTCTGGACTACCTCACAGGACTAACAGAGAGCCAGTGAAGCTAAGTGGCTGAGTAGACAAGGACAGTTGTCAAAACTGTCTAAAACTGGACATGGTTGTTTTAAGATTTTGAAGAGAGGTGCCTTGTTCACATTAACATGTCTTGCAAAGCCCCTCTTTCAAATGCTTTGCACACTGTTATCATGTGTGCCAAAAAGCATTCTTAGAAATACTGTGCTTGAAGGCTGGCCCTCTGCTTTTCACCATGCTAACTTCCCATTTAATTTTTGATTAAGAATAATCAACATGGATAATTTCCCATTTCTGTCACATCAAAAATTACAATTTGGCAGCAATTTCTGTATGGGCTCTGGGGTCCTTGAAGCTTAAATTGCACATCTCTGCACTACATGAAAAAAAGAATAATGCCCTTGTTCGAATAATGTCCAGCAGTTTGCTCAAGGGGAAATGTCCATCTATTATTTGCACTGATAATGAAAAGATTCAGAAAACTCAGTTTTTGTCCATCTCACTATATCCCTAGATAATCTTCTACCAAACTATTTCACAATATATTTCACAATATATCCCAGTACCCCCAATTGATAAAACCCCATATTAGAATCCTATGGAACAGTGGAAGCAAAACTTAGGGTGTGGTGATGGGCAAACCGAAACTAGAATGCAGTTCTGTAATTTTGAGTATAAGTCCTCTTTTCTGAATAAGTCAACCACATTTTCATTTTTTAATCTAAATTCTTAGAGATGCAGTATTTATCATCAGGCTGTAATGGATGAATTCTGTAATCCTATCAAGCTTGCACAACCTTATCTTCACAAATTTTGATTAGCAAAAATGTTTACCTAATCTGTTTTGTATTTCTTATCCCATGTAATCAATATGAAATCAACTATTTCTACCTGCTATGGAGCCAGGTAAAAGAATATCCTCCTACGGTGCTTTATGTTATGCTTTTATTTGTTTTCGTCGAGTATTCAAAGCACCATATGGACACATCTGCAGGCATACAGTAGTTCCTAAAACTGGAACAAATAGAGTTTCCTACAGCTGCTTTCTGGAATCCATGGGAGATACCAATTCATTTTAATGGAACATAATAAAAATCATCTTGTTGTCTAAGAAAACAGTTCTAATTGCACCATCTTAAATATACACTTCTTAATTCTGATTAAGTCACAGACGTAAATTTTAGAGTACTATTTTAATAGAATCGGTGGATTCAAGTAGTGAAGCAAGTAAAATAATTCTTGTGTTGTTCAGCATCTTATCTCCCATTCATTCATAAAAGACCTGTTTTGTTCACTGCTCAGTAGAAAGATCACCTACAAATTTGTAATATAACCAACTATATTCTCTTAATGTTATTCAAACTGCTGTGAGGCTCAGATACTGATCATAGTATTAGAAAGGACTAGATTGTTCAAGGACCGATCTACAAGTCATGTTCAAGATGTAAGTCACAGCTGCGTATCTACTTTTTTTTACTCACAGGTAAGCAAACAGGCTACAATTAAAATCAAATTTAACCTCTTCCTCAGTCACTGCTCTCTAATATTCATACTACATGTAAATCTTTATGGATTGAAGAAGGAAAATGTCACCATTGGCAGCTACATGTTATATCTCTACTGTAACATATCATTAAAAAAGAGAGCCTATAAGGAACTTATTTTGATTGGCTCATCTGTATTTGGTATTATCTACCCCAGGGAGGGGAACCAGAATCTCTCCAAATGCTGCAGCACTGCAATTCCCAGAATATTTCAATTTTGGCCTTACTATATGGAACTCTGGGAGCTGTAATTCAGCAAGAGTGAACAGCCAAAAGTACCCCACTCTGATTTACACATTTATCTCTTCATGGTTTCTCTACTAGTCATACCTGAAAATGAATGAATCTAAGAGTATATTGATCCCTAGGTTTTGGCCAAAATGAGAGGTGGGAAGTATGCATTTCTTCCAAACAATGTGAGTAGATGCCCAAAAAACTATTTTGACATCCATAAGTCGAGCAGAGGTAGAACAGAGTTTCTACCATTGATAGGAAACCAGGCAAAATGAATATACTTTTACAAAACTAAAATGTATAAAATCATGGAACCAGAGAGAGAGAAAGAACTTCAGAGATCATCTAATCAAAGTTTCTGCATAGTACAAGATTTGTAATGCTACATGCTGCTAAGATTATTCTCAGTTAACAGTTCAGCATCTACTTAAATCATGAGTTACTGGGGCCAATTTTTTAAAGGAGAAAAGCACCAGGGATAGAGTTGCAAGATGAAACAAGTAGGTGAGGGCAATTTTTCCTCTACATAAACTTTTTTGCAACCTTAGCTGTTCTAAGACTATCTGAAGGCTTAACTGAGATTTTAGCAGGAAATTGTACTTCAGATGTTTGTAGACTGCAAAAAATGGTGTTGTTGTGTGCTGTCCATCCCGGGCCTGAGGAATTCCATCAGAGGAAAGCTCACTTTCCAATGCAGTCTGTTCTACTGATTAATAGTTCTATCTATCTATCTATCTATCTATCTATCTATCTATCTATCTATCTATCATCTATTTATTTTAGACTCAAATTTAGTCACCACCCATCTCACTCAAAGAGTGACTCTGGGCAGTTTACAATAAAGTAAGAATAAATACTAGTTAAAATACAAATTAAAATACAATAAAACAATATTCTTAAATAAAAAATATAATCCAAGACATAATAGTCAAAAAGTTCTTGATTGATGGGAACATCGTCAGGGTGCTAACCACCTCCAGGGTTGGGTACCCCTCCTCGCGCCCCACGCAAGATGGCAGAGCCAGGTCTTCATCCCTTTCTGAAAGGGCAGGAGAGTGGGGGCTTGCACTATGACAAAATGTCTCTTACTGTTTTGCAAAAATCTGCTTCTGTGCAATTTCCATTCATTTGAGTTCCCCCTCTGAAGCAATAGCAAATAGCTCTAATGTGTCTTCTACATGATAGCCTTTCAGATGTTGGACTACTTCTATCATGTCTCCCTTAATCTTTTTTCTCCAGCTGTTTCAGCTGTTCATCTTAGTTGCTTTTCTCTGGATGCACTCATTTGTCAATCCTTTTTAAATGGTGATGCTTGAACATAGAATTCTAATGCAGAATAAAATGGAAATTTCTTATTTCCTGTGACCTTGGCACTATGTTTTGTATTAGCTTTTCTAGCAACTACATTATCCAGTAGGACATCTAGATCTTCTTTAAATGTATTGCTATAAGCTAGCCTCACCCCATCTTATACTTTTGACTTTAATTTCTTGTACTTAAAGCAAGACTTTGAATATAATAATTTCAACCCATTTTTCCAGCCTGTCAAGATATTCTGAATCTTGATTTTGTCTGCAATAGTGCTGTCCTTTCTTACCTTCAGATTTTATCAGCAATCCCTTTGCATTTTTATCTAAGTCATTTTTAAAATATTAAATGGCACAGACCTAAATGGAGTCATTTGCATGGAAATAGTAACTATGACTGTTTAAGTTGGTGCTGATCCACCTAACAATAGTAGCAGTAGCTCCAACCCACATTTTACCATCTTGTCTCCACAAGCAGGTTATCATACAAAACTTTGTTAAATGGTTTACTGAAATCAAGATATTCCATCTCCATGGCATTCCCATTACCTAGCACTCCAGAGAGACTATCAAAAAAAGAAAAAGGAATAATCCAGGGGCACAATTTGCTCTTGATAGACTCATGCAGTCTCTCAGTTATCTATTAATCATTTTCTAAATGCCATCAGGTAGGTCTTTTAATAAGAATGTTCTTATCTCCTTCTTATTGAAAATGGAGAAATTTATATTTTTACTTTCTTTGATTACAGATACTCTCTGAAGCTTGATAATGTGCATCTAGGTCTGGCTTTACTATTAGGCAGAATGCAACAGCTAGTCCTAGCAACTGACATGGGGGGCAGGGGGGCAAGCTCTGCATTTGTCTTGGCTTCCCTATTCCTCTAACTTGCCTCACTGGGTCCAGATAAAAAGGAGGATACTCTCACTCTTCACTGTGGAAGGAAGGATCACCTGCCAGTAGAGTTCCATATGTAGAATGTGCAGAGTGACTTTAACCTGTGTCCTAGACAGCAAAGCCCCGTAACCTTACCTTTTATGCCTCAATACATATCCATGCTGGGTCAGGATTCCATCTGTTCAAAACTGCTAGTCCTTAGTTAAAGGAAAGCAGAGTATAGTAGAGCTTGCCTCATGAGAAACAATTCAATGATTTTCACATAGCAATGATTTCAGACAAATAATTGCTCACTTAAATCTGAGATTATACAAACTGAGATATGCAATAGCCCAATTAAGAAGACATGTTCACATTCAGTAAATGCATGTCTACATGAGAAGAGAATTGTACCCATTGGCCTTGCCTTCACCCTGCAAACATTTTGAATGCAAGAAAAGTCTGTGCCCAGATTCAGATGAATATAAAGCATGCAGAGACATTTCCAACTTCTCTTCATGTTTTTTATTACAATATGTGATAGGCCCTGTAGATTCAGGTAAACTGTGTCTTATGTCAACAGAGTTCAATGAATTCTCTTCTTGAAGGATGCTTATGATTTAGATAACATATTCTTTCTTATTTTGCCCATTGTATGATGATCCAAAAGAGGGAGAATTCTATTATATATTTTTCTTGATATCTGGAAAATTCATAAGCGATGCCTGTCTTGATGGACAAACCACAGCTTATCTATAGAATTTTGACAATTTGACTGATCAGTAACCTAGCTGTCAAATACATGTAAGGCATATCAGAAGAAATTATTTGGAAAAGTTTGGAAAAAGTAGTAGAGTGCTACCTACCATAGCATGTTTTCTTATCAGACAAGAGAATAAAACCTTTTGGACATGTGCAATAATAGGAGCCAGGGATATTCACACAGCCTAAAGTACAGCCATGATTCCATAATGCACATTCATTGACATCTGATGGATTTAAAAACACAAAAACAATTAGGTTACATATGCTTATGAGTTCTTAACAGCAGTAATAGTAATTAATGTTATATGCATATTTAGATATCTTGAATTAGATAACAAAGCTATGCTATAGAACTATTCTGCAAAGTAAAGACAAAGACCAGATCAATTGTACCCAAATCAATGAATTCTGGATAGACTGAAGGAAACTCAGCTTAGCTATTGACATCATATGATCCTTACATCCTGCAAGGATCAGTGACTGCAATACAGAAAGGAAAATGCTTTTCTAACTGAAGTACTCATCTGTCCTTTTAGTTTCTGATTCTTAATCATTCATGCCCATTAGCAGAACAAGGAAAGGTTTAGTTAATAATCAGATTTGGGTCAAAAAGATTTCAAAGACAGATTTGTATGTTTTCATCTTCTCTGTGTTTTCAATTTCTTTGTCTTGATGCCAAATTGTCAGTCTCCACAATCAAACGTTTGGGAAAACATCTGATGGTGTTTGTCTGCAGTGGAACAGCCACTTGACACATGTCAGAAGAAAAGAAGGGAGGGGGGAAATACAAGGAGTGTGAAACGATCTTGTTTGGGTTTCAGGTGGGAGTCAAGGACATTCTGCAGGAGACATCTGGGGCTGGCAGTATTGGCCATTGGAAGGAAGATGGGAAAGAAACAAGGGTAGGGGAATGCCTGGGTCTGGAATGTTTTTGTTCTGTTTAGACTATTAGGCAATCAGACAAGTAAAATGGAATTCTTTATTTACAATACAACTATATACAATTGGCAAATGTCCTTTGAATAATAATTCAGTTCAATTCAATCCCAACTGGGCAATGGCAGAGTGCTTGGCAAGACAACGAAGCCAAGTTCAGCTGGAGAGCACGATGATGCAGTTGGACTGGACTTGATTGGGACTCATGGCAAGGCAGCAAGGCATTGGGGGAGATGGGTGGTAATATAAATTTAACTAATAAATAAATAAATATACACACCTGTACAGCATAGCATAGCATAGCATAGCATAGCATATAAGCTGTGGCAATGACAGGGGGAGGGTGGCAAGGTACAATGGCACCTCGACCTTCTCCAGAAGAATTTTGTAGCTGCAGAACTAGTGTTTTCATTGATGCTGGAGCTGGAGCTGGACATTAATCGGTCCAACTTGCAAAGAATTTTTAAGCCCCATGAAAACATATGGAGCTAGGGTTTGATCTCCAGTTTTTGAAAGCCTCAAAACAATTTGTAAATTGCAAAGTGAATTCTATTCCTCATTTAAATGCTGAACAAGTGTGAAAGGATGAGGCTTGCATCTTGAGGTTGCAATGCACTTTTTATCATTTTTTTTTCATCACTATGGTTTGTACCAGACACGTATCCCCAAAGATGAAAACAGTCACCACTTGCAAAAAAAGCTCCCCTTCCCTCCGCCCCATTGCTATATGAATTTCCAACCCTACTGTTCTTCCTTCCCAATCTCCTTCTTTCTACAGGGAAAGGAGGATTCTCACACTGATAATATGGGTAAAAACTATTCTGTAAATAAAATCCAAGAGTAGAAGGGCCACCTTCTCAGAAGAGAATGGTGTCCTCCCCATTATGCCAAAAGCACAGGAAGAAGACAGAATCTAACAGCTTTGAATTAACTATAAACACTCCCACATCTGAAGATCAAGTTACTTGCTAGAATTTTTGTGTTCAGTCTTTTCTCTAATCCTATTAATCTAGGTTCAGAGATAATGTTTTCTTTGCTGATTTTCTCTCATTCTGATTAGGCCAATGCATATGATTTCAGACTATAAAATTTCCATTATATCTGTCTGGCTGTCTGTCTCATCCTAAGTATGTGTGTGTGTTTGTGTGTATGCATGTACTATGTAACATTATATACACTGGGATATATATTGTGTATGTGTGTGTGTGAAATGTAGGCATATTTTATATATTTTGTCATATCTGATCACCATGTTTATCTTGAGTTTTAAAATATTAAAACCTGAAAGTATTTAGCTGAAAATGCATTTATTTTAAGATGCTGCACTGAAGTAGTAGTTACATCATCAAGTTGCATTCTTTATATATCCTGACCCAGAAAACAACAGTGTGGCTTGGGGTCTGTGAATAACCAACTGGTCTGCCTTGTCTTCCCAAAGACAAAGTAACCTGCAGAGGCAAAGATACACAGAAGAAAGAGAGGACCTGCAAGAGACCAAGCACGAATCTCAGTTGGAAGAAAAAAAGCTTGCAAGTATTAACCCAAATATGAGTCAAGCAAACATTTAACCATGAAAACTAATTTTGCACTGTAAGTCAAAACTGCTGTAATGTCCTTGTTACAGCAATGTTCAGTTGTGCGTGTTTATTTCTAGCCCATAATGATTCCGGCTCTGCAGGGCACAGAGTTTACATGATTTTATCCCGAGGTTTCCCTTGCTGTAAGGCCTCCCTGTAAATCTCATTTGTACGGTTAATTAGTCTGGTCAGATAAACTGAATAAGGCAAATGCAAAGACTAAAGAGTTCATCTGGCCTGGGAAACTTAAGCTCCTTATAAAGCTGCTTCATAAACAGGCATTTAGAAGGAGAAAAAAGAAAAAGACGTTTGGGACGAAAACAACATGACCTCCATCTTTCTATTCTTCAGTCTCTTTTGCTGGAAAGAGAATCAATGGATGGCAGTCAACAACTAGTATGCTTCAAAAGCTAATACATTATTAAGGGGAAAACCCACAGAAAATGATTAAATCTCAACATTATATGATACTGTATAGTATAGGTGGAACTGGAGGAAAGAGTTGGGAAAGCAGGTAAGAAGGTCAGCTGAGTCACAGTTTGGGGAAAGTCATATGCATATTTGTATATTTATATTTTTACAATGTATCTTTTCTAATGATATTTAATTCTTTTATTGTTTTAATTCGCTTGTAAACCGCCCAGAGTTGTTTGTCAAGATGGGCGGTGAAGAAATGCGATAAATAAATAAAGAAAGTCAGCAGCTGGGAAATAACTCCACACTAATAGCATGGAAATAGAGTTGGAGGGCAAACTGAGAGATGTACTGGAAGTAATCTGGTTTAAATAAGAAAACCAAGTCTTAAAAATCTATTTGCATATAAGGAGAAAATGCCAGAACAAGCATGTGCACAGATCAGTGCAATAACATTTACACAACTTTCAATCAGATAGCCTGACTGACTGACTGACTGACTGACTGACTGACTGACGAGGACCCCTGCCTCTTTGCTGCCAGCCATTATGACATTATTTCTGTAGTAGTTCTCTACGCCTGGCCCACACACAGGGACATGTATACTGAAAGGCTCCTTTTCACTAAGAAGCACCAGCTGAGGTAACATTAGGCTGTGAGTGATTTGACTTCTAAGCTTAAGTCAATGGTTTGTGTTAGCTTCCAGAATAGATTAACAACTCATCACCTAATGCCAGTGCTCTTCTTTACATCTACACAAAGTGAGCATCTCTCAGCCCAACCTACCTGACAGGCTGTATTTTGAAAAAACTTGAGAGAGTCCTATATACATTGCCTTTAACTATTAAGTATCCTGTAGAAAAGGTGGGATACAATAAAAAATAAAAATCCACTCATCTGTTATTTACAAGTAAAGATTGAGCAATGATACCCACAATACCTTAAATTTCTGTGTGTTTGCCCTAACAAAGCCCTATAATCTTCCCATTTATGTCTTCTGTATATGACAGCATCGGATGCCAAAATAAATTATCTACTGCAACATGTTCGACATGGGCTACCCTTGAAAATTGTTCAGAAATTGCAGTTGGTATAAAGTAAGCAATCTGAAGCTAATTGGTCCAAATTAGTCATGTCAGGAGTGAAGATTCTACACTGGTTGCCAATACTGCACAAAAAAACATTTTTTAAAGATATTTTTTTATCCCACTTTTGTTATTTTTATAAATAACTCAAGGCAGGGAACATACCAATACTCCTTCCTCCTCCTGTTTTCCCCATAACAGCAACTCTGTGAAGTGAGTTGGGCTGAAAGAGAGTGACTGGCCTAAGGTCACCCAGCCAGCTTTCATGCCTAAGGTGGGATTTGAACTCACAGTGTCCTGGTTTCTAGCCTGGTGCCTTGACCACTAGACCAAACTGGCTCTTAATATTGACCTTTAAACCTATAAGGGCTTGACTACTTAAATGACTGCTTTTCATATTATAAACCTGTAAAGTTGTTAAGATCCTGTAGGAGAGTCCCTTCTGAAAATGCCCCTGCTATTACAAGGCCATCTTCTCCAGCATTACTCCCTGGGTGGACACACCTTCAGGAGCTTGGCACCCGACTCCACCCCACATCTATAATCTGTAAAGGCTTACTCCTTATTGGGATAAATAAAATTACCAAATCCTTTAGAATTCATCCTTCTGCCAATCTGTTTTAATGGGTGTACTACCAGGATCTCAGTAGGTTGAGGAAATTGTTGCAGGTTAATTACAACAATATCCTTTCCAGTGTACTTATTGGCTCTCCGAATAGTTCCAGTCCTTGAGTCAGAATAGTACATGTGGTCACCAAAGAGAAATATGTCATAAGCTTGATTTCTGTAGTGAAATAAAACAAGTAGTTGCATCAGTTTATTAAGTTGCTTATGCTCAAGATAAAGAAAATACCTTATCAGGATAGCAAGATAGTTTAGAATCTAGAAATATTTGCATAACATTTCATTGGAATCAGTGGAATTTTACAGGTAACTTTTTCCATTTAATTCAAAGTAGCAAAATTAGAGCTAACTTTCTCGTATTTAGGAATAGGGTCTTCTGGTTAACTTTGGATAATATGCATTTTTGGCAGGCAAGCTGTTTTTTCTTCCTTGCGGTTTGATACAATGCTTACATTTGGCCCTCTTTGGAAGACAGTAAATGTGTCACATAAACAGCTAAACCCAGTCACAAGGTTTACAAGGAATTAGTTTTAGTTCATCATACTCCAAGGGATTTTTAAGGCTAAACATTCCTGGTCATCATGTTGTTTGAATAGAAAGATTTACCCTGTTCTGTCAGCATAGAAACAAAATTCTACAGTGGCATTGAAAACATGGAACTGCTTTAAGAATTTGGTCTCTCCATTGATTTTTCATTTCATGCCTCTGTGTCAAAATGGTAAGTATAGAATGTGAAAAGAAAGGGGTGGGGGATGCTTATCCAACTCCATCTGCAACCCCTGAGCCACCATGGATTTTTCTCCAAAAGGTTGTTTTTTAATGCAGAAAGTGACAGAGGTGGATGGATGATAACCCATTTGACCAAGTCATCAGTGATCATACAGACCTAGTTCACAGAGGTTTACTCTGTGTTTACTCTGGAGGTAGTATCTTGATCAGGGGTATTGTCCTAACAGCCAGGAACCACACTGAGACAAGGAATAGGTCTCTAGTGTTTTATTACTGCTACATTAGACAGAAAATCCTAACAAACTGAAGAAGTGTGGGAAAAACCCAGACAGATAAACTCCAAAAGTCAAGACGGGTCTGATCTGTGTCTCTTTGAATGGCTGCTTAACTCCTCAGTACTACGCATGCGTTTTCCCCGCTGGATAGGGGCCCCCTCCTGCTCACCATCAGTACTCATGACAGGTATTGTATGAATATGGACAATCCTTCAAACAAAAATCTTGTTATCTAATGTCTACAAATTCTGGTGTGTTGGGGTCCTGACTTTCTTCTTTATCATTTCATCATGTCATAAAACCCTCTTTAACAATACAATCAAATGTTTTTTTCTGAAACATTGATTTTAATTCCATCTCATGAACCAGAAAAGTGTTAAAATTTCTGTTTGGAGGTTCAGGTGCTGTGACAAATATTAGGAACAGAACATAAAACTTTCCATAAAACTAATCAGCATCCAATAAAACTAATCAGCATTACTGTCAGAGTTCTTTCTACTCCCATGCAAACAGAATCCACTGTAACAGCACCTCAGCAGAGGTCCACACCCACAGACAGGGGATGTAGCTGATGGGTGCAATTTTTTTTAACAGTTTGCCATTTTATATCAATAAACATACCGTCCCATTTGTCTGTATAGATGGATAAAGTGGCCATTGTAGTCACAGGTTCCAAAATAGGAAATTTCATTAATGGCATCATGCTGTATCCAGAACAGTTTCATATTGATAAAGTCCAGGGAAATGGTTTTGATTTTTTCTGTGCTTCTTAGAACTCTCCATCTTTTTTTTCCATGCAGATCTGCTCGATAGATGCTATCAAAAATCCCTTCAGTAGACCAAAATAAAAACCTGCCAATAAAATCAATTATCATCATCACTGCTTCTAAAATTATCAAAGCAACTGAAAAGGTTCATAGATACTTTTATTAACTAATTCGTTATCTGGTATTCTTTATTTTGTTTTCATCCCAGTGCTTAATTATTAATTATTAAAAATATTTCTGCATCATTTCTTATTGTCAAAATACAAGGTGGGTTAGAGTACTTGCAATATGCAGAAACGTACCAGCAATCCTCAGATTACAGGTTTTCTGAAATCACTGTATGACAGATATAAAAGCAAATTACAGCTTGATTAAACCAGGCATTTACTTACTAAGATGAACATATTAGGGAAGAAGGGAAATATTGGGCTCAATTTCCCATCACATTTTCTCCAAACCATTACTGTGTACATTAAACTTTGAGTTTTGCTTCTGCGATGACTAAATCTGGTGGAAATACCTTTGACTTGGATCAACTGCAATACTTGTAGGATTGTGATTGTCCTTTATAAGGATTCGGGAATAGTTTCCATCCAAGCTGATTGCCTCAATAGCTCCCTGGGAGTGAGCCAAATAGATGCCTTGATTTATCCAGTCTACTGCAAATCCAGTAACATCCTTTTTTATGGAGCAAATGGTCTGTTATATAAGCACATCCATACACAAAAATTAAATGGTTATACTAAAATGTAGTAGGTTCCAGTATTGCAACCAGGACTCTCCCTGCGACCCGAGTTCGATCCCAGAGGAAGCTGGATTCTCAGATAGCCGACTCAGGTCAACTCAGCCTTCCATCCTTCCAAGGTCGGTAAAATGAGTACCCAGCTTGCTGGAGAAGGTGACGACTGGGGAAGGCAAGGGCAAACCACCCCGCTGTAGTCTGTGAAGAAGACATCGCAAAAGCGGCGTCCCTCCAAAGGGTCAGACATGACTCGGTGCTTGCACAGGGATCTTTCACCTTCAAAATGTAACCAGTCCTTTGGCTATCACTATTAAGGCGTTGCAACTCATGAACCTTAACTAGATAATGAGTTGTACAGTTCATTATGATGAAAGCTTCCTTGGATTAACATTGAAGGAGATGTCATTAGGCATTTATTATTAAATTCAGCAGAAGAAAGAAAACCAACCCAAGGAAGGACTGGATAAGGGATCACTTCTGAATTGAAAATCTGAATGATTTTTGCACTTTCATAAATCTTGTCATGCTTTGGGTTTACAGTCCCTTGGTAGTGGCAAATGCAAAATCCAAGAACACATGCCGTTTTAAAAAAAAATTCCAGTCCTTCTCTCCCATTGACCCAACTCTCCTGTCACACATTCCTACTGTGAATATATATTTGGAGAGTCCAAGAGCTTAGAATGCAAAACTTCCTTGATTCGGCCACTAAACATCTCCAGAATGTTTAGTTTTGTCATTGCCGCTACTGAAATGACACTGTTGGAAATTTCCATTCCCACAGCAAGGTGACTTGGAAAGATGGGCTGTGTCTGCTCATGGACCTCTTTCTCATGGGGTCTTGGGACACCATTCCATGAACCACAGGATAACAGCCTAAGTAAGAGATGACAACTGGCCATTAAATTAAAAAACTGAGCATCTATTATATGCAAAATATAGGTTATACTGTTTACTGTATATGACATCATACATAGTAAAGGGATTAGTAAAATGTACTACATAGTGACCTAGACTAGGAGGTTTCAAACTTTTTCAGGCCACAGAATGTGTTAACAGAGATACTGTTTTGGTAAAAATGTCCCTTTTTGTTTACTACCAGGAAGAATTTTGAAAATTATTTCATTACCTCTTGATCTGAGCCATTCAAATGTACACGTTTGAGAAGACATTTTTCCTTGTCCACCCAATAAATATGTTCTTCTTCATAATGGAAATCAATTAATGCTGATAAACCAGCATCAGCTACCAGTCTTTGGTGATTGGTTCCTTCTATATCTATTCTATAGATGGCACTTCCTTGGCTGAAAACTAGGAATGGTATAGGATCTAAAGAGGGGGAAAAAGAGTGAAAAAATGCCTGTGCTCCAAAGCAAATGGTTTTATTCTATTCTTTTCTGCATTATAGATTCCTTCAAGTTCAAAATTTAATGAATCACTCAAAAATATAAAATATAGCAAACAATCCCATTCAAAAGATGCAAATGTATATATTACAGAAGAAAATGAACAATGTTAAGGCATATCTTTTTATATTACTATAGAAGTAATTACCCATAACTCAGGGCTTGATTTAGAACAGGCTTTATCAAAGTTTAGCTACAGTTCTATATACATTTCTCAGGGAGCTAATTCCACAGAAACCAGGGGCTTTTGACTTTGAGTAAACATGTAAAGGTTCCATGATTCAGTTCTGTATCGTGGTAAGTAATACCACAGTGCCTCTGAGCATGTTCTCTCTCTCTTTCTCTCTCTCTCATCCACACACAGATAGCAAAGACGTAGGGCACATTTGGGATTAGTGGAAGTGAGAGTTAAATACACATGTTAAAACCTGCTATCTCAGTTCAAAACATATAATTCATATGATGTAGCTAATCTGTACTCAGCTGAATTTTGGAATGATAACTCATCCATATTTTCAGTATCAAATCTTCTTTCTCTAATTCATCTTCTCCTACAGCTAGTCTTGTTTAATAACTATTCAAGAGAAATGTGACTGCCCTTTTCCACTTTGACTGCTATCACAAGGCTTATCATGTGATGCTATTTTCTCCTATTTGCACTATTAAAACATCTGGACATTGTGTGTAAATGATGAACACATGCTGAAGTGCAACAAATTAATTTGTCTCAAGAATCTGACAGCTGGATTGTTTGTAATTTTTTCCAGCTACTCGTGTGATCAGTTCTGAGTTACTATGCTGCATATACATGAAATTTTTTATTACAGTACTCTAGCTTAGAGGACAAAATGAATTCTGTGAGAAAAGTCTTTTTTTTTCTATTGGTATTATGAAATCTGGTTTACTGCTACAGTTTCCTCTAAAAATGGGCAGTATAAAGTTTTGGTATATTGGAAAAATAGTATAGGTATTTTAAATTAATGTAGTCATGCTGTAAAATACAGTAGTTTTATCTCATGAAATCTAGAAAATCATCAATGACTAACTAAACCCATCACATCTCATTACAGTTAATGATTTGAACATTGGCTGATAAAGTTGTCACTGTTGTTTGGATCTGCAAACACAGAAGAATTCAACCATCTATATTTTCTGATTTCTAGAATTAGGGATTAGACATACAATATTTGTTAGAAAGAGTTTTTAAAGCAGGGCACTGTAAACTGCAGCATCAACAAAAGTATCATTGATATTTAGTACCATCCTTCACATTTTTTAACTTTTTTTTTTACTTTAGCTACCCCACTTCCTCTTATACACCCCCACATCTGCTGTCTGAGGCAAGAATCACTAAATTATGGTGTTTTTAATCACTCTCAACTAACTATATTTTAATGGACTGTTGGCCCCACTGTGTGTATGAAATAAATCAATATAAAGATGTGATGGCCTGTTTAGACATGGAGATCACCATCACTTGACACTGAGTTAACAAAATCATGAATAGACATATATATACTTATAGTCTATATAGTCTGTATATATAGGACTAGTCTAGTTTTATTCTATATTAGCTTAATCAGATTCAAGATTATAACAATTATTTCTGAAGCCAGGTTCATTCTGCCCATGATCAAGCCACTTAAACTATAGGTAAAGGTAAAGGTTTCCCTTGACATTAAGTCCAGTCGTGTCTGACTCTAGGGGGTGGTGTTCATCTCCGTTTCAAAGCTGAAGAGCCGGCGTTTCTCCATAGACACTTCCGTGCTCATGTGGCCGACATGACTAAACAGAATGCCGTTACCTGCCCGCTGAAGTGGTACCTATTAATCTACTCACATTAGCATGTTTTCGAACTGCTAGGTTGGCAGGAGCTGGGACTAGCAACAGGAGCTCACCCCGTCACGTGGATTCAAACCACCGACCTTCTGGTCAGCAAGCTCAGCAGTTCAGCGGTTTAACCCAAGACCAAATTCAACAACTTAATACAAAGCAATTTGCTGAATAGAAAGGATTTGTTTTATGCATTTCCATTCCAAACCATTCTAAAACTATTTAGTGGGGATGACATGTTATGCCATGAAGAAACTCCCTACCTAACACTCAGTAAACACATGGGCCTTGCTGATATACAGAAGCAGCTCTTGAGGTCAAGAACTGATTCCCTAGAGGGGAATTTCTTTCTAGTGCAAAATAAATAGAATTTATCAAATCTGCTGCCAAACTTCTCATAGGCACAGGGCTGTCAAGGGCAATTCTCCTCACCTTTTGCAAGCATCCAGCAAGAAAAAAACAGCCCACTTATTGTTGTGAACTTCTTACAGCTTTTACTTATATAATTAGGAAGCAGTATACAGACACATGAACAGTGCAACTGTCATGAGTGAGGATGGCAAGCAGGGGGCTCCCGTCCAGACTGTTAAGCGCATGCGTAGCACTGAGGAATTGGGCAGCCATTCAAAGAGACACAGATCAGGACTGCCTTGACCTTTGGGGTTTATATGGCTGGGGTTTTCCCACGCTTCTTCAGTTTGTTAGGATTCCTGTTATGTACAAGCAATAAAACATTAGAGACCAGTTCCTTGTCTCAGCGTGGTTCCTGGCTGTTAGGACAGCAACATGGTACAATGGAAACATTAAACAACACGAAGCTATCAGTGGGGGTAAGTCCTCCAGTGTTCTATAGGGAGGTCTACTTTCAACTAAAGTCTTGTTGCTTACACATCACCCTGAATAATCTCTTTAAAGATGCAGTGCATTCTAAGAGCATCATCCATATTTAAATAATCCAAGTGTCCTCTCTCTCTCGACAAATACTGTATGTTCACTGGCACTGTAATTACCTTTGCACAAAGTCCATGTAATAGTTCTCCTGACATCTCTTCCTGGTTCTCTCCTCCTTCTGGGTTAGACTTCCAAACTTCTTCTCTTGATTTGTCTTCTTCTGTGCCCTCCAAACCACAATTCACCTCCAGCCAATGCTCCTAGGCAGTCTTCAAGCATGATACCTACAGCTTTTCTGTGTCCACTGCTATCAGTCAGAATCTCTTGCACCCCAAGCAGACCACTCCCCTTCTAGCTGCATAAAGTCTCAGTGCAGCGTAGTGCTGGGGAGGGAGGGGTTGTTGCAAATGACCTTCCTTTCTTCTTTCCCTTTCTCCCTCTTCTGCCTTGCTACACCCCAGCTCTTCAGGCTTTTATATGCTTGAGTTCTTATTTCCTCTACATCCAGCAGCCTAGCTATTTGGCTTAAGACCTTATATCAACTTTACTGCAATTAACTCAGTTCTATACCCATGGCATGTAAAATCTGCTATGTAATTATCCCCTTAATATTTCTTTCCTCATTCATGAGTTACATTATACAAGTAAAAGTGAATCCAATACTTGAATTGGAATGCTGTTTGGCTAAATGCATGATACAATTGAGTCATTTATATGCAAGGTTTCACACATTCAAAGAATCTTGAAAGAGGAGCAGCACTGCATATACATTAGTGCCAATATACATCCTAGACAGACAGACACATTCATGTCAAGATGTCTGGTTTCAGTGTGAAAAGGTGTCACCATGCTCTCTTCCACAGAAGATAGTTTTAAATACTTTTTTTTAAAAAAAGGACGATACATAAAGAACAAAAAGCAAAGCAAGACAGTGGGGAAAAATCATACTATAAAACTAGGGATCATAACTAGCCAAATAAAGGAGAAGACTCGTCTGATTTCCCTGGAAAAGTATTTCTACAGTTTGGGTGCTGATGCGCAAAAGACATACAAAACACCACCAGCTTCCCATTTCAGATGAAGGATGCAAATTTGAGGGGGGGGGGGAGCAGTGTTTCCTTTCATATGAACAGCTTTTATTATAAACTGACCAAAAACAGCAAACTAACCTTACCGCTTACATGACAAGACCACTTGTCATCACCCAAAGAATAGCCTGCCATACAAGAGCAGATAAAGGATCCTGGAACATTGAGGCAATTTTGGCTACAAATGTGAATTCCACCTTCCAGACATTCATCTATATCTGAAAAATAGTAATACATAGATCAGAACATAATAGATATCTGAAGTTTACCAGTGCTTTCATACATATCAGATAACAGTGTCTTAACTAATAACTATGCATTTCAACTCCTCTAGTCCTCAGGGGAGAGATGGACAGTGATAAAAATTTGATAAATAAATAAAATAAATAAATAAAATAACATTGGTGACTATTTTAGATTTTTTACTCTCACAGTACCTTGTGCAAAAAACATGGAATGGCAATTGAGCATAAGTTTAAAATAATGCTCATATATTTTTCCAGAGCAAAGCTTACTATATCCATCCCTTTTTTATGAAAGATGGCTTTGGCCATATTTATAATGAGGAAGGTACTCTGTTTATATTGCTTCATATCTATTGTTTAATGGTTTCCTGTGAACCAACGTTTCAGAGTACTCATTTTAAACATTGCTTAAATGCCTATGCATTTCTCATATTATTCCAATACTTCATAATGCATCTCTCTAAAAAATAACTTCACAGTGATGCACTTTGTATGATCAGGTGATCTGGAGGATACTGCCTGGGTACTTGAGCTGTTTCCCCACCCATCCCAATCCACTCTCCAACATGACAGCTTCATTCTGTCTAATGATAGGGTTAGCCCCAATCCAATGCAGAGACCAAACCAGATCTTCTAGGGACAAATCAATTCCAAATCATTTCGCAGCTGGAAATGCCCAAACTCCACAATCATATCTTCTGACACAACTGGAAACATCTGTTTCAACCAATAATACATGGTTTCCCCATTGTTTCGTATTTCAGAGTTGGGCAGCTATTAGAAGCCAAATCATTAAATGTTAATGCAAGATATTTTTAACAGCATCACCTGCTTCTCTTTTATTCTTAAAGTGAAGCAGCTGCAGCTGCCAATAAAGTCTATCTACAAAATCCTGACAGGCAGTAGTGAATGAAAGACTAAGTTTCTGCTCTGTGAATAAAAGCCTCTTTATGCCATCTCAGCAGAGACAGCCTGTGAGAATGACTCCAAGCAATGAATCATGTCTTTGCAAAGCTGGCAGTAAAGTTCAGAGTCCTTAGACACAAGGAACTACATTTACCAGGAATAAAAGCGAAGTCCCAGTTACAGAACATGAAACATTAGCATGCGTGGCATGAAGGCAAGGAGAATCTTTAGTGTACCACAAAGCAAACCACAGTCTGTCCTCTTTATAAATACAGGAACTTTAAAATGGGCAAACATTTGGCACAGCTTTGAAAGATACCTTTGACAAAATGGAATTTCTAGGACTCTTGGGAAAAGGAGTTGTCTGTGGTGCATCCTGCCTTTATTTTTAATTCTTTTGCTTATAATGACTTCTATTGTTATCAGGGGCCTCTCGATTCACAAGGGATGATGTGGGTAGAAAAACCCTCACTCTACAGTAGGAAGTTAACCTATTTGAGGATGGAACTTCTATCTGGTATTTGAGTGATGTGCTGGAAGATCTCCTCCAGAAACTAAACAGAGCTAGGGATGATGATGATGAATTATGATTAAAAAAAAACCCTAACAATAACCCAATGTCTCCAGTCATCCATAGAGGTTACCAATATAATAAATGACATTGGCTTCTCATTTTCAGCAACAAATTGCCCCACAAACTTTCGGCAATAGCAGCAATAACAACAAGACTTTTATTAAAGACTGGAAATCTCTTATGGACTTTTTGCTGAAAACAGAAAAAAATGAATTGGTGATTTATGGATTTGCTGATTTAAAAGGGTTGAATATGGGATGAAGTGAATTATGAGGTAATTTAATGAGTGAGGAGAGAGGATAGGTTTGTTCATAACTGCTGTAAAGAAGATCAGGAATTGATTCTTTATAAATCTTTTCCTTTTTTTCTACTTGTATTTCTTAATCACTTTTTTAAATTTCTCATTTCACACTTTTTTTCTTTTCTTAAACTTCCTTTATATAATTTCATGTTTATCTTTTATCTCTGTGAAATTTTTTTAATAAAAATTATTTTTAAAAATAGTAGAGGAAATTTGAAGGGCCTCACAAGGTGATTTCTTGGAGTATATGTGACTGAGCAGCCGGAGATTGCACACCAGGTCTACAACATCTGAAGTGATGTACTAATGTCACTACTGCGTAGGATCCATTGTGTAGGACTGGACTATATGATGAATTGGGTCATGGGACAGGGCCTGAGAACTTAGGAAATTCAACAAATAATGAACAAAATGGTCATGGAAATCCAACTTTAGACAGAGAAACCTGAGGGGCTGCTGGACACTGGCTCTGAAAAAAAAAGCCAATAACAATGACAAATAAAACATATTGCAACCTTTTACCAATAATGATTCATCTGATGAAAATGCATTGATTTTGGGACACTTTCCACTGAAGCAATCCAGGAGCAAGTCCCACAGGGTTCATGGGATTTATTTCCAATTAAGTGTGCATAAGATTGAAGCTAAATACACATTAGACATATAGAAACCTCTTGTTTTGTTGCCTCTGGTGTGTGTGACTACTGCTCCCAAAATCCTCAAGGATAATGCCTAAGTAGCCTGGCCAGTAATCAGGCTAGAGAGATTACAGGAGCTGTGCCAGGTGGAGAAGCTGCTATGCAAATTGCTAGTTTAACAGCCATGCCATCTTCCTGAGGAAACTTGAGAACTCTTCTCTGGTCTCTGAGAGAAGACTAGACACCTGTAAGAGGAAAGTCATTTTGCCAAATTATATCTCCCCAATTAAATTATATTTCCCAGGTCAGATACCTTGGCAGAACCAATGACACTTAAAGGAATATAAACAAAAAACAAAGTATGTTTGTAGTGTAGATTATGCCTTGTATTTTTGAACAACTACAATATCATTATTCAGGTACTTCAAGTCGCATCTACTGGTATTAGTTCAGCACTTATAGTCAGTACTAAGTAATTAGTTTCTAGCATCTGATTGAGATTATATCAGATCTGGACTGCAAAACTCTGGACCACCACCAGAAAGCAATAAAGAATTAGAGTTCACTATATTTCTATTTTCTTCAAGAAATCATCCTGATTTTTCCAGCTCAGTTTGGTAACACTTATTAAAATATTTCTCATGGTCACTTTTATTTCATTGACAAGAGTTTGGGAAAAAGACTAGAAGCACCTCCTAATATTTAGCTGGATTATTATAACACATGTACATTTACCAAATCAAAACAGACACAATTAAATAAAAGAAATAGAAAAGAAATACAAATTAAAAAAATGTAATAAGCCTCTGAGGGTATCTGAAGTTCTAATTTCACTCACCAAGGCAAGAGGACTTTTCCTTCCCCATTTGGTATCCTCTGGGACAGATTCTGAGCTCCTGAATTGACAGACTGATCATACTCATTTTAAAAACCACAAGCAAAAGTGAGAGAAAGAGAAACATCATTTTTGTAAGTTTTTTTTTAAAAGTCTGTAGGAGCAATCAGCTTATTTTAACTTCTGTCATACCCTGGCCAAAACAAACAGGTATAACAATTCTTCAAGATGCTCTTCTTGTCTAGAACCACCAAAGAAATCTTGTTCCACCTTGATGACTCACTCTTGCCTCATTTGAGAACTGAGGTGCCCCCTATCAGCAGCTCTGAACTTTGAAGAAGTTCCAGGGTGATCTCTTCGGTGCACGTGTATCGCTTACACATCCTTTTTATGTGGCGGTTGGGGGGGGTCTTCTCCTCCTCCTCCTCCTCCTCCTCCTCCTCCTTCTTTTTGGAAACCAAGTATGAAATGCCTGACCAACTCGTTACAAATTTAATGCGGCTTAAAACCAGAGAACACATCCATGACTACAAAATTCCATTGCTGAAACAAAACAATGAATGAATGAGCTGCTGATGTTTTTAAAGATGTTAATTAAAAATGAAACAAAATCAACATCTAGAAACCTTTCAGAATAATACCTTGATATTTGTTCAGCCAAAGAGTTGGAATCCTCAGATCACAAATCTCTGTTTTACACTCCTGGTAGAATGACTCTCCTCTTTGTACAGCTTGTTCCCCAGCTACCCTTTCTTTTCTTTTTAGTGCCACTTGAGTGAAGTTTGTGTTTGCAAATAGAAATGAAGCCAGCAAGTTGCTGAAGTGAAGCCATCCACCCTCTCAACAGCCTGCTGAGAACCTCCTCACAAAAAATGTCTGGTTTTGATGTGTGTGTGTGTGTGTGTTTGATTTTAAAGTTTAACTTTTGCAGCAATATTTAAATTTACTTTTAAGTTTATTTGTCTTGTATTTCTTCTATTTTCCCCCTAATTAAAGCAGCAGTTTAGAGAGGAAAAGTGTTGGAAAGACTGAAAATATACTAGATGTATACAGTAAAATAATCCTGTAAAGAATCAAATGTCGTCTGCCCCATTTCATGTATAGAAAATGATCAAAGTGGAAGTTGAATATATTGGGTGCCTCCATTGTCCCTAAAAACGAGAGGCTACAGTATGTAGCTCTCTTCTGCTACACTTCACTGCTACTCTCTGCAGTCCACATCTGCAGCCTGAGGAAGATGCGTCACTCTATCTAATAGTATGGCTGAGCCGGGGAGGTTTATAGCTTAAGCATAATTTAAACATCACTGCTGGCTTGATTTGTTGCTATTGAAATTGGTGGCTCAGAGAACTGCTTAATTAGGAGTCTTCAGACAAATCCTTGTGAAATGTCAAGTTGACTATATCATTTCTGCTGGAATGGCATGCCACAGCAGCTGGTCATCCTGGCAGCACCAAGAAGGCACCACAGCTGTATATGAAACCATTCCTGGGAATGTTGACTTTATTGGCCCAAGTTGTCAAGAGCTGATGCACTTGCACTCTGGAAAAGAAATAGCATGAAATACTCATTAGACGCTGCATCATTCTTTCCCAACCAAAGAACAAGAGGATGAAAAATGTTCTTTCATGTTTAGACATCTATACATAGAAATGTCTTGTTTGCTTTATCTGTTCCCTCTGTTACTATAAAGTTGATTAGGGAATCTAACTGTACTATATCTGACAAGGTAATTTCCCTCTTTATTTTCAAAACAAGAAACTATGGTTGGGAAATTCATAGCTTTTTATACAATTCTAGGTATGTGCTCAAAATTATCTCTAATGGAATATACTTGCCTTGCTAAAATTGTCCAGAAGTACATTTATGTGAATATGGACGTGTTGCCTTATTTTATGTGATTACTTTTATCCCTAATATTAGGCAGAATACAGATCTGCCTAATACTTATCTGCAGATAAGAAAGGACACTCTTGGATGGTGAGAGGACAATAGCAGCAGAAGCCTTCCCTGGCCCTCCACTGGAGACAGGCCTGTAGGTACATCACCTGTCTTGTACTCCATCAATTTGCCTTTTGTCCTTCACTACAATGGGGGGATGCTTTATCATATCCTGTTTGGCTGGTTAGAAACCTATTATTGACCATAAAGCAGAAGTAAATAGATGTCCATATCATCAAGGAATAACTTGCAATGAATAATATCATAAAAGTCAAGGATAGTCTGACCCAACAAAACCTCCGAGGCAGCATTGCCATACCTCAAAGAACCAAATTACAACATGAAACCATAACCCCACAGTTGGCATTCATATTTTTGTAGAGTCCTGAAAACATCTGCAGCTGCTGTTTCTCTTGCTGGCTACAAATAAGAAAGTGCACAACTGGGAAGGGATTCACAGTGCAAAAATAAAAATGCCTTTTGAAAAGTTAGAAATATTTGGGTGAATTAAAATTTATTGATACTATGATTTATACAGCTGCCCAACTTTATGCAAGGTGGTGTACATCAATACTGTATATCAAAACTCCAAAACAATATGGTAAATAAAATACCCATACATCATTAACCATCAACCCCCACCCCCCCAATTCATAGAGCAACACATCAAGCTGGAGCTCACAAATTGTACAAACCACATCTCAGAAGACAGGCTCATTCACCAACCTGGCCTTGCAGGGGGTGGCAGAGAACTAAGCTTTTAACACATCCCTGAAGGCTAACAGAGTCAGGGCAATCCAGATCCTACAGGAGAGATTGTTCCAAAGGGCAGGCACCAAAAGCAGAAAAGGCAGAATCTCAAGATTTGGGGTTTATCTCCCACTGTTTCATTGGCATTGTTAAATAGATTTATTTATTTATTTATTTTTCAAATTTTATTACTACCCATCTCCCCCAAAAAAGGGACTATGGGCAGCTTACAATAAAATCAAGCTACAACAAGAAACATTAAAATCCCATATTGAGCAAGTGTTATACACCAAGTATGAAATAATAGCTAATCCATTCATTCTACCTTAGAAGAAAGATGTTTGAGTACCTGTCATTGAGATGTCAGAGCCCAAAAGACATGGCTCTGACATTTCTGTGTTATCCAAACATGATTATGGAAACTATGAATGCCTCTGTCATTTGCAATTATTTATTTGCATTGATAATGCAGGACATTTTTTAAAAAGCATGAAACAGTCTTCAGGTCTTGGGTGCCTGGAATTGGCCTTTCTCAACAGTGGTTAAAGATAGTCCTTCCCAATCTAGTGCCCTCCAGATGTCTTAGATTACATTTCTCTCAACATCAGATGGCTATACTAAATTGCATTAGAAATAAGATTGAATCCCAAAGAATTCAACTATCATCTGGACAAATACAAATCAAGGTGGACACATGCATTGACCCAAGCAGAGCACCCGTCATTGAAATGTCAGAGCCATGTCTTTTGGAGGACTCATATGGCTCCTTCAAAATCTGTCCCTGCTTGTCTGTAGATGCATATCTATGCATCAACAACCTATCTGCTAGGACCCCCCATGAAATGAAGCAACTGTATCATTTCGAAACAGGCACATGAGACTTCCAAAGAATGTGGCTGCTTCAATGCTTTGAAAACAATTGTGTTGCTCATAGTATCACATTCATTCAAATGCTTTGCATGGTCCTAATGCATTCCTTCCAAATGAATAGGGAAGTCATGGCTGTCTTATGCGCGTACATACACTTTAATGCAGAACCATATGCTGATACATTCCTCTTAAGCATGGATGGTGCTGCTTGATTGCATAAGTGATATGCCTCTGAGTACATCAGAAATAAAAGGTATGAAGTCTTCTACTGAGCCAAAAAGGTGCTAGCCTAAAAAATCTAATATTTGTCTTACTAAAAGGCAAAAGAGTTATATAATGTTAGGAGAAACCAGAATATGGTATTTTAGTTATATAATTCTATAATTTCAGCTCTTTTAAGTGTTTGAGTGTATCTTCTTTAATATTCAACTATTTTCACCCTATATATCACTTTATTTTTCTTTACTCTCAGCAATTCCAAGCTCTGTAACCTTCGTAAACATATATAAACTTGGTCACCGACTGTAATAAAGGCTGATAATATTACTGCTTATTAAAAAAAGGATTAATCAGTTCAGTCACATTCCTGAAGAACTGATGCATTAACCACTATTACTTAATGATGGCTAAAATGAAAACATTATAATCAACAGCAATATATCCCTGAATACCAGATACTAGGGCCAAATACTGGGGGAGAACCATTGTTCTCTTGCCCAGATTCTTTGAAAAAAGATACCATTTGCTCTAATCCTTCAAACTTTCCTTTGATCGTTCTTATCTTATTCCCTTCTAATCTTAATGGATAAGTCCACTATATGTTAGTTCTTTTGTAACAGCTCTTAAGGATGCATATTCATCCTTACCTTAAATTCATAACACAGACTGAGTTTCTTCAGAATGCATTTCTCACATGTTGCTGCAATATTTATTATAAGGAATTACAAAAAAGGTCAGAGTTGTCAGTTAAGTGATTTGAGTGGAATTTAGGTGTGACTTATTCCAGGTGCAGGTCACTGACTTACTTTAGTTAACCAAGATTAAAGCTATAGATATGTGCTTAACTGCATATCACGCCTTGACATTATAAATATTTATGTGCATTCCCCAAATTGAATCTCATATTTTTTAATCATCCAACATCTTGACCACAATACAAAATGAAACTAATTAATCAACCTAATTGAAATGGAGTATTCTGGGTTGTGCCCCACTGTGTCTTTCAACTCATGCATAACAGTCCAGGAGTTTTTGTTTAATGAAACAAAATATTGATAAGAACTTTGCACAGAACTGTAGTAGTGTATAACTGCAAGAAATGTGGAGAGCAACAGGGAAGTAAAAATACGTATTTTACATAAAATCTTTTCTTAAACAATAAATGAAGGATTAATAAAAAGGCAGACACTATACACTGATAAGTGCTTCAGGAATAAGTGTCTTTAAATGTTCACTTTTGCAGAGGCATTTTCCCTTCCATATGTCTCACCACAGAAGACTTTGATTTCTATCATTTGTGGTCTTTGACATCCATGATTTGTGACTGGTACTGATCCAATATTGGATCTGGGCTTCTTTTGCCTCACTTTAGATAATCTATAGAACCCAGAGTCAACAGAAGTACTCTGACCTGGAACCTTCACTTTTGAAGGTCATTTGCGAATCCATACTTGACCGGGAACAAAGTAGTAGCCTTTCAGACTCATCAGTGTTCCGATGAGTCCAGACCTCCCCATTTGCCCCCACTGAATGTGGTCTAAGAGAAAGAGTTTCAAATTTGATATAAGTCTCTTTTGCAAGTTCATCTTCCTTGGTTGATTTTGGTTTCCTGTGAAGCATCATGACTTTATACAGCAAGAAAAAAATGAGTGGTATTGCTATTGCGCAGGCTACTCCACTAGCCACCAGCAAAATGGAGATAGGAGATTTGTCGTCTGTACTAGTCCCATCAGTGAAGAAAATGATGCATTGATCTTTGGTGAGAGGAACCTCTTTGGGACAGACGCAGGCCACATACTTTGTGCTGGGCTCCAAACCATCTATTGTCACTTTATTTTTTGTGGGATCTGGATTTAGTGACAACATCTCTTTCTCCCCATACTTGGAATACAACACAGTCATAGCAGAGCTATTAGAAACATCAACACTTTTCCACATTAAGGTCACTCTTTCACTGGTTTCAGGAATTACTCTTAGGTTTTTTAGGGTGACATTTTGTTCAACTGCAGGCCCTGCACTGAGTGATGCACCTGACTGTTTTTTGCTTCCATTGGCAATTGTGTTCACATTCTTTTTGTCACCAGGCATGGACTTGAGCTGTTTTCTGTCAATTCCTCTTTTGGTTGTAAATCTTTCAGTGGTAGCCACAGGAGTAGAAGGAAAGGTGGTTGAGGATATTATTGTAGGAGTAGAAAAAGTCACATTTAAAAATTCTGGTTTGACATCTTCTTGGGTAGTATTTGCTTGGTCTGTTCCTATCTTTTTCCCATACTTTGGGGGAGGTACTGTTGTGGTAACAACACCAACAACGGTGAGGGTAACAGAAGCTTCTGACATTCCAGCCAAATTTTTGGCCTTACATCTGTAGTCTCCTGCATCTTTGTAGGAAATGCCTGTCAGACTAATGATGGACCATCTTACACCTTCTCCTGGACTTTCTTGAATAACTGGGAAAGAAAGAAATACAATATAAATGGCAATATAAATATGCATCATTGATAAATAAATAAATTTGAATACGAAGAAGCTGCGACATTAGGAGGCTACGGGACAAAGATTTCAAAAGAGAAGCACTCTTTTTATTTGAGCACAATGAGTCACACATTCTGCTAAATCTACCCATTTAAAAGCCATAAATTAATTTGGCCTAATTGGCATATTTTAGAAAAGACACCCCTCATTTTCTCACACAGATAGCAATGCCTCTTCTATAATACTGCTGGTTTTCTGTGATAGGATAAAAATAAATCTACCTTTTTTACATATAACTCAAGGCAGCAAGCATACCTAATACTCCGGCCTCCTATTTTCCCCACAACACCAGCTCTGTGAGGTGGGTTGGGCTCAATGACAATGACTTGTCCAAAGTCACGCAGCCGGCTTTCATGCCTAAGGGAAGCCTAGAACTCACAGCAGAAGTTGGCAGATGATATATTGGTTTTTATTAGAATTCGGATATTCACTAGATACAGCTTAGCAAAGATGATGCACACTTGGAAATAAAGAATTCTCAGCTCAAGAATTTGTTTGGGTTAATAAGACTGAAGGTAGATTCTTCTATTTAAAAAATCCTCTCCTGGTTACCTCATGTTTTCAGCAGTATAATTTATGAAGATCAGTGGTGAATAATTGTTCCAACTACCATTGTTCCAACCTACCGTTTGCGAGTCAAAAACTTTTGCCAGTTTTTGCCGAAAACTTACAGCTCTATCAGTGCATTCAGATCTACCTGCTGTCCTATACTGCGCCTAGCAGGGGACCTCAGAACCAAAGTCCAAGGTCCCAGAGGACTCCCAGATAATCATCCAGAAGGCAGCGAGTGATAGGATCTCTCTCTTCCTTCTGTTTGCTTGGTTTCTTTCATTTCTTTTAATTCCTATGTTGCCCATAAGAATAGATTTCCCTCTCATTAGTTGCAGATCTCCATTTGCAGATCTAGCATACAGTTCACTAAGCTCTGACTTCACTGTGGAAAAGGCCACTGTAACTGGGGGTGGGGGGGTCCAGCATTTTTTTCCTTTTTTTCTTTCCAAGAACAAAAGCCAAACAGGTTATTCTATTCTTCTTTGAACATGAAAACCAACTTTAGAACCCTTTGTGAAATTTGATTTTATGTTGCAAGACCAAGCTAGAAGAATAGGTAATAACAGTGAATACTTAGGGATGTGTCTCAGTCTAAATCTAGACCTGCATACAATAGTATATGCATCATCAAATTTTCTATAAATTATTTCTTAGAAGACACAAACATTCGCAATAGTTGTCCTTAACCTACTATCATTTTATATGGAACTTTCTCTAATACATATTTTTATATGTAATTTTTCTAAATGTATACATTTGGGGATGTAATTTCCACCAATGCACACAGATATTTGCATGTTCTTAAGCAGACAAATATTTTGTGGCAGGTGGCTTGAATGACATACCCATCTGGGCCATGACAGATTTAATTTTCCCATCATGCCATTGTACTTGGAGAGAGAGAGAGAAAGAGAGAGATTTCTTTTGTATCTCTAGTGGTAGAAAACATTTATTGCCAAAAATCAGTCTTAGGAAGCAAATTGACACAGCCGCAACTGTAAAGAACATTTACACCTTCCAATTTCTAGGCAAATAAGAGCAAGTTCCTGTTTAGCACACGGTGGAACATAGTGTGCCACTATTAATTTCATCAACCAATTCAAAACATGTAAGGTCCAATTCAGCCATAGTTACAGTGGTGTAAAGTCTAGCAAATTGGACAAGATTGGAACTAAAGTCATGGGTGATTATAGACTAAAGGGTGGTTATACTCTCTTTTAAATTGTATGCACTTGTATTGTTATTTATGCTGAAGGGGATTATCACTACTATTTCATTTTTTAAAAGTTTACACCCTTGACAAAAAATTATATAGATAATTGTGTGGTTTGAAAACACATTCCCACTTGATTTCCAGATCTTCATCAGAATATCATGGAATCTTCACAATTTGTTCCCTATGGGCTTTTCAATTTCTAAAAATTAATATATAGAATATATATTATTTATTTCTACAAGTAAATTCAAGGTAACAGTCTTTTTCTCCATCCAGGTTCACAGCTAAGCAGAGAACTGAACCTGTATCTCTCAAACGCTTTAACTATAATATGATTTTGGCATTTCTGAGCAGGTGAATTTTTAAACCTAAGTACCTGTATAGTTCACTGGTACGTTGTCTGATCTAACCCAGGTAAGTTGTGGTGTGGGATAGCCAGTTGCATCACAGCGTAAAAGAACATTGCTTCCTAGAGGCGAGGTAATCTTTGTAGCTGAAGTCATTACTGATGGTTTTAAACACTGTTCCAATTCTGCTCTTTGAAACAAGATCCCAGCCAAGCTTTCAGGTCCACTGCAAACCACAAAAGGGTCCAGAAGTATAATAGCAGTATCCCCAATCTTGGAAAATTCAATCAGCTTGGAAATACGACAATCACAATACCATGGATTGTCCTGCAGACCTTAACATGGAAAAATAATTCAGTCATAATACTGTCAGCAAGTGTACAGTTAGATTAGCATAGCATCAGGTATTTGGATTTCCCTTTCGGTTTTCAGGTTGAGGTAAATGATTTGGCAACTTATGGGGCCAAAGTACTATACCTATTTCCCTGTGATAAATCTAATACTAGAAAACTTTTCAAGATTTGTGCTATTTAAATTGTAAGCAGCCAGCCTTCTTCTATATTTCTGTTATGATTGTTGAAACATTATGAGCAGCTAAGAAGGAAAATTCTAAAACGTAAGTTACTATTTTAGCAACATAAGCAGCACCCCCTCCTGAACTTTTCTTTGGATTACCTGTGATGCCTGTGAAAGTCTTTCCAAAAAATATATTTGGAGTTTGGGATATATATATTTAAAGTGATTAGCATAATCTATGCTGAAGGAGTGATTAGCAAGTCTGGAGGAATATCAAGTTTATTATATTCAATTATGTTTTTTTTTATTTTCATGATTTAATAAATTGTAGAAAAACATACTTCTACAATTAAAAAATTAATCTTATGGAGAAGTTCTACTTATGGACTAAGCAAACAGTAAAAATGGAATAGTGCCTGACTGTATTGAGGTCAGGCATGAAAATGAAAATTTGACACTAGGAGATTTTGTCAGGGATAATTAATGTTTTTAAAGTACCTAATTCTATGGCTGAATATATGTTCTTCCTCCCCTATCTAAATCAAGCATTAATTCTTTTCCAGCACACTGTTAAAGATAACATATCCCTATAGCATATGGACTAGTCCAGTCTTGAATATATCAATTCAGCACATCAAATTCTGCTCTCCACTAGGTAGTATGGCAGACTACACTTAGCCACTTGGTGAAGCTTTCAACAAACAACAGAACCGATCAAAATGGCTTCACTCAATTTTGTTACTGAATTTCTACTGAACAATAAAATGCCAAACTCCACTGTAACAAGTATATGTCCAGGCCAGCAACAGAACAACTGTTCAGTATGAGAAGGAAGCTGATTGACCACACTATTTGTGTTCATACTATGGACTCGTTCTGAATTATCTCAGAAGGCATAACTCAAAGAAAGAAATCAAATTGTTCATGGCTTACCTAATATGATCCTGTGTGCCAGGAAGTCTGTATTTCTGTATGTTGCCGTTTCAGAAAAAGGAAGCCAGATATCCATGAGGTCTGATGGCAAAGAGGTTAATTTGTTGCTAGATATATCTAAGTAAGTGAGATTTCTCAGATATCTGCCAGCCTCAACTGGAATACTGGTCATTTTGTTATTGTGTAAATCAAGAGTTCGTAGATTGGGCATCTCAGCCAAAGACTCCCAAGGGAAACGCAACAGCAAGTTCCCATCCAGACGCAATTCATGTAGGTGCTTTAAGTTATAAAAGCTGCTGGTATCAATGTTTGTGATAGAATTGTAAGTAAGCCATAGATATTTGAGGTCCACCAGGTAGTAAAAAGCATCTGCTGGAATTTTTCTTATGACTGTCTTTTCTATCCGGAGTTTTACAGAGTCCACAGGAATATTGATAGGGATTTCAAACATATCGGGATCATTACATAAGACAGACCTAATAGCAAACAAAGAGAGGCTGCTGATGACAAATAGGTTTTCACAAAGCATTAAGAAAATTGTGGTCCTACTAAAAACAAATCCAGCTGTGTTCAATCTGGCTCTTTCGAGTAGTCTATTTGACTCAGGATTGCATAATAAATCTTTCAGATGATGTGGAATGTTGGGAAAGTATGTATAGAAGACACTTGTGTCATTGTCCAAAGTAATTATATATATGCATGGAAAGTAACTGATTTGCCCACTGGATTTTGCTCTACAAGAAGATAATTTTAAAAGTGGGGCTTCTTTTCAGCAGCAGGAATAAAGTATCATCAGCATCAAACACCTTTCCTGTGTCCATATATAATTTACCTGAAATTTGGCATTTATGGCTAATAGCTAGGGGCTTTAAATTATTCAGTAAATAAAGAAACCTGTGAAGACTGTACCACTTTAGGATTAAGCACAGTGAAATAAGATATGACAATCTGAACAAAGAAGTGATAAAGTAAAGGACAACTCCCAAATTAAAGTAGGCTTAAAATATACCTCACCCAGATATTATTATCATTACATTTAATTATACCTAACCTCTCCTTCAATGAACTCAGGATGGCATTCATGTATCTTCTCCCCTCCCGCCATATTTTATCATCACAACCCTGTAAAATAGGTTAAATTGATAGAATATGATTATCGCTAGGTTATCAAAGGACTTATCTCCACACTCCTAATCTGATACTCTAAGACTACCTCTTCTATCAGATAGAAAACATGTCATTTTTGTGAAATACTTTTGTTGTTGTTTTATAAAGGGTAGTCCTTCATTATATTATTTTAAATATGGCATATGTCAAATATTTCATTTTAAATTAGATGAGCACATAACATCAGTGCAAAGAAACTTGCTTATTATCTCTCAGAGCTGTGAAGGAATTAACAAGATCCACAGGTTTCTGCATGCCTATTGTCCTATTCACTCATTTTCTACACCATCCTGCTGTTTTTTAATCAATGAAAGACCCAATTCCCACATACAACAGACACAGCATTGAAACCTTCACCTAGATTGAATCATTTTGGGTAGTAAGCTAGGAGCAAGGAATGACTGTGTGCTTCTTTCTCTGTATAAAAGAAAATAAAGCAATTTTTCACAAGATAGTAGGGCAGAAAATTGTATCCTAGGGGTTTTTTTTACATATAGATAACACTATTTCACTATAATCTGGAATGGTACAGACTGGATCAGATAAATTGTCTCACTTTTCATGAACTAGGCACATTGCCATAAGCAGGTGCTAAGCACAGCACATAAGAACGATGTCCAATTCTCTTTGGTGATTTCCATTCCCCCTCCTCCCTCTTTTTTTCTCTCTCTGTGTGTGTGTGTGTGTGTTATTCTAGCCCACTAGCTGCTGCTCACAATCCAATTTGATGAGATGTTTGTGGGTGGCTAGCCAATCCATTACTGCAGTGGACTATAAAAGCATCTTCCAAAAACACAAATCTCTCCTTAAAATTTCATTAGGGTTTGTTGTTGTTTGATAAGCATAGGGATCTTAAGTGTAACACCTATTTGAAAAGTAAAGAAAACCAATACCTTGTTCTGGTTCCGTCACTCATGCCATGGTAAATGCAGTTGCACTGAGAAGGACAGAAACTATCCACTTCTTCCAAAATGCTCATCATGACACAAACAGCAGCAAACAGATGCATGATTTCTTTCCAAGACAATAGATAAATCCAAAGTCAAAGATCTTTTATTCCTAGACTATCACCCTGCGAGCTACACTTGTGAACGCAGCTTCCATTTAGTAAGAGCAGATTACCCTGGATTAGCTGAGATCTGCAATTACTTAACCTTCAAATGTATTCTGCAAAAGCTCAGTTGAAACTACTTGTCTTTATTGTGTCAGAGGAGGAATGCATTACTTACAAAATTATATCCACCTCGAAAGCAAGACTACTAGAACAGCAAGTTAAATACTAAAATTTTAAAAAATTGGAAATGTAATTTCAAATTAACACAGACACACTGAGTATAATAATTCCTCTAAAAAGTCTGTTTATTGTTTGAATAACTACACAGTGCTAAGACCATATATTATGCAGGAAAGTCTTGAAGTAGAATTCTTTGGATCTCCAAAATGCTCTATAATTTGCCAGATGTTGTTTCAAAGTTGAAATATTGTTTAAACAACTGCAGACTTGTAATTTAAAAGTACTAGTAAACATGTACAGAAATGTAATTTTCTTTAGTAGCAGTTGGTACAAATGATCAATTTAACACAATTTGAGAAGTAACTTATTGATAGAAACTTAAACTGTTCATTTTCTAAAGCAAATATTTGCTTAGCTCTCCAACAATTGCTTTATTTTGGAGTATTTCTTTTAATAGAGGTTGATATGTTTGGCAACAATAACTTTGCAAGAAACAAAAAGTAATAGAAGGTATAATAAATGCCTTTTTTCCTAGGGACATTGAATTGTTTTTAGCAAAAGAAATATAAAATTTCATTTCAATTTTCAGTGGATTTCTCACTGAAGCAGTTTACAGTCTGTCTTATATTTCTTTTTATTCACCCTCTTTTTTTAACATATAGTGTAATAGGGTCTTTTTTTTTACACATATACATAACACTATTTCACTATAATCTGGAATGGTACAGACTGGATCAGATAAGTTATCTTACTTTTCATGAACTAGGCACAAAACTGAGTAGCGACTGTTGAAATACTCAAGTGTTAATTGTTCAGCTGTACTCATCACATGTAGAGTTGGTTTTAGTGTAGATATTTAGGGTATAATCCCAGGAACCATTATGCATGTACAGTAAAGCAGAGGACTGGGTACCAGGACCCCTGAGTGTCTTATGAAATAAAAGACATGATTCCAGGATCGTATAATATCCATAAAGTCAAACAGAATCACTAGAAAGCAAAGTTATTGCATATCAATACATAGTTACATGTGAAACAGATCCAACTTTCTTTGCAGGACCAAAAATATGATGCGCTGGTAGGTATAGGTGGATAGGTTTTAAAGCAGCATCCTTACGCAACTGTATTTTGAGATACCTGCATTGGCAAGAGGTTGTTGATCGTTACCTCCTGCCAAATTTGACACTGGACTATTGCAAGGATGGCCCTTCGAAACCTGCAAGAGGGAGAACCACTTTCAGTGTCTGATAAAAAAAGAGCAGCAGCAGTTCCAGGCAACACAGGAAGATATCTTTTATCAAGATTAACCAAGCTATTGGTTAATCTTCATCAGTATTATTATGCTGATTGGCAACAACTCACTAGGAATTCTGACATAAATCCTTCTTCTCAGCTGTACCTGTAAATGTCAGAAATTGAAAAGTGTGCTTTGGGAGGAGAGTTGCTGGGATTACTCTCTGTGGTTTCCCTCCCTGAAGTCATGCATTTTGTGCTTCTTGCCATTCTGGCTTAGACTTGTTCAAACTGGGCTATCAAAATCTGGATTACCACTGGATGACAGCAAAGAGAGAGAGAACTCTAACCTTTACCACCATAGAGTCATTATCTAGATCAGTGGCTGGCTAGGGAATTCTGGGAGTTGAAGACCACACATCTTAAAGTTGCTAAGATTGAAAAACAGTGGTCTAGATTTTTGCTACAAGATCTGTTAGCTGTACCTTTGCCACTATTTATCCTCGTGCCTTTTCCTCTGGACCTAACTCATACTACCTTCTGGGGGAAAGGACAATTTTTTTCCCCTTACTCTTCTCACAGGTTGTTTCCTTGAAAACAGCAGGCAGAAAAATGAGAGCAGCAGTAGGCCACTGGCTTGGCAGAAGGACGACAATGGCAATTCCTGCAGGAATGTGTATTCCTCCCCAACTTTACAAACAACAAACAGCACTGTGTCATTTTAACAGCCAACTAATTTGTTGATAGGCTTTTATTAGCCCATTTTAATCAGCTACATGAAATGTTATCTTACATCACAAGCTATGTGCACATACTGTACAATGTTGGAGAAAATGGAATTGTAAGCAGTGAGATCAATGGGAAATTATCAATACACAATTACATTCAATGATGAAGTTCCATTTTAATACCAGATAGTCACAAACATGTCCTACTCCAGGTCTAACTTTCTAACCACACTGGCTTCCTTATCTTTAAAATTATTGCATTGTTTAGGACTACATAAAGCTTATCTCTCCCCCATCTTTCAATAGAGCCACTTACTTTTTGTTTGCAATGACATAAATGCAGGGATTATAGAAGGTAGATGACTTTGCAAACAGTGGGGCTATGATTGCCACAGTGGGGGGAATTTTCTTTGGGTCGCCAAAGGAAGACCATAAACACACAATAGAATATGGAGACCAAGCCAGCAGAAACATCAAAATCATGATAACAGACATCTGTAAACAAAAACAAAAATGTTGTAACTCAAGATTTTTGTTAAGTCTATTTTAAGCATCTGTTTGGTCTATTCCTCAAACCTGCATTCTGTCTAGCCTTCTTTTTTTCTACATCTCTAGTATCCTCCACATATACTGTATTGCAACTTTCATCTTTCTCCAGGAAAGCATACTTGGAGAGCACCAGTTTAAGAAAAATCAGCAGTGCTTCATTTTGACACAGAATGTTTAAGATTGAAATATAAGAACTGGGCCTATCATGGTTACAGTTAAATAGAATCACTAATTGTGGAGTATAATTAAATGTTCCAAAGACTGCAGTTAGCGATCCTAACGGATGCAGAAGTTATAATCTGTGCTGAATAAGAATGTACGTTGTAGAGAGTTGCCATATGGTCTCATACCTCAATCTGCAGGCAACCTCAGGTTACATAAGCTCTGATTTACATAATTCCAATGTTACCTAAGGATGCACAAAAATTACAGGCACCGTTTCCAGATGGGACAAAAGGGGTGGATAGGAAGGAGATGGTTCTGCTACAAGAGAATAAAATCCACTGCCCACAAGATGTGTGCTTTCTCTGTCTCTCTCATTTTCTCTAGCTGCTTTGTCCCTGTTGCTACTCAGTCCTCTAGGCAAGTCCATTCTTTCTCTCTTTCCAAGCATCATACCTGGACTCCGCTGCTGAAACATTCTGTCTAGCCCTGAATCATTTCTCCATGCAGCTGTAGTGAAGACAGACTTTCAATCCCCTCTTCCAATTTTTCCTCAGTTCAAGCAGAGATCTTTTAAGTTTAGAAGTCAGTTTTACCATTTTACCATTTTAATTCTTTGTAATCTATACATAAAGCCTTCTAAATGCCCTGCTTTGAACCCTGCTTTGTATGTTTAAATGTTATTGCTTGACCTTTCTCATCTGACTCTTTGTCAACTAAACACCAATTTGTATAAGCTTAATTCCCTTCACTGACATTGTATGCTGGTATCGCAATAAATTTTAAATCAGAACTCAATAAATTGGGGCTCAATAAATTGTAACCTGGAGCTAAACTATTGTCTCAATACCTTGGGGATTTTTTTCTTCTCACTTGCATACACCATGCCTATATTCCAAAGATCCACTAACACATTGTTTCCTCACATGTGATTGATTACATCTACTAACCTCAAATATTTTCATAGCAATCTTTCAGAAAATGAGCACATTGAGAAAATATAGCAGGCGTGAAATAATATTTAGTATCTAAATTGCTATACCCAAACTTTTCAGTTGTTTGATATGCTAAGTATAGTAGACTCAGGTTCTTGTATTTCAAAAATTGGCTTTCTCCCCCTAATACATACTGTATATATCTCAACCAGATTTGTGTTCAGTGTGAACATAACAGTACCACACATAGATGTAGCATGTCTCATATAAGCCACATCACAAACAGGCAATAATTTGGAAGGAAAATAAGGCGATGTGAAGAACTTACAGTACAAAGAAGGTGTGAGGTAGAAAGGCATGAGAGATCCAGGTGCAAGTGATCTTCAAGCAGAATGTTTACATTTCTCTCACCTAAAGCAATAATTACTATTTTTATTCTCTGACTTTCCTCAATATCGAGAGGGAGAGAGAGAGAACAAACATTATCTCTATCACTGTTTCTCAACCTTGGCAACTTTAAGATGTGTGGACTTCAACTCCCAGAATTCCCCAGCCAGCATGCCTGGCTGGGGAATTCTAGGAGTTTAAGTCCACTCATCTTAAAGTTGCTAAGGTTGAGAAACACTGATCTATATTCTAAGCTGTTCTGCTTATTTCTCTTAGCACCCTACACAAAATAATTCTGAAAGAGAAAAAAAGATACAATCACATCATGACCTTACCTTTGTAACATTGACTTGATCCGACCAATCAACATTAATATTTTCTAGATAAGTGTTTCTGGTGTACAGCTTCACAGTTTGAGAAATATTGTAGTAACAGTAAAACATGATGGATAAGGGGATGACAAAATTAACAGCAATTACTGACATAGTGTAAGAAACAAAGGATCTGAAAGTGAAAAAGACCAAGCAGATGACTAGAAAAGCTTCCTCTCTTTAGTGGCAGTTTTGATACAAATACCTGAGGATGTTCGAAAAGTACTTTGAACTTAAATAGTTGAATTTGTTTATAGTTGATACTCTAAAGTTAGCTACTTGTTGGAGTGGCTTAGGCAGTAATCCTGTGCCCATTTAACAGAAATTCTATCACTGGGCTTGCTTCCAAACAAACATATGCAGAATTCATAGGAGTCCACTCCTAGCCACAATGACTCCAAAATAATGAGCTACCCAAAAGCTCTACTCTTTTGTACATATATCACTTGACACTGCCCTCTTGGCCCTGCTATGCCTACATCCATGTCTAACACAACAGTCTTTCAAAGCAGGAGCTACCCAGGTTTCATACCCTGTTCAGGACCCTTTGCTTCTTTTTAACTGCTTCTGCTTATCCATTGGCCCTTTCTACTGGCCCTTGCCAAGAGTCAGACATATTATGCTAGCCTTTGTTTCCAGCCTATGTACAATGCAATGTTTAAATATCCTTTTCTTCAAGACATAAATGAAAAGGTTAATACTAAAATAAGTACAACAATCATATTATTTATTCTGTAGAAAACAATAGATGGGCACAGATCCAATGGGGTCCTTCCCATGTCTAGAAGAAATACCAAACTCAAACACTGTGGAGGAGATTTTCTTCCTGGGTGATTTGCAAGACTGTTCCTTCTTTGCAAACTGTCCAACACTTGTTCTACTTTTTCTGGCAAGTCTTCAGTGACTTTAGAACAGCGAAAGGTTATAATCATGAATATTTTACTTCACCATAAAAAGAACGTACATGTCATTTTCCCTCCAGTTTATAGTACAAGTAGCTCCAGTTGGATCTGGGGCATAGTTTGCCCATCCTAACACAGGCATGGAGGCCCAAAAGACTGCATTGGTCCAGGCAGCAAAAATAAGGGCAATATAGTTGTGAGCAGTAAGTCTGTTACCTGTTGGCAAACCAAAATATTACCACTATTTATTCTTTCCTCTCACTTGTACTATTCTATTCAAAACCAAAGAATACAAAAGTCACAATAAAACTTTTATAAATACACAAATCAGACTATAACTATTCAAATATTAAATTCATGTTCACATCCACATGATATCTAACGAGCTAACTTCCCCCAATAAAAATTACATATACTGTATGTGTATATATATTATTATACTATACTATGTTATATTATGTTGTTATGTTATGTTATGTTATGTTATATTATCACAGTTAAAAACATTGATTAAAAAACTGAGAAAGTTGCTGAGAACATTTCCCTAGCTGTTACCCTAAAGAAGCTTTCTTCAATTTTTTCCCGTCCAGATAGGTTACACTAAAACCCCCATCATACCATTTGTTAACTTGATACTAGAGTAGTTGTAGTCCAACATATTTAGAGAAAACAAGATTAAGAAAGGCTTTCCAAACACACAATACTGCCTTTACTGTAGCGTTCATGTATTTTCATTATGCTATAGTTAATAAATAATTGCTGGATGGCCTTCCAACTAGACATTGACTAGACTAGGATCTAAGTTTTAGCAAAATCGCTTCATCATGTGCCTAAAAAAACTATAAAAAGGGGGCATTGGGTACATTGTCCGCAAAACAATCGTATGATTTTTGTCCCTATCAACATCTTGAGCCTTTATTCAAGTCTATCATAATCCTTGACATTTAAGATCCCTTAAACTACAGATGCCTAATTTTTTTTGACAGACCTATTCATAATTTTAAGACTATGTCATGGGCATTCTTACAATATGTCTGCAATGGGTCCAGGGGAAGAATTAGCTTAGTACTTACAAAACTTATATTTATTAAAAGAGAAATGGGTAGGTATGTTCCCAGACAGTTTCTGCCTGCGCAGAACTTATCTTCTTATGCCTTTATTTTCTTTCTGAACAAATGTGCACACTTCCAAACATAGCACTTGATTGCCCGCATTAACCATTTTAATCTTCTAAAATGCCTGAAGATTACAGTGTTTGGCTTTTTACTGTGTGAAGCATGTTATCAGAGCTCCCCAGTGATAAAAGAATTTAGATCAGGTGGGTCAGGAAGCCTGGCAAATCAAGTACTGAGATATTTGCAGGCACTCTAGTACTTACAGAAACCAGATTCCCTGTTCTGGTCTTACACTATAAAGCTAGCCATTGAGAACTCAGTGCACATGCTGCTATACTTCCTTTTCCTTCTGACACCTATAATTTGGTATACAGGTGCTCTGACTTCTTGCTCTATCTTCTGTCATTCACACAATTAAAAATATAACCTCATTATTTTCCAATTGAAAACAGAAATAGGTTTTGAGATGTAGTCCTCCAAAATACAAGAGCAAAATTAACTGGAGATACTTTTAAAAGGGCAAACTTTTATAGTACAGCTTTTGTCTCCACAGCTGTTTCTGTTACCTACAAGCAACAGATAATGCAAGTAGACATAAGGTAAAAAAAAACATTCTGGAAAAAAAAAGTAATGGCAAACCAATATTATTGCCAAAATAAAAAAAAATGATACCAAATTCACCAAGGGTCAAGCTCAACATGAAGATTTTTCGTTTACTACAAAACTGAACAACTCTGCAAAATTCAAGTAATATGGAGTTCCAAAATATGGATTTGCTGAAGAACAAATCACCAACATCTATACTGAAATACTATATGCTTTTATTCCAGAATACTGAGCATCATACCTATTTGAGGCTTGCAGATTGTCAAGTAACGATCTATGGCGACAACAGTAAGCAAACCAATGCTTGCCATTCCAAAGAGGATATTTAAAGCAGCATAAATCTAGAATTTAAGAAATGATACATTGTTTAAAAATAATCTTCATTGCTTTCAAAGGTCTGAAATCAGAATTTTTTACTATTACCAAGCAACATTGCCTCTTCTACACAAATATGTATATGAAGATCCATTTGTTTAATGCCATATTATCATTTTTAGTTAATCAGTAAAGCCCAGCTTAATACAGTTATTCTGTTTACTTGTTATTTTATGAAATTCAGAGGCTGCCAGTAGAAGACTTATGGTAAAAACAGAAAATAATGAAAAAATGTGTTCAGATAAGCACATTCCCTATAATAGAAAATATAACAAAGAAGGCTCCACAAGGCCTGGGAAAACAGCCAACTTTTTAAAGGCTTCCAGAACATCATCAGGCTGACAGCCAAACTAATCTTTGATGGATATCATTCCAGAGGTAGGTGCCAACAGAGAAGGCACACTTCCTGGGTCCTAACAGATGGCACTACTTAATCAGCTGGACCTAAAACACACCAACTCTGCCTGATCTTACTGGATAGGCAAAAAACATGGGAGATAATCAGTCCCTCAGATAACCTGGCCCTATGCAATGAAGGGCTTTATAGATGATAACCAGCACCTTGAATTGCAAATGGAAGCTCATCACCAGTACAACCTTTAGAGAACTGGTGTCACATTGGCATACCAATGCATGTCCAAAGTTGTTGCTGTTGCTGTATTTAGGATCAGATGTAGCTTCTGAGTGATCTTCAAGGGCAGCCCCATGTAGAGCACATTGCAATAACCCAACTGTGAGAGACTAGGGCATGCATGACCATCAGAAGGACCCCACAATCTAGGAGCAGCCAGAATTGGTACACTAAATGTAGCTGGGCAAAGGCCTTCTTAGCCACAGCTACCACCTGCTTTTCAAGCAGGAACTGGAGTCCAAGGTGACCCCCAGATCTTGAGCTGGGGAGTGCAATCCCATCCAAGACTAAAGATAGTATGTTCTAAGACTGGGAGAAGGGAGGCAAAAGTCCACAGCCACTTGGTCTTGGCAGTATAGAACCTGAGTTGGTTCCGCCCCATCCAGATCCACACAGCCTCCAGACACTGGAACAGGACTTTCTGTTCAATGGGTAGTATAAAAAAATTACAAGTCAACATGTACATCTCACTTTTCCTTCTCTTATTGTCAACAATAGTTCAGAAGAGGCCTTTCCTATAATTTAAGTCCTAATCCTTTCAACAGGAGCTACTGGGTCTGAGTTCATGACCACTGGAATACAAACCAAGTATCCTGCCTTTGGACCATGCTGTTTCCCCAGGAGGCTGTCACAGTCAGTTGCTCCTAGTATGTTTCAAGGCAGAGCTAGGAACAAAAGTCTTTTCTACTGTGCTACTCAAGGCAGCCATCTAGTGACAAATGTGATACGTTTTGTATCCTAATTTGCACATGGGGTACTCATCTTCAACTACTAGAAAAGCAGTCTGGGTAGTCTTTTGAGAGCAAAATAGAAACAAGAAGAAGTTTGTAGCATATGAAAGAATAAGATAACTTTCTCAAACTTGGCAGATGTGTTGGGACTGTAACTTCAAGAGTTCCCAACCAGCATGATCTCTGGGATAAAGCATGGTAGCCATAGAGCTGACAGTTTTTTTTAAAGAAAATATTCTGTATTCCTAGTTCAAGAAGTTTGTTTTTTTTTAATTAATCAGCATGGAAGAACAGCAGATATTTTTTGGGATCAAGTATATTAATTTACTACATCCAAAACAGGAGACAGCCATGATCCAAGTTAGTTCATTGGTCCATCTAGTTCTCTACCTCAATTTTGTTGTCTGATCTGATATTTTCCCATCACTCAGTTCCTTTAAGAGATGCCAACACTTAACAATCAGGTGGTGTGCAAAGTGCTTGCTGCACTATTAACAACCCCTTCTTCACAGAAGATGAAATACTACTTGCTTCTATATGTATCTAACCCCCTCCCTTCCCCAAAATTCTGGAGAACAATCAAATAAATTAATACAAGTACCACTTTATAATCCTAATTTTGCCTTTAAACATTTAATGTATAGTGAGTCCACCTAAATAATCATTTATATGCAAAGGTTTTGTCTTTTTACTTTATGGACCACCTACATGAAATGTTTCTTCAATAATTTAATCTTTTCTCTGGATTTGCTTCTCTTTTGGTGATGTTTTCCTTCTAGCATCAAAGATGACAGAAATTTAGTAGTAGTTCACAGAAGTGTTTTTTTTTTGGTCACAAACACATTAGTGGAAAGAGATTTGTTACTCAACTGTCCCTGCTAAAAAGAACTGCTAGAAAAACTTAAGTACATTCTGTTATGTTCTGTTTCTGAACACAATGATTTGAGCAGGATTACATACAATATGTGTGATGTGATCCTTTGCTTTAATACCCAAGTACCTGGCAACCCATGTCGCCAAATTTCCAGCTTCCGTGCAGATCTGAAGCCGCAGACATGGGATAGCCAATACTACTCACTCCAATATCCGTAAAAGCCAGGTGAATAATAATAGTATTGCTTGGTGTTCGAAGTTCCTTAAATTTAATGAAGATGCTTAAAACAACAATATTACTGAGAAGACTTATGACTCCTGTCAAAAGATAAAAAAAAGGGGGTGGAGTAAACATTAGAAATTTTAGCATTAATAGACCTAATCTGAATCTGTCATTTACAAAGTGACTAAGATCATCATCATCTTCTTCAGACTTCAAAAAGGTCTAAGTAAACATTACTTTGGTGCCAGTTTGGTGTAGTGGTTAAGGCACCAGCTAGAAACTGGGAGACCATCAGTTCTAGTCCCGCCTTAAGCACAAAGCCAGCTGGCTGACCTTGGGCCAGTCACTCTCTCTCACCCCTAGGAAGGAGGCAATGGCAAACCACTTCTGAAAAACCTTGCCAAGAAAACTGCAGGGACTAGTCCAGACAGTTGCCAAGAGTCAAAAACTAACTCAAAGGCACTAATAATAATAAATATATGCCAATGTAGAACAGGACAGGACGAACAATCAATCTTTCAATAATAATGTAACTTTTAAAAACAGGCTAAATTCACACACACTAAAATCATAATGCATCCATAGAGTGGTTTATTTGGCTTTGACTTAGCGATGTTCCATAACCCCAACAATTGTTATTTTTAACTGTAACTGATGGCTTATCATGTGAACCAATCCCACTGGAGTTTATACACATCATGCTTGAGCATGTGTGAAAACAGGTACATCAACTAGGTATTTCACCTCTAGTCCCATTTACATGGTAAAAATCTACAAAAGATAACTTATGTGTGAATATGCATAACCTAGTGAGCTAGAAAATTGGTTTCACTATTATTTCTCAATATGCCAGTGACAATATTATAACACATTTCTTTAACTGTCTGAATCTTATTATAAATTACTTTTAAGGTTTTTTTTAAGTTTTTTTAAAATGGCAACTATACTAAGCAGTGGTGGTTTGCAGCGAGATCTGTAGCAAACTGCAATGACAGTAAAATGACAACATGTGAACAATGAGATAAGCATGTAAATGTTGTGAATATATAGTTGCATCAGGATATCTGACACAAGTAAACTGGCATTTGTATCAATCACATGTCATTTCTCCCTATGCCTCCCTGCAGAAACCCATACAGCTTTAAATTTTGTTTATTGAATAAATCACAACTGGCTAGAACCACCCAACACATGAAGCCATAAACTATGACTTACAGTCAACAATCCCTTGGTTCATACAACACTCAAGGATACAAGCTGCTTACTCTATCAGCAGGTATCTGTCTGCTGTAGATCTTCATGTTATATAGCGTGTCATAAAGAAAATACCAGACTTCTTTATTACAGGCTGAAATCTCAAAAGTGCTGTAGTTACAGAAAACATTCTCTCAAAACAATAAAGACTTTAAAATGGGGCAGAACACTCAAAGTTTCTGAGGAACTAGCTCTTGGGTGATTTCAAATTGTTCCTGTATTACCGTATTTCCAACATTAATTAAAATCCCTTCGCTTCTATAGCCCTGAAGAGACTTGAAAACATAATGTATTAATACGATTGAATAAACAAGACACCCCTATGATTTTATTTATTTGATTTATAGTCTACCTGTCCACTCAGTGGAACATAAACTGAATAATAAATATGTGGCATGTGAACTTCAGTAAATCCTGCGTAATTTAATGCAAGCTGGAACAGTTTTTACAAGCAAGGAAAGGCTTATGAGAAACAGTTGGTGGCCCTGGGCATGTGAGGAGACACAGGGCTGTCTTCAGCTTTTCAGGTAAGCTGTCCTGTAGAAGTTGGGGCAAAATTATTCAGTTGTATAGAAAGACTGGACAAAAACAAACAAAAAATCCCAATGGATTTAAATTGCAAGAAAGTAAATTTCAATTGGATATCAGGAAAAAGAAACCTTAATGATAAGAGTTGTTCAACACAACCTCAGATGATGGTGGACTTTCCTTTGTTGGAGGTGTTTAAACAGAATCCGGACAGCCATCTCTCAGAGACACAATAGTAATGGATTCCTTTCCTGGGCAGTAATCCATTACACACTGGCTGAGGAATGCTGAAGTCCACAGATCTTAAAGTTGCTCAGGTTGAGAAACACTAAATGATACCCAAGGCCCTTTCCAACCTTTATATTCTGTGATCCCATTATGGAAAAGAAAACAAGTTATCATTCAAGAATACAGTGTTACTGCTGATCAATTGCTTAATAAAAATTTGATTGATACCAGCTCAAAGAACCACTTGAGGCTAGAACACAGGAAAATTCCACCACCACCACCACCTCACAAAACCCCAAAAAATGGGAGAATGTAGTATGAATCAGGATATGTTTACAGCATATGTTTATTCACTATTAATGCAATCATGGTTTACTCATTCCAATTTTCTGGGTTCACACTATGTAGTGAAACATAAACTAACCACAGGAGTTAGATTTGCACAACACATAAACTTAAAATGTGACTGACTAGTCTGTGAAACAGTCAGTTCTGCAAATGCAGCCAATGAGTAAGAAGCATCTTGACATGAAGAATGGAATGGAAGACATCTAAGACTGAAAGCCAACAGTCTTGCTACTTATTCTTTGAATTTGTTTGTCTAGGGAAAAACACCCCTACCCCCAGTTTAGTGATTAGGTTGGTCTACATCAAAGCAAGTTCCACTGAACTCAACTAGGTCAACATCTAAGTAAATGCATTTAGAATTAGAACCTAAGAAGTTGCCCTACAGTGTGTCAGACCCTTGATCTACCTTAGTATTGTCTTATATACAGGTAGTAGCTCTCCTTACTCAGAGCTGCCAGGGACAGAAGCTTAGATCTTCTGCATGCAAAACAGGGTTTCCATCACTGAGTTACTACTCTGCCCAGACTTTAAGTGACTATGCAAGACTTGTAAAGATTAGAGTGTGCATAACTTTGCAGAACTTTGGATTTCAAGGCAAAAAAGAACTTCAAAGTATATTAGGGAGCAAAAGTAGAACTTGTCTGCAATACCTTAAAACAATCCCATCTTTTTCTGGGCTCACCCAGCAGATCCTGAAAAAAGAAGTACTTGGTTTAAAAAGCTGCACATAGATGCTACTTGCACATCCCTGGGTACTCCAAAGTGCCTTTTGCTTTCAAATCTAAAAAGTAGCAAACCACTTTCAACATGTCACATTTATTTGCTTATGTTAAGAGACTTAAAAATAAAGCAACTATTCTTTTATTGAGATACTTCAATATTTTCTTTACCAAATGCATTCAACATTCATACCTGCTGTGATCAAATATGCTGCAATAATGTTATGTTCGCTCTGTGAAAAGGCAGATGGAGGCTCACTTATATTTTCCACAGTCATAGCAGAACGATTCCAAAATGTGGCAGGGGAAAGAAAATTCAGAAGAAACTTCAAGAGCTAAACTCTGAAAGATGAATTCAAGAAAGGAAGGAACTTTTTCAATCTTTTTAAGATGAATTCTTGTCCTCTAAAACTTCCTACAAATGTCCTGCTCTCTCTCCTGATTAAAGAAAGCGAAGGGACTTACATTCCTAGGCTTTGAAAGGAAAAGCTTGTTAGGTCAAACAAAGAACAATACTGAGCTGTTTTTATCTTCAGTAAGATTTTGAGTGCCTTGTGGTAAGAGATTTAGTAGTTTCACAGAACCCAAATTTTGAACTTCAGTCTTTAGGTGTTTTATTAACACAATATTTTCAGGATCTTTAATAGCAAGTCATGCAGCAAAATAAACTCAGTTTCTGTCAAAATGTATTTTTTTTCTCTGTAAGGAACAGGTTGCAGATGTGCACTGCAAACTGGAAGTTTACCTTGAAACATTTGGAACACATCTGCTTTAAACTGGTTACATAAACTTGGATTGTCAGTTGAGCATGGTTATTATTGACTTTGGCTGTATGTACACAACATGCTAAGCCACAATTCAGAGAACTACATTATAGATCCAGTTGCCCTGTTTCTTTCAGGAAATCCTTAAAAACTTGGTTTTTCCAGCAGACCCTAAGCCAAGGCAAATTGTGATCCCACTGGAATGATTGGTACTTGAACGTTTTGTATTCCTTAATGTGCTGCTACTATTGTATATGTTTTTATATTATTTTATTATACTTTTAACCCACTGTCTGCTGCCTTGAATTGGTTTAATTCAGCCTTAGCACAGAAGTGCACAAACTGGCCCACAACCACACAATCTCCCAAGGAACCCAAGTTTGTACCACTAAAATTCAACAGCAAAATGGCAAATTTTCAGCAGGGCAGTTTCATTTTTTAGAGATTGCTAAGCATTGACACTGACTTGATGGCACATAATCAGTCAATCTGGGAAGCAAACCACTCCTATTTTCCACCATTAAAGATAAACACAAATGCCCCACAACAGCACCAAATATAATCACTAAAATTCAGTTATTCTGCTGAATTCCTCCAAACATTCCTCCAATCCTGCCAAAATGGGCTGATTTGGCCCTACTACTTCTGGTGATAACACCACCCTTTCCTTGGACCACCTCCTCTTCTCCCAGATGGCCAGGGCAGCATTTTATGGCTATGATCCTGATCTAAGAGCCGTTCTCCAAGCATCTTAGGCAGAAACTTTTTAATATCGCTGCTTCCGTCAGATTCTTTTACATAAAGCACTGTAGGTCAAACCTAGCCCCTTTTGCATTCAAAATATATTATCTGCTACCAAGCTATGTTCATCATACATACAGATTCCATAAGGGGAATCTTGGACCTTTAAAGGCCAAAAGCAGATTGCACATTCTCATCTGAAGGTAGGGAGAATCCAAGCCTTGTCAAGATTTGGGCACATGAGGCAGAAAACTCAGAAACCTCTCTTCTTTGCACTAAAAATATATGCATGCATAAAGGTAATAGAACTGCTAACAGAAGGCAATTTATGCATGCATGAAGGCAAATAATGCCTTTATTGGGACAATCAAAGTGGCATTTAAAAAGTTGCAGGCCTTTTGCTTTTATTTATTTAGCCTTCATTGACAAGATGTTACGAACAAGAGACAAGAAAAAAAGCAAAGAATGGTTAGATATTACAGCCATGTCAACAACTTAGATCTCAAGATGGAGATGTTTGTCAGGTGTAGGCACTGTTAATTTTAGAGCCAACATCTAGTACACTGACTAAATCCCACTGTAATGATTGCCTAGCCCAAATACTCAGACTCACAAGAGGCTGCTAAATGAAATCTGATTTATTAGAGAACTAAAGACAAATACAGAGAAAGCTGAGAATGAGCAAAAGCGCGCCAAATACAAACTTAAACCCTTGGTGCAAACGTATCCCACCTCCCTCGTAACAGCCCCGCCCGGCACAGGTGCTAGCAAACGTCAGAGTTGCTAGCCTGGGAAAGTAACCTTGAGCGCAGTAGATAATACAAAGACATTCCAAAGCAAAGCCAAAAGATAACCGTTCCCATCCTCCCCAGAAAGATGAAACACGCATCCAATTAATGACATGCGAAACGTTACGATGCATCAAAGACATTGAAACGGCGAACATGACATACCGCCTCCCTAAAAATACACCTAGGGACCTGGCTTAGTGGGATAAGCAGAGTGGAAACGGGCCACCAGGACAGGGGAAGCCACATCTGGTGCAGCGACCCACTCTGGATGAGGGAAATGTTTCCAACGAACTAAATATTGCAAAGTATTGCGAAGGCGTCTAGAGTCCAAAATTTCTTTAACTTCAAAGTGTTGCTGACCATCAATCATGATGGGGGTGGGAGGTGGAGGTTGGCGATGCCAGCGGTCAGAAGGAATAGTCAGTTTGAGTAAGCTGCAATGAAAAACAGGGTGTAAGCGTTTAAGGTTATGAGGCAAGTCAAGTTTAAAAGTCACAGGGTTAATCTGAGCGATAATCGGGAAAGGACCCACAAATTTAGGCGAAAGTTTCTTTGAAGGTTGTGATGACTTGATAAACTTGGTGGAAAGGTAAACCGAGTCCCCAACTTGGAATGCAGGTTGGGGGGCCCGCTTCCGATCAGCATACAATTTATAATCCGCTTGTGCATCAGCCAATGCCTTTTGAATCATGCCAGTTGTGTTGTCCAATCATCTGGAGTGGCTGATCCTGCAGGAGGTTGCGGTAGATCAGGGATAGGTACAAAATCTTTACCCTGGGCTACCCGAAATGGGGTTTGGCCAGTGCTTTGATGCACTGCATTGTTGTAAGCCACTTCAGCAAACGGTAGGAGGTCTACCCAATTGTCCTGCTGATAATTCACAAAAGCTCGAAGGTACTGCTCCAGAGTAGAATTGACCGCCTCAGTGGCCCCGTCCGTCTGAGGATGCCAAGCCGTGGACAGGGCTTGCTTCGTGCCTAACAGCTTGAGAAACGCCCGCCAAAATTGTGAGGTAAATTGTGTACCTCTGTCCGAAATCAAGCGGGAGGGACATCCGTGTAGCCTGTACACGTGTACAAGAAATAGGCGAGCCAATTGACGTGCCGACGGAATGGACACGCAAGGGATGAAGTGAGCCTGTTTGGAAAAATAGTCTTTGACCACCCAAATGACCGTTTTGCGTTGGCTGGGTGGTAGCTCTACAATAAAGTCCATGGAGATTTCCTCCCAAGGGGAAGAAGGGGCTGCCACCGGCTGCAGAAGGCCCTGGGGCTTGCCCACCTTGCGTTTAGACATTGCACAAACAGTGCAGGAGGCAATGTAGTCTTTGACATCTTTACGTAATGTGGGCCACCAGAACTGCCTCCGAACCAGGTGCAAGGTTTTTACAAACCCGAAGTGACCTGCGAGTTTGTCATCGTGTGAACGTAGTAACACATCTTTTCTGAGGTTTTCAGGAACGTAGAGGCGGTTAGATTTCCAAGCGAAGCCTCTGTCAAAAGTAACACTGTCTTTATTCGCAAGCAACCAAGTATCCGTTCTCAGTTCTTTTAGAAACTTTTGTTGCAACTGGGAGGGAATTGACAAAGTGCTTGGCTGAACAGCGCCTGTGGTGAGCGGCTGCTGCGCGCGTGTTTGGCTTCGCGTCACAGCCTGCATGCCCAATTGGGGCGCCGTCCACAGGGTGCTAACCACATCTGGCGCTGCCCCGGAATCCTGAGGTTGCCTTGACAAGGCATCAGCCAAGAAGTTCTTTTTCCCCGGAATAAATTTCAATTGAAAATTGAATCGATTGAAAAATTGAGCCCAACGAACCTGTTTGGGGCTCAGTTTTCGAGGGGTACTAAGAGCCTCCAGGTTTTTATGATCAGTCCATACTTCAAAGGGATGATTTGCCCCCTCTAACAGATGCCGCCAAGCTTCTAATGCGGCTTTTACTGCAAATGCCTCCTTTTCCCAGACATGCCAACGTCTCTCAGTCTCGGAGAATTTGCGGGACAAGTAGGCACAGGGCTTGAGGCATCCTGTCCCGTCTTGTTGCATCAACAATGCCCCAATAGAATAATCGGAGGCATCTGCCTGTACCACAAAAGGCTTTGAAGGATCAGGATGCTGTAAAATGGGCTCTTTGACGAAAGCTGCTTTTAGCCGCTCAAACGCCGTTTGACAAGCAGGCGTCCACCGCAACAGCGCTCCGGGATTCTTGACTCTCCTAGTATCTCCCACCCCTTTTGTTCGAAGCAGTTCAGTTAGTGGCAATGCAATCTCAGCGAACCCCCTTATGAATAATCTGTAGTAGTTGCTGAACCCCAGGAAACTTTGAAGTTGCCTGCGGGTGCGGGGACTCTCCCAGTCCATGATAGCCTGCACCTTGGCAGGGTCCATTTCTATGCCTTTATCTGAAATTCTATACCCCAAGTAGTCAATTTGGGTCTGATGAAAGGCACATTTTGACAGCTTGGCATACAATTCAGCGGATCTGAGTTTACACAATACTTTCCTTACCAGAGCCACATGCTCTTCCATGGTTTCAGTATAAATCAACACATCATCCAAATACACCAGTACCCCTTTAAACAGATGTTCATGCAGAACTTCATTGATTAATTGCATAAATACCCCAGGGGCCCCAGCCAAACCAAACGGTAACACCTTATACTGGAAAGCTCCTAACGGGCAATTGAATGCAGTTTTCCACTCATCCCCCTCCTTGATTCGTACACGATAGTAGGCTTCTCTTAAATCAAGCTTAGAGAAGATCTTTCCCTTGGCCAGATGTGACAACATGTCCTTTATCAATGGCAAGGGATATTTGTTGGAAATTGAGACGGCATTTAATCCGCGGAAATCCGTACAAAGTCTCAATGTCCCGTCCTTTTTTGGGCGAAAAAGAACCGGCGCCCCCACCGGTGAATTCGCCGGCTCAATGAATCCGCGCGCCAGATTTTTGTCCACAAAGTCCCTCAACAGAGTCAGTTCCTTCTGTGTCATGGAATAAATCTTTGGTTTAGGCAATTGGGTGTTGGGCAGCAGTTCTATGGCACAGTCCGTCTTTCGATGGGGGGGCAACTGGTCAGCTTCCTTTTCACCGAATACATCAGCAAACATCCTGTACTCGGCCGGCAAGCCTTCCAGAGGAGAGGCCGGGTAAGGCGGAGTCGCAGCTGCCGCAACCCCCACCATCTCCTCTGGGGCACCCTTCCCCTCTGCCGCTTGATAGAACCCATCCCTAAACGTGATAGTTTGGTAAACCCAGTTTATTTGGGGGTTTTGCTGCACCAACCAGGGCACCCCCAACACCACCAATGGTCCCCCTACAGGAGCCACGACAAAAGACAACCCTTCCTGGTGGCTGCCCAGTTGCAAGGCTACGCGCCCTGTAAAATGGGTGACCGGTTTGCCCCCTGCCATGGACCCATCCAGTTGTGTAAAAGCGATGGGTCGTTGTAAAGGGAACGTGGGTAGCTCCAAAGCCGCCACCACGTCGGGGTGCATAAGACACCGGGAACACCCCGAATCAATCATGGCCCATACTTCAACAGTCTTGGATTGGGAGCCCAATTTCAATTTCACCATGAGAATGCGGTAACTGCCACTCACCGATGGAGGCTCGCGCCCGTCCTCTACCACCTGCCCAGCGGCGCCCTTTAGAGCAGGTGGCTGGCGTTTCCCGCCGGCTGCAGGATTTCGGTCTCCCCTTCAATTTCGTAGAACATCACATCGTCTCCCTCGGTTTCAGCCACCGCAGCTTTCTGTTTCCTCGGCAATGCAGGGGACTTTGCCGGCGGTTTTCCGGGCCGTTCCTCTCCCTTTGCCTTCGGGCATGCTGCCACTCGATGCCCCTCCTTACCACATCTCAAACACAAGCCTTTTGCGTACCGCTTCTCCCGCTCCTCGTCCCAGGGTCGTTGTCCCGGTTTCCCCCCGGTGGTCGATGGGCGGCTGGGTTTCACCTCCCGCCCCGACTTGGCGGTCTTCCGCTGGGCAAAGATCTCCTGGGCATGTTCAGCCCTCCCCGCCAGCAGGATCCATTCATACAGCGTGTATGGGTCGTCCCTCCCCAGGGACCAGCGCAGCACCTCCGTATTCAAACCATCCTTGAATAGCTCGATAATGGTTGCTTGGGACCAGTCATCCACCTTCCCAGCTAGCGCTTTAAACTCCAAAGCATAATCGGCCACTGATCTGAACCCCTGCTTGAGTTCCTTCAGGGCTCGCTTTGCTCTCTCTTTGGCTAAGGGGTCCTCGAAGTGTTGTTTCAACGCCCAGAGGAACTCATCGAGACTTTCCAGTTCAGGCGCTTCCGACTGGCACATCTGGACATACCAGTCTGCCGCCCTCCCCTTCAGTTTGGTGGCAATGGTGATGATCCTTGCCTTTTCCGATTGGAAAAACGCCCCCCATTCTTCCATGTAGGCTTTCGCGTTCGTCAGGAAGAACGAGAGTTTGGTCGGGTCCCCATCAAACTTGACAGGGAAGTCTCGCATGCCGCCTCCCGCCGGGCTGCGCCCCACCACCGGTGCTGCCGCGGCTTGTGCTTCCCTGGCTCGGGGCGGCACGGGGCCCCGGGGCAATCGCCCTGACGATGCTGCGATTTCCATCTGGACCGACTGGTCCCCTTCGCGCCTTCGCACCGCCCGTCACCGTTCCGGGGACAGCCCCTGGGAAGAAGGGGTTGAATGCCGCTGGCTTGATTCTTCCCGGACCTCTCGCAACGAGGTCACATCCAAGCTCAGCTGTTTCAGTATAGCCTCCAACGAATCCATTTTGGACTCCAGCACTCGGATCCGATCCGGAGTGGGTGAGCCCTCCGTTGGCTGCACCTGCACCACGTTGGGGGATAATGGGTATCTCTGCCTCCAGGATGGGCCCCCCGCTGCCGTGGCATCTCCTTGGGTCTCATCCCAGGTGAGCAGCTCACCCGGAGAAGTTACGGTGGTCTCCAGGGCTGTTTTCCGCCCCCCGGCTTCACTCTCCAACTCGGAGCTCGCCTCCTCTCGGATGGCTGACAGCTCCCCACCTTGGGACGGTCGGCCGGACTGCCTCACGGTCGAGTCCGGTTCCCCTTCCTCCATCATCATGATGTCGGGTTCGGTCATCGCGGGCTCTCTCCCTCACAGGGTTAGACACTTGTCTTTCCTGGACAGGGGCCAGCGGAGTTAGGATCTTAGATTCTCAGCTTTATGTAATGATTGCCCTAGCCCAAATACTCAGACTCACAAGAGGCTGCTAAATGAAATCTGATTAGAGAACTAAAGACAAATACAGAGAAAGCTGAGAATGAGCAAAAGCGCGCCAAATACAAACTTAAACCCTTGGTGCAAACGTATCCCGCCTCCCTCGTAACAGCCCCGCCCAGCACAGGTGCTAGCAAACGTCAGAGTTGCTAGCCTGGGAAAGTAACCTTGAGCGCAGTAGATAATACAAAGACATTCCAAAGCAAAGCCAAAAGATAACCGTTCCCATCCTCCCCAGAAAGATGAAACACGCATCCAATTAATGACATGCGAAACGTTACGATGCATCAAAGACATTGAAACGGCGAACATGACACCCACTGATTTCAATGCACCTGCTCCAAAGTCAATACAGAGAGTTGTACCATAACACAACTATTTCTCTAAATTGTGAAGCTATTTTCCTAACAGTGCAAATTGTGATAAATGCTGTGACTGTAAAAACAAAGTTTGTACCATCTACGGTTAGTGTAGATCAGTTGTCTGTATCAGTTGTCCATCTGTTGATAAGAGTAGCCTTGCTGGAGTAGAATGCACCCGCCTGACTATTCCGTTCCCAACAAGCAGGAAATGAAAACTACGTAACTCCCCATCTCTATTGCTAAACCAACACTCCATCATAACTTGTAGAGATCAATGGACTTCCCTCTGTAACATACACAAGATAAATACTTTCTACCCAATGGCATTTCCTTCCTCAAATTTTCTTTCTAATACTCACCTTTGAAGAAGTGCCACCTTGTGTTCCTCACATATTCTATAGCATCTTTACCAAATTGTTTTCAAAGCATGCACATCTAAAGCATCCAAGCTATTGTAAAGCACCATAACCTCTCTCTAGAGTGTAGTCTAAACTACAATAAAGTATGGAGGCTGGTTATAATTGAACCTGGCTCACAAATAGTACATAACCAACTAAATAGGAAGATAACAGCAAACAAAAACAATTGACTTCAGATCTTGCATGGTGAGTTTTCCCTCTGTTAATATTATTTTATTGAATCCATTTTAGTGCCTCAGTTTATTTACCTGCATAATTATTTATGAGTCTGGAGCAATTCTCTTGCAAGATGATGCTGTCAAGGTAATGCATGCTATATGCCAGCAAATTTGGAAAACACAAGAATGGCCATCAGATTGGAAAAAATCAACTTATATCCCCATACCAAAAAAGGAAACACTAAAGAATGTTCAAACTATCAAACAGTGGCACTCATTTCACATGCCAGTAAGGCAATGCTCAAGATCCTGCAAGGTAGACTTCAGCAATTCATGGAGCAAGAATTGCCAATGTACAAGCTGGGTTTACAAAAGGCAGAGGAACTAGGGACCAAATTGCCAATATCCGATGGATAATGGGAAAAGCCAGGGAGTTTCAGAAAAACATCTATTTCTGTTTTATTGACTATTCTAAAGCCTTTGACTGTGTGGACCATAACAAATTGTGGCAAGTTCTTAGTGGTATGGGGATACCAAGTCATCTTGTATACCTCCTGAAGAATCTGTATAACGACCAAGTAGCAACAGTAAGAACAGACCACGGAACAACGGACTGGTTTAAGATTGGGAAAGGAGTATGGCAGGGCTGTATACGCTCACCCTACCTATTCAACTTATATGCAGAACACATCAAGCGACATGCTGGGCTTGAGGAATCCAAGGCTGGAGTTAAAATCACTGGAAGAAATATTAACAATCTCAGATATGCAGATGATACCACTTTGATGGCTGAAAGCAAAGAGGAACTGAGGAGCCTTATGCTGAAGGTGAAAGAAGAAAGTGCAAAAGCTGGCTTGCAGCTAAACCTCAAAAAAACCAAGATTATGGCAACCAGCTTGATTGATAACTGGCAAATAGAGGGAGGAAATGTAGAAGCAGTGAAAGACTTTGTATTTCTAGGTGCGAAGATTACTGCAGATGCTGACTGCAGTCAGGAAATCAGAAGACACTTAATCCTTGGGAGAAGAGCAATGACAAATCTTGATAACATAGTTAAGAGCAGAGACATCACACTGACAACAAAGGTCCACATAGTTAAAGCAATGGTGTTCCCCGTAGTAACATATGGCTGCGAGAGCTGGACCATAAGGAAGGCTGAGAGAAGGAAGATCGATGCTTTTGAACTGTGGTGTTGGAGGAAAATTCTGAGAGTGCCTTGGACTGCAAGAAGATCAAACCAGTCCATCCTCCAGGAAATAAAGCCAGACTGCTCACTTGAGGGAATGATATTAAAGGCAAAACTGAAAGACTTTGGCCACATAATGAGAAGACAGGACAGCCTGGAGAAGATGCTGATGCTAGGGAGAGTGGAAGGCAAAAGGAAGAGGGGCCGACCAAGGGCAAGGTGGATGGATGATATTCTAGAGGTGACGGACTCGTCCCTGGGGGAGCTGGGGGTGTTGACGACCGACAGGAAGCTCTGGCGTGGGCTGGTCCATGAAGTCACGAAGAGTCGGAAGCGACTAAACGAATAAACAACAACTGGAGCATTTCAGGATCAAATGGTACATCTCTGGAAATGTGCAATACATCTGCAAGATTTCTAAGGTCTGGTACTCAAGACAAATTTCTGTGCTCAACAATGTTTTTAGAAATACCATATTATTTAATTACATAGGCACATTTTTTGCCTTCAAATCTAACTAGTGGTTCTCAGGATAGCAAATCACAAAATAACTTTCTCAACCTTTAAGTCTCTTCCCAAACATAACTGAAAAGAATGCATTCATCCTGTGTACCTCAAATTCCAATTCACTATTCCCCCATCATTTCTTGTGTTGAATGTTAAATTGTAGAGGAAGTGCCTGCATTTTCCACTAACCAATGAGATCTAATTCACACTTAACCTATGCCACACCGTTTTTCTCTTTGCAGCTTCTGATCTTTGAGTCTCTGTTGGTAGCTTCTTCACTCCTTTCTTCATCACCCTTTTACACTTCTGTCCCATACTGAATACTGAAGATTCAGAAGCAGTCATCTTGTAAGATCTATGCCAGGGAGATATGTCTCTTTTTCCTGTTTCATAAATCTATTTTCCTTGTTTTGGGGCAAGTCCAGCATAAAACATGTTTGTATGTCGATGAACATGATGTGGAAATTTAATGTAAGAGAAAATACTTTAAGCTGCTTTTAGAGGACCTGGCTTTGGAATTTATGAGCAAGTCCAAGTTGCAGTCTGAACCAAATACACTGTAAAAAGATTAATCACTAAAAAAAATGCTGGAAAAAAAGGTAAGATTGCATTTTAAAACATTCTGCTAGACGCTGGTAAGCCTTGCTGAACACAGTGGGAATTATTATTGAGTAAATATGTACAACTTTCTTTAGACTGGTAACCTCCAGATATGTTAGACTACCAATCCAATAATTATCATTCAGATAGTTGAGGATGTGGAAGTTGTAACCTAATACAACTGAAGGCTATAAAACTAGGGATAATTAACGCATATGCATTGTATTTTTCCTTTTCTAGAAAGGACTTCCATTGCTTCATTCACAGTGAATGGTACAGAATTTTTACAAATAATTTATTTTCAAGTTTCAGAAAATCAGCAAGTATAATATGCACATGGGATACCTTATGTGCACATAGAGAGCCACTCCATTCTCACGTACACAGGCAGCACACTATACATTTCCTAATGTCACAGAACAAGCGAACACCTTGCATAGCAGAGCTTGAATAGAAAAGTAAAAGTAGTCTAGAGGTTTCTTCTTTCAGGAAACTACAGATAATACTTGCAATCTCAGAAGCATCTTCTGTACATAAAACAAGAAAAGGGCATCAAAACACTGACTGAGCCTTTCAGAAACCAGCTGCTTTGACTAAACTAAATGGATGATTTGGAGGTGTTTTTAAATCAGTTCATGAAAGGCCCTCTGAACAGTTTGCTCAGCCTTATTATAGATACATATTAAATGCATTATCCTCCAAACCAGGGACAAAATGTATGAGCTGCTCATTAAATTAACTATCTCCTAAGTGAAGCCAATCAAGTTGTGAATTGTCATTTTTTTATTTTAAAGCCTGTTAAAAATACTTTTCTAGATAATCAGACATCACACATACTGACAGTACTTTTTTCTATGCTTGCCATTTTAACATTTAAACCAGCGAGGTAAATGCAAAATATAGATACCTACATCTCGCATCCAGCATCAAACAAATGGAATTTAAGACTACTGGACATTATTCTATAAAACAAGATTGGTTGATACAACTAGGAATGTTAAATTAAATGTTATCTTTCAAATCCTAATTAAGATGTGGAGCCCGTGGTGCTTTCTGAGCTTGTTTGCTTGCTTGCAGACATTTCATTACACAAGTGCCCTGGTGATGTTACCTAGTTGGGTAATGAAATGCCTGCAAGCAAACAACCAAGCTCAGGGAGCACACAGTTCAAACCTGAACTACATATTATTTATTATTTTCTACCCCGCCTTTATTATTTTTATAAATAACTCAAGGCGGCAACATACCTAATACTCCTTCCTCCTATTTTCCCGACAACAGTGCTGTGAGGTAAGTTGGGCTGAGAGAGAGTGACTGGCTCAAAGTCACCCAGCTGGATTTCATGCCTAAGGCAGGACTAGAACTCTCAGTCTCCTGGTTTCTAACCCATTGCCTTAACCACTAGACCAAATTGGCTCCAGGAGACTGTGAGTTCTAGTCCCACCTTGGGCATGAAAGCCAGCTGGGTGACTTTGAGCCAGTCACTCTCTCTCAGCTCAACTCACCTCACAGGGTTGTTGTTGTGGGGAAAATAGGAGGAAGGAGTATTATGTGTGTTAACTGCCTTGAGTTAATAATAAAGGCAGGATAGAAAATAAATAAATAAATTCTCTTCTATTGGAACTAATTAAGATATTTTGATACATTTTGGGGTGGATCTATAAATTACTTTTTAAAATTAACTACCAGAAATCCAAAAGATTTTTAAGATTTTTAAATAGGCACCTTTTAAAGTTATTTAGAGTTTCACTGATTGTTCAAGGGGGTAAAATATTGACATTAAAAATAGTCTCTTTAAAAAGTTTAAAAATCACCTTCCGCTTAATGCCTCCAAATAATGTCACAGATTGCAAGTCAGTTACCTGTAGTTCTTCTTAAAACTATCCCATATTAAGAAAAACCCATGAACTATTGGCATGGTAACACTTTACTCCTTCAGCTAACTGTATGCTTAAAATCGTGCCCATTTTTCTAGCATTCAAGTTCGTAAGAAATCTTCTCTTTACATTTTACTGATGAAACCATAATCTTGATGTTTCCAGCAGCTCCACTTAGTGTCCTCTGCCTAATATGAAAACAAAGTAAGACAAATTAGTTCTTCCACATGTCGTCTCAAAAATGTGTAAAACTTGGCTGTAGCATTGTCTGCTACCTCAGAACTGTTTGGATTAATGATTTTAATATTCCTTTAGTAAAAGTGGGCTGGTAGCCTATCCAAAGTATGAAGGCTCTTCCAGAAAAGTGGCAGCCAGCAGTCCTCTCACTGAATCACAGCCCCCTATCCCAGCCACCACACCAAGCTTATTAGACAACACAACACTCTAATTTGATGCATGCCGTTGTGAGCTTCTCACTATTTTGAAATCAGAATGAGCTAATGTACTATATCTTTAGGACAGTCTGCAGTATATACAAATATTAAATGTAATATTTAATAATAATAGTAATAATAATAATAAATACAAATGAGAAGTTTCCTAACTATGTACTACTGCTAAAACCTGGATAAGAGATACTGCGATGTCTGAAGGGAAGCCCAGCATCACTAGGTGTTCCTGAAGTGCTGGATCTGCCCCAAGATGATTGAACTTCTGTTCCTGGCTGTACTTTTCAAACTTTTTACAACCCAAACCCATTTCTATACTGTCTTACCAAGGTGTCCTTTATTTACCATAACATTGTTTTGTAGTATTTTGGGCTGTATTAGGACACATATTCCTTCCCAATTAGCCAGGTAGGTTCTTTAAGCATTATGGCTGTGCATAAAACTGTGCATATATGCTGAAATACATCACAAATTCATGCAACATGTTCCCATGCTTTGCAACTGGTACTGGTGTTCAAGCTACCTATTAGGGAAGCTAAGCTTCTATGATTAATAAGGAAGCTCTGATTACTTTGCAAGAAATGCTACATTTCTTCTAAAGTTTGAAAGTCACTACTTGTCTACTTTGAGAGGCAAAAAACTAAGCATTGCACAGATAATGCTGAATATGCCCATAACAAACAGCATGAGAGATACTTATTCTAAAAACTAATATTGCATGGTTATGAATACACTTACCCCTAAATCCTCGGCCACCACCTCTACCTCGTCCTCCTCTGAAACCTCCACCACCTCTACCACCTCTGAAACCACCTACAAACAAATAAAAGTAGAGGCGACAGACAAGATTTTTACAGCATCAAGTGGGTGAGAATAACTGATAGAAAACAGAAGCACATCCATAAATTCATAAGTCAAGGTGTGCAGAGACCATTCAGTCCATACTGAACAAGGATCCAGAGCTCCATAAATGGCATAATCCACCCTGAGTAATTCAATCTGAGTAGTTCCCAGAGCCACAGCAGACTGGGAAAAACCATGACTCCTACAGACTAGCGGGGATAAAACACAAATGGCTGTAATTTTGTTTTTCAGCAATATAAGGTCAGAATTACTAAGTCTTTATGAGTAGATAAAGTATGACATTTTCATAAAAATCCATACTCATTAAAAATGAGATCTTTTTGGTTGCTGTTTTGGGAGAGAATGCAATGAAATGTGCAGCAACAATAGCACCCTCTGCTGAGAATATCCTTGGCAAAGTTCAGGCAGATATTTAGAAAAGGCGGGCATAGACAGTGTTCATAAGAAATTATAATATGACCCTTCCTTGGAGGTAATGGAGTTCATTGTCAGAGATAGTGTCGGTGTTTAAACCATGCACCTGCCTGTTTTTTCTTCACAAAAGAACTAAGCTGTTCCTAGCTGGGCCAGCTAACTAGCAGTACAAGTAAGGAACTCTCCATTTACTATCCTGCCATCTGTTCAAATACTGTGACTAGGATGACCAACTGGGATTGATGGACATCCTAACCAGGGACCAGTCTGATGTGAGGGCAGTTGAAATCACTACTCCCCTTCCCACTATGGCATTTTACACAACCAATACATGCTTTGGGGTTTATTCCTTTTTGCTCTGGCCGCTGCATTACCATTTGCAGCATCCCAAAACTATAGAGAGAGGTTAGCTTTATGGAGAATGAGATTTGGGGTAGAGCAAATTCAGACCCATTCTGTTCTGCCCTGGATAAATTACAGCCTCCCTCCAAATTACTCCACTCTCCCTCACATTGGGGGTTTTGCCTGAATCCAATGAGCAAGCCTAGCTTTCAGGAGTATATTGTTTGTAATCTTCCAAAAACAATTCTTCCATTATTGTATACATTTGTTCCCACTGTAAGAAAGAAGTCTACCTACCTCCACCTCGCCCACCTCCACCTCTTCCACCTCGCCCACCTCTTCCACCTCGCCCTCCTCTTGGAGCTCCTTTCTCACCAGGAGGCCTTGGCAAAAACCTCTGCAGAGGGAGCAATTTTGCTGGATCGATATAAAACTGAAGGAGGAGATTAGCATTAGACTTTGCCAAACCTTTGCTTTTATTTATTAATCAAATTTACAAAGCCTATATAACCTTCCCCAGTATGAACAGATTTTTTTGAAGAGGAGTTTATTTTTTAAAAAAAATATTACTGCAAAACAAGGACCTCCAGTTATTACCCTAATGAAAATCAAAGGAGCAGGTACAGATTACTGATCGGAGGTGCTGCAGAGCTAGCTCTTGGATGTTAGCCCCAGTGAATCCAACAATGACAAAGTGAATCAGATCAAGCAGCAAAATGCAGCAGTGAGTATCAGCAAATTCCATTGCTTAGTAGTTAGAATACTGAGTGACTGAAGTAGTAAGTTACTTGGGGGAGTGCGTGCCTTCGCATCACTGTTGACTCCTGACGACTGACTGGTCTAGTCCCTGCAGTTTTCTTGGCAAGGTTTTTCAGAAGTGGTTTGCCACTGCCTCCTTCCCAGGGCAGAGACAGAGTGACTGGCCCAAGGTCACCCAGCTGGCTTTGTGCCTAACTGAGGACTAGAACTCATGGTCTTCCAGGTTCTAGCCATAGGTATTCACGGCACCAGCATTTAACAAACCACTAGCAAGTATGCTGTAAAACTTCCATGGACCTTTTTAGAATTTTAGACCGATGTTTATGAATGATTCATGGGAAGCAAGGTTACATATTATATACATTGAACATAAACAAGACCTTACCTTTTGTAATTTTTTGAAAGATGAAGCTTTCATGTTTTCCGACAGTTTAACTGAAAAGTACTACAAAGTTGCTTAAGGAAAACTGCATCAAGATTCCTCACACAGTGCCTTTTTATCACTTTAAAAATAAACTCAAATTTAATGACAGTCCAGCAGGCAGAAATCTACAAAAGACGTTTTTGGTCTATTTACAACAATCCAGCATCCTTGGACTGATCATTAAAATAAATAATATGAAACATAAGAGCAACAAAACAGTAGCCTAGTCTTTTCCAGCCTGATGCCTTCTATATATGTTGAAGCTACATATTTTAGAACCCCACAACTATCATGGACATTAGAGTTTAACACATGGAGAGAAACCAAGCTGGAATTAGAGCACCCCCTACTTTTTTTGCATGAAAATTAAAGTACTACAGCACAGGCTTAGGGGAGAAGCTATCCCTTTCTCATGCCCATCACAGAAACATAAGGAGGTCCTTAAACAAAGGAGAGAGCCTAACTTTCTTCAAGAAGTTGATTAGCCTGCATGTACTTCCTTTTAAGTCAAAATGATCAGATGAGGCTGAGAGATCCATTCATATCACCTATCATACAGCAGTTCTGAAGGGCAGGACAGACTATTGAGAATTAAATGGACTCCAAAGGGATGTATTTACCAGTCCCAAAGTTAAAAAACAAACCAAAACATTACTGTTAGTAAAACTGAATATAAGACTAAAGGATTTGTGTGCACTGCTAAATAGTTAGATTCTCAAGAAAAGAAAACATTGCGGTTTTTCATATCAAATGTTACAAAATACAGACAGAAGAAATAAATTCTAGAATCTAATCAGCCAGCAAAATAGTAACTAGTTTTGAATGACTTTGGGGTTTGTGAAAAAGGAACAAAGGCCTTCTTCACACTGACTGAAAAGGTGTGTCTATGTTAAATACAAAGTGGCAATTACAAAGTGTATTCCATTTCTGAATTAATGTAAAGGTCCCATCCAGCACTATGCTGTCCTTGGTTGATCTGGATCAGCTAACTGGGATCAGTCCTAGTTATAAGGTGGGTGGGAGGCAACCAGGGTTTACTTTCATTGTTACCAAAAAAAATAAATGGCTATATCCACGAAGTCTTTGGAAAATGGGCTCAACTTGAATAAGACTTGACTTTTTTTTTTTTTACCAGTCTAGAAGTTTGGTCAAACCAAAATTCCAAAACATAAAGCAGCTCATCCTCCAACTGCTAAACAGACAGAATACAGCAGCACAGGCAACTCAAATGTAGCTTTTAGATCTGCTTTGTTATCTTTTCATGTACACAAATAAATAAATCAACTATTTTGTTTACTTTGAATTAAAATGCATTCAAAAGTGCACAAAGGATACAAAGTCCCTAAGTTGCCCAAAGATTTCATCCACTTTCCCAATCTGTTCTTTATTTTCTAAATAAACTGGTGCATTGAAATAAGGTACTTTGTTTTCTTGAGTGACACATTTACAAACAATGTCATCTTCACAGGGATGCATAAACTCTCCAAGAACTGCAAAGAAAAAAATTAAATTAAGAAATCAAGTTAGCTGGCATCCAAGTATTTCTTCCATTTCCTCTAGAAATCAATATACTTACTAACTACACTTTCTGGAGGTCCTTGGTCATAACTGCCCCTATTGAAGCCACCGCGACCTCCTCCTCCACGTCCAAATCCACCTCTTCCACCACCTCTTCCGCCTCTGTTGAAACCGCCACGGCCACGACTGAACCCACCACGATTATTTCCACCTCTCCCTCGAAATGACATTTCTTCTTTCTGTTCAATAAAGATACACGTCTACAGAATCAACTGAACTTCCAGTTATATGCATTAACCAGTGTTATTATCAACTTCATAATACCCCTTGGGCAGCTGGCGGATGATAACATCAAAGCAAAAGACAATTTCGCTTGAAGTAATACCTTTAGGGTGTACTACAGCCATAGAAATCGCACACTTTCTTAACCCCTGTAAAATCCTCTTTGTGCTGACTATTCTAGGATAGGATAGGGTAGGATAAGACATCAGGTGACACCAGTGCATTTTGGATGCATAAGCATGTCCAACATATTGGAATTAAATAGTGGCTTTGTCAGGCCTATTAACTTCAAAGGGTGCAGAAAAGTCAAAATCAAATTTTACTTATCATCATTCCCAGATTTCATTAGAAGACCATAACTTTATTGTCATGTTAAAGTAAAACATAATTCTACCATGTAAAAAATAAGGCATCATATCTTGCTTCTATTTCAGATCAATGACCATAATAAAGGTTTTAATTTTGTTTCCAAAATCTGGCAGACATCTATACAGTCGGTAAAAACAAGACCTGGAGCTGACTGTAGTTCAGATCACGAACTTCTTGCACAATTTAGGATCAGACTAAAGAGATTAGGGAAGACCCACAGATCAGCTAGATATGAGCTCACTAATATTCCTAAGGAATATGCAGTGGAGGTGAAGAATAGATTTAAGGGACTGGACTTAGTAGATAGGGTCCCAGAAGAACTATGGACAGAAGTTCGCCACATTGTTCAAGAGGCGGCAACAAAATACATCACAAAGAAAGAGAAAACCAAGAAGGCAAAGTGGCTGTCTGCTGAGACACTAGAAGTAGCCCAAGAAAGAAGGAAAGCAAAAGGCAACAGTGATAGGGGAGATATGCCCAATTAAATGCAAAATTCCAGAGGTTAGCCAGAAGAGATAAGGAATTATTTTTAAACAAGCAGTGCGCGGAAGTGGAAGAAGACAATAGAATAGGAAGGACAAGAGACCTCTTCCAGAAAATTAGAAAAATCGGAGGTAAATTCCAGGCCAAAATGGGTATGATCAAAAACAAAGATGGCAAGGACCTAACAGAAAAAGAAGAGATCAAGAAAAGGTGGCAAGAATATACAGAAGACCTGTATAGGAAGGATAACAATATCGGGGATAGCTTTGACGGTGTGGTCAGTGAGCTAGAGCCAGACATCCTGAAGAGTGAGGTTGAGTGGGCCTTAAGAAGCATTGCTAATAACAAGGCAGCAGGAGACGACGGCATCCCAGCTGAACTGTTCAAAATCTTGCAAGATGATGCTGTCAAGGTAATGCATGCTATATGCCAGCAAATTTGGAAAACACAAGAATGGCCATCAGATTGGAAAAAATCAACTTATATCCCCATACCAAAAAAGGAAACACTAAAGAATGTTCAAACTATCGAACAGTGGCACTCATTTCACATGCCAGTAAGGTAATGCTCAAGATCCTGCAAGGTAGACTTCAGCAATTCATGGAGCGAGAATTGCCAGATGGACAAGCTGGGTTTAGAAAAGGCAGAGGAACTAGGGACCAAATTGCCAATATCCGATGGATAATGGAAAAAGCCAGGGAGTTTCAGAAAAACATAGTAACATATGGCTGCGAGAGCTGGACCATAAGGAAGGCTGAGAGAAGGAAGATCGATGCTTTGGAACTGTGGTGTTGGAGGAAAATTCTGAGAGTGCCTTGGACTGCAAGAAGATCAAACCAGTCCATCCTCCAGGAAATAAAGCCAGACTGCTCACTTGAGGGAATGATATTAAAGGCAAAACTGAAATACTCTGGCCACATAATGAGAAGACAGGACACCCTGGAGAAGATGCTGATGCTAGAGAGAGTGGAAGGCAAAAGAGGGGCTGACCAAGGGCAAGATGGATGGATGATATTCTAGAGGTGACGGACTCGTCCCTGGGGGAGCTGGGGGTGTTGACGACCGACAAGAAGCTCTGGCGTGGGCTGGTCCATGAAATCATGAAGAGTCGGAAGCGACTAAACGAATAAACAACAAAGTACAACTGTCCCCCCTCTAATAACCTATCGTATCTCTCAGAGTATGTTCTATCTTATGAATATTACTCTTGCACACGTGAAAAAGTTATGTATCCCAAATGGCCCTTTGCAATACTATTTCAATATTCAAATAAAAAGCAATGGACTGCTGGCAATATATTGTGCAATTTTTAAATCCCCTTCTTTTTACAGGTCATCAAGTATTAATATATAAAATGCCCACCCACCTCTCTTGGTGGCATTTTGCTACTTCAACTGTCTAAAGTGAGGGTTGCTGTCTCTTCCAGTGGCAAGGCTAACCAACGAAGGAGGGGCTGAGATAATGGGAAAACAACTATTATTTCCTGAACCTCAGAGCCCTACTTTCTACTACCTTTCTTTCCCATTTCTCAAAACGCGTATGAAGCTAAATAAACGATGCAGCCCTGGGTCAAATCAAATTCTGTACTACACTAAAATTCTCTGTGCCACTCGTGAAGAGCTTCACTCTGGAAGCCGTCACGCAAAAACAAAATAATTTGTAAGAGTACAATCAGATGCCTGCCTATAGAACCGATTCTCTTTTTATTCAATAATTTACTTCCAGAAAAGTGACGTTACAATCTAAATAAAAAACCACACAGGGATCTATGCGTGCGCGTGTGTATATCACACCCAAACGCACACACTCTCCGATTTACGAAGATGCCAAGGAGACTTCGGAAGATCGCAACGCAGGAGCAGCTCCCCAACTCCGCACAAACCAGCTCCCATTCCCGGTCACATCGTCCCAAGCCGCGCAACTCCCACCTACCCAAAACTCGTCCCTTTCCCACGTGGCCACCTCTCTTTCTCAAAAGCGACGCCGCCCCTCACCTCTGATGACCTCAAAAAACTGCGCCACGCGCCCGACCAATCCCAGACCTTCTGCAAAAGACACCGCCCAGCAATGACTACGTTTCCGCTTTCGACTTTTAGAATTTTTTTCCCGTACGTGCTGCAAGTAATTTGGCTTTGCAGCCGGAGACATGGTACAGTCAGCACACAGCGGCAAATTCATATTCCCCAGCCGATACACCTCTAATATCTCTCATCGGTATTTGAATCTGCCTTTGTGGTGATGGTTCAGTTACACTGTTCTTTCTATAATAATACTCAAAGACGACTAATTTTTCCTGTTTTTACATGCTCCAGGCCGGTCTGAGAAATGTTAATTTCCTCTGCACAATGAAGTGAAAATTTTCAAGCAGCTGAATGTACATCAATGACTGATTTAGGTTTACTTAAATAACTTCATATTTGATCAGTCGGTCTTATGAATGAATTTGATTGTAACTGTGACTTCTAGTCAGGGCTGCAACTGGGACATGTGCCCCGGGCGCTGCACTGGTTGGGTGCCAAAATGAGCGCTGGTGGGGCGCCAAAATGAGTACTGGGGGGAGTGCCAAAATGGGTGCGGAATCCATGTTTGCCCCAGGTGACACACAACCTAGTTGCGGCCCTGCTTCTAGCCCCACCTTAGGCATGAAAGCCAGCTGGGTGAGCTTGGGCCAGTCATTCTCTCTCAGCCCAACTCACCTCACAGGGTTGTTGTGGGGAAAATAGGAGGAGGAAGGAGTATTAGATACGTTTCCCTCAAGTTATTTATAAAAATAATAAAGGGGTAGAAAAATAAAAATAAATTTTAGGTTTTACAGTACAATTTATTTTTATATTGTTAATTTACTGCAGGATAGACTGAATAGTTTTAGAATTCACATGTAATCGGTTTTACAGTTCTTTACATCTTAAATCTAATTAAGTATTACTTTTAGTTCCTAGGCTTAGTGTTCCAGTGCTGCATTATTTTATGTATACCTAAGTATGTTACATTTGAATGGCTGGATCTTAACACATGTTGCAGTGTTACTATTCTCAAAATGTTTATGACTTCCATTTTTTAATGTTTTTCTCTTTAGCACTAATATTTATAGAATGCATAGTATGCATTCATTTCAATCCTACTCTGACATCACTATCATTCTGGTACAAATCTCTGAAATGTTCCTTCTAGCATGTGATCACTTCTGTTTTATAAGCACTTTCACTCTAATTTTTTCACCTCTTTCTTAAATGCCTATTACCCCCACGCCCAAGATCCACTCTTGATTACTCCAAATAATCATCTGTTCATATTCAGTATCTCTTATTACCCTTGTATCCTTCACTGATTGTTTCAGTCTTACCTTAATAAATCAAATTTATCATGTTTTTATTTCTTTGCCAGGTGTATACTTGGACAGACTCATGCTTAAACATATATTTGAAACAAGCAGTTACTCACCAACCCCAAATGTTGCTTACAAGTCAGTCAGCGTGTTCTTGCAGTACAGAACAAACATAAATTTTACATAAGCCATCATCTCCACAGAGTGCCTTCTTTTTCATCCATCCAAATATGGTGTCCCTAGACAACTCCATGAAACAGATTTGGTTTCTGGACACTGCCTATAAATATACCACTGAATGGGCTATAAGCACTACTTTATACTAGAGGCCAACTTCTGCTATAAGAATCAAGCTTCTTGTAAGCACTGGCACATTCAAGCATTCACACAATGACAGTCAAGAGACCAAGCTCCTTTTACTGTTTTAATGAAGCAAAATGACCAGCACAAGAGCAAAGCTGCGAATGGAGAATTCCCGCTCAAACCTACATTTAAAACTACATTCACGAAATTATTTTGTTCCCCTCTTCCCACTAAAGTATGTCACCCCGCTTCCCAATCCAGGTGGCGTCTCTGGTGTATCTCCACTCTCTGGCCTTGCTTGTGAACACCATAATTCCCTAGCCATAATAATACAATTCACACTCCATCCCAGCACCTCCTCCCATCTGGCGACACGGAGTGTGTGACCAGTGATAAGAAAATAGTGGAAGATGCTTCAATAAGGAGTTCTGTGAACCTTTTGATCGGAGGGATCTGACACTTCTATCCAGAATACCGCACAAAATCCACTGTACGCAACTGCATCATGCAACCATATTTGTTCAGAATCATGAGATAGAAACCCATAATTAAGAGATTTAAATAAAGGATTTCACAATAAAGTAAAAATAAAAATAAAAAAGCAGACTGATACATTTGAATAGTCTATTTAAACCCACACCCAATATACAGTATATATCTGGATGTAAGGCTCTTTTTTAAAAGAGTACTAGACTTGTTTTTTAAGAATAGGCTTAGTATTCTTTGGAAAAGCTCTCCTCTCATACTGAAGGTCAGTTTAAACTGGGAAGGAGAGCTGGGTTTTGCCAGCTGTATTTGCTGGCACTGTCTCCTGGCAGAACATTACAGGTTTTCTGCTACTTCTGACAAGGGTTTCATAGGGCATACCTCCTGCTGCTGCTACTGCTGCTGTTTTTTCAGCTAGGGAAGGAAAGCAGTGCCTGTAAGCTTTCAGTTAAATAAGCTGGGCAGTATGAAAGATGGCTAAACCCTCCATCACAGACATCTCCCTATGCTTGCCCAACCTTGCTGTGCCACATGTTAAGAATAGCATCTGGTGGTTTGTTTGCTTTTCTTCTGGAAGCCAGGAGGATCCACCAATTTCCTTAACGTGCCCCATATTAAAACTGTATGGACAACACCACTTGCTGCCCTTGATACCAAGCCAAATAGGGCTGATCTATCAGGGAAGCACAAGTTAGGCCAACATATTTTTCTGTCAGCTCAAGGACTGGAGGATAACATGTTAATGAAGCCGTGAATAAGAGTCCATAGTTTTCAAGTGCAACCATAGAAATGTATCATTAATGATTTACAGCCCATTCTAAATAAACACCTTAAAAAAAAACCCTACACTGATAAGAAACATTGATATATGCAAATATAAACTCAGTTAATCCATCATCTACACCTGTTTAACTCAGAACTGTTTAGTTGTTCTTTGTAGCTGCTCTTTCTTTTTTTGTCATGTACCAAGGAATCTCTGCACTTTGTCTAAGGATTATACTAAATTATAAAGCCCTGCCTAGTCAAGCCTTGAAGAAAAAGAGTTAGAGTGGGCTGGGGTGGGGTGGGGAAAGTATCAATTACAGAACTCTCTGACAGAATCCAGGTGGACACAGAATATGCCTCTCTAGCATTGATTGGCTAAAGTGCCCAGACCAAGACCATTGCTGCCTGCCTGGCATTGGGAAGTCGTCGTCATCATCATCATCATCATCATCATCATCATCATCATCATCATCATCATCAATGTATCTATCCTCCTTCTTTGGTATAATATTCCATGCATTTACTGAAGTGGGTTTCAGTCCACAAGAAGTGTGCCCCCCACCCTCTGGAACAGCATTTGCCCCAGAGATAAGGACAGCGCCCTCTTTCCTGGGGTTCCAGAGAGCTTTGAAAACCTGACTTTGGTCCCAGGCCTGGGGTTGATGTTTGTTATTTCTTTAATGACCCCTGTTTTACTTTGTTATTAGAGCATTTTAGTCCAGGCTGCCTGTTGATTTGATATCTTTAGTTGTTTTTAAGGGGGGGGGGGGGTTGTATTGTTTTGTTTTGTGTGCCGCTCAAAGTCCACTGGGTTGGATGGACAATAAATTTAAATAAATAAATAATAATAGTAATGTTAAGATTCTATTATTGATTATCATGACAGAATTGTTATTATTTATTAAATCTATATGCTGCCTGATTCCCAGCAACTCTGGGTGGTTTACAAATGGTTAAAGCAGTTAAAAACAAAGAAACAAAGTAACATCAAAAAGAAAATAAGCTTCCCTATTGTTCCTGCTGCAATAGAAAACCTATTTATCTCTTTGGAAATAGGTTCAAGAAAGCAGATTAAATAGAAATGTGAATATTAGGATTTTAGTCCAGACCCTAGACTTGAAACAAACATAAATAAAAAACTCAGTACCATGGACACATATTTATAAAAGAAAGAATGCAGCCAAACTTGTTATTCTGGTCCCTATTACTGTTAGTACAATCCTTCCAGGAAACACGGGAAGAATGTAGGGAGTCTTGCGTTTTCCACATGCATAACTGTTCAGTGACAAAAGTCAAGTCCAAGGTTAAGTTTATCTTCTCAGAACCAAGTACATATTCATGAGGCTTTATTGCCAGTTAAGTATATTTTGAACTAGAAAGTGATTCTGTCAGTGGGCTTGGACTTAAAAATATTTTAATTCAAAAATCCAATAGGGCAAAATTATTTTTAAAACACCTGCTCCTTCATTAGTTAAAATAGTAAACCATGCAAGAGGAACAAGATAGTGGTCTATGCTCAAGCTATGGGTTCTATCGTTACAGAAGAAGGAAGGAAGGATAGTGGAATAAACTGCAGCTGTTCAATTTTGGCTCTGCCAAGTGCCTAGAAAGTTTCAGCTTCCTTTAGGACTGATTGATTCTGTTTTGAAATACAAAATCCTTAAACAAAACGCGCACACATCTTGGTAGATGAAAAACTGATAGAAAGAACAGCTAGACAACTTTAATATTAAAATATTAAAAAGACAATGTAATGTTATTCTGTGTCATTTTTCATATTTCTATATGCATCAAATATATCAAGGGTCTTTTATTAGTGTCAGCATCCTGAAGCAATTCCTGGCAAATACCTTGTTAATTACACAGCAATGTATCCAGGGGAATTCACTGTTAAGTCTATTTGTTTCAACTCTTGAAATACTTCAAGACAACAAAAAGTCAATTTTTCCCTCTTTCAGCTACAGCTAAAGTAAACCAATGTCTGTGTGAAGAGAAACACAACGTTTGCTTGTATTTCTTTCCACTTCCTTTTCACACTCTGCCTAAAAATGAAGTTAATCTTATAACACTGGTTTTAATAGGGCAATCACCAATCTTGTACAAGTGGTGCTACGCTAATTTGATCTTGATACAGATGAGAATCTCCCTGATAATCCCACATATTACGGCAATCAACCTCTAATCAAATTGCTTGATATTCTATGGTTTCATAATTTTGTTCGTATTTTAGTACTATTCTGCATTATTTCCTCATCTTCAGAATATGGAAGAAACACTTCCACTTTAATGAAATCTTTTTTAAAAAAAACTTTTAAAAATCTTTTTTAAAGAATACATGCACCTCTCTCTCCCCTCTCCCACACACCTTTCCATTGCCAACGATTTGAGCAACTGGCCAAACATAACCTTGATAGCAACCTACTGTTAGGTAAATATGCAAATAACAGCCAATCATCATTTGTCTATTATGACTGACCTAAAGAGGCACGTTAAAGGAAATACGTATCTCAGTAATAAACTGAAAGTGTTGAAGCAGGCCCGTGAGGGTTGAGTACAAAATAGTACATTCCTCCTAAGAATTTTCTTTTGTTTATTTTACTTTTCTTGCACTTAGGGTGAAATCGAGCCAAAGAATCTAGAATTACCACAGTATGGAGAACCTTACACTGATTTCAGAACTATAATTTAAATATTTGTTTATAGTTAAAAATTAAACATAAGCAGTTATCTAAGTTGGAGAGGATTTAAGATAAAGAAGCTGTTCTGTATGCACAGATTTTCTTCATCATGAAACAAGTATCAGTTCTTTTGTTTATATTATACCTGTCACATCATGTTTTTTCAGGAACGGTAAGCTTTTATTTTAATTAAATCATGGTTGAGAAACTTCCCTTACTGTATTTTAAGCTGTTAAATAAACTTGCTGTGAAGTATGTACATATTTATAAATCTTAAGGAAATGAGTAAATTTTATAACATGTCTTTTTTTTTCTTTTTCCTAGCAAAACAGTTACTTGATAAATGAATGTGTGAAGAACAATTACACAGATCATTCTTGTGAGAAAGTTTTTTGTCAGCCTTGGCAGAAGTGTATACAAGGAAACTGTTTCTGTAAACTACCTTACCAGTGCCCCAAAAATGGCACTTCAGTTTGTTCCATTACTGGGAAGAGCTTCCTAAATTATTGTCAGCTGAAAAGTTTTGAATGTCATCGTAAGTTCAGCAAATTTTTGAGCAGGGGAAGGTGTAACCCTGAAGGTAAAAAAAACATTCCTTTTTGTCTTATCAGTCATTACTAGTGGGAGGAGACACGCTTTAAGACTGTAGTACAGTTTAGAAGCATTTTGATATTAATAAGTACTTTGAGTAATTCTGTTCCATGTGGGGCCAAATTCTATTCATTGCTATGTATCTCCCCTTTTAGTGGCTAGTTTTCTTTCACAAATGATTGAAACAAGGCAGTAGGACTGTGGGAAGTGGGCTGCTAAAATTGGATGGGAAGGGGGCCTGCCTGCTGTCTGCAATCAGAAGAAAGTCCTATTGAACTCATATTTGTTTAAAAAAATATTCTAGTGGCATTTTGCTTGACAAATGTATAAGTTTTACAAATATTCCATAACTAGTCCTTTGATTGGAGCATTTGTGCCAGTTTATAGCTAATAAAATTGATCTCTGTCTTTTGTAAACTGCATAAACATAAACATTAGTAGATTTTGTTGTGTTTTCTAGCTCATTTTAACGTTCTGTTGGATCCTAAAAATGCAAGCTCAGAAGGATTTATTCAAGTTGAACTGAACAACTCAGTGAAAGCATTTATATGTGGGAATGGATTAAGCATGAATGAAGCAAATGTGATCTGCAGGCATCTTGGTTTTGCAGAGTAAGATTCTCTGATGTAATAAAGAGCCTTTTATTTTAATAACTTAGGTTTAAAGAACAGTAGCATTATCTATAAAAGTTCAAGTATCTTTTCTTTTTTAAAAAAACAATAATGTATTAGAGCAGCTTTCTCCAATGTGTTGATTTACAAGTATCACTGTACAATCACAATCTGTTGACAATATCATCTACCTATAAAATTTCAGTCTCTTCACTTCAAGTAGCATGGGCAACATTTGTGGGGCCAAGAGCTTCATTCGGTCTTAGGTAATATAGTGAGGCCAATACTCAAAAGTTGGAATGGCCAGGAAAAAAAATAGATGGGGCTAGAGCAAAAATGTGTGATTAAATTAATATGTAACATATGACTTGAATGAATATTTTGCAGCAATCACATAGCTGCTTCTTAACAGCTCAGAAGAACATGGACTTTTAGAAAGGACAGCACATATTTTAGTTGATAGGAAGGTTAATTTTTTTCCTCAAATAATTCAGTGTGGATGGATGAGGGAGAGGTGATTTTCTGTTGCTGATAATAGAAGAAACTATAAAAACAACAACAACAAAATTCCAATAGAAGAGAATATCTGTAGCTCAGGGTTGAACTGTGGAGTCCTTGGTGCTCTCTGAGCTTGATTGTTTGCTTGCAGATTGTTTGCTTGCAGATGTTTCATTCAGGTAACATCAGGGCACTTGGGTAATGAAACATCTGCAAGCAAACAACCAAGCTCAGAGACCATCAAGGATTCCACAACAAAAAAAATCCTGCTTCATTCTTTGCCTTGGAAGGTAGCACATATCCCTGCTGAGGTTGATTTTGTTGTTGTTGTTAATGTCTAAGCAAGTATTCCTTTTTCTTATTCTCCTTCTCCTTCCAGTTACCTCTCTATGCACCATCTCTTTCCAGCTTTATTCCTTTCATTCTGTTTTTCATTTCCCAGTGCACTATTCCTTCCTTTCACCTTACTTCTCCATCCCTATCCCCATCTTCCACCTGCTTTTTCTCTGTGCTTATAGTTTTTTCTGCCTACCTCTGAGGTTGGAGGTTGTTTTAAATTCAGGATCATTTTGCTTTTTGGTAAACGAAATTACTTTGTTTCTGTTGTCCTTTCCCCTCCCCACTCCAAAATGGAAGATCATCTCATATATATACTGTATATATGTATGTATATGTGTATAAGTATATATATGTATGTATATGTGTATAAGTATATATGTGTGTGTATATATATTTATACACACACACACACACACACACAAACAAACCATTTTGAGACATTGAAAAAGATGGAGCAAGTGCAATTTAAAATATAACCAGATCAGTTCCAAAATATTTCTAAACTTTAAGTTAATAAATCCACATATCAATCCTGAATTATTACCATTTGGCTTGTTTTGTTATATAAACCACTCTGGGGACTTTCAGCTAAAGGGTGGAAAGTAAATGTCTTAAATCATAAATACTGGTAAGTAATAGATGTATTACTTACCAGTATTTATGATTTAATTTATGTATTACTTATCATGTGGCGCAGAGTGGTAGGCAGCAGTATTGCAACCAAAACTCTCCCCGCGACCCGAGTTCGATCCCAGCGGAAGCTGGATTCTCTCTCGGGTAGCCAGCTCAGGTTGACTCAGCCTTCCATCCTTCCGAGGTTGGTAAAATGAGTACCCAGCTTGCTGGGGAAGGTGACTGGGGAAGGCAATGGCAAACCATCCTGCTATAGTCTGCCAAGAAAACGTCATGAAAGTGGCGTCCCCCCCAAAGGGTCAGACATGACTCAGTGCTCGCACAGGGACCTTTCACACAAAAGACGTATACATTGTCAGTTTGAGAAATAAAAGCCGGCTATAAATGATATGTCTGTTTTCAGAACACTTAGTCATGTGCATTGGGATTTGATTTTATTTTTTGCTAAATTGTACAGAGGAGCTGATGGCAAAGATTCTGTTGTGTCAGATGATAACCTGAACCCACAGGAATGCCTTAAAGCAACTTGCAGAGGGATGGAGACGAATCTAGCCGAATGTGGTTTAGGAAGAGTGAATTTGACCAATGGGAAGTTGGCTAAGGTGATATGCCATACAAAACACAGAGGTTGGTAAAATACATATTATAAATAATTAGCTATTTCTGATATTATAATGAGAGGTTAGAGACAAAAGAGTTCTGCAATAAAATATTATAGTGTAAAATGCTGATTTTCAGTGTTCCAATCAGGCATATTCTCTTCTAGTCTCTTGTCTTGATTTTGTTCTCCTCCTCCTATCAAGGGACAATCTGCATTCTGTAGCCACTGCGATAATCAGGCCTTAATAGGCTGTTTTGTGGATGGATGTTATTGATCCCTTCCTAATAATGAGAAGGGGGCACTAAGGACATTGAGTTCAATCCCCTCTTCTGTGCAGGAAGAAAATGAAGTATCCCTGAAAGATACCTTTGTTGGAATACACTCAATGTCAAACTGCTCTTGTCAGAATTTTTTCCCTAAAATTCAACTGATGCTTTCCAGAGGGGTTAGTAGTTGGGGGTGATGCAACCTATACTAATTTGTTTTTAGATTTCTTTTATCCTGCCTTTATTATTTGTATAAATAACTCAAGGCAGGGAACATACCTATTACTCCTTCCTCCTCCTATTTTCCCCACAACAACAACCCTGTGAGGTAAGTTGGGCTGAGAGAGAGGGACTGGCCCAAGGTCACCCAGCTGGCTTTCATGCCTAAGGCAGGACTAGAACTCTCAGTCTCCTGGTTTCTAGCCCAGCACCTTAACCACTAGACCAACATGGGTAAGGTATCCCAACTGATTTGGAAGGCAACAGGTTGGGGTAGTCTGACTTAGCTATTGCATTTTCCACACTGGAATTTCTTACCAAAATATTATTTTTCATCCAACTTGTCAGGCTGTAACTCCAGAGAATTCCGCTGTGTCAATGGAAAATGTATCCATTCAGGAAAAACGTGTGATGGAATCAATGACTGTGGTGACCTAAGTGATGAATTATGTTGCAAAGGTATGCTCCTTTTCTACATGTATCTGTCTATACAAATATATGTATTCACTGTACAGTACTTTCTGTAACCTTTAATGAGCCCTTACCTATTACATACTCAATTATCTCTTTCCAATAGCATGCAGAAAGAAGAGTTTCCATTGTAACTCAGATGTGTGTATTCCAAACAGCTATGTCTGTAATAACGAATTGGATTGCCTAACAGGAGAAGATGAACACTACAAATTGTGTAAGCATTGATTTCTAAAATTGTCTATGGCTAGGTTTAAACAGTAATTTTCCTCATGAATATAAGCATCCGGATAAGCTTCAGATATCACATTAGAATTGGCTATCGTTGCTATTTTAAACTAGCATACAACAGAGGTTTTCATATATCTAACTGGATTCCAGTTGGGTGAATACGATACAGCATGCACTGTGTTACTTAGGACTGGCAGTCTGGTAATGATATGATTAACAATCTGATTTACAGCAGAGATGCAAAACTGGATTGGTTGAAGAGTTGAACAATGTCAAGGGACAAGGCTTTCCCCTTGAAGCTTTCCTTCTTGGACATTATGCATTTCCTTACACAGAAGTACAAGGAGAGCAATTGTTTTTTCATCATGCTGTGTAGTGTGATCCATTTAATCCCCATTTCCTTCACTGGAGAAAGTGTGAACCAGATGAACTGGCAGGAGCTAGTTGATTTCAAATACTTTCTATGATCAGGATGTGAGAACTGCTGAAATGGTTTCACTCAAGGTATTCCTTTCCACAATGGGAAAGACCTACATCCACAAACTGGCAGGAACCACCTTACACTTTCCCCAAATGACAGTGACAAAGTAACAGGTAAGGCAGGATTATTGCTGGGTTCTTGGTATTCTCTGAGCTTGGTCGTTTTCCTGTAAATGTTTCATTACCTAGTCTGTAAAATGTCTGCAGTAAAATGACCAAGCTTAAAGAACTCAACAGTTCAATCCTAAACAACATATATTCTCTACTAAGGAAAGCAGGATTAATATTGTCAGTGTTTCTGCAACAATGCTATCAGGATGGACATCTACCAGATTTCTACTTGTCTACCATATAGCCCTCAAGGGAAGGACAAGGCACAGGTGAACGTCAGTGGAGTAGCTACTAATGAGGGGATTGGGCCAGATTAGTTCCATAGTTTAGGAAATCCAAATCCCTGATTTATAGAAGCAAATATCTTTTTGATCTTGGTGTCATACATCCAAAGAGCTTAACTTCTCAAGCGCAGTGGTAGCTGAAAGTGTGCAGAACTGGTCAAGAAAACCTGTCATAGACTTCCTTGTTTGAAGAAAAACCATGTTACAGAAGGCTGGCATCTATTATGCATTTCAACATGACTCACACAGGGTTTTACTTTGAATGAAAAAAATCACATTGTTATTTTTATAAAGTTAGTTTTGTGGGCCTAATCATAGCAAATGGGTTGAAGCAAGCTGGCTCACTACATCGTAGTCTGCATGTGTAATTTTGCATAAAAGTTGTTCTTTTTAAATGTTAGATCATTTATTTGTATAAATATGTATTTTAAACAGGTGATAAAACTGGTGAAACTAAGGAAGGTAATATATTTATTTATCTTTTTATTCCTCTGTTTATTGTTCTAGTCTTAAATGGGATTGTCTCTTTATGGTCCCAGCTTTTTGTTGGAAACCACCATGCTAGGGATGGAAAGCAGGGGGTTGTTGTCTGGCTTTTCCTCTGAGGTTCCAATTCCTCTGAATAATCTAAATAAGCTGCTTCTGTGTCCTTGGAAAACTTGGTTTAAGGAGGACCCATGGCATGTTTAAAATAGAAATAAAATAAATTTCATATGCAATCATTATAAAAATAAGATTTTAAACTAGGGCTTCCATACCTGGGCTGCAAAAATCTGGATGGGAATTAACAGCAGCAAAAGATACAGAAAACTCTACAACTTTGTTGCTGCCTAGCGATTCTCTGAATTTTTGCAGCCCATGTACAGTAGTCCTTCTTTTGACAGTAAAGCAGAAATGTATCCCCTGGTTCTTTTCGTATATTGAAATGGTGTTCAAAGCTCACTTCAAATGTTGGCTATCTGGTCAGGGAGGATTTTCGTCTGAACCTACATTTTAAGTTAGAAGAAATCCATGGAGAGGAATTCAAGCATAAATGTTATGCAAATGATGTAGTATTAATTATCACTGAACCACAAGGGGCAATAAGACAGTTGATGAAAAAAATTCATAGCTTTGGAAAATTCTCTGGTTATAAAATCAATGTCCAAACCCCAAAAATAATTACAAGATACTTAACGCAAGGAGAAAAGATTTCTTGCGGAAAGTATCTGGCTGCCAGATAATACGTTCAGTGAAAAATCTTGGTTTGCATTTGAATGGTAATAGTCAAGAATAAATGTTCTATGAATGTGTCAATTTTAATTTTTAATACAGTAAATATTGATAAATATAGCCAATACAAAGAAAAGCTCTTTTGGGGTCCTGAGAGCAAAATATTTAAGAAACACTGCTATAGAGCAAACTGTTTAGCATATATAACAGGGTGGATAAAATTCCCAAACAGTAGAACATCAACACTGGAAGGAGCTAGCCTAGCTAATGGGCCCCATAAATATTTATGGTGTAGGATACAAAAGAGGACAAAACCCTAAAAGGACATATTGTAAGACAAAGCTTAATAAAATATGGAACTCCATGAGAAAAATAAAAAGTCCAACAATTTTACCATTAGCCTTTCCCCTTAAAAATATATATTTTATTACAATCATCAATCAGAAAATTAAAATTTAAAATATAAATTGTTGTTGTTTATTCGTTTAGTTGCTTCTGACTCTTCGTGACTTCATGGACCAGCCCACGTCAGAGCTTCCTGTCGGTCGTCAACACCCCCAGCTCCCCCAGGGATGAGTCCATCACCTCTAGAATATCATCCATCCACCTTGCCCTTGGTCGGCCCCTCTTCCCTTTGCCCTCCACTCTCCCTAGCATCAGCATCTTCTCCAGGGTGCCCTGTCTTCTCATTATGTGGCCAAAGTCTTTCAGTTTTGCCTTTAATATCATTCCCTCAAGTGAGCAGTCTGGCTTTATTTCCTGGAGGATGGACTGGTTTGATCTTCTTGCAGTCCAAGGCACTCTCAGAATTTTCCTCCAACACCACAGTTCCAAAGCATCTATCTTCCTTCTCTCAGCCTTCCTTATGGTCCAGCTCTCGCAGCCATATGTTACTATGGGGAACACTATTGCTTTAACTATGCAGACCTTTGTTGTCAGTGTGATGTCTCTGCTCTTAACTATTTTATCGAGATTGGTCATTGCTCTTCTCCCAAGGATTAAGCGTCGTCTGATTTCCTGACTGCAGTCAGCATCTGCAGTAATCTTCGCACCTAGAAATACAAAGTCTTTCACTGCTTCTACATTTTCTCCCTCTAATTGCCAGTTATCAATCAGGCTGGTTGCCATAATCTTGGTTTTTTTGAGGTTTAGCTGCAAGCCAGCTTTTGCGCTTTCTTCTTTCACCTTCAGCATAAGGCTCCTCAGTTCCTCTTCGCTTTCAGTCATCAAAGTGATATCATCTGCATATCTGAGATTGTTAATGTTTCTTCCAGCGATTTTAACTCCAGCCTTGGATTCCTCAAGCCCAGCATGTCGCATGATGTGTTCTGCATACAAGTTGAATAGGTAGGGTGAGAGTATACAGCCCTGCCATACTCCTTTCCCAATCTTAAACCCGTCCGTTGTTCCGTGTTCTGTTCTTACTGTTGCTACTTGGTCGTTATACAGATTCTTCAGGAGGCATACAAGATGACTTGGTATCCCCATACCGCTAAGAATTTGCCACAATTTGTTATGGTCCACACAGTCAAAGGCTTTAGAATAGTCAATAAAACAGAAATAGATGTTTTTCTGAAACTCCCTGGCTTTTTCCATTATCCAGCGGATATTGGCAATTTGGTCTCTAGTTCCTCTGCCTTTTCTAAAGCCAGCTTGTACATCTGGCAATTCTCGCTCCATGAACTGCTGAAGTCTACCTTGCAGGATCTTGAGCATTACCTTACTGGCATGTGAAATGAGTGCCACTGTTCGATAGTTTGAACATTCTTTAGTGTTCCCCTGTTTTGGTATGGGGATGTAAGTTGATTTTTTACAATCTGATGGCCATTCTTGTGTTTTCCAAATTTGCTGGCATATAGCATGCATTACCTTGACAGCATCATCTCGCAAGATTTTGAACAGTTCAGCTGGGATGCCGTCGTCTCCTGCTGCCTTGTTATTATCAATGCTTCTTAAGGCCCACTCAATCTCACTCTTCAGGATGTCTGGCTCTAGCTCACTGACCACACCGTCAAAGCTATCCCCGATATTGTTATCCTTCCTATACAGGTCTTCTGTATATTCTTGCCACCTTTTCTTGATCTCTTCTTCTTCTGTTAGGTCCTTGCCATCTTTGTTTTTGATCATACCCATTTTGGCCTGGAATTTACCTCCGATGTTTCTAATTTTCTGGAAGAGGTCTCTTGTCCTTCTTGTTTTATTGTCTTCTTCCACTTCCGCGCATTGCTTGTTTAAAAATAATTCCTTATCTCTTCTGGCTAACCTCTGGAATTTTGCATTTAATTGGGCATATCTCCCCCTATCACTGTTGCCTTTTGCTTTCCTTTTTTCTTGGGCTACTTCTAGTGTCTCAGCAGACAGCCATTTTGCCTTCTTGGTTTTCTCTTTCTTTGGGATGTATTTTGTTGCCGCCTCTTGAACAATGTTGCGGACTTCTGTCCATTGTTCTTCTGGGACCCTATCTACTAAGTCCGTCCCTTAAATCTATTCTTCACCTCCACTGCATATTCCTTAGGAATATTAGTGAGCTCATATCTAGCTGATCTGTGGGTCTTCCCTAATCTCCTTAGTCTGATCCTAAATTGTGCAAGAAGAAGTTCATGATCTGAACTACAGTCAGCTCCAGGTCTTGTTTTTACCGACTGTATAGATGTCCACCACCTTTGGCTGCAAAGGATGTAGTCAATCTGGTTCTGGTGTTGTCCATCTGGGGAAGTCCAGATATATAATTTAATATAAATTACAGAATATAAAATAAAATATAAATTACAGAACAAAATTAAAGTTATTTGAGGGGGTCAGCTGACATTGTGTCTTCACTGCCGCCTACCAATAAAACTCTCCTTGTTATATATTGGTTGGTGTCTAATAATAGTTAAGTATAAAACTAATCTGTTTTGCCTGGGAATCACTGGAGGATTGGTGCTATATGGTACTTTCAGAAATCTCTACAGTATAGTACTTTTGCCTCTTAATGTTGGAAATAATGACACTAAGAAAAGTGTAATTACATATGCAGATCTGGTCCACCCAGATCCTATGAACAGATTTAAAACAGCAAGAATTACTTGGCAAAGGCTGGAACATAACATGGTTGATCTATGTACAAATTACTGGAACAATAAAATCTGACCTTAAAAACCAGGCACAGACACTAAGAAAAATGACAGAATTTGAAATGCTCATAGAGATTCAAATCACCTATTAGGGCACATATATAAACTTGTAGTTAGATAAGGTACAGAGATAGAATATTTTTTTAAAATGTATGATAAACTAGATGCAAAATGTTAAAGAAACAGTCCCAATACAACAATATGAAGAATTATGGAACAAATCCATAAAATCTACCCCAAACTATATCTCAAGTGAAAACTGGTACAAAATGTTTTACAGATGGTATACAACTCTGTTAATAATTGCCAAGATAGACAAATCATACAGTAACAAATGTTGGAAATACCATGAAACAGAAGGAACATTCTGCCACATGTGGTGGACATGTAAAAAAAAAAAAAGTATTGGAAAGACATACCCAGAACTATTCAGAGAATCTTAGAATCAAATTCAAAATCTAAGTACATATAATCCCAGAACATACCAATAAAAAGTACCCTAACTTATTCTAATACATGCTCACAGCTGCGAGGATAAACTTTCCACAATATTGGAAAAATGATACAGTAGTGATGATATCTGACTGGGAACTTAAACTTGGAGAATATGCAGCAATGGCGAAACTATATATCATAATAGAATTTTAACTAAATGTAAGCAAGAATGGCTTCCATATATACTATGCATCATGTAGCAAGGAAAATTCAAACTTTAGAGTACAGTTTCTATTGTTTATGTTTATAAACATTGTAAATCAGTTGGAGTACAAAGAAGGGGGAAGTCAGAAACCAAACATCTATATTATTTTTAGTAAGGTTTTCTTTTTCTTTTTCTTCCTTTTTTTAGCATTTACAAATAACAACACAGTGGACATTTTGGCATTAAGCTTAAAGATTTATATTCTTTTTATACCATAAAAAATAACTCAATGTATGTTGTATATGGTTAGTATTTTATTAAGGTCATACAGAGCATTAATCATATAGTAATTTTCTTTGTCCGCTTATCAATATTATACCTTTTGAAATTATACTTTTGTTTCAAATAAATAAGTTTTAAAAAATAAATAATAAGAATTTCAGCTAAATGGTATTATTCTACTGCAGAAGAAACAGGAGGAGGAGAAAGTACAGGAAGCAACAATGGTAAATTTGACCATGGATAAAAGTAAATGTAGGCTGTTTCCTTACAAATAGCTTGCTGTTTCCTTACAAATAGCATAGTTCTGTTATTTTGTGGCTCTTTCATTGTCTGCTTTACAAGGTAAACTTAGGAATTGTATTTATGCTTCCTGTTTTTTAAAGGTGAGCAGATCAGTAGCTAGGCAGGAAAAATGCCTGCATTGGGTTCATATGCTCTTCTTTGCTGTTCAGCTTGACTCTTAGGCAGTTTGGCTGAATGTGAGAGAAACCATCTTAGAACCAGCATACCTATAATGCTGAAAAAGTAATAGAGCTCAAAGGAGGTATTCAGTTTGTTGGGACATACTATACAAGGAAACATGTAATTATATGATAGTCTGCTGTCATCCTAGCAACAATCGCCTGTTTTTCCCCCAAAAGCAAAGCTCAATTTCTCATAAAGGAACTTAACTTCTGGGGTTAATAATAAATATTGGAAATGCTGTATTTTTGCCAGGCCCACAGCAGAACAGGAAAGTGGCATGGGGAAGAAGTTACACTCCTGTCTGAGTGTCCTGGTAAAAATCATATGCACACAGGATTTGGCATGCTAGCCATTTTTTTCTTTTTTCTAAGAGGTAGATTTAATCCCTAGTAACACTGTGAAATTTAGTTCCTCCCTAATCTTACCACTGTTGCTGTGCAGTTTTCATATACAGCTTAAGTCACTACTTGCAGTTTTTACTTCAACCACAGCAGTCAGTTAGCCCTGGTAAAAATATTCCGGGTTAACATGGAACCTTTGCAATAGACTGAAACCTTCATTGAAATGTTACTGAAAGGTTCTAATTACTGTTCATTACCTCAAATTGCAAAAAGGACAGAAACAAAGTACACTAGTTTCCTTTCAGGTTTTTAAAAACAGATTTTATGTGCAGGTGGAGACAAATACTATCTCCTCTTGCTCAGGGCCGCAACTAGGGTCTGTGTCACCAGGGGCAAACATGGATTCCGCGCCCATTTTGGCGCCCCCCCCCCCAGCACTCATTTTGGCGCCCCACCAGTGTGGCGCCCGGGGCACATGCCCTGGTTGCCCCACCCAGTTGCAGCCCTGCTCTTGCTTACTAAACATCAAAAAGTCCTTAAAAGCCAAATAAAGGGAACAGTCAAATGTTAACAAGCAATTGTCCAGTTAAAACAATTGAATTACAATTTCTGTTACAATAATTTCAAATTAATTGAAATTTTTATTTTCCTGCAGAAAAAGCAAATCAAGTAGTAGAGTCCATGGATGAAGGTAAATGTGTGGATAAATGAGTATAAAATCTCTCTGTTTTAAAAACAATCTGCTCTTTTTTCACATTTTTGAAACTCTGGGATGTGATAATTTTCCAATATAGTTGTATACATCAGTTGAATTTAAAGCAGTTGCCTAAACTGAAGTGTCATTCATTTCTGAAGTAGTTCTGAACATGACAATTCAAATTTTACACCTTACCATTAGAATCTTACTATATTAATTTTCCTGAGTTATTAGAACTAGGAATTTAACAAATGAGTTGTACGTTGCCTTTTCTGGGGGGGAATATAGATCAAATGTCAAGAAAGAAGAAGCAGAAAAGAAAGGAGCCACACAAAATAGGTTTTTTATCATTTTTATTTAGAAACACAGTCAATTGAGATTAAGTGAAGCCCCTCAAGATGAAGTAGTTCTCTTTGGGATTCTGATGTGAATGATCAACTCTTCTACTTCTTTTAAGAATGTGTTTGCCTGCCTTTAGTTGTAAATAAACTGACCTGCAAAGATGCCATGCATCTCCACTGTGCTCTCTGAATAGCACAGAGAAAGTAAATATCCTGTAGTATGGTGCTACTACATAAAGGGAGGGAAAGGTAAAAGGTAAAAAGATCAGAGTAGGAAAGGTAAAATGTGGAGGTGTGTTCTGTTCTGTCCCTGCTGGAAGGTATGTACTGCAAAAGGCTAGTTGGGAGACATGCAACTAACCTGTGCCATACTGGTTGTGCACATTAGTTTCTAAATGAATACTGCATGTGCAAAATTGCACTAAAAATCTGCATAGCAATACCAAGTTGTCTGAGAATAATGCGCACTCAACTCAATAGGAATGATTTATCAGTGGACATCTGGGATTACTCTCTAAAATTAAGGCAATTATAGAAATAGTTAAGATTAAATCTTTAGTAATACAGTCTTTAAAAACCTGAGTGTATGACTATTATGACACTGTTTATATGTTTTATTAAAGAAAGAAAAAAAATGAAGACTTACTTCCCCGTACTATCCTGTGGCATTTCGAACTATACAATTACTCGTCGGAAGAGAATCGTAGGTGGATTTACTGCAGAACTGGTAAGTGAAAAGGGTGGCAACTTGCAAAATTACCATGTTACCATTACCATGCATAAGAATGCATAGATATCATAGTCATGAAAGATGTGTAACTATGGATGCAATCTAATCATCCATGGAAAGGGTGAACTCTGGGCAATAAAAATGAGAAGTTAGTTTTCAAGTTATAGTTTTAATCTTTATGTTCCTGCTTTTTTATTTCTCTCTTCTCTCTTTTTCTGGTTATAAGATAGAGAGCCAGAATGGGCTGCACAAGTAAAATTAGTGTACTCCGATAATTAGAGCATTACAATTTATTCTTCACTCTTTGCTGATTCAGTAGACTAAGTGATCCACTGATGGATGAAACAGTAAGACTAGCTGGGTGTGTATGTAAATTATGTCAAAAAGGATTCTGGTTTTAAAAAGTGTAATATCTGAAAGAATCCAGATAGATAAAATGATTTTCTTTGGTCTCTTTCTCCTCTTTTTATAGCATGAATTTCCTTGGCAAGTGGCCATTAGAGGTGAAGGGGAAAGAGTGAACTGTGGTGGGGTGTACATTGGAGGCTGTTGGATTTTGACCGCTGCACACTGTGTTCGGTAGGAGGAACTTTGCATATTATTATAATTCAGTAAACTTCTAAATTAAGCTGATTGGAACTTCCTTGTAGTGATGACTAAAAAAACAGAAGTTCAGATAAAATGTTGTATTGAAATCATAAAAGTCCAACTCTTGTTAATAATAAAAGCTTCCTTAAGACACATGCTTGAATAAAGTTATTCACTTGGTTCTGCAAATATAACAACAGAGTATCACATTTTGCTTATAATAGACATTTGAGGGGGAAGAAGGTATGGCTATCAACATTGTACAAGACTGATATGTGGTTTTGCCTTATGGATCTACTTCCAAGTTCCTCTTTTGGATTATGTAGGTAGTTGTGGTTGAATGTGGGATAGAGATTCTATGAGAATGCCACCTCAAAGTTCAGTATATAACACTTGTGGGAATAGACCAGGATAGATGTAGACATGGGTGCTTGTGCTTAAAGCATCTGTGTACAAACACTTACCTACATATGCATACATGTAGGACATCAAGTGATCTTCTAGTGCCACAGAAGTAACTAAATACAAGCTCTTCTAATTAATGTTAGAAATACCTATAAAATTGAATCAAAATCTAATGTAAGGCAAAATTTACTTTTCTATCAAGTTATACTTCGAACAATATTTCTCTCTCATGCCCCCCCTTTTTTTCTTTTTTGTTTTGCTAGGAGAAGCCGTCTCCATGTTTATAAGATATGGACTGGAATGTTACACTCAATAACATTCAATCCTGGGATGGAAACATTTTCTTTAAATCAAGTGATAATACATGAGGACTATAATGCCAAAACATACGAAAATGATATTGCTTTGCTGGAGATGAAAACTAAAAACAAGGGGACTCCATGTTCTCCACCTAATACTGTGCCAGTATGCATTCCCTGGTCACAATATATGTTCAAAGGTGGTCAACAGTGTAAAGTATCTGGCTGGGGACTTGATGAAGGTAATTGGTGCTTACTTTTTGGTGGGATTATGAAAGTGTTTTCTTCAGTCAATTTGTTCATTCTCTTGACTAGCAGCTATTTACTGTAGGCTCCAATGGCTGTCTAGGCTCCATTTGATGACACCAAGCAAAAGGGGTCCATCATTTTGCTATGTAATGGTTCCACGATCAAACTGCTGTTAGACTTAGTAAATTTAATTTAGCTTCTAGACAATTAATCATTCTGGTTGCCCTTTTCTAAACTTGTCTGAATCCTTCTTAAAGTGTAGTCTCCCTGGAACTAGACATAACTTGCAAGGCAGAATGAATTGGAGTATTTTCCTATGAGTTGGGAACCGTGGATATAGCTTACCAATTATAGAAAGGATATGTACTAAGGAAAAGCATGTGCAAAAATGCATATATTCATGAATAGTAGGTACAAAATGCACTATATAGTTCGCAAAAATACATAAGTGATTTTTTTTTTTTTAAATGTGATTAGTTGATATTTACCACAGAAAGAGAATTGGATCAACTCAGTCAACTTGATTTTCTAGTTAATTAAAACACTGGAAAGTTTTGACAACCTATTGGAAATAATTTTGTAATTAATGTTTGGTATCGATTAATCTGTCTCTTTTCCCATTGTTTTTTTTTTTTAGAACATACAAGGCAATATCCTCTTAAATGGGGCTACATTTATCTAATGGATAACTGTTCAGAAATCTACAAGAATCGGTATTTCAAAGGAATGGAATGTGCTGGTGAGCATGAAATGTATCATTCTTACATCTACAGTATCCTGACACAAATACCTGAGCTGGTAAATAGAAATGGACCAGCAAATGTTGGGGCTTGGGTCAAAAACTTCAAAACAAATAGTTAATATAGTTACACAGTGTGCCCATTGTTTTAATAAAAATACTGACACCTCAAACATTAATAGCCTCTAATGTGCAGTAGTTTAGGCAAAGGCAATGAATTATTTGACTAAATAAGTAGAAGGATAAAAATCAGCCATCCCACAGTGTATGCAGAAGGGACAATTCCTTGGGTTGGTTCCAGAGGGTCCATGAACAGAAGGCTCATTTGATTCTATGAAGGTTCCTTCTCCTTTTTCATTGGTAGATAGATGATTAATAATCCTGAGTTTTACTTATATCACTACAACGTTCTGTAAAGCAGTGCAAAATAAATCATCCGTGTTTGGAGCTAATATCCATGATTGTGTTGTTTCACTGAATAATCGTACCTGTTCCTTGTAACGGCCAGTCATAATACAAATTTCAAAAATCTGGAAAAATCAACTATGGGTGGTACTAAGATAATGACAATGAAAGATAAGGTGCTTCCATACATAGCTTTCATGGTGGGATTGTAGTGGAGATCCAGGCAACATCATCTGTAAAACTCAAAATGTTTTCACCACTACTGATCAGGAAAAAAAAATGGGTTAAAGAAAAAGATGGAATACCTAGGAGCTACCTTTAAAAACATTAATAGACTGTTCTTATAGAGTAATAGATGGTAAATTGGCTAGGGGATGAACACTCCTCATTAGTGCTCTTCACATGGCCAGTAGCACTTACAAAGAGCAACTAGGGATGCAGCATCAAACTATGCTTAGTTATTTGGCAATATTAAATATATTACCCCAATGTAGAATGCATTCTGTTCCAGCCACCATAAACCAATTATGGACAGGTAGAGCCTCGTGTTGCACAGAGTGGTAGGCAGCAGTATTGCAACCGAAACTCTCCCCACGACCTGAGTTCGATCCCAGCGGAAGCTGGATTCTCAGGTAGCTGGCTCAGGTCGACTTAGCCTTCCATCCTTCCGAGGTCGGTAAAATGAGTACCCAGCTTGCTGGGGAAGGTGACGACTGGGGAAGGCAATGGCAAACCACTCTGCCATAGTCTGCCAAGAAAACGTTGCGAAAGCGGCATCCCCCCAAAGGGTCAGACATGACTTGGTGCTTGTACAGGGGACCTTTCAGTTTTAAAATTATGCCTTCTTCTTGGGAGGAACCAACAATTTCATGTGAGACACTAATGCAGCATCCACTCAGCTGTGGGCCCTCTAGTTTTTACGCACTTTGGGTTTTCTTCCAGACTGACATTGTTTTATTTCAATATTAAAAGACAATATAGCATAGAGGTTGAAGTACTGAACTACTGATGTGGGAGATCCAAGTTCAGGTTGACCTCAGCCATGGAAGCTTACTGGTTGACTTTGAGTCAATCACTATCAGTTCAATCATGATCTCTCAGTACCTGACAGGATGGCTGTTTGTGTCCTAACAGTTAGGAATCACGCTGAGACGGGAGTAGGTCTCTAGGGTTTATTACTGCTACATAAGACAGAAAATCCTAACAAACTGAAGAAGCGTGGGAAAACCCAGACAGATAAACCCCAAAAATTAAGGCGGGTCTGATCTGTGTCTCTTTGAATGGCTGCTTAATTCCTCAGTACTATGCATGCATTTTCCCCCCTGGATAGAGGCCCCGTCCTGCTCGCCATCAGTACCCATGACAGTTTGTGGTAGAAAGTGGAAAAAGGAATCCTATGTATATACCTTGAACTCCTAGAGAAAAGACAAGATGTAAACCTCAAAAAATAATAAACAAATAAAATAAACAAATGAGTGATAACAATAGCTTAACTAAATGAATTATAAAAACTTTAGACTAAAAGTCATCGTGTACAAGTAATATACATGTGTAGTAGTAGTGTTTATTCAGTCAATGACCAGCAAATATACATTCAAACTTCTGAATAAAAATGTAAAATGAAGAATGTTCATAGGCAACTACCTTTGTTTTTCTTATTTCAGGTACCCATGATGGTTCTGTAGATTCCTGTAAAGGTGATTCAGGAGGACCTTTGGTTTGTTATGACCCTAATAATGTGGGATATCTTTGGGGTATTGTGAGCTGGGGTGAAAACTGTGGTGAAAAGGGGCATCCTGGGGTTTATACAAAAGTGGAACATTATTTTGATTGGATTATTCGTCATACTGGATCATCTATCATTTCCAAATATAATTTGTGATTTTTAGAATGCAAATATTTCCCCTTTCTACCTGCGTTAATGAAACAAAGATCATCTGGGAAACTGGTGAGTCCATTCAGCGAATACTAAGCATTTAAAATCCAACTGATTTAACTGAGAGACAACTACATTTCCTGTACAGTCTGAAGCTTCTTCTTTTTTTTTTTTTGGTGCCTTCAAGTCAGTCTTGATTCCTAGCGAGTGCCTGGACAAGTCCCTGCAGTTTTCTTGGCAGGATTTCAGAAGTGGTTTGCCATTGCCTCCTTCCTAGGGCTGAAAGAGAGTGACTGGCCCAAGGTCACTCAGCTGGCTTCGTGCCCAAGGCAGGACTAGGTCTCCCATTTTCTAGCCTGATGCCTTAACCACTACATCAGACTGGGAATGGTGGAATTTTTTGAAACTTCTTCCTAAGTAGATGTGTATAAGGGAAGATTTTAAGCCTGTTAAAATCTCTAGTACTTAAAATGCTTACTTCAATATGGATTACATCCCAGAGGAAGAGCTCTAATGACTTGTAAAATGTTACATTTAATGGCTTTAAAATTTGCTGACTATTTAGAAACAACTGCTGTGTTTTAATGTATTCACCTTGTATATTCAAATAAAAATGATGCATGCCACAAGCAATACGTCTTTAATTTTGTATTGAGATTTACTAAGTATGTATGCTAGTAATATAACAGTCTTACAACAATAAACAAAGATACCTTAGCATATAGACATAGAGCTCCACTATGTACTGTTTTCCAAACCTTTTCAGATTCATGAAACAATGAAGGTGAAACATAGCAAACTGCACAGATTACATTCTTCTGTAGAAACAAAGCTTACACAGAAACACATAGCACGTTATAGGCAGCTTGTCGCATTCAGGAAACATATATGGAATGGCCACTTATGGCACAGGCAGAAAAAGTGTGTGCCATTATTTAGACATGAGCAGAGTAAGACATCACAATTTGGTGGTAAGTGAAGTTTTTTACACAGTAAATAAAAGATATGGCCACACAGACAACAACATCGTCCATAAATACTATACAACAGTGGCCCAAAGTTTGCTGGTCAATGACTGAAATAAAATGACTGATTGATTGACCAAAGTAATCCTTATCCCATAATAAGATGGTCCTTCTACCATCAAGCTACTTCCCCAGTCTAACAGCCACTGACGGAAGCTTAGGAGCTAGAATGGTTACCCTGGAATTTTAGTTTCCAATAAATATTTAAAATAAAATTGAGTTGATCTGCCTAGCAGTGTAGTCATTACAGGAAAAATCAGTTCTGGGCAGGCTCCAGTGTAAAAACTGCAGAAGAGGGGAACTTGCTCCCCAGACTCAGCTATCTGACTCATAAACACTGCTCCCTAGCCCATTCATTATAAAAGAAGAACAATTTGCATAACTGAAATGGATATCAAATACTTAAGTCCAGGTCTACAGAAAGAGAGGATGACAACATCATTGGTATATATCAAAGCCAATCTTCCTCTCATCAAATTCTGCAAATGTCTAACAGGGTCATTTAAGATACTTTCAAGATCGTTCAAATACATGTTGAATAAAGTTGGTGCTGGAGTAATCACTGTCCAACGTCCGTTAACATGGGGATATCTTCAATCATCTGTCCTGCACTGCCACTTCTTATTTGAAGGAGGCTATTGCTATACAGGGCCCTAAGAAGAAGCAGGAGGCTTTGTTTTTGTTTCGTCAATAGGTAAATTCTCCATTTTCTGCCATAATTTATCCCGAGGTGTAGAATCAAAAGATAGAACCATTCTGGAATTATTATCGACAAAATTGGCCATGCTGTTTGTGGGTCATCTTTTATTGTGGCAATATTATTTTGTCTTTTGGCATAAACTGCTGTTATAATAACAACAATAATACAGTTAGTGAATTCAAAGAATACTATTGTAAGTGCAGTGAGAAATAGGATAATAGTCACCATTCTTTTTAAGGTCCTGTAATCTCAAACTAGTAGCTAGCATTTAGCATTTAATATCTTGCACTAGCAATAATCACAAAATAAATTCCTGTTCAAACACTTTCATTAACGCTCCTAACGCTTAGCATTTATTGATTATGAATATCTGTTGATCTCCATATATATGAATCTCCAACCAAAAAAGAAAAATCTTATCCGTAACACTGAAGTGTCATTTCTATTTCTGTATTATTATTATTATCATTGCTGTTGAACAAAGTCAGTTTCTAATAAGTGATATAGGATACTCTCTGCTAGGCCTTTGAAGACACAGAAACATCAGCTGTGAAAACATGCAATGTAATACAATGGTTACTTCACCAACTCTGTTAGTACTGAATTATAATTTGTTTTATTAGATGGCTGAATTATAGTTTGGTTGATTAGATGATTGGCAAAGCCCCACCACCATCCTTCTTGCATGCCTTACATTTCAGCATATATTCATTTTCAATTAGTATTGACCCTATCTTATCCTTTCCAACTCTTTGGTCCTTGCTGTTGATCACACTTAAATTGCTTCCTAGCTTCTTTGGGTTTCCTTCAGGAATGTCTTCCTATATAGTTGTAGGAGGATCAGTGGCTAATCCTGTAGTAAGAAGGTACATCTTTCTACTTTCATCTGAATAGCCAAAGGGGAATAATACAAAAATAAGATTTTTGCATAACCTTTTTCACGTTATTTCAATTAAAAATGCATCGTAGGGAAGCATAACTATACTCATTTTATGGTTAAAGAATCTTTATTTGTTAATTAACATATGTTGCATACTATTATTGTGTATTTTCTTCCTGGAAATTAATACTCCCATAGTTAAACTCACAATACCTTTTTAAAATCTCTAGCCAAACACAATCATGAATTCTCAACCTTACCATTTAGTTAAATGAGCTAACATTGTTGTTGTTGTTTATTCGTTTAGTCACTTCCGACTCTTCGTGACTTCATGGACCAGCCCACGCCAGAGCTTCCTGTCGGTCGTCAACACCCCCAGCTCCCCCAGGGACGAGTCCGTCACCTCTAGAATATCATCCATCCACCTTGCCCTTGGTCGGCCCCTCTTCCTTTTGCCTTCCACTCTCCATAATGAGAAGGACATCTTCTCCAGGGTGTCCTGTCTTCTCATTATGTGGCCAAAGTATTTCAGTTTTGCCTTTAATATCATTCCCTCAAGTGAGCAGTCTGGCTTGATTTCCTGGAGGATGGACTGGTTGGATCTTCTTGCAGTCCAAGGCACTCTCAGAATTTTCCTCCAACACCACAGTTCAAAAGCATCGATCTTCCTTCACTCAGCCTTCCTTATGGTCCAGCTCTCGCAGCCATATGTTACTACAGGGAACACCATTGCTTTAACGAGCTAACATTAGTTCATTATTTATTTATTTTGTTGTATTGCTGCAAAGAAGCATCTGTAAAGATCAACTATATCTTCTAATGTGAAAACGTTGAGAGAACTATTTGCACTGGGTTTTTTTCAGATTTTACTGGTTTACCTTCATTATTATTTATAAGAAAGAAATTCTGCTTAGATCGTCACAAAGACTTTAAAACCATAAATTAACATTAAAGTCCAAACCTTGATTTCAATCATCCTTTTAATTATTTACTAATGGTTAAAAATTAATCATGAGAAAACTGAATCCTCAGCAAAGTTTAGGAAAAGGAAGTCTTCTGAACAGATCATCCATTGTATGAATCTCAACATTTAAAAACAAAAAAAGAAAACTAAATGGCCAACATGAATAATTGGCATTCTTTATCAAATTCTTGTAAGATTTCTGCACTCTTATCCAAAAGCTCAGAAGATTTTAAATGAAATAATGAAAATCCTACAACGTTTTGCAATCTGATCATTAAAAAAAAAAAAAGATGTTGCTGAACCCTAGCTTATGTGAATGTCCTTAAAGTTTTTAATAGGCTCTACAGTAGTGGCCTGCAGGAGGGAAATATTGGGAGGGGAGAGCGATCTGACTGTGACTCCATTGATTGCCAGGGTTGATGTGGCTGATCTGGCTAGATGGCTGTGCCCTTCCTCCCTCGCTGATTCTCTCCCAAAAATCTACAGTAAAGCCATCATTCTGTGAGACAATTTTTGGGCTTGTTTTCCAAATACACTCTCAAATATTTACAAGTGGTTAAAAATTAAACATGTAAATGTTAACCCAGTTGGGCAAAAATGCAACGAAAATTCTCAGGAAAGCAAATCTAAAATCGTACACAGAGAAATACTCTTACCATGAAACCATTATTATTTCTCTTACTTAATTTATGCCTTTCCTTTTCAATTTGGGGACAGAAGGTAATGTTTTCCTTTATAGAAAAAACTGATTTAAGAGAGAACCTTAATTTATTTGTAATATATTTAAGTCTTTGTATAACAGTTACAATGTATTTATTATGGTAAAACCATACATAACAATAGTGCCAATTTTGTGCTTTATGTTTCTTAACACATTCCTTTTTCCAGCAAGAGACATACCTGGTTGAAGAATGTTTACATAATAACTATACCGAAAATTCTTGTGACAAAGTGTTTTGCCAGCCTTGGCAGAAGTGTATAGATGGATCCTGTCTCTGTAAGATACCTTATCAATGCCCAAGAAATGGCATTTCAGTTTGTTCTACTAACAAAAGAACTTTTCAAAATTACTGTCAACTAAAGAGCTATGAATGCCTACATAAATCTGCTACATTTATGAGCAGAGGAAATTGCAACCCACAAGGTAAGACAGTGTTTATGTCTCTTTTTGCTTCTCAGTTAGCAAGTTTTAGGTACTTAGAAAGATAAATTGTTGAGGATGAGTTTTATTATGAGATGGAATGATTGTTATATTTGGGACCAAAGCTGATGTACCTGTACCATGTATTTTACCCATGTATGGTTACTTCTTCCTAAATAACTGGGATAGAGCAGAACTGTAATGTAGAGGATATCACATTTGCATTCACATCTACATTGTGTGTCTCTCCGTTCAGTCATGTCCAACTCTCGGTCACTTTGTGGATCAATGTTCTCCATGCCTTTCTATCTCTTACAGCTTCCTTTAGTTCCATCAAAGTCATTCCAGTGTATACATTAGCAGCCTTTATCATCTCTTTTAGGCAACTTTGCCATTAGCCTGGACCCTAGAACTACAACAACTGAGGGAATTCTTCAAGTGGAATTGAACAACTTGGAGAAGATATTTGTATGTGGTAATGGTCTGAGTATGAATGAAGCCAACGTAGCTTGCAGACATCTGGGTTTCCCACAGTAAGTTATGGGGAGTAGAATACAGAAGCTTTTAATGTTGATTTGCGCAGTTTACAGGATTTATTCATTTTTATTAGATTAACATCAACACTGAAACCTTTTCATATACCTATACAAGCCTCTAGTGAGTAAAAAAACAAAGAAAATTAAGGGTATCACAGTATACTGTTAAAACATAATCCTTTACTAGCTGAAAGAGCAGTATTGTGTTTTATATCCTAAGCCAACTTCAGTGTTACTTGCAAATGTTGATCAGTTAACCTTGATTTCAGTGCAAAATAGTTTTCAGAGATGACAAAACTGTTGACATATGTATGGTATCCTTGAGGAAATCGTGAATAACTTGTAGGATATTTCTTAGGAAAGACACTGGAATTCCAACAACCATATACTATATTTCTACACTGAAATTCCACTAAGACCATCTATATTTTTTCTGCAACATTGCCCATTTCTACAGCAAATGATGTAGAAAAAAGTTGAGACTGTGATTGAGGTCCCTTAGAATCATTAAACCCTATAGCAATCTATTTCTGTAAATTAAAAATCTGTATTTATTAATTCCTCAACACAACTGGGTTGACCATACTCATTGTTCATACTGCTAGAAAAGTGAACCTGTGATTCACTGCTTATGCACATATAATAGATATCATCAGTACATAAGAAATTATCTCAAAAAGAATTCTGCACAGAGTTGTACAGCTAAACTTCTATTTCTTTCTTGCTTTTCAGTGCTATTGCTACTAATTAAATATCATTGTGGCTTGCAAAAAATGACTTGGAGTTGTTTGCAACAAAGCATATTACATGAAAACAGTCCATTGGGTTAAGTTCATAATTCAATGTATTATGCAAACCCCAGAATTTCCCCCCCAAAATCCAGATTCAATGTTGTAGGAACACAACCCATGCAAAGGAAGTTTACACATTAACAGTACAAGCTCACATTTATATATATATATATTCATAGCCTGCCCATGTCCAGAGCCCCTGCACAGCTAATATCCAAACAGCTTATCATTTTCTGAGAACAGTAATTACTGACAGTGATCAGGAAATATTTATAGATGGAGAAGTTAAAGACATACATCAATAATACATCCAGTCTTTAGAACACTGAGTAATGTGTGCTTGTTTGGGTTGTATTACACAGAGGAGCTGATGGTAAAGAATCTATTGAACCAGATGGTGTTTCTCATTCACCAGAATGCCTTAAAGCAACTTGCAGAGGGACAGAGACAAGTCTAGCCGAATGTACTTTAACCAGATTGAATCAGATAGGTGGGAAACTGGCTAAGCTGATGTGCCACGGGAACCACAGAGGTTGGTAAACACGCTTAATGAGAAAACTTCTTTCTCTGTATATCTGTGTTAGTAGTTGTGTTAGGGGTAGAACAGAGATATGGCCGATTGCTTACTATAGTTAACAGTGGTAGATGAGAGAGAGAGAGAGAGATGGAGATGGAGATGGAGATGATAGGTAGATATCAGTATTTATATTTTTCTGTTTCACATACTTTACTGTTTCTATGCCTTTTATCCTTGACCATTAATGCTTGTTATAATTAAATGCGGTGGCGCTGCGGGTTAAACCACTGAGCTGCTGAGCTTGCCAATTGGAAGGTCGGCAGTTCGAATCCGCGTGACGGGGTGAGCTCCCATTGCTAGTCCCAGCTCCTGCCAACCTAGCAGTTCGAAAACATGCAAATGTGAGTAGATTAATAGGTACCGCTTCGGCAGGCAGGTAACAGCATTCACTGAGGGTTTTTAATTTGCATTTGGCGCGCTTTTATCATTCTCAGCTTTCTCTATGATCCTGCATATTATTCTTTAATAAATCAGGTATCTTTGAATTCCTGCTCATGAGTCTGATAGTGTTATAGAATAGGCAACCATTACAATTCCATTTAGTCATGCTGGCGGAAGTGTCTACAGACAAACGCCGGCTCTTCGGCTTTGAAACGGAGATGAGCACCGCCCCCTAGAGTCGGACACAACTGGACTTAATGTCAAGGGAAACCTTATGCCTTTTATCCTTGACCATTAATGCTTGTTATAATTTTATAATTAATGCTAATTTTATAATTTATGTATTAGTTAAAGAACTGCACCTTAGGCAGTTAAAGAAAGGTGCAAAGGAAGCACAGATTAGCTTTCACCCGCAGTAATGAGATAAATCCCTATTTCTTTGGATCGTTATTACTATACTGGACTCATTTCCAAAATATACCTCTGTTTAGAAATAATTCTTTTTAACCTGATACCCTCCAAACAGACTACACTACAACCCCTCAGGACTATGGAGGTGAAAAAAGCTGTAGTCTAACTCCTCTGAAGAGCACCAGATGTGAGAATTCTGATTTAGTCATTTTTCATTTTGCAAAATACTTTAACAAAATATTCTTTCTAACTTGATTGGACAGAATGCTCCTCTGGGGAATTCCGCTGTGTCAATGAAAAATGTATTAATTCAGATAAAACATGCAATGGAATCAATGACTGTGGAGACTTAAGTGATGAACTTTGTTGTAAAGGTAGGCTATTAGCAATCATTCTTCTTTGTGCGTCTAATCAGTGTATGTCTATGTGTGTGCTTCAAAGCTACCATAGCTGCTTTTCAAATAAATGCATAAATGTTTAGGTTTTGCCACTCTTCAAATTTAATTCTAAAAAGATGCTCTGGAGTACATGAGAGTACAGACCACCTACAACTTTTAAAGCAGCTGCATCTTTTTCTTGGAATTCTGTGCCTGCTGCCAAATTTTCAAGGCAGCTTATTAAATAATTTGGGGAAATATGTTTGGCCACTCCAGAACTGTATAAGGTCCACGGAGTTGATTTTAGGCTTATTTTAATCTGTACTGAATTCAACTCCAAATAGGAGTTGGATGTTTCTAGGAAATACACTGGATTCAGTGTGTAGAACAGTGTTTCTCAACCTTGGCAACTTTAAGGTGGGTGGACTTCAACTCCAAGTATTCCCCAGCTAGCCTGCTGGCTGGGGAATGCTGGGAGTTGCAGCCCACCCATCTTAAAAGTTGCCAAGATTGAGAAACACTGGTGTAGAATATGACCTAGGACTACCTTCTATTTGCCTACCTTTGTACTGTTACAGTAAGCATCTCCTTAAACAGGCTGAGATTTGATTGTGGTAGGATTTGATACCTTTACTTTACTTCTCCTTTACTTTACTTTGTCCTTTTTTCAGTACGTTTGCCTATATATCCTTCATGTATACATTTGTATTCCGCGTAAGAATAGAGGAAAATCTGATCTAGTATCTCTTGCCACTTACATACTGGATGATCTCTTTCTAACAGCATGCAAAGAAAAAAGCTTCCACTGTAACTCAGATGTTTGTATTCCAAACAAGTACCTGTGTAACAATGAAATGGATTGCCTAACAGGAGAAGATGAACATCACCGATTATGTAAGAATAAACTTTGTAATTATTTTTGATTAAGTTCAGGGATTGTATGAACGGATTCTATCTGGATGGAACACTCTAGCAATTGTAAATAGAGAGAGCTGAATCCATCACACTGGAACTTTCACATAATCTATTTGAAGTCCTATCACTAGGTGACTATAAGTGAGATTTTGGCACTAAGAGTGTCTTGCTTCAATGGTTACCCATTCATTCTCCATACTTTCCTCATCAATAATTTGGAAGTGAGATAACACACACAGCATATCTTTAAAGCATCTATTCCACTTTTCAAACTTCTGTATGAGCCAGAATGAAGATATAGCTGCTCTAATGAATTGACTCATTGAGGCAGCTATTTCTTTATGTGACTGCTTTAAAGGGGTGCTGTGCTCATGCTCTTATTCACCTCTTCTAAAATATTTTAAAAACATGCACAACCCTAATACACCCACATACTTATACATATGTACACACAATTTTGCAATTGCATTTTTGTTCTTCAAGTTACTTGCAGTCTTCTAAACAACTGTGACAGCATCAAAAAAGCCATATAGCATTAAGTTCAATATGACTCATACATGAGGATTGTGTCATTGGCATTTAAAATAAAATAAATCCTTAATTTTTATAATGAAAATTAACTTTGCAAACTTACCTAGAAAGTTTCCCAATGAAGGCTATACAGTACTCTTTTGTACAGTTGCTGTAATTTATGTTTCTGGACTGTTTTTGCTAACTTAGTAAGAAAATAATCTGAAAGCTTCTGAAATGTAGATCCATATATAATGCAAGCTAGTCAAACTGACACCTGAGCACATGTTAATAGTGTACACTGAACTTAATTTTGTATCTTTTATTTCTATATAAATGTTCAAATAGGTAATAAAACAGCAAAAGAACCTATAACAGGTAATATTTTTGTTTTGATATTGTTTATTGTTCAGTTTCTAAATACAATAGTATTTTTATAATTCTTTCTTAATAATGCCCGGTTCTTTAAAGGAAAACCCTACACTTAGAATCCAGGAACTACTGTATGTTCTACATTTAGACAGTGTCCAGTTTTATGTTGTTTCTTTCCCACGCTAGCGATATGAGTGAAGTCTTCCTTCTGTTAGCTGAAACCTTTTAAGAAACTGCAAATCATCATCTGCACCAAACAAAATCTGAGCCACTTGGCCCAGGATGAAAAATGTGGACAGTTATAGCCATTACAGCACTGTGAAAAACAATTTCTGTTGGTATTTAGAACTGCATCACCAGCTAGTCAGAAAATAAAATTGGCTGACTTTGCTCTTGTGCCATTAACAGTTTCCCTATGCAGGAATTAGAAAATAAGGGCAAGCATGTTTACTTCCTACGTTGCTGCACTTCAAAGAGCCATTACAAGCCCAACTATGGGGACCAGTTCAAAAGCTGGCCACATGGTCACCCAAGACTTTCATCTGAACTGGTATTTTGAGTACTGATAACTCACAAAAAATGGAAATTATTATTTTACTGTGGAAGATCAGAGGAGGAAGAGAAGAAGGTGGAGGAACAGGAGACAATGAAAGTAAATGTGCCCATGTAAGGGTCAAATGAAAGGTAATCCTTCCTTACTAATAGCAGAGTTTGGACATTTTATTATTTTGATTTTTAAGTAACCCATTGCCTTATCCACTGTTCTGATGACTTATTTAACACTCTGCAGGAGTCCTATATACCATATTTCTCTGTTCATCTTGTTGTCCTGGCACACTTGGCAGGATGGTATGCCTGCTATTTCTTTCTTACTGGGACACAGATGTGATTTCCGGATACACATTTTGGGTCATGTCTTATTTTCACAGCAGTTTTCATATACAGGTGGGCATCATACCCCACAGCCTGTACTATATAGCTCATAACTGAACTAAGAAAGGATTACCTTTCATTCCACATTTACCTTCATTTTCTCCTGCACAATTTTATTTGAACAGAAGACTGAAAGTAGGTAGAGTTTGCCAACCATCACATTTAATGTAATATAACTTTAAGACATTTGATGTAATATAAATTTAAGACTAATTAATATTGCACAATTTAAATTCAGTTAATATTCTTAGTCATATTTATAATACTTTTCATAATTTTCTGCATATCAAAAATAACAGTTGGGCAATAATTTGAATGAAGGAGCTCCATGGATAAAAATTACCAACTAGGACTGGAACATTTGCAGCAGCTGGTACACTTCAGACTTCTATTGCTAGATAGATATGATGATAAATAGTATGTCCTGCTAATATTATAAAAGAGCTACAAAAGGCCAGTGTGAAAGTTGGAAACCTAGCAATTAAGGGATTTGAAACACATTTCCCTACCCTTCAACTTCTGTTACAATAATGTTAAAATAAGTCTACATCTATATTTATCTGCAGAAGTAACAGGACATGCTGAAGAATCTATGGACAAAGGTAAATGTGCAATAACATGGCATGAAGAGATGAGTTGCCACCTGTTCAGACTACTTTTGACAAAACTCAGCATAATTGTATTTGCTTGTTCTGAATTAAATGCTGCTTTGCTCAGTGGCAGACACGTGCAAAAAAGAAGCCGGGCTTTGATTGCACGGTCATCACCACCATCTTGACTTCTTTGACATCCCCTCCCCTGACAGGATGCTCCTGCTCAGTAAGACTCACAAACAGGCACAAGTGTACAACCTATGGCTTATTTCACACTTTGGATCATTAATCATGCCCCACATCCATCCATATTGGAATGAACAGTTTGCCATGCAGAACAGAGACTATAAAAAATTATTTATATTTGTAGTAATTACTGTAATAATTAAAAACTATGGAATTTAAAGTAGTGAACAATTTCTTTTTTGAATTGTATTTCAAAGGTATAACATTGTTTCTCTGATTTATTAAAGAAAGAAAAAAGATGAAGACCCTTTTACGTCCGTTGCAGTGTGGCGTAATCCCCATGGTAACTCGTAAAAAGAGGAGGCTAGAAGGATATGCTGCAGCAAAGGTAAAAGCTGGCAACCACCTAAACAATGAATCAGTTATGCATTTTAATACATATGGTTGTCATTTATTTGTTTGTTTGTTTGTCAAATTTTGCCACTGCCCATCTCCCTCCAAAGGGGGACTCTGGGCGGTTCACAATTGTTAACCAATTACAATGGTTTAAGAGTTATGATAGTGAATACATTACTAAGTAAGCTATGCTGAAGTAGTAACTTTTCAATATAACAATAATAAAAGGGAAAAAATAAGCTAATTTTAAAATTATTATTTTAATGTTGTTTCTCTTTGCTTCTTAACCATCCCGGGTTAACCATCCATCCAAAATGGCAGCTATGACCCATGCCCCTAGATGGATAAGAAGTACCAGGAATCAAACCCCCTCCCCTTTTTAATGTGCATCACATGCACTGCACACTTGTAAAAAGGGGTGGGGCTTCCATTGCTCAGTCACACCCATAATTTTGATGCTGTTGAACCTCCCCCTTCCATGCAGATGTCCCTGTCTTCATCCTTTTCCACTGGGATAAGCACATAAAACGAATGTACCACAGTAACCTGTTTTATACAGGATTCTTTGTTGCTGAACAGCAAAGTAGATGAGCACCAGTTAAAACAACAGCTAACCATCTATATGGTAATATTCAGTAGATCAGTGTTTCTGGGAGTTGAAGTCCACACGTCTTGAAGTTGCCAAGGTTGAGAAACACTGCAATAGATTATCATCAAGTGAATCAGTAACAGTGAACCATACGCCTAAGGAAATAATATTAAAAACAAGACAGCTTTGATCTAAAAAAGTGTAATATCTATCCATAACAAGAGATATGGAATGTCTTGTGTCACTTTTGCAGGATGAGTATCCTTGGCATGTGGCAATTTTCAATGAACATAGACGTTTGGTTTGTAGTGGAGTTTACATTGGAGGCTGCTGGGTTTTGACTGCTGCACAATGTGTTGAGTAAGTAATTTTGGAAGGAGTATAATGGTTTGGATGCTTTATAATACCTCTTTCTAATTTGCTGCTATTGCCTTATTATACAGACACTGTTATTAAGTGTTCTTAAACACTTTACTCTGTGATATTTTTGCATCAAACTTAATTGATCATAGAAAAGCTAAACTGGTTTAGGTCTGGTTAATACCTAGAGGGAGACTACCAGGACATTATGTCATTTGCATAATTTGTGCAATGACCTCAGGATGTATGTGATGCCTTTTGCTACATGAGAATTTATGTGAACAATTTAACTAACCAACTGCAAATGTATCATGAGCTGAAGTTTGCATTTCAGCCAAGTTATACCTTTAAGTACACTTACCCTTTTCCTCTCTCTCTCTCACTGCAGTCCGCACAATATACAGAATTATCAAATATGGACTGGGATGATTAATTCATTAAAGCCGAGTTATGATACAGAAACATTTAGATGTAATAGAGTGATAATCCATGAGAATTACAATTCCCAAACCTATGAAAATGATATTGCTTTGGTGGAGATGAAATCTAAGAGCAGAGGATCTTCATGTTCTGTATTCAACCTTGTGCCAGTATGCATCCCTTGGTCACAGTATATGTTCAGAAGCGGTCAACAGTGCAAAGTCACCAGTTATAGTGGTAATTAAAACTTTCTATTTATTTTGATTATAGCTATATATTCTCTAAAGCCTTGTCTCTCATCCTCCTGGCATGGTAGTTTCCAACCTTCCCATGGATTTCCTTCTCATACTCCTCCATGACAATTTCTGTACTATCTTGCTCAATAGAAGTGGCACTGCTTCTGTTCCCCCGTTGTCTCTTCTGTGGCTCACAAATAGTCCAAATAGATGAGGCAAGAGGGCCGTTCTCTTTGCATAAAATATAGTTCTCCAATCTTTGTGTTAGGCAGGGGAAGAGACAGGCCTTTTGGCAGACCCAGCCTTGTTTTTCTAGCGCTTTGCAGTTTGAGTAACACCTTCTGCCCATCACAAGATACCTAGTCAGAGAGAACATTATGAACATTAGCAGCCTTCCCTCCACATATGATGGGCTGGCTCCTATCACACCAAGGCAGCAGAAGCTCTGGTGGGAGTGGATGATGGGATATGTGATCAACACATTATGGGGGTTACATGTTGGGAGAGGCTCTTGCATGATCTTACGCATCATGTAATTTTATAACCCACCACATAAGGTTCAGTGGTATTGCTTGTAGAAGTGCTCCTTAAGCAATCTTTCTTTAGTATGTCATCTTCACATTCTTATTCAGGAACAGAATGGTAGCCACTTTATTCAAAGTGTAAAGATCCCAAGAGGAATAGACTCGATTGTACAGTCATGACTTTGAGGGGGGGAAATGGGAATTAAGGATGCTTATGCAAACTTGGATCTGTATGGAGTATCATGACCTTGTAAGATTTGCTAGAGGTCATTAGAAGAAATAAACTGTATTTCCCAACAGAGACTTTTGGTAAGTGAAGAGAGAAGGTAAAGTGGTATCATAAATAGGATGTTAATTCCAAAAGCAATAATCCCACTGTGCTTTAGGGTTGCATTCTGATCTAGGGACATGCCACTGATGTTTGGCAATAGCACTGTGAACATCAGGAACAGTGAGACCTACAGTATCTTTACTATGGACAAGTTTTGCAGGCCATGGGTCAAACTTTTGAAATTGAAATAGCCTCTAATTCTTAACATATATGGAAAGCTGGTACTTGTTACCAGAGATAGCCAGAAATGGCAAATGTTGTATAACTAACAATCAATATATACCATACCTAGATAGAAACATGCACCATGCCTAGACAGCAAGAACTCTAAAACAAAAGGAGCAGAGCATGTTTGGGGATAACAATTCATTTTTTTCTCATTTTTCAGAAACAGGCAAAGCCTTTGAAAGAGTGGAAGAGAAAGTAGGCAGCGTTGTAAATGTACTTGTGTGTAGAAAAAAAAAATACCCGAGAACTGCTATTTTTGTCACTTCACACAGCTCTTAGTTTGGAAGTCTTAATCTCGGATGGAAGTTCAGATTTAAAGACACCCATGAAGTTGTTGTCACCACACCTTGCAGTCCTGACTGATCCTGCAGTCATTAGCTTGATTATTCAGCATTTTGCTGCTGAGTGGTATTAACTGCTGAAATTATATGCTAAGCTGCCTCCTACAGACTATTTGCCATAATGCACAAATAAATGCAATACAAGCAAGTTTTGCCTTGGCATGAAATGGAACAGGGTCTTACCAAACAGGAGGGAAGAGGATAAACCTATTTACTGGATAACTAGAAAGTAAACTAATGATTTTAGTTGACTTTCTAGTCAACTAATGACAGTTAGGATTTTAAAATATAACTATAATGCAATGATGAAACACAACAGCTTATGGGGATCCTAATATATAGCCTACATTTTTGCAGGCTACAATATTTGGTGCTGAATTAGTTACACTGACCCCCAGGAGGCACCACATTACCAGTCTCATCCTTATTGGGAATCATCAGACATGGGTAGTCAGGTGCTATTCTATGCAGTTCAAACGCTCAGCCAGGAATTGAATTCACAAACCTTTACACTTACAGTACATGACTATATACAGTGCATTAGAAGCCATCTAGGTCCTTGCATTTAGCAGTTTGCAGGAAGGGATATACAGAGACTATGAAAATGGAGCTGAGAGGTACAACTGTTACATTATGTCATGCCCCCATGTATGGGGTTTTACATGACTTCTTATTCCCCCTCCCAAATTAGTCATCTCTCTTGCCATTTATCTTTTCTTTAGGATTTCAAAATGTATTTGTCCTTCAGTGGGTCTATGCTGATTTAATGAGAAATTGTTCTGAGATCTACAAGGAGCGGTATTTAACAGGAATGGAATGTGCAGGTGAGCATGGATGGTATCGCTCTGTCACATAACCTAACAAAAATTAATGAGCCATAATACAGATGGGCCAGCAAAGTGGTGTCACAAAAATCCAAGTGGCACTACCTATGAAGGTAACGCTATCTTTCTAACAAAGCATAGTATAATCACTAATTAAGTGACATGACCTCTCAAAATATTTGCAGGATAATTTCATAAACGTATTTCTAAATGTACCAGACATTACTTAAATCTAATGTGACTGCATGAAGAAATAATTAGAAACAAAAATGTGATTGTAACAGCTATGATGCTTGCCATCTCCCTATATATAAGAAAGGAATCAAATATTAATACACAACAAACAATACACAAGGTCTACACAGGTAGTGCCATTGTCTCCACTCTGTTGGGTTCACCTGGCAGGGCTGAAAGCACCACTGCACTTTATAAATCAGACAACACAAGTCAGGTGGAGGATAATGTATTATGGGGAAGGTTTGCAGGGAAATGCATTTCTAAATCCATGGCAGAACATTCACTAAATATTCAAAATGGTTACATTTATATTTATAGGGTTTGAAACACAGGCAACTAGCTTTTGTTTTATTTCAGGTATCCCTGATGGCTCTGTCGATGCCTGTGCAGATGTTCTAGGAGGACCTTTGGTTTGTTATGACTCTAATAATGTGGGATATGTTTGGGGTATTGCGAGTTGGGGTGAAAACTGTGATAGAAAGGGGCATCCTGGGGTTTATACAGAAGTGGCACATTATTTTGAATGGATTGCCCTTCACATTGGATCATCTATCATTTCCCAATATAACATATGATTTTTGCAATACATTTTTTCTCCTTGTTTTAAAGAAGCATATAGATTGGTTAGAATACTAGTTGCCTAATATGACAAAAGTTATGCATATTATGACCAACTTATATCAACAGGAAAGAGATATGGGTAAACCTAAAAATGCCTTCTCAGAATTAAACTGCAGTAAATTCAGTGATTTAGTGATTTTACTTCAGTCTGGATTATTCCTCAGAAGATCAGCTCTTAATTCGTGACACTCTGCAACTCTTTGCTTTTGGTATATAATGTACATTCTAATAAAAATGGTGCATTCAGCAGATAGTATGTTTTGTCAAGTAGGTTTTGTATTAGATTCACTAAGTGACCACACTATTATAAGGATGACAAAATCAGAAATAAAGGTTGCCAAGCATTTTAGCATGCAGAACTAGGATTATCCATCTGCTACATTTCAAATCATTTCAAACCCTCTAAACCAGTACTTCCCAAACTTTTTCCTTCATCAGCCAAAACTGCTTATCAAAAAGTCCTTTTTACCCAATGTAGGTAAAACACTTTAAGTCAATTTAAATGTCCCTGTTGTGATTGGGTAATGGGTTTGTGTGTTGTTACCCAAAGAAAAACCACTTTTACCCAATTTTGGGTAATTTACCCAGGTTTGGGAAGCAGAGCTCTAAACTCTAATACAAAGGATCTCTAAGTATATCGAAGAATACATATATGCTTGCTTAAATCAAAACATGGTATCAAGTATTTCATGGAGTTAAACAACCACGGCACTGGAAGCAAATGTGTGTGCCCATGTTTGAGTTTGAAAGTGCTCATTGTCATGGCAGGATAACATAGTCACATCTTTAGAACAGACCGCATAATTTTTATACAAATATTATACAAATAAAATATGTGTGTTTTCAGATATAGACATCCTATGGATTAATACACCTTCTACTCTGAATGTAAAACATGAACAAATATACCAAAGGCACTGCTAATTTCAAAAAAGTAAAATGGCAGAATTTTTAAATTCCAGGATTCTGATTTTTTAAAAATGGAAGGATTATATCTGCAGAGGTATGAAACACCTTTGCACATGCTCACATCTATGCTTTTTAGGGGAGAAAAGGGGAGAAACAGGGAAGGGAGACATCCTTTAATATTCCATTTTGCACCACCAACTGACACCTGTTCCTTCTTATAAGTACTTTTCATACAGCATGGGTTCTTCAGCCATGAAAACAATGGCTAGTTTCATATACTGTAATAAGCTGTTTTTTTCATCATGCTTTTTTGAATGAGGCACAGTAGCTGAGTTCACATATTATGCTAAGACATTGATTATAAACAATGGCTACCAACTACCAGTAATGGTTTACCAACTAAGCCAAGAGTAAATACACATATGTCTTAATGTGATGGGATATTGAGACGCGTGAAACTGGAAAGAATGGAAAAGTACTGAAAATGGACTCAGGATGCCTGCATTATCAGTGTGGTTGCCAGGAAGAGGGAGGATGGCAGGGGTCTGTTATCAGATCCCAGATGAGGGTGTTGCCAGTGCTTAAGGCAGGGATGGTTCATAGTACGTGACAAACCAAATGCCGCTGCCTACCGGGCAGTGACCTCTAGCTAATTACCATTCCAAAATCTCCACCCCAAGGTGGGGATTTAGGGGAGAACATGGAACATGCTAAGAACTATTATGGGATACCATGTGGAATGTATGTTGTATGTGAAGAAACTGCGCAAGTGCTGAAATAGTTAACCAATAAGAAGCTTTGATCTGCTGATGAACTGTTTTGATAACTGCTGTCAAACTGTATAAAATTGTGATATGCTCAAGGTTGTTCCCTCTTAATGGGGAGACCCTGTTTCTTCTAGACGTCCTGAATAAATAGCTGCTTGATTCACCCGCTCTGCGTGATCAATTGGCTGTTAAATTGTGCCGGGCGAAGAACCAAGAAGCCCGCATTTTGCATGCAACAATATGGATCCAGATTTGCCTATCAGATTAAAAATATTGACCATAGCAGCCTTTCCCAACATAGACCCTCTACACAGCTGTGATACTTCAGGTTCTGGAATCTTCAGCAATGGTCATGCTGACAGGGAAATGAAGTCTTGGGGTTGCCAGAAAATCTGGCCTACAGCATCATAATCTCTTCACTATGTGATTTAGTTAATTTCTAAACTGAAGCTATGTGGCAAGCCACTTCAATGTTATTTTAAAATGGCTTTATAACCTTTTTTATTTCTTGTGTTTCCTAGAAGAAAATTTCAAATACAAAAGAATCTAGATTAACGCAGATACAGCAATCCACATTGCTTATAAAAAAAATCCAAATCAATCTTAAAACAGTATCTTAATCATGTCAATTATATAAATATGTGCTAGCTGTGGCAATCCAAAAATCCTGAAAACTTGCACATTTTACTTCAGTTGTATTTGTTGGCTAATAAAAGATATTCAAAGTATTATTAGTTGACTAATAGAGGTAATACCATAAAATGCTTTTGGATTAGCCCATTCTTTGCTAAACCAGGATGTGTAGTTCCAGTATTTTTAAAATAAACCATGGTTAACCACTTTCCCCGTTATCTGGACTATAGTAATAAGGCATGCAATGATGGGAAGGGATGAAAGAAGAAAGAAGAAAAAATATTTGCTTGCTGGAACCTCTGGAAGCCTTCGTTTAACAACTCAATCTCCTAGCTTTCACCTCACAGCAACACCTTATAACTCCCGGAAATCCCAACCAACATGCCCAATGCTAATCACATTGTCCTAAAGCAAGATCGGTGATCTCAGCGCGCGTGAATCGTTTATGGCTCAGTGAGTCAGGCGACCCCATGAGATGTCACTTTAACGGGCCATTCCTGAAAAAGCATCCCCTTTTAAAAGTTAGCAAGCTAAGGAAAGTGCAAATAAAAAGGAAGGAGGCTTTTTAAAGTGGATCTACGAAAAAGCCCTTCCCAAAGTACGCCCCAACTGATTGTACCTCGGTTATCCGCCGAAAAAAAACAGGAAGGAAGGGGAGAGTCATGGACGCTACGAAACTGATTTTGATTGGCCCAGCGCGCTCCCTCTAGTGGGGATTGGAGGAGAGCAGCGTTAGGCCATGGTAGCAAAAAATACAATGAGTTTGCAGCACCTTTTTCGACTAACAAATTTTATTAAAAGGCATACTAAGCTTTTCGTGTCTTACACCTCACTTTCATCGATGCATCTGATGCAATTTGTTAGTCGGAAAAGGTGCTACAGAGTGATATTTTGCCCTCAAGTGGAGGAAATTTATGCACTAATTTTCATAGGTGACAGGGTCTTCACGCAACGGATCAACTGGGAGGGGAGGCAGCCTTCGAACTGTTTGGGGTTCTTCCTAATTTTAAATGTGTGTCTTCAAGTTACTTTTGAGTATAATCACACTAGAAAGCTTTGAACGCCAGAGAAAGCTGCTTCCGTCTCTTTAAGGCCCTCGGAGGAAATCTGCCCTAAAGCGCTTCTCAGAGAGCCGTAGCCACCGCTCCGCCTGACTCTTTGCGCCACGACTTCTTTTTCCGCTTTCCAAAAGACTGGCAACGCCCCCTTTTTTTCCTTCCGCCCTGACGGTCCCGGGGCTGGGCGGGCGGGCGGACGGTGTTGTGGAAACAGATAGCGAAAGGTTTTTGCGGCATGGTGGACGTCCCCCGGCCTCGGCTGACTAGAAGTGCGAGGTGCGAGGTGCGATCTGAGCGGCCGCTATCCGCGTGGGTGAGGGGGAGAGACGGAGGCGGTGTGCCCGTAATGAGCTGGCCGCTGGCAGGTAGAGCGATCCAGCTTTCGCGTTTCCCGGAACTTTTCGAACCCTGCTGTGCCCAGAGTTCCAGAACCCACAGCGCCTGGAGCTTTCACGCGTGGGAGTTCTAGAACTCCAGCCCGCGGGCTTTCGGAGATGACGGTAAGGCGAGCGGTCCTGTGGCCGCTGCTCGTGACCGGGAGCTTACTCGCGATGCTGCCAGAGCCGGGCCGGTGCCGGGAGCCTGAAACTCCGGACTGGGAGATGACATTGAAGACCATCAGAAATGGCGTTCATAAGATCAATACTTATCTAAATGCTGCTCTGGATCTCCTGGGAGGAGAGGACGGGCTCTGTCAGTATAAATGCAGTGATGGTAATAATAATATTAGAAGAATTATGCGCGCGTGTATGTTTGACTGTTTATTATAAAGCCAAAAATGTTTTATGAATTTAAATTTATTTTTTTTCCATTCAAAGGCAGGCCAAGAGAATGGAATGAAAACACATGGTCATAAATTGTTTTTGCTAAAGCCAGCCAAATCTGAGGTTTGATCAGTGAGCATCCCAGCCAGTTTCGTAACAGAGGAAAAAAATTAGGGTATAAATGTAATAAACATATCCATTCAAACCAGAAAGTGTCTAGAGGTTGCAGTTGACAGAGAGATGTGAACAGTAATGATGTTGAACTGGAGGATGTTCTTTTGAGGGAGATGGGCGATGATGAAATTTGAAATATAAATAAATAAATAATCCTATACTTGACTATTTCATAAATCTACTAAATTTAGTGGAACTTAATCCCATGTAAATAGGATTCCCCATGCTGGCTGGGGAATTCAGGGAGTTGAAGTCCACACAGCTTAAAGCGGCCAAGGTTGAGAAACATGGTGTTACAGGATTAAAGTCTTGTATTTGTACTTTCAGGGATGCTCAAAATATTTAATTTTAAAATACTGGCAATAACAATTAGTGTACTGTAGTCCTTTCTCCTTACTGCATACAACATAGCTATTGTCATATTTTATCATGATCTCAAATGTTTTCAGTTCATTTTATCTTGTGAAAATGCCAAAGATTATACTGCAGAAGGAAGAAGGGATTATTTGTGTAGGCATCAATTCTGTTAAACAGATTAGAAAATTTGGAAATGGATGTGAAAGATAACCCATTCTTCCTTCAACAGTACTGAAAGGTTAGTTTATCTCACTGAAACCCAGTTTTAACATCTTTATTGCTTTAATTCTTTGACCTTATTGAGGCCTTCACAACCTTAATGTTAAGTCCAGTATCATTAGGGGAGGCTGGGCAAGTGGTTAGAGATGAACTTCTGTATATACTTTAGAATGAATCTAAAGTAAACTAATGGAATTGTATTAACTTGCCCAAATTGAATTATCTGGAAAAAATAAACTGACTGGCATTTTAATTTTATAATGAGTACCCAGTGCAGCACTTCAAAAACAATTATCAGAAGATAACTCCATAGACATCAGTGATCCAATTGATCTTCACTCTTTGAGAAATGCATTGCAGTTTTATATTCATTGACCTGGTAAGCTCACTCAACTCATAGGGTGTGATTTCTGAACAGAAGTATACAGTGTTATGAGATTAAGTTGCTTAGCTTATCATTTTTATATGATTAAAATAAGACTAGATTATCTTGTTAAATTCAGACAACTGAGACAATAGATGAAGAAGTGGAATGGGTGTGGAACTAGGGGACACCGGTTCAAATCCAGACCCAGTGTAAGCTCGGGATGACTTGGTAGCTGCCTTTCATCTCAACCCAAGTACTTCACAAGGTAGTTGTTAAGGGGGAAAGTTTGGAGGAGAAAGTGCTATGTACATTACCTTAAGTTCCTGAAATAAAATTGTGATATATAACTAATAAATAAATGTTCATATATCTATAATAATAGATTAATAATTTATTACTCTTGTCTTGAGTGAATCTGGAAAAAACAGAAGCATTTTATGTATTCTAAGTGTTTAATATTTTACAGGATATAAATCTTTACCTCGCTATGGCTATAAACCTTCACCACCCAATGGATGTGGTTCTCCACTCTTTGGAGTTCATGTAAGTTGCTAAGAAATGTGTGCAAAATGCTCCATGTACAAACTGGTCCATTCACAGAACCACGGGTGGACTATGCCCAAACACACATTTTGGATGTTTTGGCCTGTGCGTAAACCAAAATGATATTGTTTTGTTCCAGGCAGAAGTGGCGGTTGTGGGGAACAGGGGAAAAGTCAAAGGTGTTGGCAGCTGAGGTGAGGGAGGGAAGATTGGGGCTGCTTGGGCAAGTGGGATATGCCACTCTGGTACTTCAGCAATGACAGAGCAGGAGGGAAAGAACTGGGAAGATGGGGAGTGAATGAGTGATGAGATAGGCTATTATGTGAAGAACAGGAAAACAGGGACAAAGTGTTGTCCTACTCTCCCTATCCAAATTTGTTTCATCCAGGTCCAGAATAACCAAAGCTTTCTGAGTTTTGGTTCTCCTGTACTGTGGCTGATCCAGAGCAGTTCAGCAGAATATCTGGAATATGATTTTTTTTTCCAGGTTCCATTTTGTGCATGCCACTAGTGTCTAATTAAGTGTTTCTCAGCCTTGGCGACTTCAAGATGTGTGGACTTCAATTCCCAGAATTTCCCAGCCAGCCTTGCTGGTTGGGGAATTCTGGGAGTTGAAGTCCACACATCTTGAAGTCGCCAAGGCTGAGAAACACTAATCTAATTAAAGACTGTCTCCTGCACACTGATTGAATGTATGCTTCAAAGAAAGCGACCATGCTAAAACAGCATATATCTGAGTTAAATTTCAGTAAATGTACTTCTATAGAGAGTAGGCTGTTTCTTCTTCTTGGCATCCAAGCATTTAATTTTTGCAATGTTTAGAAAACTAACGATAAGCCTCTTGCTATCAATTTTCACAGCTTAAACATGTAGGATTTTCTTTGTATGACTCATTTACCCAAAGTTTTCTGAGTCACCCAGCACACCAAATCATAAATGCAACATCATGTTACCTCTGACTCTAATATTTCTTGGTGTCTTGTGAAAATATTCTTTATCTATCATGGTATATTTAACTTCCTCAAGCTCTGAAGTAAAGTAGGCTTTTTCCTACTTTTGAGTAATAGACAATTGTAGCACCAGAGAATAACTTGTTTTGAGGTATAATACAGTAAACCAATCAATTCTGTACAAATTGTACAGTACAATTTTGGGGGCTCATATAAGTTCAATGAAACTTCAGTGAAACAGACCAATTTGAGGTGGGGTGGGTTTTATTCTTGATTATCCTTTAAACTGGAGAGTTTGCCATCCATGACAATGTCATTATGCAAATCATTTCATATCCATAATTTGCATTCTGTCACTTGCATAATGACTTCATTTTGCATCATTTTCATAATGGCATCTTTACACAAATGATATAAATACAGTGAGAATTTTGACCCTTGTGTATGAAGTCCATTGCACCAAGGTTTACTAAATCAGACTTCCATTGTTCTGTAATTTGGTTTCTCTCATAAGTCTATTAAGATTTCATCCAACTTTTATGATTTTTAAGATTTTCATTTCTCATTCATTTGGTTTTGTTACTAAGTTATTATTTATTTTATGGCCCCACAGAATGTCTTTCCCCGCTACCCTGGAAATGTACTACCAATATTTGGCATCAAATTGCAAAGTATCAGTAGTGCAATTTCCTGCTGATGTAGGAGACCAAAGACATTAGGAGTGTGAAGCTTCAAATCGACTTACTGCACTTCAACTGCCACCTGTTCCCCCATCTCTTCAAATCAATGCAAAAACTTGAAAAATCTGCCAGTTGTTTGGCATTACTGCGCTGTTGTCCCTCATCCTACAGATTGCCCTCTTTTCATTAAGACATTTATTTATTGTTTAGAGGATTATTTTCTTATTTTTTAATCAATACATTGCAGCAATCCCATCACCTTTCATCCATTCTTGGGGCTCCTTCAAAAGAGACAGTTTCTTAATTTTATGGGCTTGAAGCGGTTGACATTTAACTCTCAAGATGCTAATCACTAGAACTTACTTATCAGTTTGACATTGGCATTCCTTCAATGACAAAATGCTGCAATCAACATGACCGATGTTATGAAACCTGTGGCAGCCAAAAACATGATTGTGATGAGCAGTTTCAATATTGTCTTTCAAAGATCTGTAGAGATGTGCAGAAGACATTAGGAATACCTGAGTCTGTGCAAGGTAAGCCAGTCTTGAGAAATAGGGTGTGATAGAGATTTACTAAGTTTATATACAGTAATGTGAGCAGAACTAAACAGAGATTTAAACCAGAGAGTACAGATTAATCTGATTGCATTATCTGCCACTTGGTTCTTCTACATCTTCAAACCCATTGCTATATACTTCTGTGCAGCTATTTAAAAGAAAACATGTTTGAATAAATAATATAGTCAGAATCACTCAATTTTTGTATAAAAATTCTTTAGATTACACTATACACTTAGTTTTCAGGATTAACTTATTTATAGGCTAAACTAATTGTCTTTCTGTTTAAATTTTCTCTCTTCACTTCCTTTGAATAAATTGTGGATTTTAAAAGAATGTTATGCAAGGAAGAGGAGGGAGATTTAAAACTAAATATTAAGGAGAGAAGAAAATGTCCAAATTTTTATTTTGGTGCCTTTTGCTATTTAAAAAATCATTGTGTAGCTTCATAAACATATGTGTGATTATAATTTATTGGTATTGTAGGAGTAATTAATATATATTAATGGTTGTACATACATATACATATGTATTAATACATGCATTAATATTGTGTTTAACATTTAATTCCTTTTAATTTCCTAATTAGGGAAATTAGCTGTTTGCATCACTCTTCAGATTGCATATCTATACTCTTGAATTATTTATTCCCCCCACCTTAGCTATCTGGATAAAGTCTACCAAGAAAGCAGTGATACAAGATGATATTACATTTTTTTTACATTAAAGTAATATAGAAGACATTGTACATCATTTAGCTGCTCCAAAATAATTCCCAAAGTCACACCAATAAAATAATAAGATATATGATGCATGGCTAGCAAGCTTCTTGTAAAAACTGCCAGTTCTAATTCTAAGCCTTGTTTGTAGGTTAATTCCTGCAACTTTCATTTGGGGAAAGGATATAGCATTAATTGTGATTTGATTCACCCATTGCCCAAAGCTATGATGGCACTATGGTTTATTTATCTTTCCTCCTCCAGCAGATGACAGCTTTTCTTTATGGTACTATTAAATATTTTCCCCTATCTTGCAGCTTGTGAATCTACGGTGCAACTAGTGTTTGATGCAGTCATACATCTTGGATGCAAGCCATATCTTGACAGTCAGAGAGCTGCATGCATGTGCCAGTATGAAGTCAAAAGAGATCTGTAACAAGATTTGTCTGAAGTGATAGAGCCCTTTGTTGTTACAAAACTGTCCTAAAGATACAACTGAACATGCAAATGGATTGTCTACTCACCAGGAGAAGACACTAATTTGTATATTTTTATATAGCACTTCTTCATTTCATCAGCTATGTATGCATTCTTACTCTATAAGGATCTGTTGTGCACCTCTTTTAGAGATGAAATGGATATTTTGGCAACTGCCTTAAGTAGATAGGATTGTCAATGAACGCTGCTCTAAACTGAAGGAAGTGGATATCGAAGACGGCATGGGATGAAGAAAAAAAACTAGGTCAATCCTTGGGATCACAGTCGATCAATATCTCTTCTGGGTCTGATTTTTCTTATAGAAGAAAAATACCTAAAAAGGCAAAACCAAATATTTGGAAGACTTTAAAAAATATGACTGACAACATTCAGTCATTTGCATATTGACATTCTATGATGCGTGTAATCATATTTGTCCCTACCTGTCAGCACCTGCTCATTCAAGCATTCGCGCACACAGTCAAGAAACTGGAGTTCTTTGAACTGGTTTATTGAAGCGTAAGGAACGGTACAGAAGGCAAGCTGCGTATAAAGACTTCCTGCCAAAAACCTACTTAAAACTACATTCCCTTAGCAAGTTCCCTTTCCCACAAAACGTGTCACTCCCCCTCCCAACCAGATGGTATTTCTACCGTATCTCAACCTGTCCTTGATGTGCTTATAGCCAAAACAACCTCTTACATTCCAACTTAACATACCCCCTTCCATCTCCTTCCCATCCTACAACCTGTGAGAATGACACAATGGGAGATGTCCTGATAAGGGTTTCTGTGAAACCTTTGATCAGGGAATCTACCATAAAACAACTGTTTTCCAGTTCTCCAAGGGTATTGTAATTCTCTGAAAACAAAATATAATGTTAACTATTTTTAAAAATATGTTCTATTGAAAAGAAATACCTTTCATGAATTGCAAGACCAGAGAATTATTGACATGAACAAAGTATTTGTCCTTTACTGAGCATACTGTTTAACTATTATGTCCCTTTTATTGTGGGATATTTCAAAATTTAATTTTAAGACTAATTTATCATTCTTTCTTATGGTTATGAATTACTTTGACAACCGCAAGGACTCATTTTCATGGGTTTTAATAATTTCATTGTCTTTTTGGCATCAAAGTTTTATTTAGTTCTCTTTCCCAAAGTTTCTACAAATAATGACTGAGTCAAATTCTGCCTCAAGTATTTGAGTATCAACACATTAAAAAAACTGCTGAATTATTTGATATTACTTGAAAAATGGTCTTTGGTGTATTTTCTTCTGGTGCCTTTATTAACAAAATTGACTTTTAAAAAGTGAATATGTGTGAAATAAAACTATCGTTTAGAAAGACAAAAATTAAACATGTGAAATTGAATATATGTCATGTAATTTTTCCATCAGCAAAAGGTAAGACAGTAACTACTAGAAGAAAAACTTACAGGATTCACTTGATAAGCTTTTACTTTTATTACCTTCCACTTCTGTATTTATTTATTTATATTTATTTATATTTTGAATTTCATCACTGCCCATCTCAAAGAGCAACTCTGGGCAGTTTACAATAAAGCTAAAAATAAATACAGATTAAAATACAATAAAAAACAGTATTTCTTTAAAAAATATAAATGTAAAATATAAAATCCGAGATGGAGATATTAAAAGTTCTTAATTTAAATTCATGTAATTCACGGGGGCCTCTTCAGGGCGCTAACCACCCCCTGGATTGATTACCCCTCCTCCCCCCCACCCCAAATGAGATGGCAGAGCCAGGTCCTCACCCCTTTCCGGCAGGCCAGGACAATGGGATCCTGCCTCACCTGTGGTGGAAGTTTGTCCCACAGGGTGGGGGCCGTGGCAGAGAAGGCTCTCTTCCTGGGCCCTGCTAATCAACAGTCTCTCATGGACGGGGTTCGTAACATGCCTGACCAGGTGGGACTGGTCAATGTAATGGGGGTTTATTTATTTATTTCATATGGCATAGCAGAATATAGCATTATTGCATAAAAGTTCACAGAACAATATATAAAATGTGCATAAAATATAAAACATTGGAACAGTAGCTTATTTTAAAAACATGCAATACGAATAATGAGTAAAATTATAAATAGAATTAAGTTATGTATCAGCAGTTTCTAGAGTGGCTAAGCCCATGGCCAAATACCTAGATCGTTTAGCCATTGGACAGCAGTGCACTTAAGATGATGTAGTTCTTTCAGGGAGCCAGGGAACCTTCTGAGGGGGCATTCCATCGCAACGTGATGTAAAGTTTGTGGGAGATTCCCTCAGTCACAGAATTATCTACCAGCCCCCATTTTTGTTTCCAATATTGGCACCTGCCATGATTAGTACAAATCTGGTTAAGCACTGTCCAGTTTTTCCTTGGGAGATCAAAGCCATAGGGGTGTTGTGCTGGATCAGACACTAAGTTAAACAGGTCTGGATTAGAAGTTGCCCACTCCTGGCGCCATGCTGTCTCAATGTCAAAGTCTTCTCTGACTAATTGCTGTCCGAGTTTCCATGGTGGGAAGTCCATCCAGATGCACTTTGATGTATCTGTCTGAGAGCATGTTGCTGAGTAGGGTAGCTGTTTTCTTACAGGGCACGATACATAAGAATTTTAAGATCATCCCTTCTCTCCACACTGTGTCATAAGCCGATGATAGATCAATAAACACAGCAAAAGTTTTTTTCTCCGTTGGAATCTATTTTCTATGTGGTGTAATGATTGCCTACCCTAATAGACTCAGACTCACAAGCAGGAACTTAATGATATCTGATTTATTAAAGAATAGTATGCAAATACAGAGAAAGCTGAGAATGAGCAAAAGCGCGCCAAATACAAACTAAAAACCCTTGTCACAAACGTAATCCCTCCCCTCGCCTGGCCATTTCAAACTCCCTCCCCCCAGGTGCTGGTAACCGTTTCCGCTGATGTCCTGGGAAAGAAACCTTGAACACACGAGATAACCCAAACACATTCCAATCCAGCTGCAAACATAACAATCCCATGGGACAGAATCCTCCTCCCCTCCCAAACAAAACACGCATCAGCCAAATGACATGCGAAACGTTACGATGCAGCGGTAACATTGGAACAATGAACATGACATACCGCCCCCCCAAAAAACCCCGAAAAACTAAGGAGCAGGTTTTGGAGGATAAGCGAGATGAAAGCGTCTAACTAAAACAGGAGATTGAACATCACGGGCAGGCACCCATTCAGGGTGGGGGAAGTGCTTCCAACGAATCAGGTATTGCAGGGAGCCATGATTCCTGCAAGAATCAAGGACCTCCTTCACCTCAAAATGTTGCTGTCCGTCAATCATGATCGGAGCAGGAGGTGGAGGCTGCGGGTGCCAATGATCGGAGTGGCTGACAGGCTTGAGCAAGCTGCAATGAAAAACAGGATGCAAACGTCTCAGATTGTGAGGCAAACCCAGTTTAAATGTGACAGGGTTCATGATTCCCACAATGGGGAAAGGACCCACAAACTTAGGAGCCAACTTTTTTGAGGACTGTGGGGACTTTATGAACTTAGTGGAAAGGTAGACCTGTTCCCCAACTTTAAAATCAGGTTGAAGGGCTCGCTGCTTATCGGCATGCAGCTTATAAGCAGACTGGGCATCAGCCAAAGCCTGCTGAATTACCGGCCAGGAATCAGCTAGCTGAGCAGCCCAATCAGAAGGAGAGCAGGGCTGCGTGGGGGGTTGGGGCAACTCAGGGATGGGGACAAAATCCCACCCAAAAATAACATGAAAAGGGGTATGCCCTGTGCTCTGATGAACAGCATTGTTATAAGCCACCTCAGCAAAAGGCAGCAGATCAACCCAATTATCCTGTTAATAGTTGACAAATGCCCTCAAAAATTGCTCCAGGGTCGAATTGAGAACCTCCGTAGATCCGTCAGTCTCTGGATGCGACGCAGTGGACAACGCCTGCTTGGTGCCCACCAGCTTCAAAAATGACTTCCAAAATTGGGAAGTGAACTGTGTCCCGCGGTCCGTGACCAAGCGAGAGGGGCTACCGTGGATCCGGTAGATGTGGATTAGAAAAAGGGCCAATTGCGGAGCAGACGGAATAGAAGCACATGGAATGATATGGGCTTGCTTGGAAAAGTAGTCCTTTACCACCCAAATCACAGTCTTTCTCTGACTCGGAGGCAAATCCACAATGAAATCCATAGACACCTCCTCCCAAGGCCGGGAGGGGCTGGCAACCGGCTGCAGCAGCCCGTGCGGCTTCCCCCCTTTCCGTTTTGACATGGCACAGACAGGACAAGAAGCAACATAACTTTTTACATCACGTCTCAAGGTGGGCCACCAAAACTGGCACTCTACCAGGTGCAACGTTTTGACAAACCCGAAATGGCCAGCCACCTTATCATAATGAGATCTATTTAAAATTTCCCTTCGCAAAGTGTCAGGCACATAGAGGTGGTTTTGCTTCCAAGCTAACCCTTTGTCAAATGTAACGTTGTCTCTGTTCGCCTGCAACCAAGTATCAGATTTCACCTCTTGCAGAAACTGTTGTTGCAATTGAGAGGGCACTGGAGTCCTCCCCCCAGCCGGTGAAACTGAAGCAGGAGGCAGCTGCGCACGAGTTTGACTGCGTGTGACAGCCTGCAAACCCAATTGGGGTTCTGTCCACACCGTACCCACAATGTCAGGTACCTGGACCGCATCCTGGGGTAGGCGGGAAAGCGCATCAGCCAGGAAGTTTTTCTTGCCTGGAATGAATTTCAATTTAAAGTCAAAGCGACTAAAAAATTGAGCCCAGCGGATCTGTTTAGGACTAAGCTTCCGGGGTGCGCTGAGCGCTTCCAAATTTTTATGGTCAGTCCAAACCTCAAAAGGACATTTAGCCCCCTCTAAAAGGTGGTGCCATGCCTCCAAAGCCGCCTTGACAGCAAAAGCTTCCTTTTCCCAAACATGCCACCGCCTTTCCGTCTCGGAAAATTTCCAGGACAGATACGCACATGGCTTCAGGCGGTTGGCAGCATCCGCTTGGAGCAAGAGCGCTCCAATTGAAAAATCAGAAGCATCCACTTGAACCACAAAGGGTTTAGTGGGATCAGGGTGTTGAAGAATGGGTTCAGCAGCGAACAGGCCTTTGAGTTTGTCAAAAGCTACCTGGCAGTCAGTTGTCCAATTTAGCAATGCCCCCAGGTTCTTCACCTTGCGTGTGTCCCCCAACCCCTTGGTACATAAGAAGTCAGTAAGAGGCAACGCAATTTCTGCGAACCTCTGGATGAATTGGCGGTAATAGTTGGAAAATCCAAGGAAACTTTGGTATGCAGGCGCTCCCACCCCAAAATGGCTTGAATCTTCACAGGATCCATCTCAATGCCCTTGTCAGAGATCCTGTACCCCAGGTAGTCAAGCTGAGTCTGATGAAATTCACACTTAGAAAGCTTGGCATAGAGCTCAGCCTTTCTCAGTTTGCTAAGCACCTGTTTTACCAAGTGCTCATGTTCCTCTTCAGTTTCAGTATAAATCAAAACATCATTCAAATAGACCAGTACACCCTTGAAGTGTTCATGTAACACTTCATTGATCAATTGCATGAACACCCCTGGTGCCCCCGCCAATCCAAAAGGCAAAACTTTATACTGAAAATAACCCAGTGGACAATTGAAAGCAGTCTTCCATTCATCCCCCTCCCGTATGCAGATGCGGAAATAGGCTTCCCGCAAATCCAGCTTAGAGAAGATTCTCCCCTTAGTCAGATGTGCTAACATGTCTTTTATTAACAGAAGAGGATATTTATTTAATATCGAGACCGCATTTAATCCGCGGTAATCTGTACAAAGTCTCAATGTCCCATCCTTCTTTCCCCGAAACAAGACGGGGGCGCCTACTGGCGAATTCGCTGGTTCAATAAAACCTCTGGCTAAGTTCTTGTCCACAAACTCCCTCAACGCCGCCAGCTCCTTCTGAGTCATGGCATAAATTTTCAGCTTGGGCAGTTGAGCGTCGGGGACCAACTCTATCACACAGTCAGTTTTTCGATGGGGTGGGAGTTGGTCCACTTCTTTCTCACCAAACACATCCGCAAAGCCTTGGTATTGCTCCGGCAAGCCCTCCAGTGGTGTGACAGCAAAATGCAGGGTTGCTGCCGCCGCCCTCCCCACTGCAGCCTCCGGAGCATCTTCCTCCCCAGGGGCTTGATAAAAACCATCCCCAAAAGTCAAAGTCCGGTGCACCCAATTTATATAGGGGTTTTGTTGGACCAACCAAGGAATCCCCAGAATGACTAGGGGATGACCCACAGGCACCACCACAAACTGCAGCCCCTCACGGTGGCTGCCCAATTGTAATGCCACCATTTCCGTGAAATGGGTGACCGGTTTCCCTCCCGCAGTAGAACCATCCAGCTGGGTGAAAATCATGGGACGCTGCAGTGGAAAGCTGGGTAACTCCAAAGCAGCCACCACATCAGGGTGCATCAAGCAACGCGAACACCCCGAATCGATCAATGCTCAAACTTCAACGGTCCTTGTGCGGGAGCCTAACTTCACTTTCACATTCAGCATGGGACAGTTGGCACTCACCTAAACATCTTCGCGCCCGTCCTCCACCACCTGCCCACAGGTGCTCTTTAGAGCAGGTGGCTGGCGTTTCCCGCCGGCTGGTGTAGTTCGGGCTCCCCCTCGCACCCGAAGTAAGGAACCTCCTCCACTTCAGTTTCTGCCTTGGCTGCCTTCATTTTCCTGGGTAGGGAGGGTGATTTCCCCACCGGCTTCCCCAAACGATCATCGGTCTTGCCCTTCGGGCACGCCGCCGCTCGGTGACCCTCCTTTCCACAATGGAGGCACTGCCCTTTCACATAACAGCGGTCCCTCTCCTCCTCCCAGGCACGTTGACCGGACTTTCTAGTAGGTGCAGCAAGGCAGGAACCCTTGGTGAGCCCGGAATGTCTCATCACTTTCCTGTGAGCGAAGGTCTCATGGGCATGTTCAGCCTTCCCTGCCAAATGTATCCATTCGTACAGGGTATCTGGGTCATCCCTACCCAGCGACCACCTCAGGACCTCCGTGTTCAGACCATCCTTAAATAGCTCTATTAAGGTAGATTGGGACCAATCCTCAACCTTCCCAGCCAGAGCCTTAAATTCCAGGGCATAGTCTGCTACAGATCTTGGCCCCTGGCTAAGCTCCCTCAGCGCCTGTTTTGCCCTTTCTTTAGCTAACGGGTCTTCAAAGTGTAACTTTAATGCCCACAGGATTTCATCAAACTCCTCCAGCTCAGGAGCATCCGATTGACATAACTGCACAAACCAATCGGCAGCCCGCCCCTTCAGCTTAGTGGCAATGGCATTAATCTTGGCTCTTTCCAAACAAAAATACGGTCCCCATTCATCCATATAACTCCTTGCATTAGTAAGGAAGAATGACAACTTAGTTGGATCTCCATCAAATTTAACTGTAAAGTCCTTAACCCCCACTCCGGGCAGTCCCTTCACCACATCTGGGCGGTTGGACTTTCTTTTAGCTCCCAGGGATTTCCGCTCTTGAGGAGGGGACTTTGAAATTCGCACCCTGGGCGCCCTTGCCTCCTCTCTGTGCCGGGTCCTACTCCTTTCTTCCGAAGAAGGGGGGGCAAAGAAGGGGACGAATGCCTATTACTAGACTCCCCTCTCCTCCTCTCCCGAGGACCCCAGTCCATTGATAGTTTCTGGAGCATGAATTCTATTGACTCCAATTTGGCCTCCACCAGTCTTATATGGTCAGGGGTTTGGGAATCCTCCTTTCCCTCCTGCCTCACCACAATTGGGGACATCGGGTATCGCTGCTTCCAAGATGTTTTGGATGTCCCTGGTAGGGATCCCTGTGTTTCATCCCAGGTGATCATCTCGCCTGGTGACTCGCCGGCCGGTTCAGGGGCTCTTTTACCTCCAACCTCCTCTTCTCCCAGGCTGGAGCTTGACATCTCCCAAATCTCCAAGAGCTCCCGAGTAGGGACCCTCTCTGTTCTTATCGCCGTGGAGTTGGGTTCCCCCTCGCTCGATTCCTCGCTTTCCGCAGTTTGGTGATCTGGTTCGGTCATCGCTAGCACTTCTCCCTCACAAGATAAATCTGGAAAGGGGCTAACAGTAAATCTTTTGGATTCTCAGCTTTATGTAATGATTGCCTACCCTAATAGACTCAGACTCACAAGCAGGAACTTAATGATATCTGATTTATTAAAGAATAGTATGCAAATACAGAGAAAGCTGAGAATGAGCAAAAGCGCGCCAAATACAAACTAAAAACCCTTGGCACAAACGTAATCCTTCCCCTCGCCCGGCCGTTTCAAACTCCCCCCCCAGGTGCTGGTAACCGTTTCCGCTGATGTCCTGGGAAAGAAACCTTGAACACATGAGATAACCCAAACACATTCCAATCCAGCTGCAAACAGATAACAATCCCATGAGACAGAATCCTCCTCCCCTCCCAAACAAAACACGCATCAGCCAAATGACATGCGAAGCGTTACGATGCAGCAGTAACATTGGAACAATGAACATGACATGTGGGAAGTTAGTGATGGTACCTGATCACAGCAGTTTCTTTTTGATCTAAATCCAGCCTGTTCTATGGGTATGTGTTCCTCGACCAGAGATTTAATTCTGTTTAAAATAAGTCTCTCCAGCAGTTTGTAAGAGATGCTCAAGAGCGCTATAGGTCTGAAATCCTCCACAGATTTCCCCTCTTTGCCAGGTTTTAAGATGGCAACTATTTTTGTTCTTTTAAAGATTGTTGGCAGTCTCCCTGTTCGTTGGATATCATTGTAAAATTGTAATGGGGTGAAACGATCCCTCAAGTAGCCTGGCCCCATGCCATGTAGGGCTTTAAAGGTGATAACCAACACCTTGAATTGGACCCAGAAGCAAACTGGCACCCAATGCAGCTCCCGCGGCAAAGGTTTTACGTGCACCATCCTTGGGGCACCCAAGACTCCTCATGCGGCTGCATTCTGAACCAGCTGTAGCTTCTGGATACTCTTTAAGGGTAGCCCCACATAGAGCGCATTGCAATCATGTATACATAAGATAACTAGGGCATGAGCAACTGACCGGAGGGCTTCCTGATCCAGAAAGGGGCGTAACTGGCGCACAACCCAAAGTTGAGCAAAGGCCCTCCTGGCCATGACTGCCACCTGCTCTTTGAGCAGGAGTTGTGAGACCAGGAGGACCCCCAGATTCCGCATCAGGTCTGTCTGGGGCGGCGCAACCCCATCCACAACCAAAGATGGCAAATTCCTGGATACAGAGGAGCCCCCAACCCACAGCCACTCCATCTTACCAGAGTTCAGTTGAAGCCTGCTGCTCCCCATCCAGACTCCCACAGCCTCCAGGCACCAAGAAAGAGTGGTCACAGCATCACTTACATCACCTGGGTTTGGAGATGTATAATTGGGTATCATCTGCATATTGCCTATTTGTGTATGCCTTGAGATAGCTTCCAGTTTCTTGATACCTATAGCTATTGATCCATATGTGGAGAATTAATTCGCTGTTACTATCATAACTTCACTTATAGCAATATCGTAATGTTGTTTAATATCTAACAACCAAAGACTTTATGAGAGAAGTTTGATCATTCCTTTGTGCTATGCCGGAATAGTGCAGAAATCCTGCCTGCTATTGGTTGGTCTCAAGGCTACTTGTGCACAGGAAAAAAGGAGGGTTGGAAGTTGTCCTCCATTGCTTAGGCACATTGCAAGTTTGCTTGTATTATATATTACTGCACCGGTAGAGTCACTAAAGCAGGTAAGATGGGGTTGTGTGAACCTGAAGCTATAGCTTGCTTTTCTAAAGTAATTTACTCTGGTAAAACACTTTAAGATTACAGCATAGAATAGTGAACATCTAAACTCTAAAGTTGATGTTAAAGTGGATATTCTGGCAGCTATGAATATGCTATTAAGTACATGTCAGGGCTTATCCAGATCGTGAATTTCCCCATTCTTGCAGAGAAGAATGCTTCTCTTTCTTCTTTGTTCCACTAGAGTTGCAGAAATAAGACAGTATGAATTGGTGCATGTGAAATGTCCTACGATGCATTTAAGAATAAAGAGGGGAAAAAACTTAAAATACTTAACTGAAATATGCATTAGCTGTTACTGGCTGAGGATAAGAAATAATCCAGATTGTCAGTCTATGACCATTTTTCTTAGTAATTTTCCTCAGTACAGCACATATGGATTTTTAAATTGTATTTATTTATTGATTTATTCGGGAAATGTAAAGGCTGCCCAAGTCAGTTATGACTCCGGGGGCTTACAAAATACATACTGTATTGTATTTTGCAAGGAATTAAAAGCAAAGAAGCTTCGTTTGCTAAAAGAGTCCAGCTAAAGAGTCCGGCAAGAAGCCAACAACCATTTGAAAGACATCTTCACTTTCAGCTGGTGATTTGCGTATTCAGTAGTAGTAATAGTTCAGTGGCAATTTAAAATATTTGAATGCATTTGTGATTGTCCAAAGCCATATGTAGCTTTCTATGATTATAACAAAAGTAGTAACAACATTTACAGATGATTTATCACTCAGTTTTAGCCTACCTTTCTCCTTTAGTTCCATAGCAAACTGTGAGATTGGGCAGCCTAGAAGATCCTGAATGGCAAAGATTTCTGCCCAAGCTGGAATTGATTCATATTCTTACACCTTTATTAAATCTAATTCATAAAGTAGTTATGCTAATCAATACAGCACACGTTATATTATATTGTATACAAACTATCTGCCCTAATAAAATATCTACACGTCTCATTCACAAAGCTTATATAGCAAAAGTTAGAAACACATGTCAGATACAGTATCTGGCTTAATATGTATAGTTACAGACCTAACAAGAATGCTATCATTATTGGTCTTTCTGTTTCATATTTCAAGCCAAAAAAAAAAAAAAATCCCCCTGTGCCTTAATAATAATGTTACCTGTTTTATCCAACCTGGATGAAATTTAATATCCATTTGGTTTTGTGGAGTTTAAGAAGTAGCAGTGTTCATGGTACAGAAGGATATATTAAGCCAGTCACTTGTAAGCTTCCTTTCTCCACGAGATCCTTCCTTGGTCACTAGGAAATTCTTAAAGCACTTGCAAAACTTTTGCAAAACATTTTTGAGAGAAAAATTCAGAGGTGTCTTTTCAGCTTTATCGTTGTGCCATGTAAACTGAATATATATCCTACATCATATGCTTGTGGTTGTATTTAAATTCATGGGTAGTGATCTTTGGTAGATATGTAATCGTTCAGGGAAGCTTTCCTGAAACACAATTAAAAAACTTCTAGCTCAGCACATGTCACTCTTTTTCAGGTGTCTCCAAATCAGAATCCCCTCTGATTAGTTTGGAAATCTGTAGTTGCATATTAATTATAACTGCGCTGATGCAAAAATATTTGCAGTGTATTTCTGATACAGTTCAGGCAGATGAAATGGACCCATAGCAAAAGCACTTTCATGTGGGAATACTGCTTTATAGATTAAACAAGGACATTTGAAAAAATACATGTTGATGGGTTTAACAAGCACATTAAAAAAAAAAAATCCAGACTTTTAAACATAGAATTGCCATAGAATCTGAACAGCATTTTGACTTTTCACCAGCTTGACTCACAAAGTGACTCAAAGCCAGGAATTTATATGGATTATCTTGATGTAGGTCCAAAGTACAGTACAAACGATCTGTGAGGCACAAGCTGAGAAAGAGAGAGAGAGAGGGAGAGAATGGAAAACAAGAGTAAAGACTTTCTCTAACTTTGTTAAAAAGAAAATACAGCAACTTAAAAGAGGAAAGATCTTCAACTGAGATAATCTAGAAGGAAAGTGAACTTGCAATTCTATGTTCAAATCCTGTGCTGCCTTATTTTTTGTTATTTATGTGGCTTCTTTGGGCATATAGACCTACAAATACATCTGAACAACTGGAAAAATACAGGGAATATTGTTCAGATCTATGATCACACTGAATCTTCACAAATGTTAAATAAATAAAGTCAAGAGACTGTTTTTATAAAATTAACCATATAGCAACAGGGATCTTCCCCAATGTTTTTAACGTGTCAGAACTTTGTTTTAAACCAGAGAAACAGAAGACTGATATTTGTGCAACTTTAGAAATGATGTGTGTGCGTGTGCATGTGCGCATGTGCACCTTCAAGTCAATTTTTGACTCATGGTGACTGCCTGGACTGGTCCCTGCAGTTTTCTTGGCAAGATTTCAGAAGTGGCTGGCTATTGCCTTCTTCCTAGGGCTGAGAGAAAGTGACTCACCCAAAGTCACCCAGCTGGCTTTGTACCTAAGGCAGGACTTGGACTCATGGTTTCCTGGTTTCTAGCCTGGTACCTTAACCACTACACCAAACTGACTCTCAGAAACGACATTATGAGCATTATTTAGTTTAAAAAAAGAGGAAATTTCTAGGCTGTGAAAATTGGCTTGAGTGTAAACATCATACTAAGTTTAATTTTAGGCACCAGCTGATAATTTTTAGTAGTAGGTAAGTGGTTATACTTCCTTATCTAGAGTGGCTTCCTTATTTCTTTCTATGATCTGTAGATGGAGAATAAGTTGTACAAAAATTAAGAAAATATGCATTAAGTTATATGTGGCTGACAGATAGTTTCCTTGGTTCCATAGTTTTTACTTGGTTTTGCAGAGGTGACACAGCTATGACTCAGATAAAAGATAATCCCATGAAGATTTTATCTTTTAGACTTTAAGACAAAAAAGGCCATTTATACAAGTGAAATTTATTCTTGCCACCATGGAATTCATCAAATTCAGCAATGTTATTAAATAGAAATATTATCTTACCTGATGTAGAGTTCTAGAAATTACCAAAACTTTACAGTTTTCTGCATAGGAATTGCCTGACCATAAATTTTGGAATGCCTGAACTATGTCAGAAACATCCCTACCCCATGTTTCAGTTATGGTTATTTTGTTTGGGTTTTTTCCCTGGTAGCCTTTAAATTGGAAGGTTTTCTACACACTATGAATGCTAATGATTTTATGTCTTAGCAGTAATATTTTTTGAAAGAATAAGTAAGATAGAAACAAATAAGCATATAAAATATTGTCCACAGTAATGAAAATGCTTTTCAAAATGTCTTTGTTTCCTGATTTAAATTGTGCAAGAATAAGAACGTTGAGTGTGTATTAGTAAAATGCATTGCTCTTATCATAAAGACTTCATCATGAAATATATAGGAATGGACTATGAGACCAATATAAAATGGGCATAAGGAGAACACAAATATATTTTATGGAAGCAGTTAGTTTATGTAATGAACTCATATTTCCAGTTACTCAACATGACAGAAAAATAACCATTGGGGCAGATACTCTCTGCATAACATTCACAGAATTCAACAAGCTTGTCAAACAATCACAGCTTTTAAATATTTATGACTGTCCAGTCTACAGGGTGGCTATCTAAGCAGCTACTTATTGCCCAGTTCTGTGGTTTTCCAGGCAGATTAAACTTTAATCCAAGGAAGTAACTTGGGTAGTAGTCTAATATTGTTAACTTACAAAACATATTGAAAACTAAAGCATATAAATAAGATTGGTGTGGTTGACTAGCTGTGCAACATAGAAGTTATAAAATCTTAGATGCACAGGGCATGGAACAAGGTGAAATAATGGAAATGGGCATACTCTAAAAGTCACAGGTGAGCACTTGAGACAGGAGTATTTTCATGAGCTGGAAAACAGTTTAAATGTATGTAATTTAAATTTGCAAACCATAATTTGTCAACCTTAGGCTGGATTTGCCAAACATGATGAGTTAATATATGGTTGTCTTGTTAATTGTTTAGTATGTTGGGTTAGTGAAGCCTGTTAGATTAATTTATGGTTTGGTGTATTGGGCAAACATAGGCAATTAGGTTAATGTGGTTAACTGATTTCCACATTGTGAAAACAGCTTCAGAATTCTACTTCCTAGTGAATCTCAAGAAGTGTAGGATGGAATGGGTCAGTTATGCCTGCATGCTTGTTGTGTGTTGTTTATTCGTTTAGTCGCTTCCGACTCTTCGTAACTTCATGGACCAGCCCACGCCAGAGCTTCCTGTCGGTCGTCAACACCCCCAGCTCCCCCAGGGACGAGTCCGTCACCTCTAGAATATCATCCATCCACCTTGCCCTTGGTCGGCCCCTCTTCCTTTTGCCTTCCACTCTCCCTCGCATCAGCATCTTCTCCAGGGTGTCCTGTCTTCTCATTATGTGGCCAAAGTATTTCAGTTTTGCCTTTAATATCATTCCCTCAAGTGAGCAGTCTGGCTTTATTTCCTGGAGGATGGACTGGTTTGATCTTCTTGCAGTCCAAGGCACTCTCAGAATTTTCCTCCAACACCACAGTTCAAAAGCATCAATCTTCCTTCGCTCAGCCTTCCTTAAGGTCCAGCTCTCGCAGCCATATGTTACTACAGGGAACACCATTGCTTTAACTATGCGGACCTTTGTTGTCAGTGTGATGTCTCTGCTCTTAACTATTTTATCAAGATTTGTCATTGCTCTTCTCCCAAGGATTAAGCGTCTTCTGATTTCCTGACTGCAGTCAGCATCTGCAGTAATCTTTGCACCTAGGAATACAAAGTCTTTCACTGCTTCTACATTTTCTCCCTCTATTTGCCAGTTATCAATCAACCTGGTTGCCATAATCTTGGTTTTTTTGAGGTTTAGCTGCAAACCAGCTTTTGCACTTTCTTCTTTCACCTTCATCATAAGGCTCCTCAGTTCCTCTTCGCTTTCAGCCATCAGCCTGCATGCTACTTAGTCTTTATTGATGCAATTTATTATCTGATTAAAGGTAAAGGTAAAGGTTTCCCTTGACGTAAAGTCCAGTCGTGTCCGACTCTAGGGGGCAGTGCTCATCTCCGTTTCTAAGCCTTGGAGCCGGCATTGTCCGTAGACACTTCCGGGTCATGTGGCCAGCATGACGACTTGGAACGCCGTTACCTTCCCGCTGAAGCAGTACCTATTGATCTACTCACATTTGCATGTTTTCGAACTGCTAGGTGAGCAGGAGCTGGGACGAGCAACGGGAGCTCACCCCGCCACGCGGTTTCAAACTGCCGACCTTCCGATCAGCAGCTCAGCGGTTTAACCCGCAGCGCCACCGTATGCCATAAAATTAACTGCAAATATGTAAATTGATGAGAGCCAGGTTGGTGTAGTAGTTAAGGCACCAAGCTAGAAACTGGGAGACCATGAATTCTAGTCCCACCTTAAGCATAAGACCAGCTGGGTGACCTTGGACCAGTCACTCTCAGCCCCAGGAACCAGGCAATGGAAAACCATTTCTGAAATCTTACCAAGAAAATTGCAGGAACTTGTCCAGGGAGTCACATGGAGTCAACAGTGACAAAAAGGCACGAAAAAAAAGGGTAAATTGATACTATACAAATATTAGCAAACCTTATGGCCTTAGTTAAATATATAGATACTATTATATAATCCAAAATTAAAAAGACTTCTGCCAAGACTTAGCTATTTACTACAATGGATATTTCCAAATGGATGACTCTTGACAGTGTCAGTCAAAAGATATTCAAATTATCCATCTTTAATTTTTTTTCCTATGATTTTGTTTTAAAAGAGAAAATGGGTAATAAATTAAAAAATAACCCCATACGGGCCCTACCCCAGCACAGAATGTAGCACTTGAGACAAAGTGAATACCCAAAAAATGGCTCATCTATAAGCAGCCATTCTAGTTATGGGGAGCCTCCATGTTTAGAGAATTAGGAATCCTGATGGGTTTTGTGATAGCAAAACTTGCCTCCCCACCTTCAAGTACAGCCTTCCCCACTGTTCCATGCAAGTGCTTGTGCACTCTACAGGTTGACCTTTTCACTATGGCTAATATAATTATATTGGGCAGAATCCCATGTTGTGCGAACAGAAATTCATTCCCACAATCGTACTTCCCTGTCTTCTTGTCATTTTCCACTTGACCTCATTCCCTCCAAAGGGGTGGAAGATCTGTAGCAGAACAAGAACATATGGGGGATTACCGGGAAGAAGTGGCATTGCCTTGTCTATTCTGTCAACAGAAAGCATTTTTGCTGATGGAAGCATACAGCTGAAACCCCACACCATCTAGTTAATTTACCTAAATCTTTGTACCTCATTACCAAATGCTGAAGGCAAACCTATCCAATATATTGACTTGCTTCTCCAGGTCTTTGTGACAGCTAGCTAAAGAATTGTAGATAAATCTTTCATCTGTCCAGTAAAACCACTTGTATGCTCCTCATCTGAGGCTTTTCTAGGATCTCCAATTCACTGCTAAACCTCTCCCATTAACAAAGTTCCATAAGCCATATGGAAACTAAAATCTCCCAGATTACTGTCAGATGCATTTGAACATATCTGTATTTGTATTTGATGCACACCTACGGAGAAATCAGACATCTGCAGCACTCTGGAGTTACCAAACAACAGCAATGTCAGTTTCAGAACTTGGAACATTATATGAACTCTGAACATTGTACATTTGTTGAATACATGTGGTTTGCACACATCTCTCTTTGTATGTCAATTTTTTTTACTGGGCCACTTGGAGTACAGATGTCAAGTTTGAGTATATTATAGCAAAACAATCCCTGAAATAAATTGATGTTAATGTTTTTTTTTCTTTCCATACTGCCCTTTCTTTCAAAATAGCCCCAAACTGTTTATAATAATTTTTTAAAAACCTTCATAATAAAACCAATAGATCTTAAAACCAATACATGTAAATAAAAAGGACTTTTTAAAAAAAGTAATGCAACAGTCTAAAGAGTGCTATTCTACAATTACCTGATTGAACAGGCATGTCTTTGATGATGGGCTAAACAAGAGGGAGGGCACTGGAGGGGGGATCTACTTCCAGGGGGAGAGAATTCCACTATTGGGATTGCCCCTGAGAAGGCTGTACTCCTGGCCACTATGTACCACCCAGTAGAATTTTTTTATTATTATTAGATTTTTATCTGACTTTTTTTTTTTTAAGCGGTCAACTCAGGGCAGTGAACATATTTAATACTCCTGCCTCCTGGGACATGGGTTGGGCTGAGAGAGAGTGACTGGGCCAAAGTCGCCCAGCCAGTCAATTACAATTACAATTGTTTGTTGTTTATTTGTTTAGTCGCTTCTGACTCTTCGTGACTTCATGAACCAGCCCACGTCAGAGCTTCCTGTCGGTCGTCAACACCCCCAGCTCCCCCAGGAACGAGTCTGTCACCTCTAGAATATCATCCATCCACCTTGCCCTTGGTCGGCCCCTCTTCCTTTTGCCTTTCACTCTCCCTAGCATCAGCAACTTCTCCAGGGTGTCCTGTCTTCTCATTATGTGGCCAAAGTATTTCAGTTTTGCCTTTAATATCATTCCCTCAAGTGAGCAGTCTGGCTTTATTTCCTGGAGGATGGACTGGTTTGATCTTCTTGCAGTCCAAGGCACTCTCAGAATTTTCCTCCAACACCACAGTTCAAAAGCATCGATCTTCCTTCGCTCAGCCTTCCTTAAGGTCCAGCTCTCGCAGCCATATGTTACTACTGGGAATACCATTGCTTTAACTATGCGGGCCTTTGTTGTCAGTGTGATGTCTCTGCTCTTAACTATTTTATCAAGATTTGTCATTGCTCTTCTCCCAAGGATTAAGCATCTTCTGATTTCCTGACTGCAGTCAGCATCTGCAGTAATCTTTGCACCTAGGAATACAAAGTCTTTCACTGCTTCTACATTTTCTCCCTCTATTTGCCAGTTATCAATCAAGCTGGTTGCCATAATCTTGGTTTTTTTGAGGTTTAGCTGCAAACCAGCTTTTGCACTTTCTTCTTTCACCTTCATCATAAGGCTCCTCAGTTCCTCTTTGCTTTCAGCCATCAAAGTGGTATCATCTGCATATCTGAGATTGTTAATGTTTCTTCCAGCGATTTTAACTCCAGCCTTGGATTCCTCAAGGCCAGCTTGTCACATGATGTGTTCTGCATACAAGTTGGATAGGTAGGGTGAGAGTATACAGCCCTGCCGTACTCCTTTCCCAATCTTAAACCAGTCCGTTGTTCCGTGGTCTGTTCTTACTGTTGCTACTTGGTCGTTATACAGATTCTTCAGGAGGCAGACAAGATGACTTGGTATCCCCATACCACTAAGAACTTGCCACAATTTGTTATGGTCCACACAGTCAAAGGCTTTAGAATAGTCAATAAAACAGAAATAGATGTTTTTCTGAAACTCCCTGGCTTTTTCCATTATCCAGAGGATATTGGCAATTTGGTCTCTAGTTCCTCTGCCTTTTCTAAACCCAGCTTGTACATCTGGCAATCCTCGCTCCATGAACTGCTGAAGTCTACCTTGCAGGATCTTGAGCATTACCTTACTGGCATGTGAAATGAGTGCCACTGTTCGATAGATTGAACATTCTTTAGTGTTTCCCTTTTTTGGTATGGGGATATAAGTTGATTTTTTCCAATCTGATGGCCATTCTTGTGTTTTCCAAATTTGCTGGCATATAGCATGCATTACCTTGACAGCATCATCTTGCAAGATTTTGAACAGTTCAGCCGGGATGCCGTCGTCTCCTGCTGCCTTGTTATTAGCAATGCTTCTTAAGGCCCACTCAACCTCACTCTTCAGGATGTCTGGCTCTAGCTCACTGACCACACCGTCAAAGCTATCCCTGATATTGTTATCCTTCCTATACAGGTCTTCTGTATATTCTTGCCACCTTTTCTTGATCTCTTCTTCTTCTGTTAGGTCCTTGCCATCTTTGTTTTTGATCATACCCATTTCTGCCTGGAATTTACCTCCAATGTTTCTAATTTTCTGGAAGAGGTCTCTTGTCCTTCCTATTCTATTGTCTTCTTTCACTTCCGCGCATTGCTTGTTTAAAAATAATTCCTTATCTCTTCTGGCTAACCTCTGGAATTTTGCATTTAATTTGGCATACCTCCCCCTATCACTGTTGCCTTTTGCTTTCCTTCTTTCTTGGGCTACTTTTAGTGTCTCAGCAGACAGGCATTTTGCCTTCTTGGTTTTCTCTTTCTTTGGGATGTATTTTGTTGCCACCTCCTGAACAATGCTGCCAACTTCTGTCCAGAGTTCTTCCGGGACCCTATCTACTAAGTCCAGTCCCTTAAATCTATTCTTCACCTCCACTGCATATTCCTTAGGAATATTAGTGAGCTCATATCTAGCTGATCTGTGGGTCTTCCCTAATCTCTTGAGTCTGATCCTAAATTGTGCAAGAAGAAGTTCGTGATCGGAACTACAGTCAGCTCCAGGCCTTGTTTTTACCGACTGTACAGATGTCCGCCACCTTTGGCTGCAAAGGATGTAATCAATCTGATTTCGGTGTTGTCCATCTGGTGAAGTCCATGTATAAAGCTGTCTCCTAGGTTGTTGGAAGAGAGTGTTTGTTATGCAGAGTGAATTGTCTTGGTAAAATTCTATCAGCCTATGTCCTGCTTCATTTTGTTCTCCCAGGCCATACTTACCTGTAATTCGAGGTGTCATTTGACTGCCCACCTTAGCATTCCAGTCTCCTGTGATGAAAATAACATCTCTTTTAGGTGTGTTGTCCAGTAGGTGCTGCAGATCCTCATAGAACTGCTCTACTTCAGCTTCTTCAGCATTTGTGGTTGGGGCGTATATTTGGATCACTGTGATGTTAGATGGCTTGCCCTGAATTCGAATTGAGATCATTCTGTTGTTTTTTGAGTTGTATCCGAGCACTGCTTTAGCCACTTTACTCTTAATTATGAAGGCTACTCCATTTCTTCTGTGGTCCTCTTGTCCACAGTAGTAGATCTGGTGGTCATTTGATGTGAAGTGGCCCATTCCAGTCCATTTCAGTTCACTGACGCCCAGAATGTCTATCTTTAATCTTGACATCTCACCAATAACTACATCCAATTTGCCCTGGCTCATAGATCTTACATTCCAGGTTCCAATGGTGTGTTGATCCTTAGAACATCGGATTCGCCGTTCACCACCAGCACCGTCGGCCGCTAGCCATCCTTTCGGCTTTGAGCTAGCTGCGTCATCACGTCTGGGGCTAGTTGAGCTCATCCTCTGTTCCTCCCCAGTAGCATTTTGACCATCTTCCGACCTGGGGGTCTCATCTTCCGATGGTATACCGACATATCTCTGGTTGTACTGATCCATTTAGTTTTCATGGCAAGAATACTGGGGTGGGTTGCCATTACCTTCCCCAGGGATCGCATTTAGTCTGACCTCTCTGTCATGACCTTCCCGTCTTGGGTGGCCCTTCACGGTTTAGCTCATGGCATCATTGAGGTGCTCAAGCTCCAGCACCATGACAAGGTAACGATCCTTTGCTGAAGAAAATTACAAAATTACAAAATTACAAATTATGAAGGATTGCCCCACTGAACTTGGGTGGACAGATTGAACAGTATTCATCAGCTCATAGAATGTAAGCCCTGGAAGGGGGCTTATGGACCATAAAGTCCAGCTCCCAGCACAGGAATCCACTGGGAGAGACGCTTTAACTCATCCTTAACTCATGGAGGTGGTGGTGGTGGGATGCAGCTGAAAATTATATTACGGATTGGTTTGTTCTTAGGGAGGTTGGAAAACACTGGCAGAATTCCTAGCTTGAAGAAAGGAAGTTTTTCCCTTTTCCATTTCATCTCAGGAAGGTTGGCTGGCGATTTGCTGCTGTCAACTGCTTTGGATATCGAGGAAAAAACGCTTTCAAAATCCGTATTAGGTCAGTACGTCTAATAAGCCAAATCCGGAACGCTGCTTCCGTTTATCAGCTACTTTAAAAACAGCAACGAGGAATTACGGAAAGCTCCCTCGCTCTTTGGTGGCCTTGAATTGGTGCCGTCAGGTGGAGTCTTTCCCCCTTCAGGCTATCGCAGCTTCCTTTGCTTATTGTACGAAATGGCAACGCGTGTTTGCTGTTCAGCCATCTGGCAACCTCCGGCCACACAGCGCTCCTCTCACTTCTCCGCGGCCAGAGCGGAGCGCCGAGCCTGGCCGCGGAGGACGGAGATAAGTCTCCCTCGTCCGCAGAGGGCCGCGCGCACCGTCCGAGCCGGTCCGCCCAGTCCTGATAAGGGCAAGGGGGAAGCGGGGGGAGGCGTCCCTTTCGCAGAGGAGGAGAAGAGGGCGGGAGGCGGAAGTTGGCTGGCTTCCTTCCAGGCAGCTGGAGGAGGAGATCTGCGACTGTGGTAGCAACTGCCCCGGGGAGGGCGGGCGAGACTCTCTGCAGCCAGCGTGGAGCCCGAAATCCAGCCATGGCGAGCTCCAAGCGACAGAAGAGTGGCACGAATTCCTCAGGTAGGCGCAGAAGGGGCTGCAGCAGCCGCTCCAGGCAAAGAGGACTTTCAACAACAGGGACGGGGCGCTTCGGAGCGGGAAGGTTGATCTTCGGCCTGACCTTGGTTGAGCTTAGGGGCTACCCTTCGCTCCTGCTCTGCCTCCTAAGACTGGGAGGGCCGGCGGCGACGGACGGATTCCCCCAGACGCGCGGTCTGGGCAAACAGCGTCCCAGGCAAAGAGCCTGGGGGAGGCAGCACCCGTCCCAAGGCTTCGGAGCACATACAGACTGTTTTTCTTTCAGGGAGGCAGCAGGAGCACGCAATGGCTGTGTTCACACAGCCCGCTTAACCTGTGACTGAACTATCCCGTTTTGGGGTTTGCACAAATCTGAGCTGGCGGGGTGGCCGCGCCACAGAACCCCCTGACCGAAGCTGAAATGAATGAATTGCACGTCGGGCAAAGGGAGCTGCTAGGTCTTGACCTGACGTGGTTCGGCGTCTTGTGCGAAGACAGCCGCGGAGTAAGCCCTTTAGGACAGATTGAGATGAAGAGAGCTTTAGTTTCAAGTAGCAGCTCTAGCCGGTGAGCGCGTCTGTACAGTGAAATGCGGGAGGAAGTGGGGAAGACAAACAACTCGTCCTTGGGGGCCGACGTGCTCCATCTTTGCTCTGGAACAAAGAATCCAGATCTGCGATCTCAAATGCAGCCCTAGGCAGCTTTTTAGTTTACCTTCCCTTTTGCTTTCCTCCAGCTGCTCCTCGCTAAAGGTGTGCGACTCCTGCTGGCTTGCTGCCCGGGTGCCCGCGGCGGCTTTTCTGGCAGCCGCCTCCGCTTTGTTCTCGCTCCTCTTCCTGCCTTTCCTAGTTTCCGCCCATTCGCTTACCTCGAGAGCGCGGCTGCCGCGCCGCAGTGCTTAGTACTCGATCGTAGCTGTGTGGCTGGTATCTTGTCGCTCCCCGAGGACAGGGAGCGGAGTGTTTGTTAATAGGGACTTGGTCCGAAGAGGTCACCCAAGTAACTTCCTGTCCAGACTGTATATGAGGCGCGAGCGCGCACAGACCACTTACTTTAGTTCAGACATTAAATGCAGTGCCAACTCAATCATCTCAATAGTAGCAGAAAGCAGTTGCCTCTTTTACAGGAGCACGGATTCACACCAGCTGTTGGCACTAGAAAAGCACACCTACACCATATTGACAATAAAAATCTTTGGAGAAAAAGTTCAGGCTTTAAATGATTAACTTGTATTTAAAACCTTGTTTGCTGTTTATATTGTAGTATGTCGCAATATGCTTCTTAGGAAATATGCATGTTACTGTAAATATTGGCTTGAACCCTGCCTTTTTTTTCTTTTGCGATTGGGCTTGAACATGGTTTGTAAGAGAGATATTCATTGTATTGCTTTCTACTGTAGAAGAAATCCACATGGACAGCAAGAACATATTACAGTACAAAGGTAAGGTACCCAGCATTTTTTCAAACTATAATTGACACTTCATCTATTATAAATGGCAACATAATAAGGGGGGAAAAAAGCGAGAGGTTGAAACCCTCCCAAGAATATGAGGAATGTTTATGTTTACATGCCATGGTCATTTCAGTGATCCTCTGAATTCACTAACTGTTGTGGCCCAGCAGCATACAAAGGTTAACATCTGGGAAGACTGGATTGGTTGACCACTGGCCATTTTTTTTGGTCCTCCCAGATGCTACAGAGAAACTTACCAAGCTGTTACTTCTTTCCCAAATTTCTGCTTTTAATTTGATTTTGTCCTTAGAGGAAATTAAAAGTCCACTTTGGCATAGTTTTGGTTGGCACCACCACAGACAGAATTGTGGGGGCATGCTCGTAAGTGTCCCATTCCTGCCCCTTTTTCACCTCCCATGTGACTGTGGGAAGATGGAAATCAAAAGGCAGGAGAGATGGGCCTTTATGGGGCTCTTTTTTGCAGGACCTCTTTCTTTGTCTTTGCTTTAGTAATTGACATTGGAAGGGACTGATAACACTCGAAGTACTTTACATACCATACAGGAATTAGTGGTACCAATCGAAGCGAATATTTGTAGCCCAGGGTTGAACTGTGGAGTCCTCGGTGCTCTCTGAGCCTTGTTGTTTTCTTGCAGATGTTTCATTGCCAGACTAGGCAACACCTTCAGTGCACTCAGAGAGCACCGAGGACTCCACAGGAATTAGTGGACTAGAAGGGTGATTTGTTTAATCTCAGGCAAGGCTATTTGGGGTTCAGTCTAGTTTCTGTGGATTAATTGGGTTAGTTGGCTGGATTTTGAATGGTGGAAGGACTGCAACTTTTGTTCCTCACTATGTAAAACTAGATTGCTTGCTTTAAAGCAACATAAGCACATCATCTCTTGGTTTGTGTCTTTTCTAACTTTTTAAATCACTTAGGTTCCTTATTTTATGGATTTCCATAAAACATCTTCACCTAAGTTAAGCTTTTGCACTGAAGGCATGCTATTTAAAGTACTGTATATTTTAAAAATAAAAGTATTTATTGTACTTGCACATTTTTAAGCATATAAGAAATTAAATTATTTTGATTTATTTATGTTTGAATTATTTTCTAGTAACACATGAGCAGCAAAGCTTCACTGAAACAGATGCCAATGGTGAAAGGTAATCTTTTTTGAGTCAGGATATTTTGCAGTTCATGTTTTTCCTTATAACCATTATAGTTATTTGTTGGATCTTGTATGGCTCTATTCCAAGAAGCTTACAGTGAAAGCATAACTATTTTAGGAGCAGTTGAACTCCTAGCTAGATAATTGATTTTGTAACCAAATCAAATTTCTTTTAAAATTACCATTATCCATCGGTATTACACTTTTTTTTCACTGGACACAAGTACTAATTGATTTGCAAATCTATAACTTTTTTCAAATACAACTGCTAAAGTGAGGTTTTATAAAAGCTTTAAGCCAAATCTAGTTCGAGATCAGATGTCTGATATCAAACAGAATAGGTGTCATACTTGTATACTTAATTTCTTCTCCACTTCCTTCACATATGCTTTGCTGTTTTATTATTCTTAAGTTTGTTAAAAGAGATTAGTTTATCACAACTAGGAAACTCTTGAGTTAAACTACAGACTTGCCTCCAGCTGTTTATTGAAAACTCTTTTAAGTCACTTTAAAGCTAAGGTCCTTGCAGTATGGTTTACATATTAAATACAACAAAAGAATAAAAGTGATAAATACCAGTGAGCAATAAACAACCTGGAGAAAGTTGAAATTGCACATAATTCAATAAAAATAATAATTTAAAAAAACAGGTAAGTCTTCAGAGGAAGAAGACCATCTGTTATTCATTGCCAAGCAAGGACAGGGAAGGAGACAATATGAGGTACTGGTTAACGTATTGGACCAGGATCACAGAGACCAACATTCAAATCCACCCTTAACCATGGAAACTCAGTGGATGACTTTGAGCTTTCATGGTTGTTGTTGTGGGGATTACATGATGGGAGATCCGGTGTATGCTCCCTTGAGCTCTTGAAAGAAAAGCAGGATATAAAATAAAAATAAGATGGAGTGGCTGTGTGGCTTGTTTGATGTCTTTGTGACAAATATATCTGTATTGGAAAGAGTGCTGGTACTTTTCCTCTGTACAAAGGGAAATGTAGCTGAAGTAAATGCAAAAACTATAGGGTATGGAAGTGAAAGTTGATACATCCAGACCAAGATTATTATGTTTAACAGGGAAAATGGAGTGAATGAATTCAGGTTACACGTAAGTGGTAAAAAACTAGAGTGACTAGTTTTATGTATCATATGTTTGTTGAAGTTAGAGAAAATATATTTTCAGATATCCAAATGCTAGTAGAAAGTAGATAGCATGTAGTCAGTGGCAAGGCATTAATGTTTGTTGGAAGAGGTAAAAATGGTTGCATTTAAAAGCATTTTCTGCCTACTTTCTCATGTTGGGAGAGTAAGTTGAATGCAGTGGAAATGGAGTCCTTAAAATGTTTGTGATAGAAGAGGAGGTAGGGTCAATAAAGTATGGGTAGTGAATGAATGTGGACAAAGTACAAAAATGAGTGACCCTTATGAAAGTACATGGAAATTATTTGATCACATGGAGAGAATGAACCAGAATCAAATCAGAAAACAAAAATATGAAATAAATCATGAAGAGGAAGATTAAGAAACTCATGGTTGGATGGAGTAAACAAGATCCTGAAGAAGAGGCAATTGGGAAGTTTTAAGAGCAAAATGCAACATGTGAAGCAACGTATGAGCATGGTTGAAGCAGGGATGATTTCCAAGGATAGAAAGGTATAGTGAATGGTGGTGATGTAACCTAGTTTTAATTGTAGTACTTTTTGTTTTCTTCTTTTATGTCTTTATTTTCCTTGGCCTAATACTTCTTATGCCTTTTTGTACTCTGTATAATGCTGCTTATCCTAAATAGGAATAGTATGATGGCTATGCATGTAGGTAGGTGCAAACTGTGATGGTGAAGGATATCCTTCATGTAAATCAAATCAAATTATTTAAGACTTCTAATAAGATTTATATTAATTGTACAATTCTTTGAATCCTAGTCACTGACTTGTTTAAACATACAGATGTGTTTATATGAATGAGAAAGACCTGAGTTTGTTAACTAAGATACATTATTTTTGTAGGATCCGCCAGCTCTTTGATCCATCTGTGGAATACAAAATGAACCACAAGAGAAGAGGACTTGCTTTGATCTTCAATCATGAGAGGTTTTTCTGGCACTTAAGGTTACCAGAGAGACGTGGCACCCTTGCTGACCGAGATAATCTGAACCGCTGGTAAGGGAATCTTTGTTCTTCAGTGTATTTTCTTTTACACTGAAAGAAGAAAACTCCAGTGATGTTTCAAAAAGTACTTCCATTTTTATACAAAATAGTTGTGTCAAGTAGTAAAGACATTAAGTGAAAAGTTTTGGGGGGGTTGTTCGTTTTTTAAGGTTACAGATAAAATATTACTGTTAAATACTGTATTTTTAATAAAGTTATGTGGATTTTAGTTACATATATATTTTAACTTGGAATCCATTGAATTCTGTGGACTAAAAGGGTAGATTCTTATTTTTTCTGAAGTACTCATATCATAAGATGTGGTAAGCAGTGTTTCAGTGATTTCTAAAGCTGAATGTTTAGATGATCTTGCATCCTTTCAGAGTGCTAAATATTAATACACAAGTTACTAAAAATTCATGAACATGACCCTAGAGTGAAATATTGTTCTGTTTACAATAGCTTGACTGAACTTGGATTTGAAGTGAAATGCTTTGATGACCTTAGAGCAGAAGAAGTGTTGCAGAACATTTATAATGGTAGGTAAAGCAAGTGTATTTCCTGTAGGTGCTTGGCTGGTAGTTATACTTTATTGGTAAAATTCTTAATATAAATGTTCCTAGTAAGAAAACAGTTCTGGTTAGTGAAGATTTAATTTATTAAACTGTGGAAGAGCCAACCAGACAGAAAGATCTGCATGCTTTTTTCACGTTTTTTTCCCACCCTGGGCCTGTTAAGCTATTCATACTCATCAGGACTCTTATTAACTGCTGGGTTACATATTTGTGTTGGTAAACTGAAGTTGTCTCTTAACATCGTAAAATTTTCTTTTTACATTTTAATGTTAGTTTTTCATTTTTAAAACTAAAAATTAATAAAAATTTTAAGTAGAATTTAGTGATATGCAAAATTGAGAGATGTATGTTCTGGAAAATTCAAGAGCATTCTGTTCTCCTTCCAAATAATGCTGAACATTCTCCAGATAAAGCTATTCCATCAGTTCAGTGGTTTACAGAAGTAAATTCTCTAAATTGGAAATGATTTGAGCTATCTCAGGCATGTCATCCCAGATGAAACAGGCCTGTTTTGGAGCTGGATAACTCTAGACCACCATTTCCAGTTCAGAGAATTTACTTCTGGAAACTTTTCCTGGAGGAGCAAGGTCAGGAGGAGATTCAGCACATTTTCTTCTCTGAAAGGCTCCATTCCCAAATTGGTGAGTTTTTAGGAAATAAAGTGGGAAATAAGCTTTAAGATGTCTTTGCTGCACAAAAGGAAGAGCAGCAGCACAGGAGCCTGCAAGGTCTCAAAAGTAAGCAATCGCTGCATCTTATAAGATGGTTTTAATGATGCAGTGGGCACCAAGGAGTAATGGAGTACAAATTGTGTTTTTAAATTTCTAAATCCATTTCAGAATAAAAGTAACTATTCATTTAGCATGTGGGAGAAGTGGGTTGGTTTGATTAATTTATTTCCAAAGCAAGCCAAGGGAAGTTCACACCTCACTACTTTAATAGCCACCAATATAAAAATACCTTCTGCATGTAATACCTTCTGCATTTTTTGTAGTGTCTGCAGGTCAACATGAAGATGCAGATTGTTTTATGTGTGTTTTCCTGAGCCATGGAGAAGATAATCATGTTTATGCCTATGATGCTAAAATAAAGATACAAACGCTGACCACTATGTTCAGAGGTGACAAATGCCCTAGCCTAATAGGGAAGCCAAAAATATTCGTAATTCAGGTGAGATGGTGGAGTTCTTGACCCCACAGCACAGCATATAGTATGGGATTAAAATCAATCTTATTGAAAGAGAGGAATTAGACTGCTGTATATTAAAAGCAACATTTTTAAATGCAGAATATACAAAAATGAAGCAGTAACATTTGGTGCATCTTCAGCAAAGGATCGTTACCTTGTTGTAGTGCTGGAGCTTGAGCACCTCGATGCCATGAGCTAAAACGTGAAGGGCCACCCAAGACGGGAAGGTCATGACAGAGAGGTCCGACTAAATGCGATCCCTGGGGAAGGTAATGGCAACCCACCTCAGTATTCTTGCCGTGAAAACTAAATGGATCAGTACAACCAGAGATATGTCGGTATACCATCGGAAGATGAGACCCCCAGGTCGGAAGATGGTCAAAATGCTACTGGGGAGGAACAGAGGATGAGCTCAACTAGCCCCAGACGTGATGACGCAGCTAGCTCAAAGCCGAAAGGACGGCTAGCGGCCGACGGTGCTGGTGGTGAACGGCGAATCCGATGTTCTAAGGATCAACACACCATCGGAACCTGGAATGTAAGATCTATGAGCCAGGGCAAATTGGATGTGGTTATTGGTGAGATGTCAAGATTAAAGATAGACATTCTGGGCGTCAGTGAACTGAAATGGACTGGAATGGGCCACTTCACATCAAATGACCACCAGATCTACTACTGCGGACAAGAGGACCACAGAAGAAATGGAGTAGCCTTCATAATTAATCGTAAAGTGGCTAAAGCAGTGCTTGGATACAACCCAAAAAACGACAGAATGATCTCAATTCGAATTCAGGGCAAGCCATCTAACATCACAGTGATCCAAATATACGCCCCAACCACAAATGCTGAAGAAGCTGAAGTAGAGCAGTTCTATGAGGATCTGCAGCACCTACTGGACAACACGCCTAAAAGAGATGTTATTTTCATCACAGGAGACTGGAATGCTAAGGTGGGCAGTCAAATGACACCTCGAATTACAGGTAAGTATGGCCTGGGAGAACAAAACGAAGCAGGACACAGGCTGATAGAATTTTGCCAAGACAATTCACTCTGCATAACAAACACTCTCTTCCAACAACCTAAGAGACGGCTTTATACATGGACTTCACCAGATGGACAACACCGAAATCAGATTGATTACATCCTTTGCAGCCAAAGGTGGCGGACATCTGTACAGTCGGTAAAAACAAGGCCTGGAGCTGACTGTAGTTCAGATCACGAACTTCTTCTAGCACAATTTAGGATCAGACTAAAGAGGTTAGGGAAGACCCACAGATCAGCTAGATATGAGCTCACTAATATTCCTAAGGAATATGCAGTGGAGGTGGAGAATAGATTTAAGGGACTGGACTTAGTAGATAGGGTCCCGGAAGAACTCTGGACAGAAGTTGGCAGCATTGTTCAGGAGGCGGCAACAAAATACATCCCATAGAAAGAGAAAACCAAGAAGGCAAAATGGCTGTCTGCTGAGACACTAGAAGTAGCCCAAGAAAGAAGGAAAGCAAAAGGCAACAGTGATAGGGGGAGATATGCCCAATTAAATGCAAAATTCCAGAGGTTAGCCAGAAGAGATAAGGAATTATTTTTAAACAAGCAATGCGCGGAAGTGGAAGAAGACAATAGAATAGGAAGGACAAGAGACCTCTTCCAGAAAATTAGAAACATTGGAGGTAAATTCCAGGCAAAAATGGGTATGATCAAAAACAAAGATGGCAAGGACCTAACAGAAGAAGAAGAGATCAAGAAAAGGTGGCAAGAATATACAGAAGACCTGTATAGGAAGGATAACAATATCGGGGATAGCTTTGACGGTGTGGTCAGTGAGCTAGAGCCAGACATCCTGAAGAGTGAGGTTGAGTGGGCCTTAAGAAGCATTGCTAATAACAAGGCAACAGGAGACGACGGCATCCCAGCTGAACTGTTCAAAATCTTGCAAGATGATGCTGTCAAGGTAATGCATGCTATATGCCAGCAAATTTGGAAAACACAAGAATGGCCATCAGACTGGAAAAAATCAACTTATATCCCCATACCAAAAAAGGGAAACACTAAAGAATGTTCAGACTATCGAACAGTGGCACTCATTTCACATGCCAGTAAGGTAATGCTCAAGATCCTGCAAGGTAGACTTCAGCAGTTCATGGAGCGAGAATTGCCAGATGTACAAGCTGGGTTTAGAAAAGGCAGAGGAACTAGGGACCAAATTGCCAATATCCGATGGATAATGGAAAAAGCCAGGGAGTTTCAGAAAAACATCTATTTCTGTTTTATTGACTATTCTAAAGCCTTTGACTGTGTGGACCATAACAAATTGTGGCAAGTTCTTAGTGGTATGGGGATACCAAGTCATCTTGTATGCCTCCTGAAGAATCTGTATAACGACCAAGTAGCAACAGTAAAAACAGACCACGGAACAACGGACTGGTTTAAGATTGGGAAAGGAGTACGGCAGGGCTGTATACTCTCACCCTACCTATTCAACTTGTACGCAGAACACATCATGCGACAAGCTGGCCTTGAGGAATCCAAGGCTGGAGTTAAAATCTCTGGAAGAAACATTAACAATCTCAGATATGCAGATGATACCACTTTGATGGCTGAAAGTGAAGAGGAACTGAGGAGCCTTATGATGAAGGTGAAAGAAGAAAGTGCAAAAGCTGGTTTGCAGCTAAACCTCAAAAAAACCAAGATTATGGCAACCAGCTTGATTGATAACTGGCAAATAGAGGGAGAAAATGTAGAAGCAGTGAAAGACTTTGTATTCCTAGGTGCAAAGATTACTGCAGATGCTGACTGCAGTCAGGAAATCAGAAGACGCTTAATCCTGGGGAGAAGAGCAATGACAAATCTCGATAAAATAGTTAAGAGCAGAGACATCACACTGACAACAAAGGCCCGCATAGTTAAAGCAATGGTGTTCCCTGTAGTAACATATGGCTGCGAGAGCTGGACCATAAGGAAGGCTGAGCGAAGGAAGATCGATGCTTTTGAACTGTGGTGTTGGAGGAAAATTCTGAGAGTGCCTTGGACTGCAAGAAGATCCAACCAGTCCATCCTCCAGGAAATAAAGCCAGACTGCTCACTTGAGGAAATGATATTAAAGGCAAAACTGAAATACTTTGGCCACATAATGAGAAGACAGGACACCTTGGAGAAGATGCTGATGCTAGGGAGAGTGGAAGGCAAAAGGAAGAGGGGCCAACCAAGGGCAAGATGGATGGATGATATTCTAGAGGTGACGGACTCGTCCCTGGGGGAGCTGGGGGTGTTGACGACCGACAGGAAGCTCTGGCGTGGGCTGGTCCATGAAGTCACGAAGAGTCGGAAGCGACTAAACGAATAAACAACAAAATGATATATTTTGGTATACCTACACCTGTGTAACCTAAGTTATATGAGGATTTACCACCAAGGTTTGTAGAGAATTTGTGTCTGTGATTGCCAATTTGTAGTGGGAAAATAGTGGGTGAGTGGAAGACATGCCAGAATCACCTTAGATTTTGCTTGTGTTTAAGGGTGGTTGTGTAAGAATAGGCTTCACCTTAAAAAATAAAAAAAATCACCACTTTGGTGTTTGCAGCAGTGCATAATTAAAGACATTCATATGTTCAATCATCTATTTAGTGTTTCTCAACCTTGGCAACTTTAAGCCATTTGCTGGCTGGGGAATTCTGGGAGTTGCAGTCCTCACAGCTTCAAGTTTCCGAGGTTGAGAAGCACTGATCTAAGTGAAGAACTTTTCTGGACCTACAATGGAATGTTGGGATTTATAAGTAACTTCAGATGCAGGATTTAATTTCCAACAGCTCTTTTATCCCTAATTTTAGGCATGCAGAGGAGATAAACATGATGATCCCGTCTTTGCTCATGATACAGTGGATTGTACCACAGAAGGTCCACTCATCAATGAAACCAAAGTTGATGCTGCTGCAGTTTATACTTTGCCTGCTGGTGCTGACTTCCTCATGTGTTACTCTGTGGCAGAAGGTAAAAATCAGTGTTATCCTTGAAGAAAAACATTTATCCTCATCATAAAATTAGTAATAGTTTCTTAAAGGAAGTTGCTTTAATGTATCATTTATTGGTTATCCATGCTATACGTTGAATAGGTACTGGCAATCAAGTCTGTTTTTTAAAGGCCCCAAAAATAATAAAAAACAAATGAAAGAGGTGGCTCAGAAGTTAAGGTGCTGGGCTAGAAACCATCTCAATAATAAAAAACAAATGAAAGAGGTGGCTCAGAAGTTAAGGTGCTGGGCTAGAAACCAGGAGATGGAGAGTTCTAGTCCCACCTTAGGAATGAAAGCCGGCTGGGTGACCTTGGGCCAGTCTCTCTCTCTCAACCCAACTCACCTCACAGGGTTGTTGTTGTGGGAAAAATAGGAGGAAGAAGGAGAATTAGGTATGCTCGCTGCCTTGAGTTATTTATAAAAAAAATAAAGGCAGGATTAAAATAAAATAAAATGAAACTAATCAGTAGATACTATGGCAGGTAGAAATTGGGCCTACAAGCAGCAGCGAAGCTCTTATTTATTGTATAAACCACATCCGGCACCTCTTTTCCACCAGTATGGTGTCAGCTATCCATAGTTCCACCACAGCAGAGCATAGATTAACTAGCCCTGCCTATGTTGCAAACTAAATACCTACAGGAAAGAAAACTTTAGGTATAGCTCTATTGTAAACATTTCCATGCAATATGAAGTCCCAATTTCGTAGAGACCTCCTTGTTGCAGATACCTGCACTGAGTGATTACAAGGCTATTTGGTGCATGCTGTATTTATGAATGCAACTGTGATGATTTTATTTAGGTGACCAATTCATGAGTGACTTTACTAGCTAGGATTGCAGACCAAAACAGGCTAAAATGGGGTTGCTAGTTTATGGTTTGGTGTGCTCAAATGAACATGGCTACAGTAAGGATTCCTCATCTCCGTCTTTTTTAATCTCACCTTGGAGAATGACATCAGGAAGACTTTCTTACATGGCCATTAATCAACTTCCCTGCTCAGCTCAACAAAGGCCACCATTAAGATAATGAGACTAGATGCAATGTTTATTAGCAAAATATAGCAGGATTGGATCAGCTAGTATATATTAACAGATAGTTAATGAAAGGAAAGTGTTAGATGATTTGGAGACAGATAAAATCTCCTCTCAAATTATTTTTGCCAAGCAAAGATACTACAAACATGATAATAAAAATTCTTGAATACTGGCAAATAAATTGAAAAACGCTAAGGAAAAAAAATCAAACATTTTTTTCAATTATCCTTTGGTTACTTATGAACAGTGAATATAGGTTGAAAACTAAATCTAATTTCTTCACACAGTAATTTATTCTCCCCCCCCCTTCCCCAATAGGTTTCTTTTCTCATCGGGAGACTGTAAATGGTTCTTGGTATATTCAAGATCTGTGCGAGATGATACAAAAGCATGGTGCTTCCCTGGAATTCACAGAATTACTGATGCTTGTTAACAGGAAGGTGTCTCATCGCAAAGTGGATATATGCAAAGATGTTCAAGCTATAGGGAAAAAACAGATCCCTTGCTTTGCATCAATGTTAACTAAAAAACTGCATTTCCACCCCAAATCTCATAGTAGCATGGTGGAGTAATAACCATTTTTGTGTGTGGAGGTGGTGGGTGGTGGTGTGCTCCACAGGACTCAAGCCAAAGCATATGGCACTCTTGAAATAGTTTGCAGCTAAAATTTTATATCTACTCACCTGAAAATATGCCCCATTAAACTCAGTGAGACTTGGTTCTGAGTAGACATATAGAATTGCACTGATAATTTCAAGTATATGTTTAGTTAGTGTATAGCCAGTTTACCTAAAATGAGATCTCCAGGAGATGGTGAATTAAAACCATTACAAAATTATGAGCAGATCCATGCAGTAAAATCAGAACCAACAATTGCAGGTTTTTGTAATGCTGTCAATATAAATAGAAAGTTTCAGAACTTAAAAAGAATTAACTAAAAGGCAAAGAGAAATTCAAATTTTACTTTAAAATTTGAAAAAAAAAATACTTCTATGAAGTTTAACACCTCAGGCAGAAATACTTTTAGAATTTAACTTGAAATTCTTAGATGTTCTGCTACCCTCAGGGAGTTTTAAAAATAAGGTCAGCATGGACGTTGGGATCATAAAGGATAGTTAATCAAAAGTTAGCTGTCTTTAGCTTCACCTTCCATAATGGATATTATAATGGATATTTTGTACTAAAATTGGTTAAATTTTTATACTCTTGTTTCTACACATATAGTAACTGTCTTGTGAGAATCATTTTCTTAATTTGTTTGTACTACATGAAGTGTTCCCACACTTAACATATTGGAAAAATGAGTTATGCAACCATCACTGAAATTGTGACTCCTTCAGTTAGTTACAGCAGTTCCTGATATCCTGTGGAGTTACTGCAAATTGACTGACTCAAATACTGCATTATTTTCCAGGCAAACAAGCCTTAGATAGTACTGTGACAACTGGGTGGATCATCTCAAAGGAGATTAATTTGTCCCTGAGAAACCTTGCTTCATAAATTTCTCAGGTTCTATGTGCATGTGAGATAGTTTGTGCATGTGTATATAAGGAACTTTTTTTTTCTTAACATCCTAAACAAGACACTCAGAAGACATCCAAAACTAGTATCTGTTTTTATTTAGTTCATTATGAAAATTGCATTCAAATATAAGCACCCAAGAATAAAATAATCCTTTAGAAACATTGTTTTGTTTAACTGAGACTGGATTGGCCATCCAAGATTAAGATGGATTAGCTGCTTGCGCTTTCTAAACTAGAACACTGAGGATTAATGATATATACAAAAAGTATGATTTTGGGTTTTTTCAGTAAAGTCTTGTACATTCAGCTTTAATACAGTGGGTTAGAATGTCCAGTTTCTAATTTTTTTGATGCACCTAAACAGGCTAAAGTAGTGTTTCTCAACCTTAGCAACTTTAAGATGTGTGGACTTCAATTTCCAGAATTTCCAACAAGCATGCTGGCTTGGGAATTCTGGGAGTTGAAGTTCACACATCTTAAAGTTCCCAAGGTTGAGAAAAACTGGGCTAAGGCTTAAGCAAATTAATGTTTGTCACTGATTTCTTGCACTGGAAGTTGCAGTTGTAAGGGGTCCCTCAGTCGTTTCAACGATTCTTCTACCTGACAGTGCAAAAGGGAAAAAAAAGTTGATGAGTTTATGGTTTAAATACTGTAGCTGTAAACGGCTTCCACAAATCAAGCTCTACACTGTTCAATCACATGTTTTGATACCCAGGGCACCCCATTAACTTGAATGTCCATCTCTCTTCTATATAGAATTAAACATGACTCAACTAAACTTAGCTTTCAAAATTAGGAAACTGACACTCTGAAAGTATACACTTTGAAAGCTTGTGCTCTCTCAGAGCTTTCGGAAAGGGAGGGCAGCTGACTTCGGAGGTCTGCCCTCCCTTTCCGAAAGCTCTGAGCATGCCACTTTCTGAAGACGGCGTCCCAAAGAGAGCCACGTGGAGGAACCGTTTGCTGGAGAAGCTGGGTCTGAAAAGGAGTCTGCAGAGGCAGCCAGGCGCTTCTGCTTCACCTGTGCGGCTGGGCAAGAAGGGCAAAAGGTTGGTGCAGGGAACTGGGAGAGGAGGCAGCTGGGTGAATGAATGTGGGCTGGGGTGGCTGGACTGCGGCTCAGGAGCTTCTTGCAACCCCAGAGCCTGCTTTCTGCAAGGCAGGGTGCAGGGCTTCCAAAAAGGCAGAGATGTGGGGGGCGATGGGTGGGTGGGTGGAGTTGAAGCACTCCTGCAGAGTTGTAAGTGCGGGCGGGCTGCCAAGCACACAAATTTTGATCACGTGACTGTGGGGGCCCTGCAACGGTCATAACTTTGGGCACAGTCGTAAGTCCATTTTTTCAGCCCCATTGTAATTTTGAATGGTCACTGAACAAATGATTGTTAAGTGAGGACTACCTGCATATTGAAGCTCTTTTCCATGATCCCTTGTGCAACCAATATCATGTATCTTATCCAATTGTTGTGAGCTGTCCAGAGTTGTGTTCTAAGATGGAGGCTGCACAAATCTGATAAACAGATAGATAGATGTATGCAATTACCTCTGTCAGATCCTCTTTTAGCTTGTTATATTGAACCACATCGAAGTTCTGGCTTTTAGATTTCCAGTGAAAATAGTGGAGGAATTGCCTGTCTCGAGCATCTGGATAAATGTAATCCTCAATATGACAAGAGGAAAAAAACAGAAAAAATTAATCCAGTAACTCCGAATATCATCAGCCAATACAGGAAACCTCCCCTGACCCAGACATGGAAGTCTGCAATATACACATTTCTATTTCAAATGAAACAAGTGGAGCATTATGTGGATTTCTACATTCCATTAAGCCAGGTTGTTTTAACCGTGATGTACTCAATAAACCAAATTCTAATTGCACTCAACAAAGCTACAAGTCTGGCTATTCACAGTGTTTTGTAATAGTAATATCATTTTATGGGGTACCACTTCAACAATACCATCTCAAATACAAAGATCCCAGACTTCTAAAAAGGTACTAAGGATTGAGTTCCACAATAGGTTTCTGTAGAAATAATAATGCTTATTTATGATTAGCATCTCTTGAATAATATTAGAAAGAATCCTTTTCAGGATATGGCAATGTGATTACCACGGGAGAATTCTTCCACCAATTTTTACATGAAGGGAAATGGGAAGCGTGGTCCCAGGGCCTCTCTTTGATATGACCTATTTTTCTTCAAAAACTAGAATCCCCAGATAATTGAATAAGGGCTGATATGCCTTGTATCATTCTAAAGACTGTTAATTTTAAAAAAAATAGATCTGAGGGAGTGCCATTAAGATAAGCACTCTGTTCCAGCATGCGCAAGATATACAGACTGCATTACGTTGGCAGGTGCTGTATTATAAATACGACGAACAACAGCTGATCCTTCAGGCTTGCAGAACCTGAAGCCTTTGAGACTTCACTAATCCGCTGAACTCTCCGAACAACTTGCAGAACTTTTGAAAACAGACATCCTACAATCTTGCTCGCAAAGTAAAAGTATCCTTACTGTATTGCTCCAAAGCCTTGCACATGGACGCTTCAAATTTCAAGCACTCGGAACTGATTTTTTTGTGTATGTTACCTACCTGCTTAGTAAGTACAAAGTAAGCATAGAATGCCATGGCACTTCCATAGGTGATAAAATAAGTAACAGGTTCCATAATATCCCATGAGTAGACCCACCAGGTTAGCCAAGCCAGGGCTCCACCCTGAGTAGACATTAAGGCTAAACCAATCCATAGAAGGCGAGAAGTCTTCGCATCAATATCTTTTGCAATTCTAGCCTTTGTCTAGGAACAAAAAAGCTATGTTATGCTCCAGAGCGTGTGTGTATTTATCAGATTTTTATCACCGCCGATCTCCCCCCAAGGAGGGACTCTGGGCGGTTTACAAAGAGACAAAATTTAAAAATTCACTACAATTATAAAATTATAAATATAAATATAAACAAACAATAAATATATAAATATATAAAATGAAGTAAAATCCAGATGGCTGAAAATTCTGTATCAGTCCATGAGTATGAGGGCTGTTCTTAGGTATGAGGGCTGTCCTTAGGTACTAGCCATTGGCAGGAATGACTATTTCTGGTCCCACTCCAGGCAAGCTGGCAAAACCAGGTTTTTTAGTTTCTTACGGAAGTCCAGGAGCAAGGGGTCCGGTCTCACCTCCATGGGGAGGATGTTCCAGAGGACAGGGGCTACTGCAGAGAAGGCCTGCTTCCTGGACCTCGCAAAGGTTACATGTGCCGACCTTGGGGCACCTAAAATTGCCTGTGCAGCTGCATTCTGCACCAGTTGTAGCTTCCAGATATTCTTCAAGGGTAGCCCCATGTAGAACGCATTACAGTAGTCTATATGGGAGATGACCAGGGCATGAGTGACTGTTTGAAGGGCCTCTTGGTCCAGGAAAAGGTGTAACTGGTGCACAACCCGAAGTTGAGTGAAGGCCCTCCTGGCCATGACTGCCACCTGCTCTTCGAGCAGGAGTCGTGAGTCCAGGAGGACCCCCAGATTACACACCAGGTCTGTCTGGGGCAGTGCGACCCCATCCAGAACAAGAGATAGTAATTCCTCAGATACTGAGGAGCCATTAATCCACAGCCACTCCGCCTTTTGTTCCCCATCCAGGCCGCCACAGGCACCTGAAGAGGGTGGTCATGGCATCACTTACTTCACCCAAGATGGAGATGTACAATTGGGTGTCATCAGTATATTGATGATACCTCATCCCATGGTGATGGATGATCTTGCCCAGCAGTTTCATGTAGATGTTAAAAAGGAGCGGAGAGAGTACCGAGCCCTGCGGCACCCACAAAGGAGGGGCCGTGGGCTGGATCTTTCACTCCCTATCAACACCGATTGGGACCAGCCCTGGAGGAAGGAGGTGAACCAGCGCAAGACTACGCTGCCCACCCCCAACTCCTTGAGTTGCCCGAAAATGATACCATGGTCAATGGTATTGAAAGCCACTGAGAAGTCAAGAAGAGCCAGGATGGATGCACTGCCCCCATCCCACTCCCACCAGAGATCATCCATAAGTGCAACCAATTATGCTGCTCTCCCATTTGTTATGCAGTATTTACAACTGCAGTATGCGAATTTATACTTCCATATGGAATTCTGAGTTCACCCAAACACATTCTAATAGTTTCTTGAGCATAAAGCTTCACATATAAATTCAGTCCGAACACCAACAGTTACTGCTTTCAAGGAAGACATTTCAGAACATGACCTGTGAAACAACTTTAGGGTTGTTTTTAGACACTCTTGGATGGTCTTCCAACCATTGTTACAGAATAATGCTGTTCCCTCTAAATCTCACTTAGAAAAATGCAGCTGTTAGGTCTAGTTTTTCATCTCGTATAACAGATTCAAGATTTAGCTTCCTGATTATCAATTTCCATAGGACTGAATTAAGATTTTTCCAAACCTGTTCTAAAGGGAGCAGTTCTTCCTTCAGAAGTTCCATTTTTTGCATTAGCTCTCTCTCTTTTCTCGTCTGGTGCTCTTCTAAGTGAAGTGCTACAAATAACTTATGGACTGTTGACTTGATGTCATCCATCTCTGTGGCATGCTCTGTACTCATTTTATCTGAAAGAAGAGTGAAGCTGGTGTCATTACAATTACTTGTAAGCATCCATACTCTCAACAAGCATACAGGGACCATTCTCCAGAAACAGACTGTCCAAACTTAGTGCTATTTCTCCTGCTACCACTGGATGGAATAAACACATGTATATACTTTGATTTGAATAATTTATTTAAAAGGTAGAAGTTTAAGCTGTTATGGTGAAAGCAAAGAATTTCACTATGGTTTATTAAAGCACGAGTAATTTCAAAGTTTAAATGCTTATGAAAAGATGCAAAGTTTGAGAATTTAAGGCTGCAATCCTATATAATTTCACTCTCAAGTAAAGTTCCACTAAACTCAGTGGAATTAATTTCTGAGCAGATATGCACATGTAGTTTTCACTGGATTTTAATTTTAAATAGTTTGATAATCATTAAAGATTCCAGACCATTTCAAGATGGCCATGAAGTTATGTACCTTTCACTGGTGGATATACACTATATTCTGCATTATTGACAATGAGTTTAAAATCATTCATTAACAGAACTTCCATCAGTGCTGACTTGGAAATCATGCTGCCATCTGCAGGAGAGAAAAGGCATTTCAGTGAAAGTAATAAAAGGCTATACAAATTTCTTTTATATTGCCATGCTGATTGCAGTCAGTATTCTAAACAAAACTTCCCTACGGCAAGGTTTATTGGAGTAAGCCAGTCCTATGACCAGTGAATCCATAATGTGACTTGTTTTTGTTTATTCGTTTAGTCGCTTCCGACTCTTCATGACTTCATGGACCAGCCCACGCCAGAGCTTCCTGTCGGTCATCAACACCCCCAGCTCCCCCAGGGACGAGTCCGTCACTGTCATGAGTGAGGATGGCGGGCAGGGGGCTCCCATCCAGGCTGTAAAGCGCATGCATAGTACTGAGGAATTAGGTGGCCATTCAAAGAGACACAGATCGGGCCCACCTTAGTCTTTGGGGTTTATATGTCTGGGTTTTCCCACGCTTCTTCAGTTTGTTAGGATTCTCTGTTATGTAGCAGTAATAAAACACTAGAGACCTATTCCTTGTCTCAGCGTGGTTCCTGGCTGTTAGGACAGTCACCTCTAGAATATCATCCATCCACCTTGCCCTTGGTTGGCCCCTCTTCCTTTTGCCTTCCACTCTCCCTAGCATCAGCATCTTCTGCAGGGTGTCCTGTCTTCTCATTATGTGGCCAGAGTATTTCAGTTTTGCCTTTAATATCATTCCCTCAAGTGAGCAGTCTGGCTTTATTTCCTGAAGTATGGACTGGTTTGATCTTCTTGCAGTCCAAGGCACTCTCAGAATTTTCCTCCAACACCACAGTTCAAAAGCATCGATCTTCCTTCGCTCAGCCTTCCTTATGGTCCAGCTCTCGCAGCCATATGTTACTACAGGGAACACCATTGCTTTAACTATGCGGACCTTTGTTGTCAGTGCGATGTCTCTGCTCTTAACGATTTTATCGAGATTTGTCATTGCCCTTCTCCCAAGGATTAAGCGTCTTCTGATTTCCTGACTGCAGTCAGCATCTGCAGTAATCTTCGCACGTAGAAATACAAAGTCTTTCACTGCTTCTACATTTTCTCCCTCTATTTGCCAGTTATCAATCAAGCTGTTGCCATAATCTTGGTTTTTTTGAGGTTTAGCTGCAAACCAGCTTTTGCACTTTCTTCTTTCACCTTCATCATAAGGCTCCTCAGTTCCTCTTCGCTTTCAGCCATCAAAGTGGTATCATCTGCATATCTGAGACTGTTAATGTTTCTTCCGGCGATTTTAACTCCAGCCTTGGATTCCTCAAGCCCAGCTTGTTGCATGATATGTTCTGCATACAAGTTGGATAGGTAGGGTGAGAGTATACAGCCCTGCCGTACTCCTTTCCCAATCTTAAACCAGTCCGTTGTTCCGTGGTCTGTTCTTGCTGTTGCTGCTTGGTTGTTATACAGATTCTTCAGGAGGCAGACAAGATGACTTGGTATCCCCATACCACTAAGAACTTGCCACAATTTGTTAGGTCCACACAGTCAAAGGCTTTAGAATAGTCAATAAAACAGAAATAGATGTTTTTCTGAAACTTCCTGGCTTTTTCCATTATCCATCGGATATTGGCAATTTGGTCCCTAGTTCCTCTGCCTTTTCTAAACCCAGCTTGTCCATCTGGCAATTCTCGCTCCATGAACTGCTGAAGCCTACCTTGCAGGATCTTGAGCATTACCTTACTGGCATGTGAAATGAGTGCCACTGTTCGATAGTTTGAACATTCTTTAGTGTTTCCCTTTTTTGGTATGGGGATATACGTTGATTTTTTCCAATCTGATGGCCATTCTTGTGTTTTCCAAATACGTGGGTAACATGAACCTTTCTTCCAAGACCAATAGCATTTCGGACAGTATATACATGTTCACTGGCTTCACAGAATAACAGGAATGAGTCCAACTTTAAGTCCTGTATGCCATCATCTATTTTTGCTCCTCCACTCCAGGCTACTACCTATATTAGATAAATTAAGAGAGCTAACTACTTTCAAGCAAATGTCAATTCAGTACAAGATTTGGGAAATTCTGACACTCCAAATTTACAAATCTTGGAGGACATCTTTTTCATAGATTATTTCTGACCCAGCCCTCTGAAAAAGCCACATTTTGTTCTCAAGATATACCTAAGAAGTAGAATTTATGGGGTTTGATTCTTGACCAATAAAGCCTGGAACTATCAACTGGCATGTTAGCTTGAAAATTGGCTTATCCTAATTGATTGTTAATGCTCTATTAAATTGCAATTTAATTTAGGTGTTTAAGATTGCTTCTGTGAAGGAGTCTCATCAGTCTGTCTTCATGGATTCTTTACATCCAACCTTACATTTACAGATACTGCAGTTAAGAGTCTCAAAATGAAACCAAAGAAGAAATGCCCAACCATATTGTACATCCATCTTAGAAAGATTAACTTCCTGATGACTGAAGTTGTAGACCAGTTTTAGCAACTTTCTGTTTTACTCACTCTATTGGGAATGCAACCTGACTGAAACTATTTAAAAAGAAGGAAAAATTAAATATGTAGGCTCATGAAATATTTTACTTTGTTTTGTTTGACAGCAAGCATTCATCTCATTTAATTACAAAAGAAAAATGAAACAAAGATACATCAATAATAACTGCATATGAACTCTGCTCAATCTCTTCAGGAAAAATTGCTGGTGTTCTTATTCAAATGTATTTTCCTCCCGAACAAAAGTTTTGGAATAAATACTATAATAAGTGGTCCTTTTAATACCTACAGCATTAGAAGCATAAGAAGGTAAACTGTTCATCCAACCTCACTAAGAGCTCATGCTCCTAACTTTGAGTTTTTTTGCCCCTGTAAATTTCTTACCATTTCCTCATTCAGAGCTCCCACTTATTTCTTGCTGCCCCTATTTTTCCCTAGAGGTGAGCCAGTGAAATGATGAAAAACTGAAGAAAGTGAAGGAAAAGAAGCAATAACAGCAAGGGGTTGAGGCAGATACATTTTAGTGGGTGTCCTGCCAAGATGTAACCTTGGCAGGTTTTGAACATTAATAAGTTTGCACTACCTGTAAAGAGATGGAACAACCTTGATTTTCAAGGTGATACCAGCATTAGTACCTGCTGTGAAGACTTCTACCTTTTCAATTGCATTATCTTCTCTCTTTATGTCTTGTAAGAAGGTGCCCACAGTTGTTAGCATTGGCTTGACAGTAAACTGGCAACGTTCTTTTCTTGAAGGTAATGTAAGTGTTATCACAGGCAGACCATGTTTATAATGAACAGTTACTTCTGCAAAAAGAAAAAGGGAGAAAGATATGTATATTTATGTTGTGTGTGGATGTACACATGCATACACAGATACATACTTTTGTATACCAGTTAAGGCATACCTTGAGAAAATTGGGAACTTCAGGACATCTTCTTGTGTGCCATTGATAAATTATCTATGAGCTCTCAGTGAAACAGTAATATCCAATAATTTAAGACTCAAATTGAGCTCAACTTCTGGTGACTACATGATGCATCAAGTAATTTTCTTGGCAACAATATAGAAATGTCTTGCTAGTGCTTTCTTCCACAATATTTTTTCAACTTCCCAGACTATCATACAGCCTAGTAGTTTTCCATCCAAGTACTAAACAAATCTTACTCTTAGCTTAACTTTCTTTCAGGTAAGTGTTGTCATATGACATGGATGCAAGTAATGACATCATTCTGGAAGCAGATAAATCTAAATTACAGGATATGGGAAATGAATGTTCAAGCTGTAATCCACAGGTGTTTGCAGGAAAGAAGTATCTGTGGAAGGAGAGAAGGCTGAATTTTAACCCAGCTAGAATTTATGCTGGATTTAGGCCTTCATGCTAGGATAAAGTGGACTCTAAACAGACCTAGGATTTAAAGGAGGCAGAACCTGACAGCTTTTAAAACTATCAGTCTCAAGGCAGTACTAGTTTTTGCCGTACAAGCTTACAGACCTCCAATTACAGCACCATAAACTGTTCATTGTATTCAAGAGATATGCATACCTTAGTATAAAAAGGTAAGAGCCTCTCATGAAAAATGAGGAAGGCACAAGGATGTTATTCCAGAAAGCAGTGAATATTTCAGAGCCAACATAAAATCTGCAGGATTCAAACTGCTTAAAATAAAACAGGAATATTTGGGGTATGCACCTTGAAATTAGTACTATTGGGATATTTGATAGGAAAATAGCAATTAGTTAGAAACCATACCATCAGATGGCACTAGAGTACTATACAGGGCTCTTCTGTGGTGCCTCAAATTTCCAGTTTGTCTCACGCACAGCATCTGGCAAAGAAGATTGATTCAGATATCAAGGTGTTCAGCTGAATACCTTCCCAATCATTCTGTTTTCTCCCATGGAACCCACTGTATGGTTCAGAAGACCAGATATTTATTGAAGATTCCCATTTTAGAACTAAGTTTTAATAAAGGAAAGTGGGTTATTGTGCTGTTGTTGTAATCAGCTACGCCACATATCTCCTGAGAGCCAAAGGCCTTGGGCCACATTTACCCATTAGATTGCAAAGATTTCTAAAAACGTCATATAAAAGAAACCATTTTCTGATGAGAAAAACGACAACCTGAGTCTGCATAATGAAAGGACAAAATTCTTGCACATAACTTAAAATAGAAATTTACTACTCAGTTTGTTTGTTTTTAAAACAGCTAAATTCTCCACAGCAAAGCAAATTAAGTCCACCTTTTTCCTGATTAATAGATATTCTTCTTTTAGTGGCAAAAAATCAGGAGCCTGGCAGCACCTTTTCCAACAAGTTTTATTAAAGAGTATTAACTTTCATGAGCTGCAGATCACTTCATCTGACACTCACCTATGCCTTTTAATATATTTTTTTAAAAAAACAGAAATGGGGCTTCCAGACTCCTGATTTTTTGCCACCGTAGACTAACATGGCTCTCCTCCTACAATGTCTTACTTTAGTGTGAGTTTTCTGCTTTGGTGTCAGTATCCAATCTCCTGGGTTTACAGTATGTTGTCAAATTCTAGTATAGGTTTGTTTCATTTCATGCTTAGGTTTTTAGCATCTTTTCAAGCAATAATCTGTTTTCTAAGTAAGGAATGTAATAAGCTCATTTGCTTTATGTAATTCCCATCTGTTTTATACAACTGACCAGAGAACTTGCAAGGGTTAAACTTATCTATTGCTTGTGAAGTAACTATTGTGCATAAATGTATATACCACAATTACTTATTCATTATCTTGAATTTATTTATCAAATTTGTCATCGCCCACTCCTCCCATCATAATTTGATTTATACCACCAGCCTCAAAGAAAAAGCACAGCATTTGAAAGGTATACTGGTCTATGACTGAAATAAAATTGATTGATTGGATGCTAACATGGAATCCAAACAAGAAACTCTGTTTTATAATTTAGACAGTGTCATCCCAACTACTGTTAATGGAAAATGCTGCTTGGAATACAGGGAATCTGCAGGTTTGTAGAGGTTGGAATAACTGGTGAACAGTGTCAGTGCTTGTTCATACAACTATATCTAATATACTGCTTTATCCTATATGCTAATTGCAATGTTTTCCATAAAACACACACTAAGATTAAGGAAAGATGAAGATGGAAATGTTTATTATTTTCCTTAGAGGAAATAATTTACTTTTACTTTTTCTACTGCTCACACTTGCATAGGTGTTCACACAGACACACAGATACACACACACACACAGATACACACACACTTTCCAGAAGGCTTACCACCTCTAAAATTGCAGGATGAAAAAGGAGTATCTTTTAATTGAATTAACAGCCTATAAAATAAGGTACTCACATTAATTGACCCCCACCTGCACATACGAACCTTTCCTTCACACACAGAAACTATTTTTACATACAGAATCATACAAATTTACACACCTATTCCCCTCTTTCTATGTATATAAAGGTAGGCAGGCGAGAGATTAGGAAAGGGATGAGGAGGAGGGAAGGAATGGAACCGGACAGGGATGGAAAGAAAAATGGAAATACCTGTTTAGGGATTACAAAAAGTGTTAAATTTACCAGGCAATCAGACTCTCCTAAGCCATAGCTAACCTTCAGGGTAATCTTCAAAGATACCCACTTTTTGCAGCAACTAGATTTCCACTCCTTTGCACCTCTTGCAAATCCTTTGTTTTTAACAGCTTCTATTCTTACCAACGATTTAATTCTCTCAATTCTCTGATTATTATGGTAGTACACAGTCCCAGGATGTCCAAAGATCTGTCAATTCCCTACAGAGTGAGGATGGAGATTAAAACAAAAATGGCTCGAGTATATGCATGGAGTGAATTGAATTCTCCATCTCCAATTTAGTTTCAGTTGTCTACACTGCACAGGAAAGGTTTTACTTCTTATCAGAAAAAGCCTCGGGGGGGGGGGGGGTGAACCCTAACCAGAAAAAAAATGTTGGTTTTTTTTTGCAAAGAAAGCACGGTAACTGTGCTGGATGAGCAACTCCCACTCAGCCTTGATTCCACACCAAATATCCAAAGTTTGCTTCTTGATTTACCCCCACAATATTACATTTGGTCCATATTGCAACCAATAATTAGCGTTTTACATTTCATGCTGAGATTATTAGCATAATCCTTTTATGACTCAGGAAATGAAAACAATCAGAGCATTACAATTTAATTAAATTTCACAGCTGACTTACCTTCAGCACTGCAAATTCAAAACTTAAAAAAAAAAACCCAACCAACTGGTTGAACTGGCAGCAACACCACAAATACAGGATTCTATCAGCAGTAAAATTTATGAGCAGAATAAAGCGTTAAGCACAACCTCAGGGTAAAGGTTCCTACAAATGTTCAGATAATGTGATTTAATTATAACAGAACTTTGACTTCAGAACTACCATTGCTTTAAATGGTTCACTGCCCTATACTCTTCTTATTCACTGGGATGAATTTATACCCAAATTTGATTTTAAACATAAAAACTGGAGTTGATTGCCTCCCAAGGAAAAAAAAAAGGATGTAATTTTATAGCATGAGTATTTTACCCATAGGGAATTAAAAAAAAACTGCACTAAAGAAGCCTGATCACTTCCAGTTGTTGTGGCTCATAGCTATAATAAAAATTAAAAATGACATATATAAACCTGAGTGAGTCAAAATTTGAATATTTAAAAAGCAAACTAGTGCCTGAATTTGAAGCTCCCTTTAAATCAAGGTCCAACCAAAACATCTGTCCTGTACTCCACCCTTTCAAATAGGCTCTGATGAATATTAGATGCAGAATCGGAACTGTACCTTATTTTAATAAAGAACCCAAGTAATGTATCATGAAGGATGCAGAAAACCACATCCACACACTGCTTGTCCTATTTCAAATGTATGTTCTTGGCTGGCAAAGGTAAATCTGCTCTAACACAGAAGCCACTCAAGGATATATATTACAAGGAGTCGTTCATTACAGGTAGTCCTTGCTTAATGACCATTTGTTTAGCGATGGTTTAGATGTACGACAGTGCCAAAAAACCTGACGTACAACCGGTCCTTGCACTTATGACTGTTGCAGCATCCTGTGGTCATGTGATTGCCATTTTTGACCTTCCCAGCTGGCTTCTGGCAAACAAAATCAGTGGGGAATCACGATTCGCTTAACAATTAAATGGTTAACTAACAACTGCTGCAAAAATGGTCGTAAAATTGGGTCAATTCACTTAATGACCACATTGCTTAACAACTGAAATTCTGGTCCCAATTGGGTCCTTAAGTGAGGACTACCTGTAGATGCACAGAATAGCTAGAATGGAGCTGCAGCTCAAAAAATCTTGTCTTTTAATAAAATTTATAATCCAGAAAAGGTGCTACTAGACTCCTTCTGATTCTTTTTGCCATCATAGACTCAAACAGCTCTCCTTCTGCAATGTCAAGCATATATAGTGGTATCTCCCACAGTATGAGATTCTGATATGCTCTTTGATAGTTGGGTTACTGTTATTATGTGAGTTATTATCCAAGCTTGAGGAGGGTCATTTCCTTCTGCTGATCTACTGAAGTGCTTTGAGCAGATCAAAAGACAAGTCTAAACTTCTCCTCTCCTCTGGACCAACTTGTTGAAGTCTAAAAGTTGTGCGGTATCAAGTTACTTAGAGCATATCTGCAAACTGAAACAATCATGTTACTCTCTATACCAGTGTTTCTCAACTGTGGCAACTTGAAGTTGGGTGGACATCCAAGCTGGCTGGGGAATTCTGGTAGTTGAAGTCCACCCTTCTTCAAGATGCCGAAGTTGAGAAACACTGCTCTATAAATTGAAGCTTCACAGAGGGGAGGGACTTAATGTTTTCATGCTATGCTTCTGGAGCACTTGGAAAACCTTGGAGGTGCAGCCTAAGCATGCTCTTTATTCTTCTTAACTTTAAAAGTAGAACCAATATGCAATATGCAGGTGACCAGCTCTTTTTCCCCCTAAGTAATTTTGTGGTACTCTAATTTAGTCTGAGATCACCCCACATGACAGGAAAGTTTAAACTTTGGTAACATAACTGCTTGCTTCATGAAATTTTCATCTCCTGGGTTAGGGTCTCCTTCAAAATGTGCATAGGGAGGATGAAATTTAGGAAGCAAGAGGCTAGAAGAAAAGTTCAAACCTCTCCCCTCCTCACAACCAAAACCATATTCTCAATCCAGAGCTGGATCCTGCACTCTCAGGACATGTAATAATATAGTTACATGTTAAACGTTAACCACAAATTATAGTTTGATTTTGAGAAAATATGCCTCAAACTTCCTATCATTCATCTTCACTCTATCACCCCAGATATCACCTGTTTCTTGCGGTCTGTCAGGCCCAACCCAAGAATAACAAGGAATCAGTCCAGCCAAACTTCAGTTCTTTATTCGCTTTCACCGGATAGACAGACTCTTGCCAGACTAAACCCACTCTAACCTAACCTGGGAGGGTCTAGGGCATGGCTACTCTGAACCTCTTCCTCTTCTCATGGTCCTGCTCTGGGCTGTGTTGTCTTTTGTCTCACCCCCCTCCTTGGAATGATCTCCCTCCTTCCTGAGAACCAGCTGCATTACTGTAGTCCATCACATCACCTCCCCCCTTGTAGACACATTCCATCACACTGTCATTGGTTCTTTTCTTCACTGTACCCAAACAGACTGACCCAGACTCAAAAGAGCCACAAAAGCACTGGACCCTGGACAGGTGGGTTTTTTTATATCTCCCTATAAGGAGTGGGGAGATGTTTTATTTTGAAAAAAACAAGATATAAAAGTGAAATGTGAATCTTACAAATCACAAATGTGTTTTCTATTGCCACTATCCTATATTCTATTCTATTGCTATTATTTCTATAGTATAATTACTATGCTAATTGTTGCCATAACAATTACTATTTATTTATTATTTGAATTTCTATCACCGCCCATCTCCCCCCAAACAGGGGACGATACTCTATTATATTACTATTCAATTACTATTACAATATTTCCTCTATACTATACTCTGTAATATAACTATTCTATTATTATTACAACATTTCCTCTTTACTATTACTATGCTACACTTTATAGTACGATTAGCAATGTTTTCTTCTAACAAATCCTGTTTTGCCTTCTGCCTTCATTCCTCTCTCTCTGGGATTTCTTCTGCTTTTTTCTTCTCTGTTAATGGCCAGCACGTAGAGTACTTGCACCTTTCCATGTTGTGCTGTGCTTTGCCTCTGTACTTCTTGTTCCTCTACACCATCCACTCCCTTTGAAGCAACACCACCTTCTTTTGTTGGGCTGCTTTTCTCTGTCTGCTGGTGGCTGCAGAGCTTCCAAAGCACACACCACCTCTCACACCTGTGTCAAGGTTGCAGCTTTACTGGCAACACTGCTGGGCTCACACTGGGGAAAAGGCTCAAATGGGAGGGGAAGAAGGCAGCACAGGTCCCTGCAATTTTGCTAAGCAGGCTGCTCTTCCCTACTTACCAGTTTTTCTAAGCTAAGGAAGTCCCATGTACCTAGTTTAGGGAAATTCTTCTGGAATCCTTCATTATCATTCTGTTTTAACCATCTTAAATAATTTCGTACTCTTAAGCAAACATGATTTATGACTGCTGCTCACCCCCTCATTTCATTTCACTTACAAACAAGTTAAAAAGAAACAGTCCAATCATCATCTCACTTAACCTGGCTACAGTGTTAGTAGCCATGTTTGATTAATAAGGAAAAAGCTACTAAGTGATGAGATTGTACATGCCATTACATAGCATCAAAAAAAGTTGTTGATTAAAAAAGCAATGCAATAGACTGGGCAGCTTTCAAAATTCAGCATTATCAATGTACATATATAAAAAGTTATCTTGGTAACTGAAACTATCAACAGCGCTTCAAAATGGTTTTGTCAATTTTTATTTATCACCCAACTCAATTTTTAAGTCTAACTGCTATAAGCACTTGCCTCTCTTCATCCTCTTAATAAGAAAAAATCAATCCTTAGCTTCAAGTTAAATGACACTGACAAGGAATCGAATAACAGAACTAAATCCTGCTGCCCTTACACACCATCTGTCATGAGTGCCGTTGAGCTGAAGACATCAGCGCAATGGCACACATGACAATAGCAAGGAAACAGGGGAAGGGGCTCAAGATAAGTAGCCATCAACTCACAAAGACTGAAGGACAAGAAACAATGGCTAAACGGATCGCGAGGCACACCCAAACTGTTAGCGCTAACGCAACGGAGATCGCCCAGCTGACAGCAATCACCGGAGGAATAGAGAAACCGATGATGGGCGATCCCGGAACGCCAGCGGGGCCTCGCAACCCCTCACCTACCGGCAGGACAACGTGTTGGACAAAGGGGGGTGACGTAACCGCGAGTGAGGGGGCGCTGACCGGCGCGGGGTATTTAAACCCCGCACCGGCGCGCTCCTGTCACTCTCAGCTTTTTTCCTATACTGTACCTACACTGTGAATAAATCAGAGCCTGTTCCACAGAACCAGTGTCTGAGAATTATTCAGAGGTAGGCAGCGCATGACATAAAGCTGAGAGTCATAAACTCAGCCTCGCCGAGCCCCACCGGACAACAACGAGCCGCGGGAGGAGTAGACGGCGAGAAGACCAGGAAGATGAGGCCGGCGCGACGCGGACAAGGAGGGCGAGCCGCACGGCAAGAAGCAGAGGAGGACCGACCGAGGCCAGAGGCACCGCGGACTCCCGGAGCCATGGACGCCCACCCGACCCAACCCGAACCTCAGCTCCAACCCCAAGGGGAGATGGCGACGGAGGCAACCCGACCACGGGAGGGAGCAACATACCTTCCGAAACCAGCGGAGAACCCCGCGCCCCACATCGCACCCCAGCAACGGGCGTGGAGCGACAGCCCAACGGCAGTAAGCACGGAGGAGGACGATGGAGACACCCAGCAGACGGCAGAGGAAGCGGACCAACGGCCAAGAGAGACTGAACCCCACCGGCAACCCACCCCCGCCGACACACCGACAGAACCGGCCCCAGCGGCGGCGCGGATCGTGGACGAGGAAGCACGAGCTGGTCTCGCGGCCATGCAGACCCAACTGGAGGAACTCCGGACCATGCTTCAGTCGCTCATGCCCCCCGCGCCGCCCAACGACGTCCCCGCACAGGTCCGCACCCCGAGCGAAGCGCCGAACCCCCACGGGCCAAATGAAGGTCAACAGACGGCCCAGGCGGACGACACCACAGGCCGGGAAGCGAGAGGAAGGGCCGTACAAAACGCCCGGGCCCCAAAGGACTTCCCCATCTTCTTTGATGGGGTACCCCGTGAAACTGTCGTTCTTTATCACGAACGCCAGGGAGTTCATGGGGAGGCACGGACACTCCTACGACTCCGAAGCAGACAAAATCGCTGCCGTGGCGATCAAATTACAAGACCGGGCGGCGGACTGGTACGTCCAACTGTACGAGTCCAGCTCCCCCGCCCTCGCCAACTTCCCCGCCTTCATCAAGGAGATGAGAAGCTACTTCGAAGACCCACTAGCCAAAGTGAGGGCGAAGAGTGCACTCCAAAGACTTAAACAGGGCACACGCACGGTCCCAGACTACGCCCTGGAGTTCAAAGCCCTCGCGGGGAAGGTCAGCGACTGGTCCGAGACCACCCTGCTGGAAATGTTCAAAAGGGGGCTCAACCGCGACGTACTGCAATGGGCCCTCTACCGCGACGACCCAGAAACTCTACACGGGTGGATCCACCTCGCGGGGAAAGCCGAACACGCGCACCGCACCTTCCTCATGACAACTACGGAAGACGCGAACTACAGCTGCAAAAAGGTACCCGCACCACACGTGGGGACGGCCGGCCCCACATACCCAAAGAAGAAATTCAATCGGGAGCCCTGCGGGAGGTGTGGAAAACTTGGGCACAAGACGGCGGATTGCTTCGCCAACCGGTGCGCCTAAACCCACCCCGAAAGCTAGCCCCAAACCACCTAACCTGGTGCCGCCCCCTCACCGCCGAATGACCGTAGCCACAGCGACACCAGAGGAAGGCTGGGACGCCTACTGGGGGGAAGAGGACAACGTAGACCCAGACCAGCTGGCAGGAAAAGCTCCCCGCCTGCCCTGAAACGCGTTGCGAGGCAGGCGGTGGGACAGCAGCGCGGACCACCCCGACGGAACGGCGAAAGCTCCGTGATAATGGCGGCAATTAAACTCTCTGCCGGCAACGGAGCCACCACGGCCGCGGCACTAGTGGACTCGGGGTGCTCAAAAAACCTCATCCACCCCGACTTAGTCGCCAAACTCGACCTCCGCTGCTTCCCCCTCCCCACACCGCTGGCATTCCACCAGCTGGACGGCTCTACAGCGGGAGGGAAACCAGCTACGATGCAAACCGAGCCGGTCACCCTGCAAATGGGCACTCACACCGAACGCACATCGTTCGTCGTCACCCACATCGGACGGCCCATTGCAGTCCTGGGAATGCCATGGCTCGTGACAAACAACCCGCGCATCAACTGGGAGACCCGCACCTTCACATTTGGCGACGGCAAGTATCGGGCACCAGTTCCAGCGGGCAGAACCAACCCCACTGTGGGACGAGCAGAGGCGACTACACAGGACAACGCTGCTACCACAGCAGACCTACCGGAACAATACGCCGACTTCTCCGAGGTCTTCGGAGAGGCGGAAGCTGACCAACTACCCCCCCACCGCAAGACGGATTGCCGGATCGACCTGCTGCCCGACGTCCCCTTACCTAGACCGAAGATCTACTCGATGACCCCGAAGGAGATGGCAACCCTCCGGGAGTTCATCGATAAAAACCTAGACAGGGGATTCATAGAGCCAGCATGCTCACCGGTCGGAGCCCCCGTCTTATTCCGGGAGAAGAAAGACGGCACCCTACGGCTCTGCACCGACTACCAGGGCCTAAACGCGGCTTCCCTGTCCAACAAATACCCCTTACCCCTGGTGAAAGACATGCTCGCCCACCTGTCCACGGGCAAAGTCTTTTCCAAATTGGACCTTCGCGAGGCGTACTACCGCATCCGAATCAGGGAGGGGGACGAATGGAAGACTGCGTTCAACTGCCCCCTAGGCGCCTTCCAGTACAAAGTGCTGCCGTTCGGACTCGCGGGGGCCCCCGGGGTGTTTATGCAGCTCATCAATGAGGTACTGCATGAACACCTGTTCAAAGGGGTCCTTGTCTACATAGACGACGTCCTTATCTACACTAAAACGCACAAAGAACATGTGACCCTAGTCAGGCAAGTCCTCGACAAGCTCAGAAGGGCACAGCTCTATGCCAAACCTACAAAGTGCGAATTTCATAAAGCGCGCCTAGACTACCTGGGGTACCGAATCTCCGGAGACGGCATAGAAATGGACCCCGCAAAAGTCGAGGCGGTGCTGAACTGGGAACGCCCCCGCAACAGACGCCAACTCCAGAGCTTCCTCGGCTTCGCGAATTTTTACAGGTCATTCGCCCGGGGGTTCGCAGAGATAGCCCTCCCCCTAACGGACCTCCTCAAAACCAAAGGGGTGGGGGACACCCGACGCGCCAAGAACCCGGGCACAGTATTGAATTGGACTCCCGCGTGCCAGACCGCATTCAACAAGCTGAAAGCGCTGTTCACCACGGAGCCAATCCTCGCGCACCCGGATCCAGAACGGCCGTTCGTGGTCCAAGCCGACGCCTCAGACTTCTCCCTGGGGGCCATCCTACTCCAAAAGGACCCCACGGGACTCCTGAAACCATGCGCCTACCTGTCGAGGAAATTTTCCGAGACAGAAAGGCGATGGCACGTCTGGGAGAAAGAAGCCTTCGCGGTAAAATCGGCGCTAGAAACATGGTGACATCTACTCGAGGGAGCCACCCAACCATTCGAGGTCTGGACCGACCACCGGAACCTCGAGGCCCTCCGAACGCCCAGACGCCTTAGCCCAAAACAGGTCCGATGGGCCCAATTCTTCAGCCACTTTAATTCCAGCTGAAGTTCATGCCGGGCAAAAAGAACTTCCTGGCTGACGCCCTCTCCCGACTGCCCCAGGACGAAGAACCCGCCCCAGACACCATTGGGACGGTCCTATCCGCCTCGCAACTGGGGATGGCCGTGACCACCCGAAGCGGCGCCCGGAGGCAGCTCGACTCTATGGCGCAGCCGACGGCGGGACAACCTGCGGCCAGACGAAGCCAACCGCAACTACCAGGGGGAATACGCACGGACCTCGCCGCCGCCCTCAAAACCGACCCCTGGTTCCTGGCAAACCCCGACAAGGTAACGATGGCACAGGACCTGGCATGGGGGGAAGGCAGAATCTATGTCCCGGACTCGCAACGCCAAGCGATCTTGCATAGGTCACACGACGCCAAGCAAGCGGGACACTTTGGGTTCCTCAAGACCCTACACCTAACAAGGCGTCAATTCTGGTGGCCCGCGCTCAGACGAGACGTGAAAGCATACGTAGCGTCCTGCCCAACGTGTGCTAGGGCCAAACGGGCACCAGGCAAACCCGCGGGGCTATTACAACGGGTGGCAGAACCCTCCCGCCCATGGGAGGAAATCTCTATGGATTTTATAGTGGACCTCCCACCCAGCCAGAAGAAAACGGCCATTTGGGTGGTGAAGGATTACTTCTCGAAACAGGCCCACTTCATCCCCTGCACATTGGTCCCGTCCGCACAACAACTAGCCAAACTCTTCCTCATCCACGTGTACAGGTTACACGGATGTCCCGCACGTGTGGTGACCGACAGGGGCACACAGTTCACCTCTAAATTCTGGCGGGCCTTCCTAAAGCTGACAGGGACCCAACAGGCCCTATCCACTGCCTGGCACCCCCAGACGGACGGAGCCACAGAGGTCCTTAATGCCACCCTAGAGCAATTCATACGCTCATACACCAACTATCATCAAGACGACTGGGCCGAACTGCTCCCGTTTGCCGAAGTCGCATACAACAACGCCGTCCACACGAGCACGGGGAAAACTCCGTTCGAGGTAGTCTCGGGGCGCGACTTCGTCCCCATACCGGAGCTACCACAACCCCCGGAACCCCAGGTGGACGCTAGCGACTGGGGACGGAAGATTGCGGAATCGTGGCCAATAATCACGGCAGCGCTGAAGGATGCACAGGCGGCCTACAAAGAGCAGGCCGACAAGCACCGGCGCCAACAACCGACATTCCAGGCGGGGGATATGGTCTACCTATCCACCAAATTTCTAAAGTCACCCCAACCCTCGAAAAAACTGGGGCCTAAGTACATCGGGCCGTTCCGAGTCACGCAAATAGTGAACCCGGTGGCAATACGCTTGGACCTGCCACACAACCTACGGAGACTCCACCCGGTGTTCCACACCAGCCTCCTGAAACCGGCAACCACCTCACGATGGCACCCAAGTACGCCACAGCCCTCACCGGTGATGATCGACGGGCAACATCACTTCGACGTAAGGGACATACTCGACTCTCGCAGGCAACGGGGAACTTTACACTATTTGGTCAGGTGGAAACACTTCCCCCACCCAGAATGGGTGGCGGCGCACAACGTTAACGCGCCTGACCTGACCCGGGCTTTTCACCGGGCATACCCCGACAAGCCAAAACCAAGGCTAGCAAGCCGTCACCTGCAAAACCCCTCCCCCGCGGGGCCCCCCGCCTACCGTGCCCCAAGGGAAAGGGCCCCCCCAAGCCCGCGACTTGGGTGGACCTCCCCCCCCGGGACTCACTCCCCCCGCCCCGGGCCCACGAGGCAGTAACAAGCGTTCGCCAGCACCCTCCCCCCGCCCCGGGCCCACGGGGGAGTGGCAAGCAAGTCAACAGGGCATCCTGGGGGCAACGCCCAGGAGCACACATAACAAAGGCGACGCACTTTGAATAAAAAAGAAGGGCCCTACCTGGAGCCGATAAGCACCCGACCAGCCACGCCTCTCTCCTCGCCGAACTGAGCCAAACTAACAGGGTGTGGCCGGAGCATGCGCACGCCAGGGTGTGACCTGGGCATGCGCACTAGGACACACCCTAGGAAAGCACGTGGCAGAGGGCGGAACAAAGGGAGGGGCGAAAAACACTCCGGCGGGAATTTTTTAAAAAAAAGTTACTTTGACAGCTCCCCTGGAAAAAAAAAAAAAAACCAGAAAACCGGGGGGGGGGGCACTATTCGGACAGGGGGCAGTATGTCATGAGTGCCGTTGAGCTGAAGACATCAGCGCAATGGCACACATGACAATAGCAAGGAAACAGGGGAAGGGGCTCAAGATAAGTAGCCATCAACTCACAAAGACTGAAGGACAAGAAACAATGGCTAAACGGATCGCGAGGCACACCCAAACTGTTAGCGCTAACGCAACGGAGATCGCCCAGCTGACAGCAATCACCAGAGGAATAGAGAAACCGATGATGGGCGATCCCGGAACGCCAGCGGGGCCTCGCAACCCCTCACCTACCGGCAGGACAACGTGTTGGACAAAGGGGGGTGACGTAACCGCGAGTGAGGGGGCGCTGACCGGCGCGGGGTATTTAAACCCCGCACCGGCGCGCTCCTGTCACTCTCAGCTTTTTTCCTATACTGTACCTACACTGTGAATAAATCAGAGCCTGTTCCACAGAACCAGTGTCTGAGAATTATTCAGAGGTAGGCAGCGCATGACACCATCTTAGATTTCCAATTGCATTTATCCACCTTAAGGAACCCAGCAAGCAAAGGATCAACCTGAGGACAGATCCCATGGGCTGCACTACACAAGAAGGTCCTATAAAAAGTTATCTATATTTCACCACTATCCACATTCCTGCATGCAGAAACAGACAGTGCCTGAATGCTTTGAATAAATATGAATTGAATAAAGGGCAGAATTTGGCAAAAATTCTGATTAGTTTTCCAAGTGGCTGTCAAAGATAATAACAAACAGCTAAAATCACTGAGGATTTCTGCTTCAACAAGCCATATTCATATTCCCAGTGTGACATGTACCAGCAAATGAAAAATTACTGCTTTCTGTTTTGTTCAAAATGAGAGAGAGAGAACTTTGCTGAAATGCACACACTATGGAAAACATAAAGTAGCAGGTAATAAATAATATTCTAAAACTAGCCTGTGGAAGAAGAAAGAAATAACACATTACAAAAGAGAATGAATAAAATTAAAATACAGGAATTTTCAGAGGACTAATATATGGCAGTATAGTATCTAATACTGTAAAGAGGTTTTCAAGTGTTCATGGCTGAAATAAAGAATTTAAGTGTGATTGTCATGAGTAAGGATGGCGAGCAGGGGGCTCCCACCCAGACTGTCAAGCGCATGCGTAGCACTGAGGAACTGTTCAGCCATTCAAAGAGACACAGATCGGGACCGCCTTAACCTTTGGGGGTTATATGGCTGGGTTTTTCCCACACTTCCTCAGTTTGTTAGGATTCTTGTTAAGTACTAGTAATAAATATTAGAGACCAAGTCATTGTCTCAGTGTGTTTCCTGGTAGTTAGGACAGTGATCTTTATATTTAGTAGCTATGTGAAATTGTTTTATAGTGCACTTTTATATTGGAATTTTATTATAATTTGTTTTTTTATTATTTTGTTGTAAACCGCCCAGAGTCCGCCCGGTGGGAGGAGATGGGCGGTTTCAAATTTGATAAATAAATAAATAAAATCTCCATAATTAATTGGATTAAATAAGTATAATCTGGAACAAGGTTGTATATCATGCCCTAATGAGTATGCACATCTACTAAAATTACTGCTTCCACAGAAATAACTTTCTTTGTCTTTTGTATAACATTGTGGTACCTTAAATACTTTAAAAACCTTATTGATCATATAAATACAGATGGGTATCCAGCAGTCCCCAAGTCCCCTTTTTGTGGCCCCAGGATTCCTCTTTAATCATGACTGCTGAAAACTGAAGTCATGTTTTGGTGGAAAACAGATGAAAACAGTACTGTATGCCTAAAATAGGCATTTATTAGAATTAAAATGTCACAGGATTCTTTGCTACAATACGAGCGAAAATGGCAATAACATACCTACACCGAGCTGGGCTGTTCATGATTTGTTCTTGGGTTATAGCAGAAAGCAAATAAATGGTGCTGATTGGTATATTAATCATAGACAAGTTTCATATTTATCTGTGTGATCCTCTCTTCTTCTGAATACAACTTAGTACTCCCTTATTATTCAACAGCTAAACAAAGAAAAACTGTAATTCTACTTTAGATTGTCAACACATGAGGAACAAGATCTGAATTTGTTAAGTTACTTGTATAACCTCTGTGTATTCTACTAAATTGGGCTGTGCAATTTTGGTGGCCAAGGGCCACACTCAGTCTTTTGGCCACGTTCCAAAAGTGAAGAATAGACCGGAAGAAAAAATTCATTTCAATTACATTTACTCAAAATTAAATATAATTGAAATTATTACTCTCCAGTCATATATTTCCATATGTTTCCACTACTGCAGATATGTGTGGGCCACACAAAGTACTTTCAGGGCCATATGCTGCTTGTTTGCTTTCATGCCTGGCAGTAGCTAATACGATTTAATTTTCCACGTGTCTCTGAGTTTGAAACCTCATTGGCTATTGCTAATACAGTTTTCTACTTCTTCAGGAAAGTAAGACACAGATGACTGTTGTTTATTCTTATTTCTTTTGAGCAGCTCTTCAGTACAATCTTCTAATTTGGAGGGGAAGGAAGCTAACACCACTGTAGTTAACAGTTGGAAGAGATAGTATCTGACTGTTTTAAAGATATGAAAGGAAGACAGATAATCTGAAAACTGCTCTTCTGATAGATTCATTTCTACTAATTGTCTCAATAAGTTTTAACTGAAAAGAACATTAATTATATAAAACTGAGGAGCCATGGATTAACATAAAATATCTGAACATTTGAAAAGTACTTTCAAGAGAAGCAACCAGCATTGGTTTCCATTTATTGCTAGACATCCATGTATTTCCTGCTTCCATCTAGGCCGTACCACATATCACCTACACCCAAATCCTGTGTCTTACTGACTCCTGTTCCATAGAAAGAACGGACCTTGTTTCTTTTTTTGCCCACCAGAAAGGTTTTGCCTGCCAGTGAGTTTTGCGCACTAATGAATTACTGTACATCTACTTATTTCAGCTGTCTCACACTTTTTTCCACCAAAAGGGTTAGGGTTATCTATTGAAGGCTGACTGTTACCTCTGTGAATTTATGTACCCCCGCCGTAATCACAACAAGGATAGGATACCAAACCAATGAAATATGCGGCAGGCGAAAAGTTTTTGGACATGATTTTAACACTAATGGCAGGCAAAAGAGGACAAGAGTCAAGGGAAATGTATTGCTAAAGCTATCCAAGAAAGTGAAAAAATGGATTGACTAGGTTCATGCATCATGCTAAATTATAATATGGTTTATTTGTTTTGTGAACTCAGCTACTACGGCTTGCAAAGTAAGGTTTATGATTTAATGCAGTTCATTCAATAAATCATTGTTTAATCAAGCCATGATTTAGCACAGTATGTGAACCAAGCCAGTAACATCCAGAATATACCTACTCAGGAATATAAGCAGGCCAAGTAATGAATGCTTAGTCACCTGAAATTTTGAACAAAACCTGAAAACAAAAGTATTATCAACAATATACAAAATGTCTTTTCCTCCCTCATAGCAAGCTTTTTTTTTTTTGCCCACATCTTTCTCTGAAACAGCTGTACATCAACAAGAGGACTAGACATAAACGGGGGTCATTAAGAGATGGCTGTGGAAGACAACAGCTTGGTACCACCTTTCTGAGAGACACAAGGAAGGGTATGCAAAAAATCTCAAATTCAAAACATCCACTTCAAATACCAAACACCTACTTCAAGTATGAAATGGACTGTCTCAGTCATCTGGGAGATAATGATTGACCCAAAGTAATCCAGCAAACTGGCCTTTCCAGCTCCAGTCTGCATTAAACACTTCAGTACATCAGCTCCCAGTGTAATACTAATTGTACTAGAATTTTTGTAGCAGTTTTTGTTGGTTATGCCCTGAAAAAGCAGACCTTTCGAATAGATTTTCCTATCCTACTTTCAGTATAAATTGAATTCCCTCTCACTTCCAAACTTATAATTAAGTGGATTTCTCCTACCCAGGTTTAAAATAAATGAACTGATTCCTTTCCAGCTCCCAATGTCTCTTTTTCTCCATGAGGACGAACTCCACTAAGAGCTGCAATGCTTTTCTGTATTCCTTGGCGAACCCTGACTAGCTGACTGATCACTGAGTTTCTTTGAATGTGAAATCACAAACGTATTACTGGACACTCTGACACCCACTGAGAATAGGAACAGAGACATTAAGAGTGAAAAAGAGGAAAGAAATCTCAGAAGTAGCTGGAGCAAGAATTGCCAAAAACTGTTAAAAAAAAAAGAACAGAACAGAACAGGAATGGCAAGAAGTAGGAAAGATAATGACAGCACAGCCCTTCCTTTGTTTGTTCCAGCAGTCAATGCTAACTTACTTGTGACTTGTCACTGTGACTCTGCAGCAAATTTGGAGGGTCCCAAACCACAACAAAGGCTTTGGCTGCCATGCGAGGACACAGACTATGGATTCTGCAGCCAGGCCTTAGAGAGCCAAAAAGTAAGGTGGAACATTTCTCAATCAAATAAATAAAAGTAAGCTAAACAGCAAGCAAAATCAGTGTGATGATTTTTTCTGATCTTAGTTAAAAAAAAATCTTATTGTTGCATCAACTTAAATTTTAAAAAAAATCCCTATGGAAATTGATACGGATTTTGATGCAAATTTTTCCTATCACTGTATTTTTCAAACACATTTAGAAGAATTTGCTATGTTTCTTTCACTGATATATACATTTTATGCAGAGTTTTCCCCTAATGCACTCGTTTTTGTATGCTTCCTTTATCTAAAGGGGGACATGAAAGAGAACAAATTTCCAGCTTGTATTATAATGCTAAGGAAATTAAAATATTCCAAACATTAGCCTGTAATACTCCATATTTTGAAAATCTGATGTCATTCATTCTGTCTAACATTAGTTTTTTATTGCAGCAAACAACATAAGGAAGAAATTATTACCAGTCAGAGAACAGAACTGCACAGCACCTTCGCAGGTAAGATTACATGTTTGCCAACGGAGAAGGAAAAATAGTAAAGGATGATTTACTGCTATTTTCTTATTCTATTACAGCCTTCCCTCAAAGGTTTTTAAAGAACTGTATTTATAGGATGAGTTTATGTTCCCAGTATACACTGAGATTAATAAAAGATCATACAAAACAAACCTATGTTATATACTGCTCTAGCAAAACAGGAACTAGTAGACAGAGCTTGAAAGCTACAGACTAAAACAATCAAAGCTAATTAAATAATTCAAAGAGATATGCACATTTAAATTGTGGTTTGGCTAAATGGTAAGTAAACCAATAATTGTCCATTATTAATTAAAAACAAGGGCTGATGAAGAGACAAGATTATTTTGCTGTTCCCTCCCAACATTTTGCAGTACTATCACTTTCTCTGCCAACTAACAGCTCTTGTTTCTGCTCCACTCACCAGCATTTCATAAAGCTTGCACAAGCAAGCCCATAATCAGCACTTGGCATCCTAAGGGCAACAAGAGACCGAGTCCCAGCATGACCCATCCATCAACTTCACACTCTCCCCAGGCTATCCGCAAGGGGCATCTGCAAGCAACTCTTTCCAGTGCAACCATTCTTAAAATCATGAAATGTATTGCTCGCACAGGATATTTATGAAGAAGCTATTTGATAAATAAATAATGTTATATTATTTCTACAGGTATAGGTAACTTTTAGGGAGCCATTCTAGAAATGTGTACAGCTAGTTCTCACTTAGCGACCACTTTTTCAGTGACCGTTCGAAGTTACGATAGCACTGAACAAGGAGACTTAGAACCGGTCCTCAAAGTTCCGGCCATTGCAGAGTCCCCACAGTCATGTGATCATGATTTGGGCACTTGGCAACCAGCTTGCACTTATGATGGTTGCAGCATCCTGCAGTCACGGGACCGCCATTTGCAACCTTCCCTGCTGGCTTCCCAGAAACAAAGTCAAAGGGGAAGCTGGCAGGGAAGCTTGCAAGTTGCTCCCATAAGTTACTCCCGCTGCTTTTTCTCTCAAGCAGCCCACTACAGAGTATGAGATCCCAGGGATCTTGTACTTCATAGCGCGTGCACATGCCCACCCACAGTATCCCCACACCCACCTGCATGGTGCCCAGGCGCCGCTTCCCACTCATGCCCGCAGTCATGCAGTGCCGCTTCCCATGCCCCCCCACCCAGCTGCACCCCATAGCACTCACCCACCTGCCAGCCTGCTTGCAAAACTCCCTGGATTTGCAACTCCCTGCTGGCTTCCCCACTGACTTTGTTTGTTGGAAGCTGCAGGAAGTCACAAGTCATGGTCACATGAGGTCCTCGCTTAATGACCCGCAATTCTTGCTTAACAATGGCAACAGGGACTGCCATCACTAAGTGATGCAGTCACGTGACATCATGCTTTACGACTGCATCACTTAGCGAAATTCTGGTCCCAATTACCATCGTTAAACAAGGACTACCTGTATAAGCATATCTGCATCAATTCCCATATTTAGGTTATAAGGAAGAATCTGGATTTATCTGCTACTAATCCATGCCAGGTACATAAATAATCTGTTTAAATGGAACTTAGAACCATGTACAGCCATAAAAAAAGCAGACAGAGTGGAGCTCTGCATGAAATAATTATAATTAGGGTTTTAAAATTCAGAATTACCAGCATGTTTTTTTTTCAGAGCACAGCCAAGCTATCTCACAGATGCAATTGATTGCCACGACTAAATTACATTTGTCTGCATTCTTTCCCTATAAAACAGCTATCCGTATTTGACATTTTGATGTTTTAGCAGTACGAAGGCAATTTCCATTCATCAGTACATACTTTCTTTTCAGTTTTCAGAACAATTTCTTTATGAATTACTCCAGAATCCTCCATCAATGTCAGTCAGTCTATTCTGTATTTGCTATCATCAGTTCATTCCAAGATTTTTTCTTGATACCAATTTTCCATTTTTAGGCAACCTGTCTGTACTCTTCCTTTGTACCTAGCACTCTTTCCAGTTAATGTGATTTTTTTTTCATTTTCAGCAATTCTCTAAGCTTCTTATGTAAGTCACATTGGTTTTTCTGCTGCCCTCCATTTTTCCTACTATTGTAATGGTTTGCAATTGTACTTATCTTTTTGTTTAGGAACTTCTACCAGTCTTGAGTTACTCCTGTCATGGGATCCTACTTACCACTGTTCTGATTAAAATCTGATTAAAATTTGCTTTTTTGAAATCTGAGAAACGTGTTTGAGTCCTATGTGCTGTTTTAGCTTCCCTTGAAAGCAACTCCAGCATTACAATATTACTTTCCCCCAGTGTTCCTGGTACTGCTACTTGTTCAACTAAGTCCTCCCTACTGATAAAATCAAATCATTAACAGCTGATCTACTTGGGCTGTACCCCACCCTCTGAAGGAGAATGCTGCCAGCAAGTCAGGAATTTCCTGGAAGAGTGCTTGGCAGAATTTGTTCCTCAACAGTTGTTAGGGGAAAGTCACCCATCTCTACAACTACCTGCCTCCTTCAATCAGATGCATGTTTTATGCTAGCCAAATGTTAAAATGTATGATTCATATAATATAAATATAAATAAATATGAAAAATAATCAGAGGCATTCTATCTTGCTTCATCAGGCTTTTGCACTCTGGAATGATTCAATAACAACTTTGGTTGGTGTATGTGGATTTACCTTTTACAGGTTTCATGAATTAATTCCAGCTATACATGTAAATGGAGCAGGCAAGACTTTGCATTTAGTCCTTTCCAGTCAGCAGCACACTGTGCAAAAGAGACCATATAGTAAATAATTATGTTACTTTTCACAGAAGATGGCGCAGTAGCTGCCCAGCATGAGAAAGTAAGCAAGTGATGGAGATAGACTAGGTTTTATTTGCCATCTATTTCTATTTTTCTGACACATACACCTATCTACAGTAGTGATCTCAAAAGTGAAGCCAGTCTCGGGAGTTTCATGTAAAATAAATTTACACAAGAATAAAATCTGAGATTTTAAAAAGATGCACTTATTTCCAACTTTATGAGATTACATGTTGAAATTAACACATTTTCTTTTCAAACGTTACAAAAATCACCAAATGTCAGGTCAATGTAAGTCACTGACAATGCTGCTAACAAATAGCAGAATATCTTCAACATCTGGTATAATAAAAATGTGAAACAGGGATGTGCAACCTCCAGTTCTCAAGATCCTCCATTCTCTAGAGCTCAGGTGAAGATCCTTGGCATATGCCCCTCCATCCCTGATAATTCTGTGGACTCTCATAGCATACAAAAGGGTTGCCTGTTTTCTGTATCAAAGACACATGGAACAATCTGGTGATAGACTGGGTTTCTCGAGGCCAGTTGACTGACACCAAGGAAGTACCCCAAGAAAAAAACCTAGGTATCTCTATCCCTAGTTTAAGGATGATGATGAGATTATTTGTCAAATTAACTATTTAATTTCAAATTATGAAACCTCCCCCTCCAAATGTATTTGGTTGAGTATTTACTCATTTGGCTATTTATCAATATATACATTACTAATATAAAGCAGCTGTACTTTATGCTTGCTAGGAAACACTTAAGCATTAACCCAATTATGTTAAAGTCAATACAGATTTTTCAGTTAAGAACACTTAAGTGTTCTACTTTTTTTTTTTTAAAAAAAAAAGAGGATTTGATAACAAGAACTTCATACTTTTCAAATTGATGGCCAGATGTATCAAATTGTGAGGGATTTGGTTCCTGTAACTCTGACTCAGGTAAAGTTTCTATCAGTGGAATCCATTCAGATGTCAAGTGACAGTCTTGGCATTGGCCAAAATAACCATCAAATTCTAAAAGAGTTAACTGAACTAGAGGTGGTGATATATTGATTGGCCTGCTTGGTACTAAGATCATCATTCCATTCTTTTTTAAAGGAAAATTTATCTTAAAAAAAATCCTGACCAAATAATGAATTTATATGGAACATACCACCTAAAACAAAAATCTACATTTCTGAGTGCTAGGCTCCACCAGCAAAATCTCAGCAAAAAGTCCCAGACGCATGATTCACCTGTGTCCAACATGATCTGTAAATCTGTACCTAGTAGAAGCTGTCAATCACATGACACAGCCTGTGTGGATAAGGATCTATAAAACAGTTTCTCAAGCAGAGGATGGAAATTCCGTCTCAAACCCTAGGGCTTGACAATCCCGTTGCTTTTCTTCCTGCTATGTTTCAGCACATATTTTGCTATGTACTTCATGACCCTGAAGCTGAGTGGTTGTTGATTGGTTATATAGTCCCCATCTCTGCTCTGGAAACTGCTGACTCTTGGTGTAAATCTCACACTGACTACTGAAGGATATGTATTCAGGCTAATAAAAGAAACGCACTTTTACTAGAAGGAAAGACGTCAGAAACTAGTATTTTGAAGTAAACCAAGAATGAGTCAATAGCTGTACATCTGATACAATAAAGAAATCACATCACCTGGTTATCTTGACTTCATTCAAATGAAAAGAACAACCTGTTTGAAATTTCTACTGACCATTAATACCATGAAATCCTTTATTCGTAAGATGCACAACCAGTAAAAAAGCAAATGCTTCTCAACAAATAAAAATGTTCTTAAAAGCAACAAACTAAAATTCATATAAAAGATACTGGCTTTGTTTTGCACTCCAACAAAAAGGAGCTTTGGAAAGGATTCAAAAAAGTCTGTTCACTTGCTAATTAAAGAAGGGAGTAGCTCAGCTGTTGTATTTAACTGTAGAATTCTTTCATTCTTGTACCAAATTGTCCCATTTTCATGTACAGCTCAGTGTTTCCTCTGGAGACCCCGCAATAAGCAAGACCTGATTGTAATCTGGCTCCATCTTAATTCCCTCACTACGATTCTAAACATTTAAGCCTGTATCACTTGATTCACAGCTTGACTTGACTGAAAAGCATGATTTTCTGAAACAGACCACCAGAGCAAGGCAATTCTAGCCCCTGGTCATAAACACATTCCTTTCTTTGTTTTCAGTTCTTTTTCTCAACCACTTTATGCTACAAGCTCCACAGGAAAAAAGGGGGATTATTCACCGCAAATACCAAATAACCAAATACTGTACCAAATATTATGACTAACTGGGTTGTACGCCACTGCATGATAGCACCAGTATTTTCCAAAAACATACCCATTGTGCAATGTTTGCAGGCTTTCAGCACAACTCTGAAAACATCTGAAATGACATCTGAAATGACATTACATTTTATTTAAGTCAGATAATATGACTTGCTAATTGCAATCTTTCAAAATGAACACAACACTTTTTAAAAGGATACTCTTCTTGGTAATGCACAGAGAGGCCATATTATAAGGCCATCACATAACATAATACAGATCTGTTATTAGTAACTGTAGCATTATCTTCCTTAGATGTACCATTGCTCACCCTTCACAGTGACCATCTATATGTTGAATAATTATACTGCTTTTAGCAGACAGAATCAAATGATTTTCAAACCATGAATTTCATATTTATAATATTGCTATATTGGGCAAACCTGCCTAATCCTCAGTGCTAATATTTCATGAGTGTTTTGTTTGAAAAGTCCCTCTCCTCCAATAAAAAATACATTAACATCTACTGAGAAGCTTTATTACCATGAATTTACCTTCTTTCTTTGCATATGTTTACCTCTAGTTCTGAGAAGAGTGAATTTTTCTCCATTATCAATCTGCCCTGGGAATTATGGCTGTGGCATATAATTTTATTAAAATTAAAATTGACTAATGTTTCAGTATATTAAAAAGTGAATTAACGAGACATTTAACTTTCTTTTTTGCAAAAACAAAAGTTAATTTATGTACGACTGAGTCAGGTGTTGATTACTAAAGGTATACAATTTTTGATACAATCATTATTTTACATAGTTCTTCACTTGTCCCTCTTAGCTGCTCCATGAGAAGTATTTTCCTCTTCAAAATCTCTCCTCCAGGTCATTCGAAACAGTCAGGGAGCGTAAAGTAACAGGAATACATAAGGGATCTCTGATATTACTAAAGACAAAAACGAACATTGATTCTGCATGGACACTTCTGTTGTTCTCTTTACATGACACCTCTCTCCAAATTTAGGAAGGAGAACTTTTTGCTGTTGGGCCTGCCTTGGTGTCTCAGCCCAACCAAGCACATTTAAATATATATTTAGTTACTGTACATCTTCAGATTGTTAGCTGTGACTGAGCTAACTACATTTGGAACATTTCAGTGTGCGGAGGAATACTACTTTCTCCATGTAGCACTATCCCACATTATGTGTCCCAACTTAGGATGTGTTAAGGGAGGCAATTAGTTCGTTAAGTCTGATGAAGTCCCCAGTCTGCCTTCCTGAGACCCCCAAAGAAAAATAAGGAGGCCATTAATAGAACTATTTTAAGTATTACAGAACATTATGTAATGATACCATCATTTATGTGGTATACTTTGCTGTATACTCTGAGGAGAAGAGTGAAATACAAACTTAAATCAATAGAAGTTAAAGCCATTCTAAAAAGTTATATACATAAAGACTCTTTAGCAACACAAAGGCAGAAATATTACACATTAAAAGCCCACTGAAATAAAAAGATAACTAAATTCTAACACAATGATAATGGATTTCAAAAGTTCAGAGCCAGAGTACTACCACAGAAGAGAACCTCTCCAGAAATGCTTCTGTCACTGATCTTATTTTGGAACAGATAATACAGGAGAAAGAAGTAACTCCTTCCTAACCATTTGCTGCCTCAAATGATATATCCAGCATATTAAACTGAGTATAAAAATAAACAGGGACCCAATGAAACTGATTTAAGATCAAAGTTATATAAGAATAAGAATATCCTAAGAATATCCTTTTGCATTTGATATCATGTTGGTCTTTAATGGACCTCCAAATTAAATGGGCCATTAAAAGACCAATCTAAAATTAAAGTGCATCTAAAGAGAACATTTCCCCAATTTGCACAGTATGTTTGAATTCAATATGTACAAAATCTCCTTAAGATGATAATTTTCACATACTTTCCAACCACGTTTTATGACAAGCTAGATATTTTGGGTCAAGCTGAGAAGTTAACACCAAGTTCTTGAACTGTGCTTGAAGAACCTATAAAGTCAATTCCAATACAAAAGTACTAGTGACATTTATTTATCTTTTTATTTATTTAGCAATAGTTTTAGACAGACTCAATCCATGGAAACTGAGCACGGTGTACAACAAAGAAAAATACCAACAGAACAAAATAACCAACAATGCAATCAATAATAAAATAATATGCTAAAATAAAGTTACTTAAACAATGATGAAAAAACCACAGAAACAGGCTCAAACTATCATCTGAAATTCTGAACAAATTTTACTCTAGTTTCTATACAAAAGCCAAACTTTAGTTGAGAAATGAAACAAACACCGTAAAAAATTCAGATAAACAGAAATTATGCTTGTAGTATTAAATAACCTTTAAAGTTATTCTATTAGTTGCCTGAAATGACTTTCATTACCAGAAAAAGCTCCCTTTTGAAGAATACTGCTGCTATAAATACTAAAAGAATTGGAAATGTCTGTGACAAAATCTCATTTGGTGCCGGGTTTCTTGATTTTCACAAAGCCATAATTAACTGTGGATGAACTCTATTGCCAAGGCCGCGGTGAATCTCTGCACGCATGAGTTCCTCTGTTTCAGCTCTCTGCAGCCTGATTACGATGTGCCCACCATACAGTATTTATGCTTTTGTTACCCTGAAGTAAAGCTTTATTCCCAAATTAAGTTCCCCAAATCAACCAACTTAATTGCAATATAAACTTCAAAGGATTTTTGAAAGTAGCGTACACTTCAAGGAAGTCGTGACCAAATTAGACAGACCAACAAGAACTAACAATGATATCAGAATCCATAAAACAAAAATACAGATAAGGTCAAAATGGCAGGCCATGGCATGGAATGACCAAACAAGTAACCGTGTCAAATGTGGGTCTGCAGAGGTCCACCAGATGGTCCACTGCAGCCTCCCCACATTCATGGTCCAGTGCTCATTTGCTGCCTGAGTCTGGCCACCTCATGAGTCAGCTAGCAAGAGCTCACTCACCACTTTGGCCCTGCTTTCCTACAGGGACTGGCAGTCACCTGGTCAGAGTCCATCTGTCGCTTCAATCCCCACGTGTCCCAAGAGTCAGCAAACTGGTACTCTAAAGTGTGTGATAATTGAAACAGCAACATAAGCATGAACTTTCAGAAACCTAACAACAGGGGCTGAGCAAAGTTACTGGCTGTGAGTCCACATGTGTTATGCTAAGTGGAATTGTGATCTCACGCAGTTTACATTTATACAATGTAAATATGAATTATAACAATAAGCATCTAAAACTGGGATTTCATTGGGCTGGAATTCCACTCACTCCACTCTCCAGCATTCAAAGATTTCTGCTGAAGAATATTCTTTACTAGCAAGCTTTTGCTAGGCAGTGTTATTATGACATATATTATGATATAATTCAAATGTTAATTAGTTGATTTTGGAGGTTTGGGTAAAAAAAATAATTTTAAGAGGCCTTCTAAAATGAACTGGTGGGGGAAGGCAAATGCAACCATAAGCATTATCTTATTCACAAAAAGGTGAACCTCCATGCTGTTAAAAATGAAAACATGTAGGGATCCTTATTAAATTGGGTGGTCTCACATTTTCTGAATGTTTTTTAGTAGTTCATGATTCAGAAATGTTGAGAAATTCTGTCACAGGAAAAGAATAAAACAGAGCCATTAAATCAAAGCGAGCTGCTATACTTTTCAATGAAATATTAATTACTTACAATTGCATTAAATGTCAAGATCATGATATATGCTTTCAAATGTAGAAGTACTATGTGGTAAATGATATTGTTTGGCTATTGATTAGTCTTACCATATTTATTCATGTAGAAATATCACTATTCTGATTTTTAAGAACTACTCTTTTTTTGGAATAAACAGCAAAAGGGTGATTAAAACTTTGATTTTAGGAAGTTACAAACAGACTAAGGGTCCAGATAAATTTGAAATAAGATTTTGGAATTAATTATGAAGAATCCTTCCAGTGAGAAAAAGCTTTTGTTTTGAATTCTTTATAAAAAAACGTAAGACTTTAAAAATTGGACACTAGAGGGAACAAGAAGGAACTAAAGATTACAATTAAAGGAGGACACTCAAACTCGACCTACTAATACAGAATAAAGCAAAATATTTTAACATTGTACATACTGAGGGATATTTAGGAACAATAGACCCAGAAGTTAATTTTAAGAGTGCCTGTCTATATTGTTGTTTATTCGTTTAGTCGCTTCCGACTCTTCGTGACTTCATGGACCAGCCCACGCCAGAGCTTCCTGTCGGTCGTCAACACCCCCAGCTCCCCCAGGGACGAGTCCGTCACCTCTAGAATATCATCCATCCATCTTGCCCTTGGTCGGCCCCTCTTCCTTTTGATAGTCCATATTTAAATGAAGTTTAAAAGAAGAAGAACAAGTTTTACTGGACAAGACTGAGTTTTGAAAGTGGATTCATTTAAACCTCCTAAACAACTCCCTCCCCCCAAAATAACACTTATTTAATTATTCCCTTCCTACTATTCTATACATTTCTGTCTACTATAATAAAAATCAAACTAAAAAGCACATAAATTGTCTGCCATTATACTAAATAATACAACAGTTTTAATAATGTTAATCTTAATAAACCGAAAAAAGAAAAACAATTTGAAACAATAACCTCAAATCAAATTCTTAAAACCATCCAAATAAACATTTTATATCCTAATAATCTTAATCCATATCCTTAAAAACAAATAACATCAGTGAAACCCTAAAAAGCAATCCAGATAAACATTCTTAAGCCCTTACCCCCACTTCAAAATAAACCAAAGTATTTACATATCCCCACAATGCACACAGAGCTTTTCTCTTGAAAAAATCAAACAGCCCAACTGCCCCCCTCAAAAACTCCGACTTCTCTTCAGAAAACCTCCCATACATAATGACCCCTTCTTTTTCATGGCATTTCACCAAAAAGTCAATTGTACTTATTACTTGCAGACCCCTCTCTCCGTTAAATTTCTCCAATTCCACTATCCAGTCTTCATCCAGCATCTCGACAGAAATCCCAATCTTATTCTTAGAAGAAACACTTCTATCACTGTTGAATTCCTCAATTTCATCCACTACATCTCCAACCAGATGACACATTTTAGAGCTCATATTTTCCACAATGTCCTGAATGCCTTGCATACAAACTTGATAAGAGTCAGAAAAGATCTGTTTAAAATCTTAATGGAAGTCAGAAAAAAAAATGTTTTAAATCCTCCATGTCTCACGCAGTAGATTATGGTGCCCCCTAGGAGCTTATCCAGTGAAAGTTGAAGATATCAAAGAGTTACGGAGTGTTTACATAAAGTGTAAGTGACATAGCAGACAGTTCTCAAGGGAAAGTAGAAACAGAACACTGAAGCTTTAAATCAGTTGATTCAATGTGATATCAATGCTAATATCTTCTAATTTAATACCAAATTAATATCTTCAAATGTAATACCAAAATAATAACAGGAAGACAATTGTTTACCCTCAATCCTCCTTGAAAGGATTTGAATTCCATAACTTAAGAATTTTAAAAAACAATCCCAAAAATAACGATAAGCACCAAGAGATCCCGCTTCTCCTTGCTGTAGAAAGCCTTTCTTAGGGTACGCGTACTATATATATATATATATATATTGGGTGATTTAGAAATGGGGTGGCCAGTCTTAGTGCCCCTTTAAGGCTACAACGCGGCTTGGAAAATGATTACAGCCCCGCCTCCCAGCTGGCTCTTACCAGTCGAACGCAAAACACTGTTTGTGATCTTCTGGCTACAAGCAGCCACCTGGAGGATAGATGGGGTGATTCCAGGTGTTTTCCTTTATCTGGAGAACACTCCTGGGCTTCAGAAAAACCTGCCTGAGGCCAAAAAAAATTGCCACGTTGTCAGTTCTGCCCACTAAGGCCGTGGCACAGCTGCTTAGTCCTCCATGTCCCCATTGGAAGTGATCTCTGGTAACACTGAATGGACTTTTGCTGACACCAGGACTGAAATGATGAGGCTTTATGGATCTGTTTATAGATAAGTAATGGAATATGGGAAGAAGAGATCATTTCTTGTATTTTAAGGGAAAGTGATAAGTTACTAAAACTGTTTATACTTGTTGTGATGAAGGGGAAAGTCATTTCTTAATACATTCTTTTCTTTTTCCTTACTATATTCTTATCTTTTCTTTTTTTCACTTTTTACTTTGTATTAATTTTTATTAATTGTAATGTTTAATAAAATTACTATAAAGAAATAAGAGTCAGAGGTTCACCAGGCAGAGACATTATAGAAGTTAATTCCTTGCATTATCATGAGACTGAACAACCTTTTAATTAAGTAAAATATTTATAACCTACCCATTATCCTAAGGCTCTTAGAATGGCTTATGACCCCCCCCAATACACAAAATAGTGCAATCAATAACAACAATTTAAAAAATCAAATCAATAACAACAATAGAGGCACCAATTTTTACAAGGTTCAATAGGACATGACCAGGCTAAGTCCCAAATGCAAGCATAAACCTTTAAAGTTGTTCTTACTTACAATTCCGTGTGCCTTTCAGCTTCCTATGACTTACACGCTACACCATCAAGCAAAAGGAAAAGGCATATTAATTTATTTATACAGACAGCCAGTCTAGAGCATTTAACTATCAGGGAAATATAAAAAGCAAGGCCTTCACTATCAGCTGTGCTGAGACACCGGCTTCATTCTTCTTCTCCACTATTTTTACTCTAACTGGCAATGATTAATTATTGCAGTTCCAAGATCCGACCAAATGAGCTTGTTTTCAACTTCACTCGCCTATTCCTTACTATTCAACATCAATCCTTGTTTATTTGAATTCTGTCATGCTATAGAGTTAGTGTGGAAGAAGTATTTTGGAACACAGCAGCTGTCTACAACCCATTAAAGCAGCTGCAGCTGTTCCAAAGTTGCACAGCTGCTGTGGTGAGGCTTCCATACAAGTCACACAGCCTTGGAAAAAAGCACAACTGCTTTAATGAGCCAGAGGCAGATGCTATGTTCATAGTTCAGCATGTTCCAAAGCATCTCTTCTCAATCAAATCCAAATCTGGGAAGGCTCTCTAGGCAAACCCAGCCAAATGAAAAACCTAGATAGATTTTTCATTATGCCACAGAATGAGGGCACTGCAGCAAATCCATCTCCAATTTAATGCTGCACTTGCATTGTTCCACTTCTGTACAGAACAGAAGTTTGAGGTAGCTTCAGAATGCTCTCCAATGTAGGTCCAATTTCAGCTAGTGGAAGGTAACTTTTACAGTATATAAGCTTCTTACGAAAAATACAATAGCCCAGTAACAGCACCTGCAATCATGATATCGTTATGCTGAGAAAAGTTAAGAAGTATTAATCCTTCTCAGAAGCAACAAGGAGTAGCAAATTCTGTTTCCTGATCCTTCAAATCCACAGGAGAGCTTTCCATATATACGGAAAGAGTTTTCACCAAGTATGCAATACGGCACTAGAGGAGTATTGGGGTAGACTGCAGAACCAAGCAACTTCTAGCTGTCAGACTGCCGACTAATGCTCCATGTTGGCTCCCTTCTGTATATGGTGAATTTAATCCTGTGACATTTTATAGTTCATAGTCTTAATACCATAGTCTCTGAAGGATAATTTTTACACAGCCAGAAAGACACCATCTAAACACACTCAAGATGATATTAGGGTAGCAAAAAGATTTGCAAAAGAATGAACATTTTTTCAGAGAAAAATCAAGAGTAGAAAATGCCCACCCCAAATTGTTAGCCAGAACATTCAACAGAAATATTTATTTGGCAGGCAATACATGCATGATTTTTATTTATTTATTTATTTATTTTCAGACCATTTTGCTTTTATAAATTATTTCAAAAGGTTGGGCTTCTGCAGCTAATTCCAAGGAAAGCTGAGATGGTTACAGTGTTGTTATATAATTAAAGTTACGAATAAGAAAATATTTTTCGTTTGAAATTAGCAGCATTCCTTTCTTCTAGCCAAACAAACTGTGATGGCAGTATGCCACTTTCAATTCCATTACGTTGAACAAAAAAAGCAAAAGGGGAATAGATTTTGTTGTTAGAAGTGCTGAAGCAGGCAAATCCCTTGTAACAGAAATGAGATGATCTGATTGCTTTCTTCAAATGCTGCAATATTCTGGGAAAAAAAGGGATAACTGCATCTGTTAACACACAGATGTGTTAATTTGTATTGGGCTGTCTTTTATATACCAAAAGCTGGCATTTAAAATGCTCAACAAGTATATGAACCAGATGAATTTATGCATCAGAGATGTGAAAGCCTGTATTACTTTTTGTGAAAGGAACATGAAGTCACTATAATCTTGAAAACAGATGACAAAACCTATTTCTTATCCAACACATATTAACCCATTCTTTAACTCCATTGCAGGTGGAGATAATTCAAAGTTCACTACTACCAGAAAAATACATTGTGGAAAATAAATTGTTCATTGACAGATTTGTCAAACTAAGAAATGTTGCACACAAGCCAGATTACTTTGTGACTGAGTAATATGAGTAACAAGATACACATTTTCACCTCTGAAAATAAGTAAAGACAATTTGACCACTACCCAGAAGTTAAAATATTGTTTTTAAAGGGGATTAGATGATGCAGTATAGACAACTGATTTCATATCTTGATTGGAAGTGAAATAACAAACCTAAAATGATTTGTGAGACCAGTACATCACAGACTCAGCCATGCCTAAAAAACCAGGTAAAATCCATTAGAAAATGAACTCAGTGGAGTACCAGTACGTTAGCAAAATACTAGCTGGACAGGTGTACAATGGCCTTAGCAAATTCTGGTCACAGAAGTGATTGTGCAAAGCAGCCAGAAATATCTGGAGATGTAGCCTTGATACTGTACAATTATAAGATAACACTTAGAACTTTTGAGAAACAGAAAAATGGCCCTACAGTACATCAGATTTTGAGAAGATGCCACCTGAATGGAAATACTGGGATTTATTTTCCAAACACATTATTATCCAGCAGCAGTAAGCTGGGAAATGTCAAGAACAATTGTGGCATGCTGGTATCTATAGCTGGAGTAATTTTGCCTAGAAGACTCCCCACACTCCCTCAGTTTCAAGCCTCATAAATTGCAAAGCAAAACCCCAAAGTCTGCTAGTGGCTTTTACAAGAGGTCCAGAAGTCAGAACATCTGCATGAATGCTTAAATGGCAAGGAAAGAACTTAGTTCACGTTCATCTTTTATGGCTTTTCTCCCTATTCTTATGAAAACGTGACACTGTCTTGATGGAAGTCTTGCTCAGATTTTAAATGGCAGCATTCAATGATTTTGCCGGTTAAAAGCTTTGCCAATATTAAAGGAGCTGCAGAAAAAAAAGGGGGGGGGAGTTTTAATTCCCCAATTAAATTTTACCAAATTTTAATTCTCTCTCTCGGCCATATATGGATTTCACAGTATTGAAATGTACATAATTACTTCATTAATAAGCCCTTGCCATATCATAACACTAGATACAAAAAGTTTCTGCACAGTACTAAGATACAGTTTATTTAATCATCGACAGGATAAACCAGTATTTCAAAACACAATCCATAATCTGCAAGCATAATGAATGAATTAATATCACACTAAATCATGATTTAATCCTGCTTTATTAACTTGTCCAGGATGGCTAGGCTCACAGAACATTGCTTAGAATATGTAAGTATAGATTCACTCTGTTTTAAAACAGTGTCTGAACTGATGCAGTAACAGGCCAATAAGTATTAAGATTATTTTTACTACATAAGAACAATGTACCAGATGCTCTAGACAGATTTTGCTATGACCACTATTCTAATCTTACAAGAATTAGCAACAGACATGATCTGTAATAGAAGCTTCTTACAAATTACTTTAAAAGGCACACTTGCAATAAAACCAATGTTAACTCATTAAATAAGACATTTTAAAGATGATTATACCAACAGTAGCTTTGAAATTTCCACCTATAATTGTCATATGAATGGTAAAGCTGTGGGGAAAAAATGACAATTATCTCAGACTGTAACCTACTATGGGTTTGATCCATTCTACCAGAGGAAGCAGCGCCATAGTCCCACTTAATGGAGCAGATTTGGAATAGAACTCTGGTAGGGTATTTGGGATAGGGTAGGGTTAGGGTTATTATGCTGATGGACATGACACAGTCATACTAACCATGGTTAATTTGCAGCCAATTTCAGAGTATGTACCCCCTACACCATGGAACAAATTCCTCCCTTAGTTACGGTTGAGCAAGTATCAACGCTATTAAGTTCTTAACCCAAGAATGTAAAAACATGGTTTGAAGTCTGACACCTTGGATTAACCTTCAATGGAAGAATTGGGAAAGGAAATTTCTCCACAAGTCTAAACAGGTCTCCAGTTTTTCTAACCAGTAATGCAGCATTACATTTACGTTAACAAAAGAATGAATGTATGAATGTTATCACAGCAGTTATGGAACAAAAACATAAATTGAAATAATGTGGGATGCTTGTTAATGTGCTGTACAATCTAAGTGATACTCTTGCATAGATGTATTAATATCTATATCAGTTTACATAACTCTGAAGTTAATTGTTTTGATCTCTGAAAGTCAGGAAAGCATAAAGCTGTGCAAAAATTACTTACCCCATATTTTGTTTCCACTAAAATGTGGAAAGAATTAAGAAAAGGCTATTATGTCAAAATATTGATTCTGAGCTCAACTGCACTTAAAAAAAAATCTTTTAGAACTAAAGATACAATTTCTTATTGTACTGCATTTAACAGAATATTCCATTGCCTCCTTAATATTTTTTCTTCTGAAATATCTTTTAGGCAACACTGCCTTTAGCATAAACCAAAGTTTCTCAAGCTTGTTGTGCTAGGACCCCATAAATGAATTCCTTTGAGTATACTTCTTCATTTCTCTTTGCTTTTGGTACCTAGTTTTATACCAATATTTTTAGTATTATTTTCTAAATTTCCCAGCAAAACATCTGTAGGCACTGTACTGCATAACCCAGCTTTCCCACATGACGCTAACCAGATTTTTTTGGACTACAACTGATTATCATGGCCCCATTAACTTAACTAATCATGACAAATCTCAAAGGATGCGCCTCCGTCTCTCAAAAAGTATAAACTTTACAGCAGAAGTGAAGAATCCCTCTATTTGTATTTATTGATTACATGTTTATACCATTGACTTCCATATGACTCATGGCTGTTGGCAGTGTATATTAACGCCCCCCCCAATACACTAACATTATAATTACTACAAACAAAAAATTATAAATATTACATTCACATATTTAAACATGAAGAGCTCTAGAAAATAACTTGGTCTTAAAGTCTTCCTGAATTTCAGGGGAGAAGAGACCATCCAGATCTCTGGAGTATTCTATCTGAAGCAGATGTCCAACAGTTATCTGACAGCCAAATTCTGTAGGGCTTTATAGGTCAAAACCAACACTTTGAACTCTACTCAGAAATCCACTGGTAGCCACTGCAGACCTACAGCCCTTGTGTTAAGTGCATGTTGTGGCTCTCACTCACCACCCAAGGCAGATTGCTGCATTTTACAACAACTACAGCATCCAGGTAGTCTTCGAAGGCAGCCTCATGTAAAGCACACTGCAGTTATCAACGTACTCTTCCAGCAGCTTGACTCAGCATACGCAATAGTGAAAGATGCTGGGGTACCTCTGAAAGGCAACATTCCCCATTCTTTCTTTGCCAGTCCTACTACCCCCTTTGTTACTCATCTATGTGATGGGCTTGAAGGAAGGGAGAACCAATACAGCATAAAATCTTCCTATGCAAATGAATGGTAATGCATCAGGATTTCATATGCCAGTACTTTGTGGATTTGCCCAATACCTTATGACTTAAAGTAACAAACTGATATTGCTTCTTCACAGGCTGAGTTTGCACAATATGCTTAGCCAAACAAGACCAATTAGCGAATGTGGTAGGCATGCACCCATTCTTCACATCTTTCTTAATGATTAAGTTTACAATGTCATCTAACATATAAATAAGGTTTATCATGTGATGGGGTAAAATGGTAATGCACGCATACTTGCTATCCAGCCTTCTGGGTTTAGCACATCAAACATTGCCATAACCAGGAGTCCATTATTGTTTTCACTTCCTCAAAGGCAAGATCTATATTAAATTGGAAATTATGATTGACCTAACATATAAAATAGCAAAGTATCCAAGAACTGAAATAGGGTTAGATTTCTTCAGAAGTCCTAAATGTATCATTACATCATTATTACTAAGGGTGTATGGTCACTTCAAAATGAGCAGCAGTTGTGAGAACTGTTTAATATGGTCTGCAGCTATCTAACAATTGGGAGCGGAGTCTGACTTTCTTTCAAAAACCTGACAAACCTTGTTTGGTATGGTTAGAAACATCTTCATTTAATACTTAAACATGGCAAATAATATTTCCAAAGGTACCAAAATCTGTTTAACTGCATTTCTCTCCAAACTGAGAGTATTGTAAAACGGAAGTGGTGATGTGTGGCAAGCTATTGAGTAGGAAAATAAATTTAAAGAAATTTCACAAAACAATAGCACACAATCATTTCTGTAACCTGTTACACAGGAAAGGAAGTCAAATCTAATCATCCAAGCTTTACAGATTTCTGCTTATTGGTTCTGGAATGCCTGAAGCTGTATCATTCTTTTAAACGACATCTATACGTGTACTTCATTTCAAAATTCATGTTTATACAGCACTTGTGAGAAAAATGTAAAAATGACAAAAATATAGCTTAGACCTGGTGAAGATCATGCCTTAGCCAGTCCACCTTCCAATTCAGTATCTGCATACTGAAATATTTGAAATCTAGCACAATTTGAAAAAGGGGTTGCTAAGTTTGTACCAGACTAGAAGAGTACATTATCAACATTATTATGAGAAAGACTTCAGAAGTTTTTCCATAGACCAACATGGGTATCTTTGGTTCTATAGGGTTTTAGTAGCTGTTGGGGATATTTGCTAGTGATTTAAGAATTTACAGCGACAAGTTTATGTTTCAATTGCAGGATCAAAAACCAACCACAATTTTCTTTTATACATGTTGCAGATCTGTATACTATCACATCAGCACAATAGCCAGTATTAAGCACCTGGATGCAGCCCAACCTACTGCAAATATATATAACAAGACGATAGCCATCCCAGAGGTCCTCAAATGGAATAAAGCTAGACAATAAAAATGTATTGGATCAGAATTGCTTTAATAGTTACAAACTGCATTTTCAATGCCAATTGAAACAGATCTATAAAGAATACATGAGAACCCAGCCTCCGTGGTTGTAAACCATAGCGTACGGATTCATTATCTGTCAACCAAACCCCTATGTTTTATTTAACATACCATGGTTAAAGAGAGTGGCTTAGTGCAGTGTGTAAACACAGCACTATCTGTGATTCATTTATCTGTATAAGGAGTCAGCAAGCTTTTCAGGCATTGGCAGTGGTACCAGTATGCTCTGCCTTTTTCAATTTTTAGAAATTGCCTGAACCCTTACAAGGGCCTCGTCCCTGAAATCTCACATGAGCTCACACAAGAACATAATAGTAATTTTGGAGATATGTCAGTACAGGTGCTATATGGCTGACTGCTGACCTCTAAGCTTTAACTCAGGAATGGGCAGAAGGTAATTCTGTTTTCTGAGTTATCTGCAGTAGATTGTCATGAATTTGGGTCTCCCAATCATTTAACTATTGAAATAACAAATAACTAAGAGCCAGTTTGGTCTAGTGGTCAAGGCAATGGGCTAGAAACGGTGACTGTGAGTTCTAGTCCTGCCTTAGGCATGAAAGCCTGCTGGGTGACCTTGGGCCAGTCACTCTCTCTCACTCCAACTCATCTCACAGGGTTGTTGTTGTTCTGGGGGAAAGAGGAGGAGGAAGGCATATTAGGTATGTTCGCCACCTTGTGTTATTTATAAAAATAATGAAGGCAGGATAGTAAATAAATAAAATAAACTTCCCTCCCCAAATGATGCTATCCAAAAGACAATGATAACTGGAAGATCTGATTTATGTGCAAAAGTTCTCTGGCTACCATTTAGTTCTTATATTCAAAACAAATTCTCACACATTTCCCATCTCAAACTGGGAGGAAATTCTGCTGTCTATTTTCAGCAGTTGCAGTCAAAGGGGGTTTAGAGGGTTGCAAAAAGGAGGTTGGGGGGCCCTGGGAATGCAGGTTGCTCATCCCAGTAATAAAACTACAAGCCAATTGGCCAATCATAAAGTCTGCCCAGCCCATTCTACTCTTACATGATTACTGAACTACTTAATACTAACAGAAAATGAAGTAGAAACCTACATGGATGATAAACTGTTATGATAGGTTCCAGTTCATATCACATAATCATGTATCCCAAGAATGCTGGATATATAAGATCTAGGATTAATGTTAACAAGATTAACCTTTTTATACTAGCTAAAAGTCTTCTGTAATAGCTAGAAGGTTTCACTAGGAGCCCCACATGTTTGAGTTTATAAAATGTTATTTACAGGATTCATTTTCATGATTTTTTGCAATATTGTGGATAGATATTTTGAGCCAAAGATTAGGTTTTGATGCTGCTTACTTTCATTCCTATTTTCCCCAAACAATGCAGTAACTTTAGCCAAACGCATTTGTTCCTAAAATGCCCACAGACTCACAGAGAGAGAATTCCTATTAGCCTGTATAAAAGTTTGTCAAGATCTATCTCTAAAATTGTTGATAGTGAACTTCTGTTGATGAGCCGAGAAGCAGCTGGGTTTCAAAAGCATGTAGCATTGTGCTGGAAAAATGTGTTAATTTGGATAGTGGATACTCTTATCATTACAGCATTTTGTTCTGATTTTCCTCACAGTGCTCTTCAACTGAAATAATTGGTCCCTTCTAGTAAATGTTATAAGATTTCTAACTGTTCTGGGGCCAAATTAACAATGAGATCTTTTAGAAGTTTAGGCAGAGCTACAGATTAAAATGATAGTCAAATGTAATCTACATTTCTTCATGATTCAGTCTGTTGCAAAAGGAGTATCCTACTGAATTTTCTCCCCACTCTAAGTACGTTAATAGAAAGAAATTGCCCTAAAACCATGAATTACTTTAGTTTTAGCAGAAGGCACAGATTACTAAACAATGAATGCTTACAGTTTGAAACTCCACTACCGTTTCTAAGCACCAAGGAAAACAATATGATCTGGCATACATACATATCTAGTTCTTCATTTTTAATCAGTAATGAACAAAATCTTCCAAGGCCTATCTCTATACAACACACAGACCCATAGTTAACAAACCATGGTTTACTGAATTAATCTGATTTTCTAAGTTTACCAACCACATGAGCTGAATTTACAATAACTCAGACTAAAATATGCCTGCCCAAATTGCAATGCAAAGCATTGGGAGAATAAAGCTCATTTCTCCATTACTGTAATGATTTATGGCAACTTAGAGCATCACCTGGACATCACTGAAGCTGTCCTTATTACTGGTAGCCCAACATAACAAGGGTTGACTAGAATGAGCTACAAATCACTAGTGAGACTGTAATCTAAGACTATAGCCCAAAACATCTATCAGGAATAATGTGATCTGATTCTGTGAAAATATTTGAGATCTGCACTGTGTGAATAAATTCATTTGAATCACAGCAGGTTAACTTTTAAAAAAGGAAAACTTTAACGTAATCACAATTTTTTGTGAAATACTGGGCTCATTTACAGTCTCTCTGTTTGAAGGGGATGGCAGGAGGCTTTTTCCTGAATATTCAAGTATTTACGAAGGAATCCAAAATGTTAGCGGAGGCTTTGCAAGAACAGAGAGCAACACCCCAAGGGCCGTTCCTCCTTCCTGCGCGTCAGGACCCAGCCTTCTCTTCCAGTGAGAAATGATTACTGCACTCGCGAAAACTTGAGGAAACGGACGGGCACCGGACTGGGGCGGAGAAAGAGGAAAACAGCCTTGTTTCCTCCACACCATCCCTCCCAAGTCAACTCCAAGTTTGTCCTCCTCTATTTCTGCCCAAGCGTCTCCAGAGGGCGACTCAAGTTCCCGCGTTTCCTGAAGCTCGAAGAGCAACGCACGAGAAGTTAAACCCTAGCCCTACGCGCCTGCCTCGCTGCCCGCCCAGCTCTGCCTTGCCCGGCGCAAAGTCTCTTTTCTAAGGCCTGAACCCGAAAGGGGAGGAGAGCAATAAAGTCCGCCGTCGCTCCCAGGAGGACGAGTTTCTAGCCAGGAACTCACCTGCAACCGGACCCTTTGGAGAATGCAGCCGCCTGTTCTTCGCCCCCCGCCGGCAAAAGCAGGGCCCGGAAGCATCGGAATCCGAGACGGGGCTTGCCATCTCCCTTTGCAGCTTCGGAGCAACTGGTGAGCTGCAGAGAGCATCTCCCCAGCGGCTTCGTCGAGGCCGTCTCTAAGACAGAGGAAGCATTTAGGCGAGCGCAAGCTCGGGCGCCCCCGCCCGCTGAGACGGCGATGCCAGCCCGCCCGCGAGCTCCCCGGCCGCCGCTGCCAAAAGTGGGGTGGGACTTAATAAGAGGGCGTGGCTTCCTCGCATCCGATAGTCGCCCCCGCCCTTCTTCTGGTCGGGAAAACGCACGCGGGGCGGGTCCTGTTCGGAAGTGGGGCTGCGAACTTCTTGCTTCTCCGCGTTCAGAAGGAAGCCCTTTGTTAACTGCAAACGGGCTTACGGAAAAGGCTGTAATTGGGGGTCGCTGAAATTTGCGAGAAACGTGAAACGAGAAAAGAACTGACGTTGTAACGAGACGGGTCTGCCCACTGCAGTCCTTACAGTCGACAGTTAACCAGGTCACCCGAGAAGTTAAGATTTACCTATTTAGCCGTAAGGGGGGAAAAAAACCCAGAAGAGAAATTGCCTTTATCAGAGCCACAACCAAAGTTAACGTACACCCTTTTCAGCTCGCCAAACCGGCTTCTAAGAACCTGGATTTCTAGCAACTCCATTTGACTGCCCCAAGGGTTTAATCTGGGAAGCAATTGACTCAACAATATTCAGGTCCGGCGGGTGCCAACAACCATAAATTTCAGGGCGGTACAGTATTAAGACAAAGAATGCGGTAGCGCGTATAGGGTGACATAAGAACTGGCCGCAAACAAACAACCCTGCTACGCCCACTATATTTCTAATAAACCTTGCAACAGGAAATTTAATCTCTCAAGAGCCTAGCGGTGTTCGTTACTCACCCCTAAACTAGCCTAAAATCATCGGGTTTTCCAATCTGGATTGCTGCTTTTCCACCTAGAACTCATCCGCATGTCCTGCTTATCCCAGCCCCGAGGCAGCCCATTTTTTGAATAAATGAAGGATGAACCAGGACCTCCATGGTACAGCTGCCCATTCCCTTGGCTTTGGCATGGCCATGTTAAAGTTGCAGGGCTATTCTTGACACTTGTCCAGCAGTCTTCTGAAAGGCTGCTGGTACGTGTCAACGTGACACATGCGACTGGCAGCAGTCCTCGAGGACACCGCTGCGCACTGCATAGACCCCCATTCCTACCAGTGCTGCAGAAAGAAAAGCCACAGCTGAGCTGCCGGCAGCCCCACAGTGACCCTGCCTATGGCTTCACACTTGGGAGGGGGGAGCAGGAACTGCAACACAGGCCCACCATGAAACACAGGCAGCTTTATCATGGGAGGATTAGGGTTCAAGTTCCCCTGTGGAAGGGAAGCAGGGAAAGTGCTCTTTGGGGTGAAGGTGGGGGCATCATTATAGTGCCAGGAAAACTAGCGATGGACAGACCCACTTTTCTCTCGCTTATCCTGCCATTTTGCAGCATGCTGGCCCTCCCAGTACATTAAATGGCATAAAAATGGCTCTGTGGGATTAGTGTTTCTCAACCTTGGGAATTTTAAGATGTGTGGACTTCAACTCCCAGAATTCCAGTCCACACATCTTACAGTTGCCAAGGGTCGAGAAACACTGAATTAGAGAATTGGCATCAAAGGAGGCAGTCCTCTCTGCCTCTCTTGACTTTCGGTACAGACAAAATGCCTGCTCAGCAGCGTTGCTGTGTGAAATCGGCCCCTAATAACCAGAGTGAAACAATGGTTAGGATGTTGGAGTTGGACTGGAGAAATCTCAGGTTCAAATTTATACTCAGCCATGGAAGCTCCCAATGACTTTGATTCAGTCATCATCTCATTCTCATTTTCAGGAAAAACCTGCCTGAGCCCAAAATATTGCCACATTGTCAGTTCTGCTTGTGGAGCCCATGAACACAGCTGTTCAGACCGCCATGTTCCCACAGAAGCCACAACACCACTACTTTGTGAGCTGCACTGGCTCTCAGTTTCCAGGTGCAATTCAAGGTGCTGCTTGTCACCTTTAAAGCCCTACGTGGCACAGGGGCAGGTTTGCAGGACTGCCTCTCCCTGAGGGTATCTGCCTGTCCTACTAGGTTAGATAAGGTGGGTGTGCTCCAGGTCCCCTCCCTTAAATGTTGTCACCTGGTGGGACCTTGGAGTTGTGCCTCCTCAGCAGCCACCCCAGCCCTTTGGAAAGCCTCCCACCTGAGAAACAAGCAATCCTTATCCTTTTAGCCTTCTGGAGGGCTGTGAAGACCTGGCTTTTCCCCCAAACATTGGGCTAGGATGGGGGCTGAGCTGGCAGGATGTTTGGTCTGGCACCTGAGGGAAGGGTACTTTTGTTTTTAGCCATATTTTTATGGATTGTTGTGAGCCATTATATGAGATGGGCAGCCATACAAGTCCTGAAGTTAAATAAATAACCATTGGGAAAGTCACATTGGAAATAAGGAGGACCTTCTTGGCTTACCGGAGGATAAAAAAACCAACAATTATCTCCCCAGAGAGACCAGCTATATGTTCAGGTGAAAGTCGCCTTTTATATTCAATTTTGTTCCCATTATTATCGCAACAGGAGAATCTGCACCAAACTGAAATATTTTTCCTTGGCTTTCCTTATTAGTCCTTATTAAAATGACTATGTTAAGAAGCATGTCATGTCAGATGGTCCCTACACTTTTGAGTTTGTCAGTACAATTGGAATTTTGCGCAGGTGATCACACAGAATGGGACTTGCCCATCCCCAAGGCAGCCATCTTTTGCAAACACTGACCAGCCATCTCCTCTAGCTCCACAACTGCTTCATTTTGTCTTTTCTGGGTAACTGGGCAGACGTCTTTTTTTTTTTTTAAGCATAACTGGTCTGCAGTTGCCCATCATTTTGATTTATAAAGAAAGCTTTTTAAACTTATTGGAAATAAAAGTGATGCTGGAGGGTAGAGATTTACTTTTCGGCATGCCAGCTTCCCAAATGCAGAAAGGTAATGGGCATATCACTCTCCAGGACACTGGCAACTCAAGCATTAATACTTAATAAACTAGCACTCTGTCTCCATAGTAACAGGTATCAGATGGGAACATTTCAACTTGTAGGTGAGGAGGGATATATTCATTCTCCTAAGACAGAGACCCTTGAGGCCTGCCCACAACCCTCTGCCTTGAACAAATCATTTACTGTTAGCCACCATACAAAGATTAAATCAGATAACACATATAACTTTCATAAATTGAAAATATTTAATCTCATCTATAGTGAAGGCCTTCAGCAAAGGATCGTTACCTTGTCGTGGTGCTGGAGCTTGAGCACCTCAATGATGCCATGAGCTAAACCGTGAAGGGCCACCCAAGACGGGAAGGTCATGACAGAGAGGTCAGACTAAATGCGATCCCTGGGGAAGGTAATGGCAACCCACCTCAGTATTCTTGCCGTGAAAACTAAATGGATCAGTACAACCAGAGATATGTCGGTATACCATCGGAAGATGAGACCCCCAGGTCGGAAGATGGTCAAAATGCTACTGGGGAGGAACAGAGGATGAGCTCAACTAGCCCCAGACGTGATGACGCAGCTAGCTCAAAGCCGAAAGGACGGCTAGCGGCCGACGGTGCTGGTGGTGAACGGCGAATCCGATGTTCTAAGGATCAACACACCATCGGAACCTGGAATGTAAGATCTATGAGCCAGGGCAAATTGGATGTGGTTATTGGTGAGATGTCAAGATTAAAGATAGACATTCTGGGTGTCAGTGAACTGAAATGGACTGGAATGGGCCACTTCACATCAAATGACCATCAGATCTACTACTGCGGACAAGAGGACCACAGAAGAAATGGAGTAGCCTTCATAATTAATAGTAAAGTGGCTAAAGCAGTGCTTGGATACAACCCAAAAAACGACAGAATGATCTCAATTCGAATTCAGGGCAAGCCATCTAACATCACAGTGATCCAAATATACGCCCCAACCACAAATGCTGAAGAAGCTGAAGTAGAGCAGTTCTATGAGGATCTGCAGCACCTACTGGACAACACGCCTAAAAGAGATGTTATTTTCATCACAGGAGACTGGAATGCTAAGGTGGGCAGTCAAATGACACCTCGAATTACAGGTAAGTATGGCCTGGGAGAACAAAACGAAGCAGGACACAGGCTGATAGAATTTTGCCAAGACAATTCACTCTGCATAACAAACACTCTTTTCCAACAACCTAAGAGACGGCTTTATACATGGACTTCACCAGATGGACAACACCGAAATCAGATTGACTACATCCTTTGCAGCCAAAGGTGGCGGACATCTGTACAGTCAGTAAAAACAAGGCCTGGAGCTGACTGTAGTTCAGATCACGAACTTCTTCTTGCACAATTTAGGATCAGACTAAAGAGATTAGGGAAGACCCACAGATCAGCTAGATATGAGCTCACTAATATTCCTAAGGAATATGCAGTGGAGGTGAAGAATAGATTTAAGGGACTGGACTTAGTAGATAGGGTCCCGGAAGAACTCTGGACAGAAGTTGGCAGCATTGTTCAGGAGGCGGCAACAAAATACATCCCAAAGAAAGAGAAAACCAAGAAGGCAAAATGGCTGTCTGCTGAGACACTAGAAGTAGCCCAAGAAAGAAGGAAAGCAAAAGGCAACAGTGATAGGGGGAGATATGCCCAATTAAATGCAAAATTCCAGAGGTTAGCCAGAAGAGATAAGGAATTATTTTTAAACAAGCAATGCGCGGAAGTGGAAGAAGACAATAGAATAGGAAGGACAAGAGACCTCTTCCAGAAAATTAGAAACATTGGAGGTAAATTCCAGGCAAAAATGGGTATGATCAAAAACAAAGATGGCAAGGACCTAACAGAAGAAGAAGAGATCAAGAAAAGGTGGCAAGAATAAACAGAAGACCTGTATAGGAAGGATAACAATATCGGGGATAGCTTTGACGGTGTGGTCGGTGAGCTAGAGCCAGACATCCTGAAGAGTGAGGTTGAGTGGGCCTTAAGAAGCATTGCTAATAACAAGGCAACAGGAGACGACGGCATCCCAGCTGAACTGTTCAAAATCTTGCAAGATGATGCTGTCAAGGTAATGCATGCTATATGCCAGCAAATTTGGAAAACACAAGAATGGCCATCAGACTGGAAAAAATCAACTTATATCCCCATACCAAAAAAGGGAAACACTAAAGAATGTTCAGACTATCAAACAGTGGCACTCATTTCACATGCCAGTAAGGTAATGCTCAAGATCCTGCAAGGTAGACTTCAGCAGTTCATGGAGCGAGAATTGCCAGATGTACAAGCTGGGTTTAGAAAAGGCAGAGGAACTAGGGACCAAATTGCCAATATCCGCTGGATAATGGAAAAAGCCAGGGAGTTTCAGAAAAACATCTATTTCTGTTTTATTGACTATTCTAAAGCCTTTGACTGTGTGGACCATAACAAATTGTGGCAAGTTCTTAGTGGTATGGGGATACCAAGTCATCTTGTCTGCCTCCTGAAGAATCTGTATAACGACCAAGTAGCAACAGTAAGAACAGACCACGGAACAACAGACTGGTTTAAGATTGGGAAAGGAGTACGGCAGGGCTGTATACTCTCACCCTACCTATTCAACTTGTATGCAGAACACATCATGCGACAAGCTGGCCTTGAGGAATCCAAGGCTGGAGTTAAAATCTCTGGAAGAAACATTAACAATCTCAGATATGCAGATGATACCACTTTGATGGCTGAAAATGAAGAGGAACTGAGGAGCCTTATGATGAAGGTGAAAGAAGAAAGTGCAAAAGCTGGTTTGCAGCTAAACCTCAAAAAAACCAAGATTATGGCAACCAGCTTGATTGATAACTGGCAAATAGAGGGAGAAAATGTAGAAGCAGTGAAAGACTTTGTATTCCTAGGTGCAAAGATTACTGCAGATGCTGACTGCAGTCAGGAAATCAGAAGACGCTTAATCCTTGGAAGAAGAGCAATGACAAATCTCGATAAAATAGTTAAGAGCAGAGACATCACACTGACAACAAAGGCCCGCATAGTTAAAGCAATGGTGTTCCCTGTAGTAACATATGGCTGCGAGAGCTGGACCATAAGGAAGGCTGAGCGAAGTAAGATCGATGCTTTTGAACTGTGGTGTTGGAGGAAAATTCTGAGAGTGCCTTGGACTGCAAGAAGATCCAACCAGTCCATCCTCCAGGAAATAAAGCCAGACTGCTCACTTGAGGGAATGATATTAAAGGCAAAACTGAAATACTTTGGCCACATCATGAGAAGACAGGACACCCTGGAGAAGATGCTGATGCTAGGGAGAGTGGAAGGCAAAAGGAAGAGGGGCCGACCAAGGGCAAGATGGATGGATGATATTCTAGAGGTGACGGACTCGTCCCTGGGGGAGCTGGGGGTGTTGACGACCGACAGGAAGCTCTGGCGTGGGCTGGTCCATGAAGTCACGAAGAGTCGGAAGCGACTAAACGAATAAGCAACAACATAGTGAAGGCAGTACCTATTGAGCTGAGCCCCCCAATTTTTCATATCCTCCTAAATTTTATAACCTGTAGAAATCATGCAAAGCAATTAACCCAGATGGCTTAGAAGAGCAAATAGTGCAGCTTGAGGCAGAACTATGCACAGGGTAAATCAAAGTCAGGCACTACAGACAATTGATTATATAAATTACATTAACTGTTTGAATTGGTTGCAATTTTCTTCTAAACAATTCCTTACTCATTTGATGCATTACCTTTGAACATTCCTAAGTATAGTAACATTTTCCTAAAAAAAATAAATTACTAAAACATTTTATGTTTGGCCTAAGGGGCCTGACTTTTAATATATCCTGTATAATTCTTCTCTTCCAAATACTCTCTTCTCTGCTTTGAATCTACAAACTAACCTTAAGCAAGTCACTTTGCCTCAGTCTCAGCACACATTTCTTCCCATTTAATATACACAATCTGGGGATAGTTCTAAATACATACGTGAAGTGCTGTGCATGGTGCTATTGTGTGTGCAATACATTATTTTGTACAATTCTACCTCTGCAAATGATCAATATAGAAGATCCACACTTATTACAATTTCACATTCAGCAGGCACTACACATTCTTAAATCTATTTCATATCCTTAAGTCCTACACATTATTTCAAAAAAGCACCCGTCCCTTGACTATTGGCTATATTCAGAACCCTGTGCTAACGTCAGTAATTTCTCACACTTCAAACTCTAAATTGAAACAAATCCACCTGGGAAATGTCACATTTGTATGCAGTTTCCCATTTGGGAGTTAATTCTTTAGGATTCACCACCAGCCGACCATTTTGAAGTGACAGTCCACACGCTGTTCCAGGGCATTTCTGTTCCAAGATATGCTGAGTCCTACTTGCAACAAAAGTCAAACCTGCCAATGATTTGATAATAAAGATGAAATTTGGGGAAATGAGGGGCTGAAACATACCTTCTTGTCTTTTTTGACATTATTTCCAGGTGACATCAAGGACCATATACATTTTGGGCAATAGTTTAAAACAAGATACATTAACAGAGCTTCCAAAATAGCTAACTGCATATTGTATGAAAGACATCACCCCCCACCCCAATACACACTTTTAAATATTCTATTGAACCAGTGTGGCCCACTACAAAGACAGCTATACTGTATTTTCAGCTACTTTGATCAATTCACATTCAAAACTGCATCCACTAGATTCACTTGTCATAAATTAATGCTTATCTATATGAAAAATCCCAGACTGAAATGTAGATACATATAGTCTATAGATTGCTTTCTGATGAGTGTATTGTGACAACCAAATATGCTCACAAAATTCCAAATACACACACTAGCTCCAAAAAGGTGAGAGGTAGATTTGCATTATACTTTTGGCTGGAATTACTAACTGCGAGCAACATTTGATGAAGAGAATGGGACACATTATGTATCTATATTCTCAACCCACTACAGTATGCATTAGTTAGAATAGGCAAAGCAGAAGACACATCCCCATTTAATTATATAACTCAGGGCTGACTTTGGACCAGTCACTTTCAGCTTAAACATGTATACTCCAAACTCTTGGAAAAAGAGCACGATAAATAAGTGGCATTTAAGATTCTCTTTAATATGCAAGCTTAACCCTTCCACTTGTCTCAATACAGAGAATAAAGTCAGTAGCTCAGTTCAGCTTGAATATCTATACTTGTATTTCCATTTCAGGACTTGCACAAGCTTCACACATGGCTGATTTATGCATACATACTTTTCAAACACAAAAAACAAGGTACTTTACCATTAAGATACAATTATTACTACATACTCCTTTACATCTAAATCGACACATGTAATGTGATAGTGATTGTCCTCCATTATGCCAGACTTACATCAGTGAAACCAATACATTTGGATTTAAATAAAATTTACTAGTTTGAGAGTAAACTAGCTTGAGCCTAATTAGCTTCAACTAAGAATTCTTTCAAATATTGCTGCTTATGTAATTTCTCTAAATATGCACAATCTAATGGATTAACAAGCCAAAAAAGTCTGCATTCCTGCCTATATGAATGTATTCACTGCATATCACTACAAAGCATAAATTCATCACCTCAGTCACAATGATCCAGAGAGGCAACAGAACTGATGACTCTTATGGTAGCAGGAGGAACTATCTTCCAGATTCATTTATGCATTCACTCACATTTACAATTTTAGCAGAAAATAGTACCATCCTAGCATTGTTATGAGGATTATAAGATTATACATACAGTATGACATGGTCTGAACAGTCAACATGCTTATTACAAGTACTAAAATATTGCTCATTCAAATCAAGCAAGAATCAATTAAGTAGAGAATCCTTAAAAAAGGGTTAACTTTCAAAATTGTGTTTAAGGCAGTGGCTGTGTGCACATGCTTACATGAAATTGGCCCATAACTAACCGATTAACCATAAACTAACCATACAGGCTGGGTTTGCCCAATCTACTGGGCAATCACATTTTAGTCCAGTGCATGCTACAAACCAAAACCAATGAGTTGATATTGGCTCACCATTTTCCACTTCCATCTGATCAACTTGTATAGTATTTTAGTTAAATATTTGGTTTATCAATTATGGAGAAAGTTGAAAAAATTGACTTGAGATACTTACCAAAGCTGTTCATCACAAACTTTTGATCTTTTCTGCATAACCATCTAAAAACTAGTAAAAGTGGTAAAGGAAATTGCATAAGCAGAATTGAGGCAACAAGTCTATAGACTTAAATGAGGAGCTACTACCACTGAATTCAACGGAGCATTGTTTTCCTGAGTAGAATATGGTATAGGACATAGGACTGCACCATAAAGAAAGCTAAGACAATCGATCAATCCTTTTTTTCCTTATCTTTAATTACAAGCCACTGAATGGGCTCTCTTTACAGAAACCCTTACAATTTATGATGCTGAATTTCAGCTAGTAATTGTATATAGCACTTACCTGAACTCATCCACCTTTATGCTTTTGGTTATACTGAAGTATGAGAAAGGATTACAAGTGCTAAATATTTTCCAACTAATAGGTAGCAAACACCTTATCCAAAGCAAAATACTGCTCAAATGTACTTTTCATGACAATTTTTATATATAAAATATAGAAGAATAAAACTTTAAGTATTGTTTTACAGATCATCTACCATACATCATGGCTTTGGATGTTTCTGAATATTCAGTACTAAGCTCCAGAAGAATTTATTCAAAAATAATTGTTAAAATCACACTTAATGTATCTGACACATTTACGATTCCATATAACATACATTTTCAGTCAATATATTTATCAAAATATTTGAGGCATGTTATCTCTTCAAAACATGAATAATTTAAGTTTAAAGTATTAGGTGTTTGCTTCTTATTCTGATGCAACATACTTTGATACATAGCTAAAATATGCCAGAAATATCTGAGAAATCCTTTGGCATGCTTTAGTAAAAGTCACTGAAAATGTAGCATCAGGACTGCTTACTCATAAAATTAAAATCACAAAGTAATAGAACAACTTTGTTGCATAAGCACATTGTTACATGTGTAAATATACTGGGACACAGATATTTCTGAGAAATTATTAGTGCTTGTTATCTCTTTTTAAAAAAGAAGAGGTTTTAAAAATAAAATTTCTTATTCTATAGCTCTAATTATTTTTAAGAAATGAAATGCAAATTTGTAATCAATAGCCCTATTTAGACAGTATGTGCATAAAGGCTTTAACTTTTAAAAAAAGGAAAAATACAGGCAAATATGTGGATCACTTGCTGGAAAAACATCCATCTTTAAATAAAATCAGGTTTTTCTTTAACATCTTATGGTGGTAGGATGAGAAAACAAAGAATTCAGAACCCTAAAATGTTGCAAAAGTATCTAAAGTAATCTAAGGCTAAGAGACACTATCTACCACTAGTCAGTGTCACAAGCCAATATATCCCCAATCTGAATTCAATATTCCCACTAACCCCTTTTCTGGAGTTCTCTAAAGTAATAAACATTCCTTAATACAGCACAACAAATTCAGAATTGGTGTTTAAAATGCAGTAATCACATAGAGATAAAAACACATGATCAAGCAAATACTTTTAATTAGCTGATCATAAATAAAGCCACATAAAAGGACTGATTAAATGAATTACAAAGTTGCATTTTCCTATGTGGATTTAGATCTGTTTTAATATGCACTAGCCAACTCTTATTATTTAACTGAGATAGTGATTTCTAACTGAACCACCAGCACCGCAGGCCACCAAGAAATTCATACTTGTTACTTAAAAAAATGTATTTTTACAAATGTTAACACTTCTGTACATTATACATATTTCTACAATTTTGTAAGTTGTATGAAAATTGTATATAGTCTTCACAGAGAAAATGGTGAAGCTTTCAAAAGTGAATTCTCTCTTTTACAAATTGATATAAACAACATGGAGCACTGCCTTTTGGCATCTCTGCTGGAGATCATCTGGAAAGGCTGTTAAATGAGATGTTGAGAAAGAGACTGTCTGATTTTAGATTTCATTAAGAAATACTATTCCACACTGCCACATATGTTCACCAGCTTGAAATAAGCAGAAACACCATACTGTTGCACTACTGGAAATGCATATAAAACCAACTGAAAACATACTAGTACTACTGTGTCATATCCATCATTTTTATACAGAAGCAGAATTGTAAAATCCATCTGAAAAAGTGTATTTTATCCCTTCAACTGAAAGTCTTTGTATATGGATGCTGAAGACCCTATGCTTGGTTTTATCACTTCCAGTGTGCTTCTTTGACAGCTGACATTTGGATAAGAAGTCCATAAAGGGGTTTTTCCCCTTCTGTTTGTTTCTTCTCACTTACAAATTTGTTGTTGAATGTGAAGCAAAAATTCATAGTAAGAAAATGCAGCCTCTGTCTTGTCTTCAACTAATTGCTGTAGAAAGTCTTTCTTCACTGGGCTTTCATCCCTGAAACGCACAGGGGGTGGGTGGGAGTGGAATAAAAATTATCTGCAAGATTCAATACTTGATAGAAATAAGCTGGGTAAATGTTCTGAATAATTCCAGTGTCATTCCCTTCGTGCCCACCAACCACTCTCAATTCCTACCTACCGATCCTCAAGCCCTCATAACAGATAGGCTTGTGCCATTCAGAAATACTGATCAGGAAACGCTTGGCCAATTACTTCCTTATAAACAATATTCTGATTTATAAACCTGTCAAGTAGTTATAGAATTAAACATGGATAGCATTCTTGTGCACATTCTTTTCAAAAACTATTCAAAGAACAGTTTCCCTTAGGAGACCCCCTATTTCATATAAGCAATGTTGCCTTTTGGATGCTATATATGAATACTTACTTAATTACTTGAAGTACTGGGTTTAAAGATTTACTATCCTTTAGCCAAGATACAAAGGACCTGGTTCTCTCTGAAGAAATATTATCTAATTCTGGAAGCTGTGTCTAGAAAAATGAAATGTCATTTATCATCTTAAACTTGAAAGGAGCACATCACAGTAAAATTAAACACTTATAATATGTTGCTGTTTAAGATATTCAAAACAGCCTCGGAGACATTTTTATTTATTACATTACCAAAACAATTCAAATAAAAATGTAATTTACATTTATCCTATATTTCCATCTTATTTAAATGCCATCTCTCTGTAAACAAAGTGCAGTGAGAATTATTTACACGCTAAGTAAGAAAACAAATGATAAAGATGGGACTCAAAATTAGGCAAGCCCTAAAAAGGACTGAGGGGTGGACCACCCAGACTATTTCATATGCAGCACTACATGACTCATTTATAGCCATATTGTATATATTTCTATAAGGGCTATAAGTATGCTTGGTTTTTCATGAACATAACAGATAATTACAAAGAAAGGGACTTTACAGATTGCATATTCCCGGCAAAGCATTTTCTGTCCTATCTTCTATACTTTTAACCTAACCAAGGGCTACAAGTAAAAGCTGATAAACATGGAGATGTAATGATTTCACACCCATCTTAGAACGGCAAATACTTGCAAAAAATCACAAGCAAACCAGCAAGTAGCAGTCCTAGGTTTTTATTTTTTCTACTTCGATATCTGCTCAAAGAACTGATTGAAGTACTGTATTTCACACCTAGAGGCATTAATTACATTTTTATTTTGGAACTTTATTAATGCCTCTAAGTGTGAAATACAGTACTTCCATCAGTCCTTTGAGCAGGTATCAAAGTAAAAAAAAAATAACTGAGGCCATGTACCACATAGAGGATATAGCCCAAACTGCACCTTGTAAAAACAAATGTACTGTATGTTTAGTTTATGAAGATAAGGCTTCTTCAGAAATATTAGCTGGATTTAAAATCAGCTCTTACCAGTTTTTGAGGTACTGACGAATAATTTGGATATCCAAGCACATCTTTAATGAAGTTATTATCACAACTCCTTCCAATCCAAATGTAGAGGATCTAGAATGTGTTACAAATAAAGTCACTTAAGTATACATTTTTCTTTGATAAGATGTGAAGTCATCAAGATTTTCTTGGGATAAAATACTTCTTAAAATGGATTTAAGGATGCATGATAATGAGGAGAGGAGCACAGGAAACCGCTGTATCATGAATCAGATCACTGGTGAGGCTTTCTGGGGAAGAAATGGTGGACTGAATATGGCTCTGCTAAAAGTACAGCCAATGATAGTGGCAGAATGAAGAGCTGGTGAGTTCTTTGTAATTCCTCTCTGGACAAGGAGAAGACTTGAGATCACCCACAAATGCTCTAGACAGTTGCTCCTTGCAAGGAGACTGCAAGACAGCTGTTTCCAGCGGGTTTAGAGCTCTGGGAGATGAGGGAAAGCTATCTTCTCTCAAACCATGGTCGGCACCTTTAAGGATATTGGGTTCACATACTTCCTTTTCTAATCACTTTAGGAAATTGCTTGTTAACTGCTTTTTAGCTATTAGGAACCTTTGGATCAACAAGTCTGAAAACAGTGGGTGAGCTTCCTTCAATCCTTATTGAAATAAGTTTTAAATACAAGTTTAAGGACTTAAAAAAATTCTTTTTTGGGGAGTGGGAGGGAATAAGCAGCAAAGGGGTGATTAGAACTTTGATTTTGGAAAGTTACAAACAGACTAAGGGTCTGGATGGATTTGAAATAAGATTTTGGAATTAATACTAAGAATCCTTCCTGTGGGAAAATGTTTTGTTTTGAATTCTTTAAAAAAAAATCATAGGATGAGACTTTGAAGGTTGGACACTAGAGGGAACTAGAAGGAACTAAAAATTACAATTAAAGGAGAAGAACTCTCAAACTCCACTTACTAATACAGAACAAAGCAAAATATTTTAACATTGGACATATTGAAGAATAGTTTTGAACAATGGATCTAGAAGTTAATTTTAAGAGTGCCTGCTTCTATAGGCAGACTGTGTTTAAAAGCTGTTACAGAAGAGGAACAAGTTTTACCTGACAAGATTGAGACTGATCTGGAAGTAGATTTAAAAATGACAGGCTACAAGAATGATATGGGAAAAGATGCTACACTGGATATACAAAAGAAATTAAGAAATAATTATTAATTATTTAATTAATAATTAAAAGGGATATACAAATAACAAATGAAGAGACCAGGATAATTTTCGTATATTGATTTACAAAAGAGGCTTGTTAAAGCTTTGAAGAATTTTGTGAGAAGGGACAAAGAAAAAATGAAAAGAATTCAAGTTCTAGGACATTATTTGAAGGGACTAAAGATCAAGATTGTTAAAAGTAAAAGGAAGGAATATAAAGTTGGTTTATTTGATCAAGGCTAAAATATGCATGTTATCATCTCTGGTAACCTTTAATGGAGTTCTGCTGACATCAGGATTGAAACAACGAGGCTTTAAGGATTTGTTTATAGATAAAGAAATGAGATATGGGTAGAAGAGATCATTTGTTATATTTTAAGAGAACGTGACAAGTTACTAAAATTGTTTATACTTGTGATGAAGGGGGAAGTCATTTCTTTATATATTTCTTTTCTTTTTATTTACTATATTCCTATTTTTTCTATTTTTTTCTTTTCTGTACCTTCTATTTTTTCTTTTCTTTTTAAACTTTGTATTAGTTTTTGTCTTTGCAATTGTAATTTTTAATAAAATGACTATTAAAAAAATGAATCAGATCACTGGTCTGTTGTATAATCACTACTGTTAGCAATGACAGCAGCTTTCAGGATTTCAGACTGAAGTCTTTCTCAGCCCTCCCAAAAAATTTCTGGCCTTGAAAATTTTTCCACGCAAAACAGCTGTTCATGACTGATATGATATACTGACAGGTTGACGCAATGATGGAACGGTTAATGAGTTACATTTAATAACAAGGTAAAGAAATCTGCAAGTCTCAAATGTTATCCCTAATGGACACATTTCAAATATCCAGGATACAAACAGATGAAAAACAAAGTTGAAAGTGGGCAACTCACTGATCCACAATCCATAAGAAAAGCTCCTTCCCTCGTCAACTTCTCTGCAGACAGTCGCTGAAGAGGGGGCTGAGGTACAATTCTATCATTGACATGTATTGCACCCTAAAATAGGACAATACAATTAAACTTGCAATATAATTCAGTCTCATTGCAATAATTCAGTACTGGGGGCAGTGAGTGTTCATCCCAAGTTCCTAAAAAAATAACACAAAATTTTGCTCTTTCAAGCATTTCAACTGTTCTGAGTACTGTGACACCTTTTTCCAAACTTTTTCCAGACTGGTCAGTACAACAAAGGGATCAATTGTGCCCATGATGCCTACTGATTTAGATAGGATGGGTGGGAATGCAATGTTCAAAGAAGAATAGCAGTTAACCACATGGTTAGACAGAGGATGACTGTTCAGGACTGCTTGCCTGAAGTTCTCTGCTATGAGGAAACTAGGGTTCAGGTAGGTGAACAGCTTGCATTACATTGCACTGTACCTTATTGGACAATACAAGATGCATGGATGCATTTGTAGTCTTGTACTTCATACACAATTATGGCAACTGCTGCTGAGATTGTGTGCAGTGATGATATGACTGATTTCTGAACTGAGATTATCTCTGAATAGTCTGCATACTTCAATCTTCTCTTGATACAGAGCTCCAAAATGCATTAAAACATACAAAGCCTTCTATGTTAATTTGAGCTTTAGGGACTGTGATGTACTTGTATCCTACTGAAACTCCACTTTCAGGATTCATTTAAAAATGCTAAGACTGAGTATTGGTTTGGTGGGATCATTGCTGAGCTTTTGTATGATTGATCTTTTGCACCAATGAACTTCAGAATGCATTTAAGGTTTGTTTGCTAGTTGTAAAGCATCAGGCAATAACTGCAGTGGTATTTTTTAAATTTTTACTGTTATGTTATGGCAGTATTTCTCAACCTTCGCAACTTTAAGAAATGTGGACTTCAACTCCTAGAATTCCCTAGCCAGTCTTCCCTTGCTGGCTGTGGAATTCTGGGAGTTGAAGTCCGCATGTCTTAAAGTTGCCAAGGTTGAGAAACACTGTTACAGTCTTCTATTTATTGTTGCAAGAGATTTTCATTTTTTTAAGCAGCTAAACAAAGGAAACAGAGTAAAATTTATGCCTGCCTGCCTGATTTATTTTCTGGCCTAAATATATTGTTCAATTCTAAATGAGATAAAATCTTGATGAGATTAACTCTTTATTTCTAGTCATGTGTTCCTCAAGATTTATTTAAATGATTAAAAAGCGTTCTTTACTAAATAAAGAACCCCAAGATCTTTTCTGTTAATTGATTCTTAAATGTAGTTGGTGAGAGCAGATCTGTGTTTCCACTGTTTCCTATAGGATTTTAACAATTATCACCTAGGCCAATTTTCCACAGGTTGAAAGGCTGGTAGCAACAAAGGCTCACCTACTTTTGGGGCCCTGAAGTAAACAAAACAAAACAAAAAAAGAGGAACAAGAAATTGTTTTCAGTTCCTATTATTTCCTATTGCTAAAATACTTGAAATGTTCCGAGTTTCTTTCCTCAAATACAGACCACTCAAATAATTTCAAATTTGTTCCACTGTAATACAGTCAACTCAAAAGGTGCGTGGCTGTTTTGTTCTGAGCAAAGAAAAAAAATATTTTTTTTTGGCTTCAAGCACAATCCTAATTTAAAATACCTAGATCCTGTACTAGATACAACTTTTAAGTTTAGAACCAGTGTTTTGAGTTGTGCTACAAAATACACTAGGACTCAATGCAAGTCTTTCAAGGCTAGGTAATGAATTAGGTATGATACAGTGGAGCAACTGAAGTTTATGTAGCTAGCCAAGAAGCTAGTCAAGATGCTACTAGAGTAAAGATAGCAGTGGGCGCGCCACCTCTGTCTAGCAGAAGTAACAGTTATACTATACATATACATATACATATATATATTCTCACACACACACACACACAAATATACCTCATCAGTAAGCCTGTCTATCCTATATAAACTGGGGTAGATTATCTTCATCAAATTAACCAGAGGCTGACTTTTTATTTGGCACATAGCATATATGCGATCATCCAGACGTGTACTTGTGCCTGTTCTAAAAGCTTTCTGTAAAACAAATACAAAAACAATTAATAGAAAAATATTGTGTTTTGTATTGTATTGTATCTTGGTTAAGAACATCTAAATAAGAAACTGCTTGGCAGAATATTTTCCCACTTAAATGGCAGACATATATCACAAACTTTTAAATATCTCTTAGCTGTTATTATAAAACAGTGTACACACTGATTACAAGTACAGTTTTGATGAGTAACAACAGAATTTTTCTACCTCCTTAAAAGCTCTGAAAGCTAAGCAAACTGATGCATGTTATTTGTTCTACTTTACAAAAAAAACATCAAAATTACAAAGATATGGTATTCAACCTATGCATTTCCATAAGTCATCACATTTTTGTAATCAAAACATATTTTGATATAATATTTTGAACTGAGAGCCAGTTTGATCTAGTGGTCAAGGTGCTGGGCTAGAAACCAGGAGAATGAGAGTTCTAGTCCCACCTTAGGCATGAAAGCCGGCTGGGTGACCTTGGGCCAGTCATTCTCTCTCAGCCCAACTCACCTCACAGGGCTGATGTTGTGGGAAAAAGAGGAGGAGGAAGGTGTATTAGGTATGTTCGCTGCCTCATGTTATTTATAAAAATAATAAAGGCAAGACAGAAAAATAAAATACATTTTTAAAAAATTAACATTTATTTCTTTTGAATTGCTATTTATCAGAGGTACCTGTTTGAAGAGAGCCAAAATATACAGAGGAAACAGCCTGAGAGAATTTGGAGCAATCAAAGAAGATTGTTGGAGGTTTGATGCTGTTGACATATATGCAGACAGTGAATCTACGACAGCGTTTGCTAAAGCATCTCTAGCATCTGACAAACTTGATGAAACAGATCGATCCACAGCTGTGGCAAATGAAGTAGCAGCAAATAATTTCGAAGGAAACATATTTAAAGAGGCAATGAGAGTATACCAGTACAGTGATAAATACTCTGTTAGCACATTTTCATTTTGCTAAGTAGCTTTGAGGATATTGAACATCCTCTAGACTAAATTATATTGGTTTGAAGGAAACACACCTAATATCTGATAATTATCTAAAACCCTTTTAGAAAAAATAGAAAGATCTACTGTATAAATAACTTGTAATTTATGTTTTTATCTTAATTAGTAACTGTAAAATAAAATAATTTGAAGTTTTAAGCTCTTTACCAACTGAGCATGTTGCTATTAATAAAGTTATTGTTTAGCATTATGTCGACTCATTGGATCTATTCTCTGCCTTTATAGTAGTTGTGTTACCTACTGTACACATTCAAGACTATGAGCTGTTAATATACAGTTACTAACCATTGTTTTCTAATTGTAGACTAGGCATTCTTAATAGTTCCTTTAAATTTAAAACATTGGTATGCCATTTGTAACCTGCAGGTGGCAGTCCAACACCCCATTTGCATCCCCAGGAACTCCCTGGAATAGACGATTGTGGGAGAAGTTGTGCACAGGATTAAGGAATGAAAGAGTTCTCCAATCATGGCAGGTGTTTAGGGCACTTACTGTAGTTCCCAATATCACCCCGTTCCCCCTGCCAAAAAAAATTGGGCTTATTTTTCTCTGATGTAAATAGTGATCATAGTATCACTGACTAGTAAAGGTAAAGGTTTCCCTTGACATTAAGTCCAGTCCTCTCCAACTCTAGGGGGAGGTGCTCATCTCCGTTTCAAAGCCGAAGAGCCGGCGTTTGTCCGTAGACACATCCTCTGTGGTCATGTGGCTGGCATGACTAAATGGAACGCCATTACCTGCCTGCCGAAGCAGTACCTATTAATCTAGTCACATTTGCATGTTTTTGAACTGCTAGGTTGGCAGGAGCTGGGACTAGCAACGGGAGCTCACCCCATCACATGGATTCGAACTGCTGACTTTCCGATCGGCAAGCTCAGCAGCTCAGCGGTTTAACCCGCAGCGCCACCGCGTCATCCCCTGTAATCTGTAGGGCAGATAATTAGGGCTTTCTGCAGGGCAGAAAGAGGAAGGGTGCCTTCCCATTGCCTACCCCTGTTTAAATATATGCCTTTTTAATTGCAAAATAGCATGGTATCTGAACATTCATTTTCAACTCACCCATATTAGCTAGGAGGCATATAATTGCTTGTACATCTGCTCCAGCATAAACATCTGTCAAGGAAGTCACTACAGGCAAACAAAGCGTATGCACCCTAATTCTCCGTTCACCTGTATTAGGATCAATCATACAGTAAGAAATATGCAATTTTTATTTCTGAGCCAAAACGTTTATTCTGAAAAGTACCTATTTACAAGTCATATAAGGGCAATACGCCAGCTACTTCAAATCAAAGGAAACACTTACTGCTAAAGCCATCATTCTCTATTTTTGTCTTCTTCTATAGAAGAGATATTAAAAACAATTATTACACTTCTCTGAAATTACCTTTGCTGGAAGTATACAAAAGTGCTGTTTGAAAACAAACTAGTGATGTGTCCGTGAGGTTTTCTTCAATGGACATCTGTACTGCAAATCCAGCATCGGGGTTGACATTTGCAAGGGACAGCAAATCAGTAGATCGCACAAAAAAGTTACCATGAAAAGTATGAATGGAAAGACCTAAAAGTAAAAGGCAGTGTTTCAGTTAATATTCAAATAACAAAGGTGGATGATAAACATTAGCCTTGGCACATTATCTGAGTTTAACAGTGCTTTCTCTCCAGAAACTATGTTGCAGGCTATACCACCCACACTTTAATATAGAATATGTACTGGTGATAGGAAACATTTGGGCAACTTGACCCATTCTTTCCTCTGCCCCCCAAACCACCACCCCACCAGGCATGACAGAAAAGAATTCACAAGGAATTGCAAGAATTGAGGGCAGCATTGGGAAAAAATGGTGTCAAGCAGTAAGAGTGGCCTTGACCAAAAAAACAAACCAAACACTCCCAGCAAACTTCATAAACTTTTGCCTTGATTCCAAACAATTAAAAATGAAGAAACATGCCACTCGAAAGACAGCCAGAATACTGGCATGCTTTATTTTAAGCCTGAAAAAATAGGTATGCTACCTCAGTACAGTTCAATTACTAGAAAAATCATAATCAAGGCAAGGATGCATAAGCCTTCAAAAGTCCTTTTTGCAGAGTTGCTCAAATAATGCTAAACTTAAAACCAAAAGCACTCCAATCCAGGTTATAGAATTAATTTCTCTGTGTATCAGAGCATATCATTTTTTTATACGTGCTCTAAATGGTATTGGCATATTCAAGCTAAATTTATTTCAAAATCTCTACAATACCTTTTGTACATCTTATTCTCATTACGGCTTCAAATCCAATCTTTCGTGTAAGGTATCTTTTAAGATCTTTTTGCAGTTTTTCTGCTTGAATAGGGTTGTGAATATGATGGAAGGATGGATAATAGTAGATGCATCCAGCAGAGTATTTGGACATGCAAGCTTTAGGGGAGGATGAAAAAAACAGTCAACATCCATTCAATACAGGTAACCCAGTTTCTATTTTTAAAACAAATATTCATCATCTGGAAAGCAGAAAATAATAATTTTCTAGTATTTGTAGGAAATGCTTTAGCATCTGAGATTGGTCCTAGCTATGCAAGTCTTTTTCTGAAGAAAATCAGGTGAGGACTTTTGATATAATGTATGAAACTAGTTAAGAACAGCTGCAAGGAACAAATGGTATAAAGATGGTATCTAGGGTTATGTATGGGTTCCCCAATTTTAATTCTTGTAGCATCTCACTCAGCCATCTCATACTGCATTTTTCCTTTGTACTTAAAATCTTCTGAGGTATTACTATACACATTGGATACTAGCAGCATGCAGTCTTTGGATCTAAGTGGGGAAGGTGCTCCAGAGCTGGGATGGGGTCATTGTACCCACTGGCAGCTCCTGAAAGAAGCACATGCCTAGGGAAAGGTATTCCCTTAAGGGGCTGCTGACAGGTACAGCAAGCATGCCCAAGCAAAATCCAAAGTACCTCTAACCCAGTGTTTCTCAACCTCAACAACTTTAAGATGTGTGGACTTCAACTCTCAGAATTCCCCGGCCAGCATGGCTGGCCAAGGAATTCTGGGAGTTGAAGTCCACACATCTTAAAGTTGCTGAGGTTGAGAAACACCACTCTAACCAATATCCGCTTGACTGTAGCATCAACATAAAGTAACAATTATGCTGCAAAGTACAGTAACAGCTTCATCTGCATCTTTGCTAGATGTTTTACTTTATTCCAATTATTTATGATACTTATATACTGCCTTTTTTTCCTAGGAACTCAAAATAGTTAATGCAGTAGGGCTTCCTTTACACATTTCACAACAAGCCTGCCGGGTCATTTACATGAGACCTATCAGGTAGGTGAGGTAACCTACAGTACACAGAAAACATATAGAAAAAAAAATCTTGATTTAAAAATGAGAAGGCATTCCTTACAATATTTCAAATTTTAGCATGAAGTATTTACCATGTACTTTTAATGCAAGATCTGAGCAAACATGTTTTGGAACTTTAGAATTTTTTTTGACAGATTAACATAGAAAATTCCTTAAAGTGTTAAACTGTGAAGTAACTGCAAGTTAATACTGCTCACCAAGAGAAGCCAAATCAGAATACTGTGAACTTAAGAGGAACAAATCCACAGCTGTCTGCTGCCCTGAACAATCTAGTGCCAACTTTTTATAAAAATCAGTTGCAGGACCAAGATGCTGAACAACCTAACACAACAACAACAACAACAAAGTAAGGTTACTGATACAGTAGAAAAAAATTAATTGTGCTTATCTAAGATGTTTTCAGATTAAATAGTAATGCACTGTTAATGTCTGATTGGGATTATGTATATATTTATGTATTAAATTTTAAGCCACCCAATAGCTGAAGCTATATAAAAATCTATGGAAACATAACATATTATATATAAATAAAATATGACCTATTATATTTCCTGATGAATTCAATAGTATAGTTAAGGCATAGAGATATTTGGCATACTTGCTTATGATAGTGATATTTCTTTGCTAAATAGTGATGAGAAACCTTAATTACATTATTCTATGATTTCAAAAGCATTTCTCTTGGAATATTCCTATAGCATCACTTCAAGTGTACCACTGTAGATTTGTATCTCTGTATCTATTTGAGTATAAGCTGCTACCACATTTCAACAGAAAATATTTACATAGTAGAGAGACATATATTATGCATTCTGAGATTTCTAATTATTATTTTTTACATATTTTATTAGGCATTTCAGAGAAAATAATGTAATAAATTATTATATATAATTATTATAATATATATATATATATATAATTATTATAAAATAATAAAATATTATAATATTATATATAATTATTATAATATATTAATATATTTACTATATATATAATATACTATAATTAATATATTAATAATATATATAAAATATAACTAAAATATAAAAACAGGCAAAAAATAAGAGATTAGACAGTAAAATATAAACAAATAAACAAGGGATTTACAAATGCCATAGGGTTTTTAATTTCCCAGTATATCATCAGGTGATTGTGAATAACTGAATATATCATATCATTTTAAAAGTCTGAAAATTGCGATTAAACTCTAAACGAGCATAACTATCAGGAACTGTGGCCAGCATAATATAAATCACAGAAAGAAATAAACTACAATAGATTATATCCATGTTACTAAAAGTCTACTCTAATCTAAAAATCCTGTGCTATTTATTTGAAGGTATTGAAACCAATCAGGTGAACTAAATCACTGTGAATAAAGAATCTAAAGAGTGTTTATCTTCATCTTCTAATAACTGGAAGTTGTTACTGAAACAAATCCTCCACTGAGTGGATTTCTTTGTGCTTTTCTCTTCATAAAGATAAGTATTTTATAGCAAAGCAACAGGGGAAATTCTTACTAAGGGCTTATTCTTTCCCTATATTTATCCCAGACATTCAGTACATCACTTACAATATATCACATGATGATTATTTAAAAAATAAGCTGAAAATTAGCATTTTAGGTATTCAACATAATTACATAACTTTATGAGCACCTGAAGCTCAGATAGACAAACATAAATTATTGTTTTGCTATTTTATTTTATTTTATTTTAAATGGTCAAATTTATATGGCTACCCATCTCACATGAAGTGACTCTGGGAGACGTACAATAAAACCTCCTATTAAAACATACTACAAAACCAATTAAAAACAAAATGATGAAAATAGATAAAAACAAGACCGCAAGTGGGAGAATATTACACCTAATACAGCCAATGCACAGACTCTCTAATTACCCGGGGATCCCTAGGCTTGCTGAAAAAAACATGTTTTAAGGGCTTTCCGGAAGGCCATGAGGTTGGGGCTAACCTCACCTCTGGAGGGATGATGTTCTAGAGGGCGAGTGCCACAGCAGAAAAGTCTCGCCTCCAAGGTCCCATCAGATGGAACTCTTTTGCAGATGGGACCCACAGCATGCCTCTCCTGATGGACCTGATGGGACGGGTAGATGTAATTGAGGAAAGGCGGTCCCTCAGATGACCTGGCCCTGTGCCATGTAGGGCTTTAAAAGTCAAAACCAACACCCTGAACAGGGCCTGGAAGCAAACTGGTAACCAGTGCAGCTCTAGAAGGACATACGTTACACACGTGGAGCAGAGGTGTAACATATGTCCTTCTAGAGGCAAACAGAACTGCCCATTTTGCACCAGCTGAAGCTTCTGGCTACTCTTCAAGGGCAGCCCCACGTAGAGCGCTTTACAAGGAAACTCATGGAAATTTCCAAGTTCTATATTGAGGCTGTTCATATACTGTCTAGAAAATTATTTAACCTTCAAAGACCACTGAAGGTTAAATGGTTAATGAAGGACCATTATGTAACATCCTCCTCCATGAGTTTTGCGATCTGTTCAAATTATGTGATTAAACAAATGATATATTAGTTTAGACTGGACAGTGTTCCACAACAATAAGAAGGCTGGGGCTACAATGTCAGATTCCAGCAAGCATCACGTACAGTTTGAACACTCAACATTTGATTCATTAGAATGAATACGGGGATTCTCAATCAGTGTGCTGGCTAATGTTTCTACAGAACACTTCCACCTGCCTAATTCCTTATCTGAGACAAAATACCTTGGTGCTTGATCTTTGGTTAGGATCTTCCCGGGAGTGTAAGTATCCTGTGCCCAAAGAAGGTAACTGTGTCTGAAACACAGATACACGCCCACCAGTTGGAGACATCAGTTTAAAGGCAGCTTGAAGAGCTGGGCCTAATGCACTGTGTGTTTCTCTTGTGTAGGTAAACATATCTGGTAGTGCATTCAGCAAGTCTTTAATTAGCTGGAAAATAGAATGAGCAAGAACACTGAAATTTCAGCAATACTTTTAAAGCATATTATTCAGTACAACTCTAGATTTCTAAATAGTCAGTTTTCAGCTGTGATCTATGAATCTGATTCTTCTAAATGAAATCCAAGATTCCCAAAAACCAAATACTGTATGTGTGTGTGTTTATACACACACACACACACACACGTATTTGCCCTCAAGCACAACTGTGGTCCCTATCTTATTCCAGGGCATGCTGACCTATCTGGATAAATTTCATCTGTGCTACGCCAGTTGGTCTTTTCAAGTTCTGAACACAGCAAAAGCCTTGCTTTGTCTGCTCAAATCTCTTCTAAGTCTCTAAATTATATTGAATCATAGAAAGCAAAGCCAAAATGCATATTCTAAGATAAAGATGAAAACAAGGCTGGAAAGATGCAGGACCTGTTAAGATGCCATCTTAGTTTCAACACTACTATTCTTAAATTAATTTAATCAAAAGCAAAGAAGCTACCATGAGTATTTTCATTTTAACATTTATTGTTGTAAATGCCATTATATTTTAATTCATCTTACCTCTTTACTTTCATGCAGATTAACAAGTAGGCTATCAGGTGTAGGCAGGAAAACATCTATGGAGAAGACATGTTTCACTCTTGATTTTTTATGTTAATGTAATATAATTTTAAAAGTATAATAAAACAGCAAAATGGTCAAATGCAAATTTAATGCACTTTTACAAGTGAATTACATTTCTGTATGTGCAAAAGAGAACAAATGTGTTATTCCTTAACAATACTCTATTATGTCCTGACTCGTTTTCAGATTAGCTTGCAGATATGAATTCTGGAAAGAAAACACCACTCAATTCCATTATGATCAAACTAGTACAACTGAAGTAGTATTTTCCACACAGTTGTATTATTCCGTAACATTTTAAAGTGAGCTAACTCATGTTGAATTCTGCATTAGTCCTTCTCATTTTTATTCTTCCAGTTATTCAGATAACTACCCATCTTACCATCAATTTCTGAAACAATGAGCATCTGAGGCTGTGATAATCCTTCCTGCAGATTGTAGAACTGAACAGTGCTATCAAATGTTATGAAACCAATTTTTGTTCTTGAATCTCCAGGCAACCTTAACATTGAAACAAAACAAAACAAAACAAACAAGTTCCTTCAGTACAGAGGCATGTTCCAGAATTGTTAATGCTAGTAAGTGATAGTTGATCTATCTTAGAAAATAGTATTCTCCCAATGAACACTACCTAACACATTATTAACTACTTTCTGTTATGGATCTAGAAGTTATGAATGAAACCTGCACATGGTTGGTTCAAATATTCTCCCTCTTCTACTTGTTTACTAAATAGAAAGCTAGCCATCTCAAATTGCAGCTAATTGTGGTGGGGCGAGATATGGAAAAAGAAAGGAGAAATTTAAGTTCCCAGTGCCTGGATTTTCATTAAATATAGGGTTGAACATGGTAGCAACATGCTGTTAAAGGTAAGTGACTGTTTCCTATAGTACACTCTCACCAAGAAGCTCAGCCCCACAACTACAATTACCATTAAACACTTCATTTCAAATGGAAAAAACCGCAAGTGAGTTGGATTTCTTTTATGGCAGCTCCTATTGCCATACTACCTATTTCTTAAGATAGCAAAGCTTTCTTTTCTCTCAAGCATTTGCACAACTTTCTCTTAATCTTTTCATCTCCCTCAATCTTCTTTATCTTTTAAAAAGCAACTGCCAATCCTATTATGTCCAAAAAGTAGAAAAAGTTCTTACTTGTCTAGGTTTTCCAGCAAAGACTGACACACAACTAATAAATATCCAGCTTCTATTGCATTATGGGACACATCAAACACAAATAAATATACTGCAGGTTGAGGAGGACGAAGCTGTAAAATAAGATTGATTTTTACTAATGGGCTTACTAGATTGGTTATAGCCATAAAACAGCTTTGCCATTTCTGTAGCCCCCATTTTTACATATACACAGACCTATAAAATATCTATCTATATTCTACTGGAACTCTCATGTCTGTTTGTCTGTAACCTTTAACTGGATGAAACAGTGCATCGTAGACCAACAATTTTTGAACCAAGGAACCTCAAAAGGGGTAACTTACAGAACGCATCCAAAATCAGGGATCCATGACTCCCATGGAATTGAAATCTGGCAAATTTTATGAAGTGTTTTATGACATAAAAATCATCATAAAACGTTTTATGACATAATTCAAAATGTCATAAAACATTTCCTGTGGTCAATTCCTGATGTTTGACTGTGCTATACAGTTCAATATGAATAACATAGGCAGATACCTCTCTGAATATCTCCCTGAATTTTTAGGAACTTTTCCATTGTTGAAGACATTGAGGAATCTGGTAAGGAAATATCTCTGAAACAATGACCCAATGGATCATGGGCTGTCTAGTTACGTTTAGAACTATAAACTTACCATGTAGTCTGAAGAAGCAATGAACTCCACTGTAGAATTTTGGACCTCTGGCCGCTTATGAGGCTCTCCATAGGATCTTGTCAGAGGATTGTACATAAATTCTTCAGGAACTAAATTATAAAATAAATATAATTGTACTTATAACTGCTGTGAAGAATATTGGAAACCTTTGTATCTTTTTTTCTTTCTTTTCTATTTTTCTTCAACTATTTTTTCTTTTCTTACACTATTTGCTTTCTCTTTGCTTTCTTTTTCTTTTTTCTTCCTTGCTTTATATTAGTTTGTATTAGTTTTTATCTTCCTTTTCAATAAAAATCATATATTAAAAAAGGAACTAAATTATAAAATAAATGTATTTCATTTAAATCACCAAAGAACCTTAGCTCTCCAGAAAGCTACTGGTAAAGTAACAAAAAAAAACAGCAAAATAAAACCAAGAAGTAGAAAAAACAGCATATACAATCATTTAAATTAGGAATAAAACAGTGTGGAAATCTAAAAACATACAGAACAATTGTTACAATGCCTGCAAAAAGATTTTCTAATACTGAATTGAGAAACTTGGAACATCAGGTAAGCTTCTCTATGAAAGACACAAAGCCACTTGCCTCAACTCATTTAATACGCACAACTGAAAGAAGACCTCAGGTAATATTTATCCAGTAACTAGATATAAAACTAGAACACAATGCTATAATCCAAAAGGAAGGTTATTATAGAATTAATAATTACCACAAGGTTATCTCTGTTCAGATAGGCCATACAGTATATATCAACTTAAGCTTTTCTTGAGAATAGGCAGCATACAAATAAAATGGATGAACAAGTATACAGAGCTGATTAAAGGCACTCCAGACTATCAGAGCCATCTGGACCTCCAGTGACAATGATGAACCCAAGAGTACTCCATATCCTCTACTGGGAGTGCAACCCCATCCAAAGTATAGCAAGCACTCTCTACCCAGAAAAACCACCTTTATGCTACCCTATATATACTATCAGAATACCTATCTTATCTGGATCTCACTTTATTGTGCCTTATCCATACCAATGCTTATCCATACCAATGATCAATTCCCTCACCAGGATTAGCTGAAAAGATGAAGGGCTTGTTTGGGATAACTGCACATACTTTCAGATCACATTCTCCTGCCAGACTGGGTAGACCATATCCAGAACGCCTCCTATTACATGTTTTGAGCTGATGACAGAACAGGATAGCTTTACTGTTACCACTGAAGTCCTGAGCTGCTGTGGCATGTATACTTACATTGACAGAGCAATCATACAGAGCTTCTTACCACCAACTACTGGACAATCTCCGACAGCTCAGCTGGCAGACTGATGAGCAGGGGGATGGGTAGTATACCAGCAAAAAATCTTAATTAGAACACATTCAGCATATTGTCTTCTTTTTCCTTCATTCTTGCTTTTTGCTACAGCAGCAACTGGAAGTTCTAAAAGTGAACCTTTGTTCTTCTTTTCTGTCTGCCACCTTAACTGCCTTCAACAGGCATCCTTCTCTCAGAAGTAGATTTCCAAATCACACAAAGATGATCCCACTATAACTGAAATGCGGCCTGGGAAACTCTAGAAACATTGAGTATATTGGAGAAGGACCAATACTTACCGTCATTAACTCTGTAGCACAGATTACACTTCCATCTCCTTTGGTCAATAAAAGACACAAAAGGATTGATGTAGGTTCTGCATGATCTACACCTCACAATGGTGTTTGATGTTATCACAGGCAATTGCTAATAAAGCAACAAAATTCTAGAATTAATGTGAGGGAAACCTTTTTCATAAGTCTTTTATCCTGAAACAATGTAGACTGCCAGCAACAAATATAAGTTGATCATTTACTGTTCGGAGATTAAGTACTAGAAACAAGTATTCTTCTATAGTAAGATAACAAATCAAGTAAGCTAGTCAGGCCACCCATAGAAGATAATGCTATAAAGACTAACACTGTAATTTAATTTTTTAAGATTTACTGAAAATCACTGAATTCAAGTAAATAGATTTAAATCTGTAAATAGCAATATTCTCTTTAAAACATTTTCCCAATTTTCAATGGTGTATTTTTCTTCAAAGACAACTGACCATTAATAGCCAACATAATTACAGCTTCCATCACTTAAAAATTATTACTGCACTACATAAAATTAATATATTTGTATAATATATAAACAAAAAACACGATCACCTTATTCAAGTTTAGCTAAGTAAAACTTGTGGCAATAAAAAGTTGTTTTACCGTTAGATCTCTGAAAGGATGTAGAAGCAACCCCAAGGGAAGTTTTGCTTTGTTCAGCAATGCCTGAGTCTGAGGAATATTTGTCAAAGTGCATCGGAATGAGCTACAGAGAAATCATAAACACACATATCAATTGTTGTTATCAGTAGTACTGATTGTTCTACAGAAAAAGTCCTAAGTGTTCAAGAGCCACATTACTGTTAACCAGAACTTGCCAAAGATCCTAGACCAGTGTTTCTCAACCTTAGCAACATTAAAATGTGTGGACGTCAACTCCCAGAATTCCCCAGCCAGCATGCTGGCTGGGGAATTTTGGGAGTTGACATCCACACATCTTAATGTTGCTAAGGTTGAGAAACACTGTCCTAGACAATGCAAAATCATGTATGCTTATTGTTATTGTGGCCTTGGAAATTCCAGAGGCATTGAGTGCATTGGAGAAGGTCTATTGAGATTAAACTGACAATTTATTACTATAACAAATGTTTTAAAATACAAAAACAAATTTGGACATACTGTATAAAAGAAATGTGAAATGGAGAATTGTATATACTCTCTTGCCCAATCAATGGCTTCAGGCTTTAAGGAAAGTCAGATATGTCTTACATAAGGAATTATTTGCCAAAATGCACCAAAAATTATTTACTGGGTTTATTATGCCCCTCAAAGAATATTTAAAAAGGGTTGGCTGACATCCTTTCTATGGTGGAAACATAATAAATTTGAAGGAATTTTAGTTCACATGTTATATAATTGTCCACTGGTAATTCCCTATTGGACAGATACTATAACTATACTGAACCAGGTTTTTGAAAGGTAGCTAAGGGTCATAGATGTTAAAGTTTTCTTAAACTATCTATCTGTCTGTCTGTGTGTGTGTGTGAGAGAGAGAGAGAAAGAATGTGAATGAATGAATGAGAAGTACCAGGGCCTGAAGGAGGAACTAGGGAGGATGTGGAAAGTGAAGGCCAAAGTGGCCTCAGTGGTGGTAGGGGCACTCGGGGCTGTGACTCCCAAGCTGGGAGAGTGGCTCCAACAGATTCCAGGAGCAACATCAAAGCATTCAGTCAAGAAGAGTGCAGTGCTAGGAACAGCTAAGATACTGTGCAGGACCCTCAAACTCCCAGGCCTCTGGTAGAGGACCCGAGGTTGAGGAAGACACATACAACCCATAGGGGTGAGAAGGGAATGAATGTATTATATAATTCTGTATGTGTGCCTGTGTGTACAGTGTGTATGTGTGTGTGTGTATAGAGTTTCACTGATTATGAGATTTATGATATATCTAAAGTTTATGAGAATCTTTGGATGTATAGAGCATTGCAAAAAAGGTGATTATATCTCAGATTCTGAAAATTGGCTTAATGAAATCTGTTAATTCTCAGCATTTTGACTTTCAATCAAAGGACAGACAAAATTGGACAGTCTGATTCTACATTGACTAGGTTCAATTCACTGTTCAAAAATTTATACTGGACTTCTGGGGGAAGCACAGCAAGCTGAAGATGGCTCTGCAAAAGCAGAGCCAACAACTGGGGCAAAGATCAAGGAACCGGTGAGTAGACTGGTTTGTTGGAAACTCTCCGGATAAGGAGAGAATGGGAGATTGCCCACATGTGCTCCAAACAGCTGCTCCTCATGAGGAGACCACAGGATAGCGGTTTTCTGCAGGCTTGAGTACCAGGCCAAAGGGATTAGCCATTTTGGTTGCAACTGTGGTGGAGCCTTTTAGAGGACACTAAGTTTGCAAACCTCACTTTCTAATCACTTTTTGAAATTGCCTATTAACCATTCTGAAACTATTAGAGACCTTTGGAATGACAAGTTTGAAAGATCTTCATCGGGTGAGTTTTTCAACCCTGAACAAAAGAAAAATTGTAAGCTTAAGAACTTAAAGAATCTGAAATAAACAGCAAAAAGCTAAATAAGAGTTTAATCTTAGAAAGTTATAAATGGACTAAGGGTCCAGATAAATTTGGAATATTGAAAATTTTACAGTAAGACTTTGGGATTAATTATAAAGTACAAACAGCTTCTTGTGGAAAATAGATTCTGTTTTGGATTTTGGAAGACCTAACAGAGATAAGTAATTTATGATTTAAAAACTGGACACTAGAGGGGACTAAAGATTTTAGGTAAGGGAAAGAATCCAACTCTATAAAATGCAAAATGTTGTAACAATGAAAATACTGAAGACGACTTTCGAAGAATGGTGTCAGAAATTAGTAGCCACAATATCAACAATGTCAGTAATGATGTCTGCTTCTATGAATAGACTATATCCAAAAATGTTATTGAAGAAATGACCAAATTTTATCTAACAAGAACAAATTTTATCTAACAAGATAGAGGTGGTATCAAAAGTAGATTTACAACCAACAGGCTAACAGAATGACTTGGAAAAGGATGTTTCACTGGATCTACAAAAGAAATTGGCTGTTTTAAAATTCAAAAGGGAAATACAAATGATAAACCAAGAGAGTGATCAGGACAATTTTTTCCTACTGGATTTACAAAAGAGGCTTGTTAAAGCCTTGAAGAACTCTGTGTGATGGGACACAGAGGAAATGAAGAGAAAGCAAATCATAGAACAATATTTGAATGAACTAAAGATTAAGACTGTTAGAAATAAATGGAAGGAATATAAAGTTGGTTTATTTGATCAAGACTATGCACTCAGTGTATAGTGTATACAAACAACGTATCAAAGAGTCCCTCATGGGGGGGGGAGATGGGCAGTGATAAAAACTTGATAAATCAATCAATCAATCAAAGACCTGGAAGCCCAACAGGACCAGTCTGATTTGCCTAAGAACATTTTTCTGAGCAGTCAAGCCCTTTTTTACAAACCAACAAGATACTTAGAACCACATAACTGTTTCCAAATTCCAAAGAGCATTAACTTTAGCACACTTAAATGCTCTCCCCATAGGAGTTTTGGAAGGCTGATACGAAAAGGTTTCCTATGAGCTGAGACTGTGCCCTTGTGGACAAGCGGCTGTTGAAACTACAGCTCATGTCCTGGTATATTATACCCTCTATAAGGACTCAAGGACCTGCCTTATAACTCCTTACCTGGTAAAACAACCGGGAAATTCTGATCTTTTTTATGTACAGTTGTTGTTGTCAGATCAGCATGATTCAGTCTCCTTAAATGTAGCTAAATTTTGTTATACTGCCTGTATAAAATTAGGCAGACTTTAATTACCCACTGATGAACCCATCACCAATTGTAATATTTTATCTTGTTTTGTTCTTTATTTTTATTTTTAATGTGTTTTTGTTTGCAATTCTGGTCAATTACCGTCATGAAAATATTCATTCATTCTGATCAAGGTTAAAACAAGATATGCTGTTACTTCTGGCAACCCTTTATGGACTTTCTGCTGACACCAGGACTGAAAAAATGATGCTTTATGTATTTGTCTACAGATAAGGGATGGGTTATGGGATGAAGAGGTAATTGTTTGTTACCTTATTTAGGGGGCGAAAAGTCACTAAATTTGTTTATACTCATCATGAATATTGGAAGTCATTCATATATTTATATTATATATTATATATTATATTATATTATGTATTGCATTGTATTGTATTGTATTGTATTGTATTGTATTATATTTTTACTTTTTTCTTTCTTCTCTTTTTTCCTTTTTCCTTGCACTTTGTATCTTTTCTCTTCTCTTTAAGTTTAGTTTGTATTAGATTTTACTATTATAATCAAAATTCTTAATAAAATAATTTCAAAAATTGAATGATCATGACATTGAAAAATGTTACATGATTTTGAAATTTGATAGATGTGGAATTTTTATTAATTTGTCTCTTTTTTCCCTTCTTCCCTGTCCCTCTTTAAAAAAAAAAGTTTCCTTCCTTCCTTGAAATGTGCACTAATCATAGGAGTCAGTGTACAACAATATACAAAATAATAGTTTATTATACAACAGTTTAGATTGGAGGGAAGGATATGGTATATAATAATTATTATACATACTTTACATATATACTCATTAACTGTTATTTTATTGTACTTTTCTTTTAGGAAATCCAATTGTAAATACTTTTAAACCTCAATAAAAACTATAAATTGAAAAAAACAATAAACTTAAAAGAACTAAAAGCAAAGTTTAAAGCAGAAACAATTCATCCAACCAAAATATATGCACTAGGACAAGGAATTCCTTGCCCAAAATTTTTCTCCATGCTCAGATGAAGCCTTGTTTTAAAATTAAAAATATTAACAGATTTGACCTGCTGATTTCAACAAACACTTATCTGAGAAATCTGTAACTATAAAAATTAATTTTCCTGTTTTCCTTCACATATGCTAATTTCTTCTCTGACTTCAGCACTTATCATTTTACAGCATTCAAGACTAAAATGTGGAAGGACTAAAAAGAAGCATCCTTAATTCCTTTTAGTCATGTTTTCAGAATACATTTCAAAGTGATGTGGTACATATCAGTGGCACCCATAGCAAACCATGACGACATAAAAATGACACTACATGTGCAGTGACATCATTATGCAAACACCACCTTTGTCAAGTTGTATCCTGACATCTGATGCAAGTTGTAGTATTTGATTATGTAGTTGCGCAAATGTCATCATTTGTCTCCCTGCAGATGCCCAAGGTACATACAGTGACTGAATTTCTCTTGTTGAGATGGAACCAGGACACATTCTAAGACCACTTTCTCAAGGGAAATTAAACTGTAAACATGCAAAAAATTGTCATCTTATACCTACTCTGGGCTGCAGTTCAATTTTTTCAGATCAGAGTTTAAATTAGGCATAGGAGGTGGAATTGGAGCAACTGGCAGAATATTTCTCTCTTGAGTAAGGTTCACTGGTCTCAGACTTTCTGGCTGCTGTATACTAAGTCCTCCCAAACTAGCTGATAGTTGATTTATGGTAGGATATACCTGGAAAAAAAGACATTTTAAAAAAGCATTAAAATAAACATTCAATACAGCTAAAAATTAATGCCTTGATCAGAATTTGTTCAACCTCCCCTCTTCCTCACATCCCCAGTAACTCTTTCCAGGAACTTCAACTCTATTTACTATTCTGCAAAACTTAGATGTTCCATCCCACTCTGAGTTGGATTCAGAAGACCACTATAAGACAGAACTAAATCGAAGCCCATTTTTGCCCTCCTTCTTTCCCCGAAAACCCAATGCCCTCTTCACAACAGCTGTTCACCAGCTGCTGAGTAAAATGGGAAGTGAGAGGGAACAAAAGCAATCCTGTATCAAAACTCAGATGGATAAACATTCTGTCCCAACTCTGCCCAATTTTCAATTCAACCTGAAAATGTGGTAGCAGTGATGGTGGGATTATGAGGGCCTGCCAGGGAAGGCTAGCTTGCTTTTACCAATTTCCACAAGCAGATCTCTCTCTATGAAAACATGAGCCATATTTTCCCCACCTCCTTCCAAACTCATACCTGTGTAAATTAGATTTATGCAGATCTACTGATAGGCATATTAATCTTCAGAATTTCTATAAATTTCTACCATTTCTGAGTAAATCTTCAGAGGCTATTGACATCCTACCCTTTGTTAGATCATCTGAAACACAACTGGTGAAAATGCTTTTTATTACCAAATTACAAGATTGCCTATCTTGTGGGTAATTAAATACTACAGAATATGACAAAACATGCAAACAGGGCAACATGGTTTTAAGGCTGATGTAGATGGAGGAACAGAGGATGAGCTCAACTAGCCCCAGACGTGATGACGCAGCTAGCTCAAAGCCGAAAGGACGGCTAGTGGCCGACGGTGCTGGTGGTGAACGGCGAATCCGATGTTCTAAGGATCAACACACCATTGGAACCTGGAATGTAAGATCTATGAGCCAGGGCAAATTGGATGTGGTTATTGGTGAGATGACAAGATTAAAGATAGACATTCTGGGCGTCGGTGAACTGAAATGGACTGGAATGGGCCACTTCACATCAAATGACCACCAGATCTACTACTGCGGACAAGAGGACCACAGAAGAAATGGAATAGCCTTCATAATTAATAGTAAAGTGGCTAAAGCAGTGCTTGGATACAACCCAAAAAACGACAGAATGATCTCAATTCGAATTCAGGGCAAGCCATCTAACATCACAGTGATCCAAATATACGCCCCAACCACAAATGCTGAAGAAGCTGAAGTAGAGCAGTTCTATGAGGATCTGCAGCACCTACTGGACAACACGCCTAAAAGAGATGTTATTTTCATCACAGGAGACTGGAATGCTAAGGTGGGCAGTCAAATGACACCTCGAATTACAGGTAAGTATGGCCTGGGAGAACAAAACGAAGCAGGACACAGGCTGATAGAATTTTGCCAAGACAATTCACTCTGCATAACAAACACTCTCTTCCAACAACCTAAGAGACGGCTTTATACATGGACTTCACCAGATGGACAACACCGAAATCAGATTGACTACATCCTTTGCAGCCAAAGGTGGCGGACATCTGTACAGTCAGTAAAAACAAGGCCTGGAGCTGACTGTAGTTCCGATCACGAACTTCTTCTTGCACAATTTAGGATCAGACTAAAGAGATTAGGGAAGACCCACAGATCAGCTAGATATGAGCTCACTAATATTCCTAAGGAATATGCAGTGGAGGTGAAGAATAGATTTAAGGGACTGGACTTAGTAGATAGGGTCCCGGAAGAACTCTGGACAGAAGTTGGCAGCATTGTTCAGGAGGCGGCAACAAAATACATCCCAAAGAAAGAGAAAACCAAGAAGGCAAAATGGCTGTCTGCTGAGACACTAGAAGTAGCCCAAGAAAGAAGGAAAGCAAAAGGCAACAGTGATAGGGGGAGATATGCCGAATTAAATGCAAAATTCCAGAGGTTAGCCAGAAGAGATAAAGAATTATTTTTAAACAAGCAATGCGCGGAAGTGGAAGAAGACAACAGAATAGGAAGGACAAGAGACCTCTTCCAGAAAATTAGAAACATTGGAGGTAAATTCCAGGCAAAAATGGGTATGATCAAAAACAAAGACGGCAAGGACCTAACAGAAGAAGAAGAGATCAAGAAAAGGTGGCAAGAATATACAGAAAACCTGTATAGGAAGGATAACAATATCGGGGATAGCTTTGACAGTGTGGTCGGTGAGCTAGAGCCAGACATCCTGAAGAGTGAGGTTGAGTGGGCCTTAAGAAGCATTGCTAATAACAAGGCAACAGGAGACGACGGCATCCCAGCTGAACTGTTCAAAATCTTGCAAGATGATGCTGTCAAGGTAATGCATGCTATATGCCAGCAAATTTGGAAAACACAAGAATGGCCATCAGACTGGAAAAAATCAACTTATATCCCCATACCAAAAAAGGGAAACACTAAAGAATGTTCAAACTATCGAACAGTGGCACTCATTTCACATGCCAGTAAGGTAATGCTCAAAATCCTGCAAGGTAGAATTCAGCAGTTCATGGAGCGAGAATTGCCAGATGTACAAGCTGGGTTTAGAAAAGGCAGAGGAACTAGAGACCAAATTGCCAATATCCGCTGGATAATGGAAAAAGCCAGGGAGTTTCAGAAAAACATCTATTTCTGTTTTATTGACTATTCTAAAGCCTTTGACTGTGTGGACCATAACAAATTGTGGCAAGTTCTTAGTGGTATGGGGATACCAAGTCATCTTGTATGCCTCCTGAAGAATCTGTATAACGACCAAGTAGCAACAGTAAGAACAGACCACGGAACAACAGACTGGTTTAAGATTGGGAAAGGAGTACGGCAGGGCTGTATACTCTCACCCTACCTATTCAACTTGTATGCAGAACACATCATGCGACAAGCTGGCCTTGAGGAATTCAAGGCTGGAGTTAAAATCTCTGGAAGAAACATTAACAATCTCAGATATGCAGATGATACCACTTTGATGGCTGAAAGTGAAGAGGAACTGAGGAGCCTTATGATGAAGGTGAAAGAAGAAAGTGCAAAAGCTGGTTTGCAGCTAAACCTCAAAAAAACCAAGATTATGGCAACCAGCTTGATTGATAACTGGCAAATAGAGGGAGAAAATGTAGAAGCAGTGAAAGACTTTGTATTCCTAGGTGCAAAGATTACTGCAGATGCTGACTGCAGTCAGGAAATCAGAAGACGCTTAATCCTGGGGAGAAGAGCAATGACAAATCTCGATAAAATAGTTAAGAGCAGAGACATCACACTGACAACAAAGGCCCGCATAGTTAAAGCAATGGTGTTCCCTGTAGTAACATATGGCTGCGAGAGCTGGACCATAAGGAAGGCTGAGCGAAGGAAGATCGATGCTTTTGAACTGTGGTGTTGGAGGAAAATTCTGAGAGTGCCTTGGACTGCAAGAAGATCCAACCAGTCCATCCTCCAGGAAATAAAGCCCGACTGCTCACTTGAGGGAATGATATTAAAGGCAAAACTGAAATACTTTGGCCACATAATGAGAAGACAGGACACCCTGGAGAAGATGCTGATGCTAGGGAGAGTGGAGGGCAAAAGGAAGAGGGGCCGACCAAGGGCAAGATGGATGGATGATATTCTAGAGGTGACGGATTCGTCCCTGGGGGAGCTGGGGGTGTTGACGACCGACAGGAAGCTCTGGCGTGGGCTGGTCCATGAAGTCACGAAGAGTCGGAAGCGACTAAACGAATAAACAACAAAGATGGAGGTGTGCATCACTTCGTTGTTCACTAAAGCATTTCCCGTGTGTGATGCCATGTCATTCTCAATTGGCCTCCTAATCCTAAGGTGCAGCATTTAAGAAAAATGTGACAAAAATATTGTATATGCAAGATGGATGTTTTATATGAACTGCAATGAATTTATTTGAAGTCCTTAAATCAAAGTATATAACTTCACGTATCTGAAAGAGCAGAATTAATTTACAATCTATTGTACAATTCAGACACCCATATAGATACCTGTGACAAAAGGCATGAAGTTTTTTTGCCTAAAAAGTTAAGAGCTGTGAGTATCTGATAGCCAGATTTCTTCTGCATGGTAAAGAAGGAAACAATTTTTGCAAAAAATCTTTTCAGTCTAGGCTGACTAAGGTTCCAAACCAACTTACATAGTAGCTCTACTAACTTTCCCCCAGAAGACAGCAGAGAGAGATAACAAGGGAGCCATTCTATCGATTTTTGTTGAAAAATCAGTTCCTTCCTACCCATTTTTTTTAAGTGTTCAACTGTCCATTATAAAAACTGCCATTTCACTTTAAGAAATGATGCTCATATTCATCTCTCTTCTCTTCCATTTTTGCATTGTCCTTTTAGGTTATAAACTGGCGGATTGGAACTGCTTTATTTTTAACTGATTATACGTTAGCCAGACTGACCCATTTAAGAGGAAGAGGGATAAGAGTTCTAAGGAAAATAATTAGAGGGAATTGCTGTTGAGCAAGATTATGATGAGCACCAGCCACTGTCTTTATAAATGTTCTTTAAACTGGCTGACCACCCAGCCTCAGATATAGTAATACAGGTTCTTACAAGTCACAGTTAGGCTACTGAGAACACCAAACTTTTTTTTTCCTATGTGAGAAGTTAAAGGGAATGGCAGAAGCAGGTAACTTCTGGATTTTCTAGCTTCAATTAACATTCTCTCTTGCTATAAATGTTAGCATGTTTTGGCGTATATAAAAATATGGATTTAAATCCTATCTTTGTTAGGAAAATAAAACTATTTATGTATTTATTTACTTCATTAAATTTGTTAAGGCCACCCACTCCAGTAGATGCTAGGCAGATTACAAAGTCCAAATACACAGTCAAAAGAGTTAAAACATAAAATATATATTTAATATGAAGAAAGGGGAACTAGTTTTCTAATTCAAAGCATCAAAATTCTAACCCCAATCCTGCATATCTAAACATGCTTTCTTATTCAATGTATCTGTCACAAGCTTCATCAGGGACATAAAGTTTTAGAGAATTTTCTGGTTTCTAACCTGTGGATACTGAGAAAATCCAGAACTATATCCAGAGTTACTGGGTTGCATGGCAGGAGGTGGCAAAGGTGGTGTCACATTCTGGTATCCAGGCTGAAGAGCAGGGTATCCATACCCAAATGACTTAGAGACTTTAGACATCTGAGGAACAGAGGAAATAGGAGGTGGGCTACTTGCTGCAGAACATGTTTCTAAACAGGGAAAAAAAGTCTTAAAATCACTTTTATTCTTATAAAACACACAACTGAACTTGGAAGCATAACATCTATTATTAGCAAAGCTGCAGACTTACACGCTATAGTCTTTAATGAGTAAAATGAAAAAATGACTTGTTTCTAATTCAGTGAAACAAATCAAGTATATCTTTTTCCAACTGAATACACTTCAAATTATTCAAACAATAATTTGAACACATTCCAAATTATTTCTAACAAGACAGCCAAAGAATTGAACAAGCTGTTTTCCATATTTAACCCCCGATGTTAATTTACAAGACTACTTGTTCATCTTCAGTGTTCATTTGATGTAGCCTTAAAGCAAGGCTATTTTAAGCTACATAGGATAAAAGTAAGAGGGTAAATGGATCACAGAATTTGGTTTGGGGTTCTATTTTGGCAATATAGTAAATGACCATCTTTGACTTTGGCCATTTGAGAGATTATACAACTAGGTCTGAAATAAAAAAGCTAAGATTTCTTGCTCATATTGACAAACTCCAGGAGCTCTATAAACGACCACCTTCATAGTTTTTAAAGAGTGGAATGAAATTTGCAATGAGACAGAATAAAATGCTGGCCACTTTAAGAAAGAAAGCTGGATGTAGGTGCATTTAAATTACTTTTCTCCCCCAAACAGAAAACTCCCTCCCTCCCTCTTCTGGTAGGCACAGCTGACAAACAGAGTGTGGGGAAACTAGAAAATATGTCTCTATTTCTGATGCCTGTTCATCTGCCATGACAAAGTTATATAATTATTCTGTGCCTAGAGCCAGCATTATTATTGTTATGTGATAAAAGTCTTCATGTCTTGGCTCCTTCAAGGAATCTGCTCCTTCATAGAGACTTCCTTGTATATTTCTTGGCAACAAAACAAAGCAGTTTTCCACACTCTTCTTCTGGGACGTTTCTGACCTCCTAGTTTAGCCTACCGCCTTGGGATTTCCTAATGATCTTCCAGGCAAATATTAACAGGTTTATCCCTAATTATCTTTTTGAGTCCAGTAAAGGTTGGCCAGGTGCTGCCATGTGGCTGGCCTTATTATTGTAAGTTGATATTAGTAGTGCTGATAATATTAATTATTAAACAGAACATGATTCACCTGGATAGCCACCACCTTCAAGTGTGTCATAATTGTTGAGAACAGGAGATGCGCTGCTAGTAGTGGAAGAGCTGTCAATAGCTGGGAGAAAATACAGATATATTACATATTCAACTGATAATACCTGCATGCTGATAGATGCTTATCACTATCTTCTAAGGAACTACAAAGATCCTACTAGCAATGTTTATTCTTGCTTTATACATTTTAAGCTAGTATCTATATATGATGTCTTCCCATTCAGAAACTTCTGAGTTAGAGAATCACTTGCAAAGATGAACAAGGGCATAAAACCTCTTACGCTTTGGAAGCCTTTGTGGATGTGGAGCTTTAAGAGAAACAGTAATCAAGGATTTTCTGCAAAGAATACTCTTAGTGAAAATTTACTTGCTTCCATATGCATGTTCAAATAACCTCCTTCAGGAATAGACGTTCCATGAGGATATCATTACATACAAACACAAACTTTCCTTGATATTTAGTAACTATAAACCAAAGAGGCCACCGTGTTAATCCATGCAGCAGTTCTGTAGCAACAAATGTGCAGCAGATAATGCACACATAGTAGACGAGGGGTCTCCAAATATTTCCTTCATCCAATGAAAGATTTTTCTGCTGAAGGGAAAATCTGGATAGAGGACAGGGCATTACAACTATTACAAACCATACAGTGCTGTTTAAGTGTTGTTAAAAATGCAACACTGAATGTAATCAGGGAGATTACATTCAGAACTTTAATCTGAACTTTTCATATTCTCCTAGCCATTAGGTTCACAAAACGAAGTATAAACATGCAGAGAAAATCTGACACAAACACATGCCTGAAGAGGTGGTGGGCTGTATTCCTCAAAAGCTTACGCCAAAATCACCATTTAAAGGTGATTAAATTATTATGACTAATTATGACAGATGCATTCAACTCAAAGATTGCATTATTATACAGACTTACCAGGAAGTAAGTCCTATTGGACTCAATGACCTTTACTACTTCCTAGAAATTTAGAAGATTCCAACATCAGACCTCTGCATACTATATAATTGTTTTATTATACTGGCATATTACATATTTGCTGTGTGGAAGGTGAGTCAATGCTACCAGCCATTTGCTAGATGGGTTTCAGCAAAAAGATAAAACTGAAAACCAAACTAAAAATTAGGTTTCAGTATCAACACTCCAATTTCTATATCTGACTTCTATATTTATTTCAGCAGATTCCCAAAGTTAAAATATCTCCAATATATTTTGAATACTCTAGAAACATTCTTACCCTGCACTGAATTCTCCAACTTGGCAAACAAATGGATAAAATGTCTGAGACAGGACAACCTGATAGCTATCCCACATCAATTATGAAAACATTTTCTAATTCAGTAGTGTTTTTATTCAGTCTTTCAATAATCAGAACAGAAAATGGAACACTACCTTACTACTATACCATTCTAATAAACACGATGACCAAAGCAGCAGGAATAGAAATTTCATAGTAATCTTTTTGATCTGTAAACAGCTTGACTCTCTCAGTATCTACTAAGTTGATGAGACTGAGTATATTAAACAAGCTGATCAGTAATAAATATTAATTTTTAAATCTGATTTAAATGGATTGTGAAGATAAATCACTTGTACTATATAATTTTGTAAAAGTGTTCCAACACATTAACATATGGCATTGGCAATTCACAGCATTTTATTTGACATAAAATGAGAAAACTGACACTGCGGAACCTTTTTTACTCTACACCATTAGGATAAAGAATAAACCTATGTAGGTGAAAACAGGACAACTGTAATTTAAGAGCTACACTGAAGTTTCAAAATCTCTAGGACATTCTGGAAAGCACATTTTCACATACTAAGTTGGCAATATTCCCATACATACACTATATTGGGCCACCCTATACAAAACATACACGCATGGGTGTATAAGGTTTAACAACGTTATTGTAATTTTTTGAAGTTCGTTTTCATATTTTAATTTATGCTGTAGATACACTTTTTATAGATAAAGATTTAGTCTTTAGTCATCTTATTTCAAGCATCTTCAAGGACATTTTTCTCAGATGCTTGCCTAAATTTATTAAAATTATAATAATCTATGCATTACATGCAGTCACCCTGTCAGGAAAAGCAGAATGGAATGTATTGGCAATTACAATTGATATGGTTTATACAATACAATTTATCACGTTGCAATATTTGCCTGAGTAGGAAGATGGAAAGGCTGTTTCCATAATGGGAAAGCAGTGTTTCTTTACAGTATTTACAGTGATGCTGAAGGAAGAAAGAAAGGACATTTATGGTATCGATTTTTTTTTAAAAAGCCTCCAAACTACACAAAATATATCATATACTGTGTACCTATTTCTAACTAAAGAGAAGATGTTCATTTTTATAGCCACTTATACTAAAGTAAGCTCCATTCAATTACATGTGACTAACTTCTGCCTAAACATGTAAAATACTTCATTAATGAAGCACTAGCATCTTTTATACAAATATTTCCCCAAATCTTTTTAACTGCTAGTGAATATGATTTAGGCTCCAGACTCATGACAGTTTAATGATAGTAAAATAGTAACAGTAATAGTAAATATTAGTTATGATAGTTACCCTAACCCTAACCCCTTTCTTGCATTCAAGAAATGGAATAATGCCATCAAAAGTGAAAAGTTAGAAATACTGGTGCAAAGCTAAAGCAGACCTGCTTCCTCATCCTCATCCTCCTCTTCCTCATCATCTGAACTTGATGACAAGGGAGTTGCTGAAGAGCTAGCTTGATTATTAACATATCCACCATACTGCATGCCTGTAAAAGTGGAAAGCACAAACACAAGAGTCAGACACACAGGAAAGGCAAGAAATTTAAAGCACGAATACAAGCATCAAAGTAGCACCAATCCAAGCATGACAAAAGGACACCGTAACACAAAGAACAAAACAACCTCGTTAACCCTGGAGAAGTTCTGTAACTTTTTACAGAAGTCAACAAACAGTTCTAGAATGCTGTGGTGTTAGTAACAGGCAGAGAAATTTAGTAGAATAGAACATAATTTACCCATCATCAGAGATTTTAAAAAGTCAAAATTGTCTCTTAACCATCAAGTTACGTTGAGAAATCACTACTCTTGATATAGGAGTATAAAGCAGTATTTCTCAACCTTGACAACTTTAAGATGTGTGGATTTCAACTCCAGAATTGGATGCTGGCTGGGGAATTTTCGGAGTTGAAGTCCACATGACGTAAAGTTGCCAAGGTTGAGAAATACTGGTCTAACCCCTCCCCCACCACATACTACCATTTTTATTATTATTGTTTCATGTTTATGCTGAATTGTACTGTGGCTTTTAAACTATGTTGTGTTTTGGTTTATGATGAAAGCTACCGGAAGTTGGTGGTATAGCAATGAAAGGAATAATAAATAGTAAAGATTAGCCAGCAACCTCAATCCATCAGTCTTGGCATAGGGGCAAGGAGAATTTTTCAGCTCCAATTATCCATCAACCTGAAACTAACTTACACATCCTGCTACTAAAGTCTACCTAGTTTCAAAACCGTACAGTCAAGGACTTTTTGCAAGAGAACCTAGGTAAATATGAATTCCTTAGCATCAAAACTTATTCCATAGCTTCTGAAGACTGAAGATTCTTCTGAGTTTCTACCCCCACCCCACCAAATGGTCCATTAAACGGAGGTTTTATTATACACTTATATTTATTTGCAAAGAAAAGAGGTGAGGCACCTGAGCAAGACATCAGGTGATTTCTTGACCAAGATAACTATGAAAATCTTTTTTGCAAAACTCTTACAAACGCAGATATAAAGGCAGCCATGGATCACTGAACAGATCTGAATAAACCTTAAAGTTACATCAACACAATCAAGTCAAGTTAAAGTGTAAGAAGAAACTGTATTAAGCTAATAATTAATGCTTGGGGTATAATATGAGCTGATATGGAAGGACCTGTATACACCTAATCTTGCAGGTGACCCACGGCTTTTATTTGCAGGCAACAACCCATTTATAGCAATTGACAGTTTGGGAGGATAGTTTTTACCAGAATGCTTGTGACAATATCCCAAAAGAAAGCTATTAAAGAAACAATAAGACATTAATTCTTGCACATGTGTATCTGGAACTGGAAGTTGCTAGGGAGGAGCCTCAAGTCTAAGTCTGAGAATTGAACGAACACAAAGATGCATCAAAATCTGCTTCAGAAAGTTCATTAAATTAGTTTTTCAGGAACTGAAATAAGCAGTGATCAAGTATAATTTCCCATAGATAGAATATTTTGATATCATTAGAATGTACTGTTTCCCATGTGATTTTTTTTAATGATTACATTTTCCTTAATGTCCAAGTACCCTAATTTTCATGTAACATGACATTAGAGATTTATAACTTTCATTATGTATGTAGAAACAATCATGCATATGCAGACTACAGTGCAGGAAAGGAGAAAAAATGGGGTTGTCAGCAAAGGAAATAAAAACTATTTTGATGAATCACTTTCCAATCACAGCAACTAGAATGTATATTGTGTATCTGACTTTTCCTGAAAGAGGCTCCACTTATAACATTTAAAACGGATACATGTTTTGAAACATGCTTCAAGATATGACCAACTCTTCAAATTGTTTTTCAGATACCTTTTGCTATGAGTTTATTAGATACTGGCCATTTGTAGTGAAAGTTTAGACAAAATGTAAACTTCTGAGACATCACCCTAACAATGAAAGTAAATATTGTCAAGGTCATGGTTCTCCCAGTTGTAACATATAGCTGTGAAGCTGGACCATCAAAAAAAGGCTGAACAAAGAAATAATGATGTCTTTGAATTGTGATGCTAGAGAAAATTGTTGAGAATAATTTGGACCACAAGAAGGACAAATCATTCAATACTCAATGATGTAAACCCAGATTGCTCAATGGAAGCACCAATAATGAAAATAAGCCTTAAATATTTTGGACACATAAAACAATGGCAGGTATCAATGAAAAAAAATCTGATGTATAGAAAGTTTGAAAGCAATAGTAAAAGAGATCATCAGAAAATAAGCTGGCAAGATGCTATCACTGATGACACAAGTCAAAGCTTACAAGACATTAAAAAAGCAGTCATCAACAGACAATCCTGGCAAAAAGAGGTCCATCTGGTCCCAAAGAGTCAGAAATGACTGATTAACTGAACAAGTGAGAGTTTATTAACTAACATACAATAGCTGTTTAGCCAGTAGAAACGTGAGATTACAATCAGAATTATTAATGAGAGCTCTCGCCATACAACTTGCTTCTATACCTCTTCTTCACTATATGCCTTAAACCCAAAATAAAACACTGAGATTTGAAAGTTCTGCCAATCTGTGGGGCTAGCTGTACTTTAGCAGAAACAAAACCCAAAATGATTTGCCTGTTACATGTTTCAAGGGAATCATATCTCAGAATAGCTTCAGATGTTTTATCCATGAGAAACAATGGAGTTCAGATTACCACCTCTATGCAGCATGTATATATGCATGCTCTGAGTTCGTTTCACCTCTAAGCAAATAAACTGGCTGAATCAAAGACTGCAGCCCAACATGTCATCACTGGTCATGAGGGCAAGTCCATGGGCCATAGCACTGCATTCAAGGGTGTGTGTGTGTGTGTGTGTGTGTAAAACTATGGAAGGTATGGTGGTTAAGTCCTACTGCAACTCAGATGATGCAGGGATTAGATAATCCCACATGAAGTCTGTTCTAGTCTGTGCCTCATTCAGTGGTGTTGCTCAGATACTGAAAAAGACAGCCAGGTGAGCCATGTGGATATCATCCAGTATGTATCTTTCAGGGGATGTGAAAGAGAGGCCATGTTCCATTCAACAAATGACTCAGAGGGTGAGCCAGCAGACAATACCTATCTTCTCCCAGGCATTATACCAAACTATTGTAAACTGAGAAGAATCCTGTGCCAGAACTGGGGCAGTAGCTGCTGCAGTTTAGACTTCTGTCCTGTACCTGGGACATCTCCATCACCAGGAGTTGTCTCCAGGCAGGGGAGGGGTCAGTGCAGGATCATCCCCTTCACCCTCAGCTAATTCAGGTTGGCAAGCGGAATTCTTGCTCAGAACCCAAGGTCTCAACCAATGCATGATTCAGTGTGACAATGGGCTGCCAAGGGTGTTACCCTTTGATCCCAGATTCTTCTGGAGTTCACCAAAGGATTTTTCAAGCAGAAAATTCTGGCTCAGCATGGCTATTGCTTCATTAAAAGGATCCCTGTGAAGAACAGATGAAGTTCAGAAATTGCCTCAGCCACGAGTCTTCACACCCAGGGATCAAAAGCACATATAGCCAAATGTCTCGTTATGTTGTGTATGGCCACTTACTAGACACACAGCTGCTAGAACAACAGGGAGATGGAGTTTTACTGGATGGGGATGTTCTGAGGGATCAGGTGTTGAGACATGTATGTCATGTTCACCGTTTCAACGTTCTGTTAACATCGTAACGTTTCACATGTCACAGCTCTGATCCGTGCATTGCAGGCTTGCAGGCTTGCTGGTATTTTTCTGTCTCTCTTTGTTTCTTATCTTGCTACTTGGGAATGTATGTTTGAGTTTGTAACTCTGTTCAAGGTTACTTTCTCAGGCCGATGTGGGTAACGGTTGCTAGCACCTGGGAGGGGGTGGTTGCTAAGAGGGGATAGGGGCGGGATTGGTTTGGAAGCAAGGGTTTTTAGTTTGTATTTGGCGTGCTTTTGCTCATTCTCAGCTTTCTCTGTATTTGCACACTATTCTTATAATAAATCAGTTACCTTTAAGCTCTGGCTTGTGAGACTGAGTATTTTGGAGTAGGCAACCATTACAATGTATACCTTTATTATCAGTGATCTCTTCACCAACTCTTCACATTCCAGCAGAAATCTTGCAGTAGTGGTCCATAAGAGTACTGGTTGCAAACTGTATGTAAGCACCAGTCCAGCATTGAGTCTAACAGCCCTCACAACAATTTCATTCTCTTTAGAAAGACTTCCTTCAATGACATATTAGGAGTAGTTCCCTCTGTGCTATGTGCTCCTTAAAAGTCTACTGCTTTACTTCAAAACTCAAATATTATTGTCACAACCGGCCAAAGCTAAACAGCAGTATGGACATGACTGATCTCACCTTTTATCCTGACCCAGACAGGAGAATTAAAAAAGTAATAGGCACAATAGCAAAAGACGTCTTTCAATTATAGCAACTAAAACAGGATAAAACATTCAGAACACTGGAACAAACACATTTTGGTTTGCACCTGAAATAAAACAGACCCATCTGGATTGATGTCCAAAAACACACATGTTGGGTTTGAGCATGGGCCACCTGAAAACAGTTGTACTGTGCACAGAACAGTTCTTGCACAGAACATTTTGTACATCCTCCTGTAAATACATCATGCATTATGACACAGGAGTTTAAACAAAAGGTCACCACTGGGACAAGTTGACTCTGACTCTATAATTGCAATTTTGACAAGACATAAGCTGACTTGCATAGATGCAAGCTCTGTATATAATTATGGTACGTACATTATTTCTGCATTATAAAATATAGAAGATAGTAGTCAGTTAAATTAGAACTAAAATCTTACAAATATTAAAATTACAGTCCTATACCACTGTTCTCAAATTACCTGCACCCACCAATAGCATTTTATTAAAATATAATATGTACAAAATCCTACAAATTCTTAACTTACAATTCTGTGCAATTTAGAACACATAGAAAACATTTCTCATATGCCAGTTTCTATACCTTCATGAAGAAAAGAATCTGATGTCTGTGTAAGACAAGATGAAGTGATGGGCTTTCCTGTCTTCTCTAAAACAGACGGTTTAACTGAAGAAGCTGCAGGTGAAACCACTCCGTGGACAGGTTTTACTGAGTGGAGATTCTGATTTACAGAATGTGGTGACCCTGAAAATCAAACACGGAGAATATACATTATAAGGGATTACCTATACCGATTAACAAATCATTTTCAGAGAGATAGCTATTGTACAGTTAAAAACAGATATAGCATGAAATTTCTGAAAATGGCAGGATGAGAAGCATGCAGATAACAGGCTCAAAGTTTTTAATAAAATTATGGTAATTTACAATATGCTGTTACATGGTATAGGTATGTTCATGGTAATTTTGTCTAAGTCTTAAATGATTTAAGAAAAGCAAACAGATGACAATCCTCCCATCTTTACAATGTAATTTTTATTCTCATGGAAGAGAAGAAAATAGCTGGACCTTGATCTTAATGACTGACACCCCCCCATTATCCTTAGCATATTAAAATGATTTATGGTATAATTCTTGATGCCTCAGTATGTCACAATGGATGAATATAATGAATAAATGAATTTTTCAAAAAAGACTTGAAAAAATTGTGTAGGACTCCTTTGAAGCTGCTTTTTTATTAATAATTTGCTTCATTACACATCTTTATTTTCTATACATGTATTTGCTTATAGACCTGGACTTACTTGATGGAAGTTTGGAATCAAATTTGAAAAACAGATTAGTCTATTTTGTCACAACATTAATATCAACAAGAAAATGAAGAATCAACTTTCAGTTTTTTTAAAAAAAGTATTAAACTGAAAGCACTCAGAGCATAACACATGTATCAGCTTTGCCTATTACAGGCAATATACTGCTTATTAAAATCCTGCAAATAATCATTCTTACTCCTTTAAAGGTATGGGTGGATTAAATAGGGAGCTAACGATCTTGAACATAATCCAGAATTCATTTTAACAGCACACAGCAACACATTCAGCTTATACAGAGAGAAAGAAAAAGCAAGCTAAGAGGAAGAAGAAAAAAACAGAATATTAAGCACAGTAAGAACATTCAGCTTCCATCACCTGCACACAACTTTGTGCACATCAGTCAATCCATTTTAAGCATAAAGCAAGCACATAAATTTATCTGTATTCTCTATCACATCTAATTTGTTTCTCTGTGCAATACCCGTGCTCATTGTGTTCTCTCTCTCAGGTAGCGATCCTGCAAAGCTGCCACGATTCTCCTGAGCCAACTGGAGCTCTGGAGCACTCCATGATGCAGAGCTGTAGCCCAAAGGAACTCCAAGTTGTCCTGTAAGTGGAGCTCTACTTTGATTAGAATAAGCACCTGCCACATTCAAATAGCCATGTGACATTGCTGGTTGAGAACTAGGTATCTGCCCATATGGACTGCCAGTGGACATGGGAGGATATACAATATTAGGGTAAGCAGCACTAGACACAGCAGGCATGGGATAGTGACTAGAGGAAGCAACAAATCCCTGAGATGGAGCAGAAGATCTGGTAGAATGCAAGATGGAATTACTGTAGGGACTAGTAGATGATGAATAGGACTGTGAAATGCTGGTATGCAACTGGGATGCCGGAGATACTGTTCCTTGGACAGGTCCTGATGGTGCTGCATTATGAGGTGCTCTACTGTACAAGTGTTGCGATCCCTGTGCGTTTAACATGTTCGGTGTCACAGAAGAGACATTAGCATTTTGTGCTGGTACAGGACATTGGGCAGAATAATAATCTGCACTATAATAGTTTTCCAGCTGTGAAGGAATTGCTTTACTGGGCACTTGTGAGAAGTTTCCTGAGGGAGCACTGTAGTTTTGAGGATGTGATCCATATCCAGGGGAGAACTGCATCAGATTCTGTGCTAATCCTGGAAGAAAGAAAGATTATTATAATTAAAGCTGCATACTCTTTAAAGGAAGAATATGAACCCAAATATCAGTAGGACACATCAGTTGCAAAAGAAAATGTGGGAAGAAACAAACTAGTTTGCATTTCAGGATGTTTGTTTCTGTTGGAGAAAGTCTACCAATGTAATTGCTAAGAGCTGACACCAACCTGGTGCATATAATCAATCAACCAGTACAGAGGACAGATGATAATTTTATAGCAACCTGCATAATTACAAGTTGCAGGCACTGAAACAATTAATATAAAATTTTTATATCAGATGTGAATGGAAAACTAAATCATCTGTGTAATTTTCTATGAAGAATTACAGTGTTGTCACCAGGCAGAAGAGAGTACAGGCTCACTTAACATATTTTGCCTCTTTTCAATGGGAACTAGATATTTACACTGTGATAATGTTATAACATAAAAATCAAAATTACTTAAAGATACTAACAAGAAACAAATATTTAAATTACAACATAATTATAGGCAGCTATTGTTTTAGCATAAGACTGAATCTTATCTGGTGGGTGTGTCTGTCTGTATATATATATGTATACACCACACACACACACATATACACATACATACATACATTACATAACATACATACTTCAATCTACTTTAAGGTCTGCGCTGTATCTTTCATATTGTTCTGGATCATAACGATAATCTAGGACCAAAGTCAAGCAATTTTTTAACAATTTAAAAAACGCAGTTTACAAAAGTATTCGATCAAGTCATTGGTCCATTCTCCAGATAAGGGTCTTTCCAGTTGAAATGGAGACATCAGGAATTGACCTAGGACCTTCTGCATACAAACCATGAGTTCAGCAGCTGTACTAGACCCCTCTATCTAATACTATTAATACTAATAAGCAGATGACCATCATTTTGGAGAGCTTGAAAAAGCATTAAGTGAATAAGATTATTAGTGGCAGTCAGCATGCAGACAATACATTGCTCCCACCATCAATACATTTCTTGATCACTGCCAATTACTGGGAAATAAATGAGTGGTACTAAAGCACTCATGATCTGGTGGAACATTGCAGAAATAGAGTTAGTCCACATATGCTTTCAGTTTGATCCAGCAAGACTTTGTACATTCTTAAGTTAATTCACACAAGAAGCTTCTCATAAATAAGTTCAGGTTGTTTTTGACTAGACACAAACAAGTAGCCTTTCATTCAACTGGGTTCAGGTACAACCAGCCTTGCATTCAATTGGGTTCAGGTACAACCAACTACCTGATCTTTTCTTGACAAGAACTAGTGAATATATCTAAAGATTTCAATGCCTATCAACTTCCTAATTTATTTAATTTAAGCCCATTTTTCAGTCAGGAGCTCAAGGTGGTTTACAGAGAACTCCGTCTTCCACATTTATCTCTAAAACAACTGTGCAAAACAGGCTGGCTGAAACAGTGAGCGTCCACAGCTAAAGGTACATTAGAAGTAGATCCTGCCAATCATAGCTCAACACCTTAGTAGTCATACCGCATTGGCTCTAATTACCATATCAGTTACATACTGATCAAAGAAACTAGGACCACTGCTTTAGCTTACTTTACATTTTGTTTGACAATACTGGACTACTGCACACTGAGAAACATGACAATTACAACGTCACTCATAAATCATTCTAACCAACATTTGTCAAAATGCATTTTTACCCTAATTTCTGTATTGATGGCTCTCCTGTCAACAATAAAATCACAAAAACACATTTAGCCTTTAACAAATGAGGAGATTCCAGATGAATAGAACTCAATTGTGTGAAGAGAAGGATGGAAGCTCTAAACCTCTCTGCTTCCATTTTGCTTGGCAGGCCACAAATACCTGGCTTTAACACAGTAAAATACTGCAGTCCATTTTAGTTGGCAGATGGGAGGTGCCTAACACCTTTATTCAAGTATTCCATGCAGGCCAATCACCTTTGTTTTCAATTAATTTTCAGCTTAGAAACCCTCCTCATTCTTGAAAACAACTCCTATCCCTAACTATCAACTCTGCTGACAAGAACAATTGGGAGCCTATCAAATACTTCTCAGGAAGTATTTGATAGGCTCCTTACTACTAGGCTAAATGTGTATTTCCCAGATGTAATTTTTCACAGAATCAGAGCTTGAAGACAGCATATAAGCCATGAAGGTCAAAACTACTCAGAATCACAGAACTATCAATCCAGATAAGTATCAATCCAGTGGAGCACTATTTCCCAATAGGTCTCAATATCATAATGTTCTTACTGTTAGCATGGTTTTATTTTTCCTACCATTCAACCAGTATCTGATTTCTTGGGACTTTAGACCATTACAGCATAATCCATACCCTGAATGACAAAGAACAGATTTTTACTTTCTTTTGGGTGACACTCCTTCAGATACTTAAAATCTTCCATTCCCTTCATTTTAAGTACAATTTGTGAAAATGTCCTCATCAGGTTTAATGGAACTATATCTCATTTGACCAACACTGACATTAAAAATGGGTATGCATATATGTGTGTGTATATGCAGAACTATGCACTGAGTTATTTATAAAAAAAATAATAAAGGCAGGATAAAAATTAAATAAATGAAATAATAAACACACACATATATATCTGTCTGTGTGTGTGTGTGTCCGTGTATTCCATATTTTAAAAAGCTGTCTGCTATCTAACTGGAATATATCTGTTCTTTGCAACGTCAATCTTACATCCAGAACTACCCTTCCAGGCCAGCTATCTTACAAAACTCCCCTGGAACTTAAGCTCCTACCCACCGAACAGCCAACTTCAGAACAATAATTGAACCACGATACACGATGCATTCATATAACTGCTATCTTCCGATCTACTCTAACAAGCATGTAGAAAGGAACAACGGCACGCATCTCCACACGAAGCCTGTGGACAGATACACAAGAAAACTACATAACTACCAGGGGTGGTGGTGAAGCAATGGGGAAGCGCAAGGCAGCTTCAGCAAAACTCCTGGCGCCGCTACGAAGCTCCGGGTGCTACCATTTTTCTCCCTGGGCTCCCCGTCCAGTCCCAAACCCCTCTACCTACCCGGGGGAAACAAGCCAGGCGGCCACGATCTAAATTTTTGTTGCGCAGCCTATTTGTTTCTCCTAATGATCTCTCCGACCCGTCTTCCCTCGCTTAGCCTCCCTTCTTCGCCGGGCCACAGTGTTTGTTTATGGGTCCCTCCTCCACACCGGCTTGCTGAAGTCGCAACAGCAATGGTTGAGGCCCACAGCGGGGCTCCCTTATATGCCCTTTTATCCGACCAGAAAGAAACCTCACCACCCAATCGCGACCCCGGAAGCTCCTCCTCCGAAAGCCAATCGACGCTGCCCATTGGTCTAAAATGTCTCCCAGGTTGCATTGCGCATATATGGTTTGCTGGGACTGCCTCCCGGCCAGAAGATGAAAATTGTCCTGGCTGGTAGGAAAATTGCTTACAGTGGTGAGCGCGGAATTGGACTGTTCCTAGTACGTTCGTAGTGATTGGTTTAATTGTGGTTTATTGAATAAGTTTAACAATGACTGTTAAAAGCCATGGATTTTAAACAAGAATGGCTGGATTAATGCAGCATTGCTAAACTGTAGTTTAACTACAATATGTGAAAGTACTGGTTTCCTTGTGTTGTGCTTGGCTCCCGGTGGTGATTACATGGGGATGTAGTTTTCTTGGCAACAGTACAGAAGCGATTCACCATTGCTGCCTTCCAAAGTTTTTTTTTTACATGTCTAACTTACAGCTCGGATATTTGCTAATGATCTCTATTCTAGGGCTAACCACATCTGATTTTGAGCCAAGATTGCTAGATGCTGCTACCTAGCTGGGCCTGGTGTATTGGATAAACAACAATTGTCTGAGTTCACACAGCATGCTAAGTCATAATGTACTCTGTTTTTGGCTTAGTATGTTTTATGAAAACTGTGTTTTGGTTACCTAGTTATGCTCATACTCAATTACAACACCAGCAATCATTTTTAAAGTTTCAGAAAAAATAATTTTATTGAAGAAAGATATTATCTATGAACAAACAAGGCAGGGGCAAGTAGTTTGGCATTTTTTATCACAGAATGAGCCTGTAATCTTAAATGGGCTATATAAACTTTACATAAATGTGTATCATGTTTAAAGACCAAAAAGGGGAAAACACTTCCATATTTTGCCTTCTGTGAAGTACTGAGGTTGTCTTTTAATAATTGTATGTATGTGCACAGATTTGTAGAAATCAGTCTTCAAACAGAAGTAACGCATTGCTTCCTGCACACCTGAATGTATGGCTTCAAAATGCCAGGATATTGACTGTCTTTTATTTAGTCCTAGTGAACACAGCCATTAGAATTACTAGTTTGTGTTGTGATTACATTTTCAAAAATATAACTCTTAAAAATTATTTAAAACAAAGAGATAATTCTAGAAGACATATCAATAAGTGGACAAAGAAAATTTCTTTTTTTACAAGAATTTTATTAGATTTAAGACAAAGATAAAAACTACAAAAAAGCAAAAACTACAAAAGAGAAAACTAAAAAAGTGTGAAAACACAGAATTTTTTTTTTTACAATTACAAGAAGAGGTGACTTCCGACTTTTAACAGCAAGGATATACAACACATTTTCCATAATCAATCCCTTACACTATATTAAACCAAAATCACATTATTTCTATAAATCATTCCATTGGCACATTACAAAAATCACTAAATACAGTTGTGCCATCCCCTTATATTAAAAGAAATATTTGTGTGTGTGTGTGTGTGTATCCTAATCAACTTCCCCCCAAAGATAACATTTATTTCCTTCCTACTACTATTCTATACATTTCTGTCTACTATAATAAAAATTAAACTAAAAAGCATATAAATTGCTTGCCATTATAATTAATAATACAACAATTATAATAGTCTTAATCATATTAAGCCTAAAACCAAGCATTTATTATACCTTATTAATCTTAGTCCAAATCATTAAAGATGAATGAAGTCAAACCAGCCCTAGAAGCAATCCAGATAGATATTCTTAAGCCCTGAACCCACTTCAAAATAAACCAGAGCATTTACACATCCCCACAATACACACAGAACGTTTTTCATCAAGAAATCAGACAGCCCAACTGCCCCCTTAAGAATGCCGACTTCTCGACAAAAAGCCTCCCATACCTAATAATCCCTTCTTTTCCATAACGTTCCATCAGCAATTCAGTTTCACTTATGGCTTGCAATTCAATCTGTCCCTTTAATTTCTTCAACTCGACTATCTGGTCTTCATCCAGTATTTCAACAGAAGCCCCGATCTCACTATTAGAAGAAACATTTCTATCATTAAGTTCTTCAGTTTCTTCCACTACATCCCCAACCAGATGACACATTTTAGACCTCATATTTTCCACCATGTCCTGAATGCCTTGCAGAAAAACTTGACAGGAATCAAAAAGGATCTGTTTAAAGTCATGATGAAAACCCAAGAAAGTTTGCTTGAAATCATCCATGTCTCATGCAGTAGATTATAGCACCCCCTAGATATTTAATCAGCAAAAGTGGGAAATAATATAAAAATTCTGAAACGTGTTTACAGAAGTGAAAGTATGATAACAGGCAGTTCCCCAGGGAAAGTAGCAACAGAAAGCTGAAAGTTCAAAACAGCAGATTCAACATGCAGGAAAATGCTAAAATCTTCAAATTTAGTACAAAAATAACAGCAGGGAGGCAATTACATACTCTCAACCTTCCTTAATATTTGGATGGGAAACAACATCCAAAACTTTAAAAGATTTTTTTTTAAAGAAATTAATCACAAAAATAATGATAAGCACCAAGAGAACATGTTTCTCCTTGCTGTAGAAAGCCTCTCTTAGGGTACATAAACTTAAAAATAAATTGGATGATTTAGAAATGGGGTGGCCAGTCTTAATGTCCCTTTAAGGCTACAGCGCGGCTTGGAAATGGTGACGCCCCAAGGACAGATGGGGTAATTCCAAGTGTTTTCCTCTCTCTGGAAAAGCACTCCTGGGCTTCAGGAAAAACCTGCCTGAGCCCAAAAATTGCCATGTTGTCAGTTCTGCTCAGGCTCAGCAGAGCCCGCAAGCACAGCTGTTCAGACAGGCATGTTCCCACTGGAAGCCTGACAAAGAAATTTCTTGAGGTATACAATTAATGCTCAATATAACATTAACAAAAGATAACCATTCCAGACAAACTACATTGACTTGTTTTTGTGAGATATATATGTATATATTACTGCATAAATCTTTGAGCTTAGTGTCAAATCCCCACTGTATTTGTAAATATGAAAAATAAGGAAAAGAAAAAAAATCATATAGATAAGTATTTAATTTCTGAATAACCCCTTTTTTACTCCAACCAATTTACAATATTTATTAACATAAACTTTAGAAGCCATACTCTAAACATTTTTATTTGCTTTGCTGTATTTTATATATAGTAGATATGGGGGCTATTCTTGCTTAAATTTAGTGAAACTTCTATTCTGTATATATGCTGTTAGTTTCATCATTGCTGCATATTCTTTGAGTTCCCAATCAGATATTGTCAGTACAATATCTTTTTTTCCAATGTTGTGCAATACAACTGGATTCACTGTGAAGTCAAGTATTAGATGTTAAGTTTTTGTTAAACTATTCTGGCTTAGATACACTATTACAGTATAAAAGAATTTAATGTACAGCAGACAAAATAGTATTCAGCAATGCAAACAGGTTCTGAAGACAGAATACTCTTTAAAAGAGTATTGAAGTATTATTTTAAAGTCCCTTTAAAGGGAACTTTAGACCTTTAACAGACTATATACTTTATTTAAAATATTTTAAGCTCTCCTTTTACATTGCAATGTTACCCTGAAATGCTTACAAGACCCTAAATGCATGAAAATAAAATTATAGCAGCTGCTTTCTTTGTCTGTGTGGCATATGGATTTTAGTGGCCTGGCATGATTGCTGCTGCCAGCATAAGCCAGCATTGGAGTAAGTAAAAGGAGAGGGGGAAGAGTCTGAGTTCTGGCCTTCAAGGGCAGCTGCTCTATCACAAGGCCTGATGAACTGACCTGGCTGTGAGATTTTGTGACAGCACCCCCATTGGTGCAGTGAAGTACATAGATGTTGGGGACTAGAGCCCCAGGGGGACATCTGCCTCCTCAGTTGCTGTGGGATATGCTGCTGGTCTAACCAAAAATTGGAGAGAGAAGGAGGAGTGGAGAGAAGTAGAGGTAAGTAAAAGACAAGTAGTTGGAGTTAATGGAGTAGCTGGAAAGAAGTTGGACAGAGAAGTGAAGTGTGCAGAGCATCTATTGGCTCCTGTTCGGGGTGAGAAGAATGGCCCAGGGATGGCTTCCCTGGATGAAGGGAAGTGAAGACCCAGAGGGATGAGACCTCCACGCAAAACCCAAGAACGGGAAGGAGGGCCCTGGCTGGCTGCAGGTGGCAGCTACATCAAAGATCCTGGAGGGAGCAGAGGGAATCAGCTGCCAGTAGAAAAGCCCTGGTTTCTGGGGGAAAACTGGGCAGAAGACCCTGAGAGAAGTTCATCCCCCAACAGAGAAGCAGTAGATGTTTTGGCTGAGCAGGATAAAATTCAAGGCACACTATGTAAAGTCCAGTCCCTTCCTTTATTTTCACTTTCCTTCTCTTGTCAAGCCCAGAAATGGGGGGGGGGGAGAGAAAGGAGGGGGAAAGTCACTGGGAGGGAGAGGTGGGAGGAAACCTGACACCAGGACTGTTGTTTAACTCTGTTTAACTGTTTATAGTAAAAAGCATAGCAGACTCCACTGTCATGTGTTTCTGTGTCCATTGCCACCTTTGCAATAAATATACCTCCAGTTTGAAAAAAACACTATGTAACACTGTGACACTCAGGAACAGCACATTTTAACCAAATGCAGACACTGGCCTCCAAGGCAGCTTCTGCAATATTGGTGTTACATGGCTGTATTAGACTTCACCTGTTACCATGCAGGTAGGTGCATTTTGAATCAGCTCTAGTTTCTGAATGGTCCTCAAGGGTAAGCCCCAGGTAGAGTAAACTGCAGCAGTTGTAAAGTGACAAGGACATAAGTGACTGTCAATGAAGTCTCTCATTCTAGAGACAGCTGCAACTGGCACACTAGCCAAAGTTGGGCAAAGGGTGACATGGCATGACTTCTATTGGCTCTTCTAGCAGAAGCTATAAATCCAGAAAAAAAAACATATTGTGCAATATGCTCTCTGTAGGATAGTTCCATTTCAAGCTGGAGTCTTGTTAGGATTAAACCTGAACTTGTTCTCATTTACTTCCAAACAGCTTACAGGTACCAGGTCAGGATGACTGCATCTCGTCTTTGGCCCGGAGTGGAGACTAATATATATTATTTCTTGTGAAAATGAGATGGCTGAATATGTTTCTACTAGTGATTCTTGCTTTGCATTTATACTGAAAGCTAATAAATTACCTTCCAAATGTAGTTTTTGTTTTCTATGAAACCATCTGTTAGTAAAGCCAGATGTGCTGCTAATTAGCAAAACAGACCTCAAGCAGCTCTATATAAATTTAGCTCCCTTTGTCTCTCTTTAATAATGTGGTTACATTAGCTGGAACAGTCTGTTCAATTTATACTCAGAAACATTGTTTGGTTTAAAAGTGCATGAATGTACTTGCCAAGCTCAGGTTTTTTAATGCAGTCTCCCTCCTGTAATCTTAATTCTGTGACTGTGCTCTCTCTGGTTATTGGTAAATTATTACAAAAGTATTTCTAATCAATGCCAATAAATGTATCACCTGTACACAATTTCTTTTGTGTGGCGCTGCCATTTTCTCCCTTTTGCTAGTTTACTTTATCTTTCCCTGGAGCTCTTAAAATTGTTTGGGGCCTGTTCAACTATGGTGCAAACATAGGTGCAACATCACAATTTATTTAGAGGAACAGTAACTTAGCCTGGCCCCCAATTTTTTTAAAAAATTGGGAAGTTTGTTGAAACAAATGGTAATGGATCTATAATCCATCTCAACCCCAACTGGAGGGGCTTTTGTAGAAAGCAATGAGGGAAATTCATTTGGGCTAAAGAGTCTTCCAGTGGTAGTGAATTATAGCAGTTACCATATTTCTTTCAACACCTTTCTTTATCCAGCCTATATGAGTAACATTTTAACATGGCTACGCTTGACATTTGCTGGCCGACAGAGTGAGATCACATCACAAAACGCTCACATATATCTGGACAGAGCTTGATCTTTTCTTTCTCTCTTTTAAAGTTTTTAGTGTAAAACCTATTTTTGGGATTACAGTTTTTAGGTATTTCCAATCTCAAAATACTTGAAATGCTATTGCTAATTTTCAGGAATTACTGTACTAGCTTTACAGAGCTCCGACTATGACAAAAAAAACCAGAGTCATGTGTTACCCACTCCTGTTCTACACAGACGATCCACTTTCCTGTATGGTTTATTTTTTTTCCTGAATTTTGTCAAAGTAGTGACTAAATATTTTCTCAGCATTGCAATTTTTTGAGGATTAAAACCCTTGAGGAATACTATTGCATGCAGAAGCCCCAGTTCTATTACCACTATTGCCAAGTAAGGCTGATCTCCCTATCTGGAATTCGGAAGAACTAGCATTGACCAGGTCTGTAAAACTGAGTTAATGGAACAAAAGCCTGACTTGGTTAAAGCTGTTTGCTGTGAGATAAAATCTGCTTTTATTTGTAAGATTTTTGGTGTGTTTCCAAAAAATACATATAGTCATTGAAAAGGCAGCTTTAAATAAAGATGCTGAGAAGGTATGAGAGATTGGTCTTATTTTCCATCTGCAAGAGAGCTTAAAATTTTATGTCCACTAGGAGATGCTGCTGCACATCAAAGAAACCTCACATACGTCTTGAAAAGACAGTGCATAGCACAATAAATACTTAAGGGGAGAAAGAAATGCAAAGGAACATGGAGTGAGTAAGTGGGCTTGATTTTTATTTTTTTTAAAAAATTCCACACATTTTGTTATACAAATTAAAATACACTGCTGAAAAAGATGTTTGTTGTATTTTCTTGAAAAATAATAAATAATACATTATAGTTGTCACTGTACAGAACAATTTCTCAACCTTGGAAACTTTAAGAAGTGTGGACTTCAACTCCCAGAATTCCACAGCTAGCAAGGCTGGCTGGGGAATTCTGGGAGTTGAAGTCCACACATCTTAAGGTTGAGAAACACTGGTATGAAAGTAACATGAAGCACACAAGCATCTAGAACAGATAGACTTTCACCATAAACAGGAGTATAAGCCATGGTTGGGAACCCAACTACTTTTTGGGAAGCTTGGACATTCTGCTTAGCTAACTGGCATATCTCTGATCCTTCTCATCGGAATCAGCCAGAACCCGTAGATCCCATATATAATCATTGCAGATAACAGAAATACTTTGCAAAAAAAGTACCACAGGTAGGTCTCAATGCGGTTAATGAATCCCATGAAATGGTTGCATTATTTAAATTTGCACTATTCGAAGGGATATTTTTATGGGAAATATGGTAATTGGTTCCAGCTCAACAAAAATATGGAATGAAATTTTTTAAACATAATTTTTAATACTCTGGTTTCTCTTCAGATCATATAAATCTTTCATCTTTGACATAATTATTATATGTATTAATGAAATATTACAGGAAGGATATTTTTTATGGTTAAGAAAATCAGAGTCGTTATAGAAAGCAAAATAAAAACAAAAAATTCTATCATATATTCAGACATTCCAACATCTTGTCCTATTTTAGCATTGCTATAACCATGTTCATGTTCAACTACATCAAATTTTTGTTCTAATAACGAGCCTCTTCTATTTTAAACTTCTACTGTTTTCTCTGATGGAATCTTCCTTTTCGCCCTTTTGCGCACACAAAGATTAGCAGCGTCGAAAACCCCAACTGTACCTGCGCATGCGCAAGCCTGAATTGCACAGACGCTAGCCTCGCGTTTACTGAATTTTGGGTCACGTTAAACACAACCTGGTATCAATTTACAATTTACACTAAATTGAATAGCTCAGTATTCAAACTCGCACTAACCGCAACCTTCCTGTATTGAAATGTGGGATACATATCCCAGCAAGCATGGAAAGAACTGAATTCTCTTTCATGACTAATATACTATGATCAGTTTCATTCTTTGAGGTAAATGATATTAATAAATCTGATTTTCAAAAGGATATAGAGGCAGATAGAATATTTACATATGCCATTTTGTTTTGTACATATCTGCAAGAAAACCAACAGAGCCTATTGCAGTGGGTAGAAAGAAACTGGCTGCACGAGGTTATGTGTATGGTGCTCTAACATTTTAGGCAGTTGGTCTTTCTAACTTCCCAGTAAAATGCAATCTGGCAACAAGAAAGGCAAAGTTTATACAACACTATAACATTATTAGTAAACACAAATCCCTTGGTTGTCGTCTTTAGTCAAAGCAGGCAATTCCTGTCTGCTAGTCCATCACAAAATAAAGACAGATGCAGTTTGCTAGGAGATCAGCTCTGGAAAACTTTGAAAGGAAATATATTTAAGAGGGGATTAGAAGAAGGAAATGAAGGAGGCTTGGCATGTGAGGAGCTCTAATGAAGTATTTCAGTTAGATCCATAAATGACTAGACAGCATGCAGAACAGCTTCATCAAAGGAGTTATCAGACACTTGATCTGCAAGTGTCAAACTTGGAAAGTCCCATTGCTGGTTGTCACTGACATGTGGATGCAGTAGAGGAAACATCTGAAGGAGATTTCTAGATTCTTACAGTTCCTGGAAGTGCAAAACAGAGGTAGCATTATTTTGGAAAGGAACACATGATTTATTTTCATGTTCAGAGAACTGCATAATAATTTTCTTGCTTACAAGAACCTTACAAATCACAAGAAGTTATCACTGACTTAGAAAATTTCAGACAATCAGACAATTAGCATTATTTCAAGGAAATTAGTAAGGTCAAAATGAGCCTGTTAAATTTAAAAAACCCTAGAAATAATTTATAGAGGCTGAAATCAAGAGCTGTTATGTGCTTGGGTTTTGTATTTGAGGTTTTATTTTTGTAAGCTGCCCAGAGTCACCATGAGTGAGTTGGGTGGCCATCTAAATCTCTTTAATTAATTAATTAATTAGTTAATAAAAATCAAACAAGAAAAGGTAGTGGGTACACTTGGTGGGAGAATGGCAAAGTTCAATTCAAATATTAAACATCAAAAAACAAGTCCCTACTCCATAGAATCTAAATTTAGACCTCATGGAAGACAACAGTACTCAGTGAATAAGGAATGTCATCAAATATTTTACCTGAACTTTGGGTTTCTTTCAGTTGGAATGAGGGCTTGTGACTTAAAAGGCTTCACAGAAACTTTTGCATTTGAAAGAGAAGAGCGATAGCATCATAAGGATATAATCATTTTATCAGGGGAAGAGAGAATTATTACAAAAACTGAAGACTTCAGAGGTAATAAGGCACCAGTGATTTTACTCAGCCACACTGAACTCAACAACTGGATTCAAACATCACACTAATACAGTTAGTTTGGTTTTGGCTTAGAATGTCCTTACAAGTGTGCATTTGAAGTGACTAAAGTGGAGGTGCAAATCAGAGGCAAGAAAAGGAAAAGAAAGTGGTCATGAAGGGTTAAAATAAAACATGTTGCAACTTAGTCCAAAAGGGTAGAACTTGTCTTATGACATCATTATGCACATTTCATCATTTTGGTAATATTGTGGTTAGGAAAGGACACCTATGCAAAGCACCCTCCCATCTAATATTCAGAAAGCCTGTGAAAATGGACCTATTTAGTAGAGCTTCTAATGATTGTTTGTTTGGTGACTGCCTGGACAAGTCCCTGCAGTTTTCTTGGCATGATTTCAGAAATGGTTAAATTGCCTGCTTCCTAGGGCTGAGGAAGTGAGAGACAGTGACTGGCCCAAGGTCACCCAGCTGGCTTTGTGCCTAAAGCAGCACTAAAACTCATAGTCTCCTGGTTTCTAGCCTGATACTTTAACCACTACACCAAACTGGCTCTCATTTTTAATGATTAAGGTTAGATTACTCAGGATACTGAATAGTTGGTATTATGGGATGGATATTTAATATTTGATGTTTCTAATGGTGTTGAAAGGGAAGAATAAGCAATCCTCTTTGTTGTAATTGGGATCTTGTTTGTATTATTGCTTGTTTATTTTATGAATTATGGAATCCTTGCAGATTGTGGTGGTATAAAAATACAATATATTATTGCAGAAATACTTTAACATTTATCACTTTTCTTGCGTACACATGCCATATAGAAACTTTATTAGAGGTGTTTTAATGGTTTCATATATTACATATAGATCAAATGATAATGTTACTGCTGCTACTCTGTTACTCCAATAACTATTATTTAATGGTAGGGAACTTGTGTTCTTTCAGCTGTTGCTGACTTACAGCTCCCAGGAATCCAAGCCAGTATAACCAGTGATTCTAGGAGTTGTAATTCAACAAATCTGGTGGTTGAGCTGTTCCTCACCCCAGTTTAATGGATCATATAGGCATATGCAAAAATAATATTTTGAAACGATAGCTTGAATTAAGCTAAGTTTTGGGGATGGTGATGGGGACTCCTAACAGCCAAATCCTAAAATTGCAATGCAGGTTCAAAGCTTCTAAAGATTATTACATGTACAGCAAATTTAAGATTAGAACACTGATATACTGTACGTTATACAAAGGCTGACTTCCCGCATTATATTAATCAATAATAAGATCCCAGCCATGATAGGTTGTGTACCATAGTTTATATCTTAGTGTTATAACTGGATTGGGGCATAATGGTTTGTTTTACCTCCTGAGTACTTATGGGATGAAATTTTTACCCAAATCATATTTTTGTATACAATTTTTAAGCTAATAATTGCACTGCAATTTTTTTCCCTTTAAAAACTAAACCAAATGTTCTCACATCACCAGTAGAAACACCAGCTATACCTTTAATCTTACTGACAACGGCTACCAAAGCTGTCACTTTAACTATGCAAAGAAGACATCAGACAAGGTGAGGTATGAAAGCAGCATTGATGGGCAAGAAATTCACTTTCTGTATTCTGGCATTGTCAAGTTGATCTCAAGTCCTTTCTTTTCTGTTTTCTTTTTCTTTCTAAACTTGCAGACAGGGCTTCTGCCTTATTTTCTCTGATGTACGGTTCCCATCAGCGGAAAGTTATTTGCTGTAAACTGCTTAGAATGCATAAAAAAGACCAACAGCCTATGTAGTCCAGATTCTATTCCCACAGTGGCCACAAGTAAAACATGAGAGCAACAGCTACCTCTCATTTATTTCCCCAATATATGCCATGGATACTGGAAGTAATATATAGCTATTATGACTGGTAGTCACAAAGTCATCATCATCTATGTGTTTCCTTGAAAAATGATGTCTATAAGTAAATCATTAACACAGAGACCAACAATTACCAACATGCAATTATGTTATGATACAAACTGTGCCATCATGATGTAAAGAATGGCAGTAAAATGATTTTTAAAAATCTGTTATATTTTGTATGTGGAAGGGCTTTTGGGGTCATCCTATAGTAGCCCCTCCCCCAATATATAGCATATCCCATAAATTAGTGGGGGTGACTAGCAATTACTCGTTTGTGGAATGAGAGGGATTTTTGTTATTCCAGGAATCGCTGTAGCTCAGAAGTGGGGCACTGAGTGAATGATGCTTTTTGCGTTCTTTTGCTAGTCGGTTGGCAGGAATACGATTGGCTCACGTGTTCCGTATCTGTTCTCAGCATTCCGAGTCAGCAGGAGTGACCTCAGGAGTGACCTCGGGGACTGAAGAGTGGAAATAGTGCCATTTCGTATTTTTGGATAGCATGGAGGAGTTGTCAGCAGGACAAGGAAAGAGATGTTCCCATCAGGCTTCTCAAGCAGAAATGCTGAACAAATCAAGGGGATAAAGGTGTCCCAAACCTTTTGGGTCATGAGTATACTTTGAATTTTCACAGCATTTCATGAGTCTTCAAGCAAAATAGTTACCATGGTGATGGTGGGGACCATCACAAGCAACCAATTCTTCAAAATACAAACTGATGCTATTGCTTCCTCTATATCCCTTCCCTTAGGAGTGTCCCTACTACCTTGCTTACCTTTGTCACTTTGTGGGGCAGAAAGGCAACGTCCAATCTTCCAACAATGACATTTTTTTATTTTCTAAGAAAACTCAAGAGGCCCAAATGGAGACCAACGGCATTCTTGGAAATAAAAAGTATAGTGGAAACTGGTGCTGTGAATCATGTCAACTTCCCATTTAATTATTTTTTTTTATGATTAAACAGAACAACTCTGTCCTATACTAACATGAGCTTGGCTCTTTCCTCTTCACCCCTTCTGCCAACAGTATCTTGAGGGCATATACTAAAATTACAAATTGACAGTGTGCTGAGAATGACACACTTGCAGAAATAGAATATGTTACAGCAATTTTTTTCCTTACCAAAGCAAACAATGGTCCTAAATCCACAAAGCAAACACAGCTTTAAAATAGGATTCTGCTATTGGAAAAGGATTTTAAATACATTTACTCAAGCATAACTCTACAGCTTTTGAGACACTTCTCAGTTTTTATCACATCCTGAGAGTTTCACAAGGTAAATCTGAAAGACAAAGACCAATCAATACTTCACACAATATACTTTTTAGTTTTATAGAAATGTGTGTCCAGGAGCCACAGTTGCATGAGCTCTGCCATGTATTTTTGCATGTTAAATGATCCTAAGGAATTACAGTATGTCATGTTTTCCGTTTCAGCAAAAAGTGGACATTTTTCTAAAACATTAAATTGGTGACGTTCCGTCAGGTAGGTAGATAATTATCTTTTGTGATAGATAATGCTATGTGCTATAAGGCATTACCCTGGTAAAATCAGCAGATTTGCTAAATTTTGAAGGACTTCCTTGTATCTGTCTTTTTTTTTCTTCAGCCAGTTCTTCTGGTGGATAAATAATTGCACATATGTCAGTTGGCTAGCACATTTCTTTGAATGGGGATTATTTCTAGCACACATCAGAAGAGAACTAAAGTCCTTAATGGCACAAATCTACTCTATAGTAATGACAAAAACACTGCAATTTCTGTATTCTACTATTCACATGGTACAGGTGCATCATCCAGAATTAGTAACGTATATGCACTTCAGCATACACATAGATTTCAGACGTGGAAAGGCTTCACCATTCATTAAATTTTGCTGCCCTTTAGTTTCCTTCATTCTTGAGCCAAATACTGTATATGCACTTCCTCAGATAATTATCTTTTTTTATCTCCTCTTATGTACCCTATAGTAAAGGTTTCCCTTGTCATTAAGTCCAGTCGTGTCCGACTCTAGGGGGCGGTGCTCATCTCCGTTTCAAAGCCGAAGAGCCGGCGTTTGTCCGTAGACACTTCCGTGGTCATGTGGCCGGCATGACTAAACAGAACACTGTTACCTACCCGCCAAAGCGGTGCCTATTAATCTCACATTTGCATGTTTTCGAACTGCTAGTTTGGCAGGAGCTGGGACTAGCAACGGGAGCTCACCCCGTCATGCGGATTCAAACCACCGACCTTCCAATCAGCAAGCTCAGCAGCTCAGCAGTTTAACCCGCAGCGCCACCACGTCCCTATGTACCCTATAGTTAGGGATAAATTGTGACCCAGAGAATAGTTTATGCCTAGACATTCACCTTTGATGTTGAAAGAAATGATGAAATGTGTGTTGCAACATCAGAACATGAGCCCCAACCTTTCATACTTGCATCCTATATCTAGGATCCAACAGAACAGAATATTGTGGCCAATGACCAGTCCATAAAACACTTGGATACATACTTGACGTCCCTTCCCAAAGATGTATTTTTAAGTAGCCCTCATACCCCCTACAAACCTGCTAGATACTTAAACTAAATAACTGTTCCTAAACTAAGGAGGGCTCTAAGCCTAGCATGGTTTAATGCATTTCCATCAGCGGTTTTAGAGGGGAGATACAAAGGGATTCCATTTAAATTCAGATTGTACCCATGTGGTGAAGGACCCATAGAAACCATCAAGCATGCTTTACTGTACTGTCCATTTTATGCTGATGCTTGCTGTGAGCTACTAATTTCACAGCTAATTAAATATCCTGTTCACTCTGATCAGTTCCATTTCAACCTCTTACTATCAGATTCAAATGACTCTGAGTTTGGCCAAATCCTGTCACGTAATATGTAAGATGTGCAGCAACCTGACTGTCAAATCTGTTCACCTAACTAACTAATCAGTATTAGTTGTAGGTATCCAAGTGTTTTAAGGAGTGGTCATTGAATGCAATAAAGATTCTGTGCCTATATCTATCCACCAGGGGGACAAGTGAAAACACATGCATGATGGAATAACCGTGCAATGTTGCAGTGTTATGATCCTAAGTTGTAATGCAAATACATAATTGTAGCATTGGAGAGATGATATCATTGCACACATCATTTTTACATTATTGTGGTTTGCTACAAATGCAGCCGGTAGTATCTAGAATAAGTTTTATTCCCTGGCTGAAGACATTAATGGTGCATTACAAAATATGTACAAAATGAGACTTTTAATGGAAACACAACAAAACTCATGTACCATTAGTGCTGCAAATGCCATATTTTATAGGAAATATGCTGCTGCCTAAATGAACTATTGTAATGATTGCCCTAGCCCCAAATACTCAGACTCACAAGAGGCTGCTAAATGAAATCTGATTTATTAAGGGACCACAGACAAATACAAAGAAAGCTGAGAATGAGCAAAAGCGCGCCAAATACAAACTTAAACCCTTGCTTCAAACGTATCCCGCCTCCCTCGTAACAGCCCCGCCCGGCACAGGTGCTAGCAATCGTCAGAGTTGCTAGCCTGGGAAAGTAACCTTGAGCGCAGTAGATAACAGAAACACATTCCAAAGCAAAGCCAAAATATAATCGTTCCCATCCTCCCTAGACAAATGAAACACGCATCCAATTAATGACATGCGAAACGTTACGATGCATCAAATACATTGAAACGGCGCACATGACATACCGCCCTCCTAAAATACCCTTAGGGACCTGGTTTCGAGGGATAAGCAGAATGGAAACGGGCCACCAGAACCGGGGAAGCTACATCTGGTGCAGCGACCCATTCAGGATGAGGGAAATGTTTCCAACGAACTAAATATTGCAATGTATTGCGAAGGCGTCTAGAGTCGAGGATTTCTTTAACTTCGAAGTGTTGCTGACCATCAATCATGATGGGGGTGGGGGGTGGAGGTTGGCGATGCCAGCGATCAGAAGGAGTAGTCGGTTTGAGTAAGCTGCAATGAAAAACAGGGTGTAAGCGTTTAAGGTTATGAGGCAAGTCAAGTTTAAAAGTCACAGGGTTAATCTGAGCAAGGATTGGGAAAGGACCCACAAATTTAGGTGCCAGTTTCTTTGAAGGTTGTGCAGATTTGATAAACTTGGTAGAAAGGTAGACCGAGTCCCCAACTTGGAATGCAGGGTGTGGGGCACGCTTCCGATCAGCATACAGTTTATAATCTGCTTGTGCATCAGCCAATGCCTGTTGAATCATTGGCCAAGAGTCAGCCAGTTGTGTTGACCAATCATCTGTAGTGACTGCACCGGCAGGAGGTTGTGGGAGATCAGTGATAGGTACAAAGTCTTTACCCAGAGCCACCCGAAACGGGGTTTGTCCAGTGCTTTGATGCACTGCATTGTTGTAAGCCACTTCAGCAAATGGTAGGAGGTCTACCCAATTGTCTTGCTGATAATTCACAAAAGCGCGAAGGTACTGCTCCAGAGTAGAGTTAAGAGCCTCAGTGGCCCCGTCCGTCTGAGGATGCCAAGCCGTGGACAGGGCTTGCTTCGTGCCTAACAGCTTGAGAAAAGCCCGCCAAAACTGTGAGGTAAATTGTGTACCCCTGTCAGAAATCAAGCGGGAGGGACATCCGTGTAGCCTGTACACGTGTACAAGGAACAGGCGGGCCAATTGACGTGCTGACGGAATGGACACGCAAGGAATAAAGTGAGCCTGTTTGGAAAAATAGTCTTTGACCACCCAAATGACCGTTTTGCGTTGGCTGGGTGGGAGCTCTACAATAAAGTCCATGGAAATTTCTTCCCAAGGGGAAGAGGGGGTTGCTACCGGCTGCAGCAGTCCCTGGGGCTTGCCCACCTTGCGCTTGGACATTGCACAGACAGTGCAGGAAGCAATGTAGTCTTTGACATCTTTGCGTAATGTGGGCCACCAGAATTGCCTCCGAACGAGGTGCAGGGTTTTCACAAACCCAAAGTGACCTGCGAGTTTGTCATCGTGGGAACGTGTTAACACATCTTTCCTGAGGGTTTCAGGAACGTAGAGGCGGTCGGATTTCCAAGCGAAGCCTCTGTCAAAAGTAACAGTATCTTTATTCGCAAGCAACCAAGTATCAGTTTTCAGCTCTTTTAGAAACTTTTGTTGCAATTGGGAGGGAATTGACAAAGTGCTTGGCTGAACAGCGCTTGTGGTAGGCGGTTGCTGCGCGCGCGTTTGGCTTCGCGTCACAGCCTGCATGCCCAATTGGGGCGCCGTCCAGAGGGTGCTGACCACATCTGGCGCCGCCCCAGAGTCCTGAGGTTGCCTGGACAAGGCATCAGCCAAGAAGTTCTTTTTCCCTGGAATAAATTTGAACTGAAAGTTGAAGCGATTGAAAAATTGAGCCCAACGAACCTGTTTAGGGCTCAGTTTTCGAGGGGTACTAAGAGCCTCCAAGTTTTTATGATCAGTCCATACCTCAAAGGGATGATTTGCCCCTTCCAATAGATGCCGCCAAGCTTCTAATGCAGCTTTCACTGCAAATGCCTCCTTTTCCCAAACATGCCAACGTCTCTCAGTCTCGGAGAATTTGCGGGATAGATAGGCACAGGGTTTGAGGCATCCTGCCTCATCTTTTTGCATCAATAATGCCCCAATAGAATAATCGGAGGCATCTGCCTGTACCACGAAAGGCTTGGAGGGATCAGGATGTTGTAAAATGGGCTCTTTGACGAACGCTGCTTTCAGCCGCTCAAACGCCGTTTGACAAGCAGGCGTCCATCTCAACAGCGCTCCGGGATTTTTGACTCTCCTAGTATCTCCCACCCCTTTTGTTCGAAGTAGCTCCGTTAGGGGCAAGGCAATCTCAGCGAACCCCCTGATGAACAATCTGTAGTAGTTGCTGAACCCCAAGAAACTTTGAAGTTGCCTGCGGGTGCGGGGACTCTCCCAGTCCATGATAGCCTGCACCTTGGCAGGGTCCATTTCTATACCTTTATCAGAAATCCTATACCCCAAGTAGTCAATTTGGGTCTGATGAAAGGCACATTTTGATAGCTTTGCATACAATTCAGCAGATCTGAGTTTACACAATACTTTCTTTACCAGAGCTACATGCTCCTTCATGGTTTCCGTATAAATCAATACATCATCCAAATACACCAATACACCTTTAAACAGATGTTCATGCAACACTTCATTGATTAATTGCATAAATACCCCAGGGGCCCCAGCCAACCCAAACGGCAACACCTTATACTGGAAGGCTCCCAACGGGCAATTGAATGCAGTTTTCCACTCATCACCCTCCTTGATTCGTACACGATAGTAGGCTTCTCTTAAATCCAGTTTAGAGAAGATCTTGCCCTTGGCCAGATGTGACAACATGTCCTTTATCAATGGCAAGGGATATTTGTTGGAAATTGAGACGGCATTTAATCCGCGGAAATCCGTACAAAGTCTCAATGTGCCGTCCTTTTTTGGGCGAAAAAGAACCGGCGCCCCCACGGGTGAATTCGCCGGCTCAATAAATCCGCGCTCCAAATTTTTGTCCACAAATTCCCTCAACAGAGTCAGTTCCTTTTGCGTCATGGAATAAATTTTTGGTTTAGGCAATTGAGTGTTGGGCAACAGTTCTATGGCACAGTCCGTTTTTCGATGGGGAGGCAACTGGTCAGCTTCCTTTTCACCAAATACATCAGCAAACATCCTGTACTCAGCCGGCAAGCCTTCCAGAGGAGAGGCCGGGTAAGGCGGAGTCGCAGCTGCCGCAACCCCCACCATCTCCTCTGGGGCACCCTTCCCCTCTGCCGCTTGATAAAATCCATCCCTAAACGTGATAGTTCGGTAGACCCAGTTTATTTGGGGATTTTGCTGCACCAACCAGGGTACCCCCAACACCACCAATGGTCCCCCAACAGGAGCCACTACAAAAGATAACCCTTCCTGGTGACTGCCCAGTTGCAAGGCTACACGCCCTGTAAAATGGGTGACCGGTTTGCCCCCTGCCACGGACCCATCCAATTGAGTAAAAGCGATGGGTCGCTGTAAAGGGAACGTGGGGAGCTCCAAAGCTGCCACCACGTCGGGGTGCATAAGACACCGGGAACACCCCGAATCAATCATGGCCCATACTTCCACAGTCTTGGATTGGGAGCCCAATTTCAATTTCACCATGAGTATGCGGTAAGTGCCACTCACCGATGGAGGCTCGCGCCCGTCCTCTACCACCTGCCCAGCGGCGCCCTTTAGAGCAGGTGGCTGGCGTTTCCCGCCGGCTGCGGGATTTCGGTCTCCCCCTCAACTTCGAAGAACATCACATCGTCTCCCTCGGTTTCAGCCACCGCAGCTTTCTGTTTCCTCGGCAATGCAGGGGACTTTGCTGGCGGTTTTCCGGGCCGTTCCTCTACCTTTGCCTTCGGGCATGCTGCCACTCTATGCCCCTCCTTACCGCATCTCAGACACAAGCCTTTGGCGTACCGCTTCTCTCGCTCCTCGTCCCAGGGTCGTTGTCCCGGTTTCCCCCCGGTGGTCGATGGGCGGCTGGGCTTCACCTCCCGTCCCGCTTTGGCGTTCTTTCGCTGGGCAAAGATCTCCTGGGCATGTTCAGCCCTCCCTGCGAGCAGGATCCACTCATACAACGTGTATGGGTCGTCCCTCCCCAGGGACCAGCGCAGCACCTCTGTATTCAAGCCATCCTTGAAGAGCTCGATTATAGTTGCTTGGGACCAGTCATCGACCTTCCCAGCGAGCGCTTTAAACTCCAACGCATAATCGGCCACTGATCTGAACCCCTGCTTGAGTTCCTTCAGGGCTCGCTTTGCTCTCTCCTTGGCTAAGGGGTCCTCGAAGTGTTGCTTCAACGCCCAGAGGAACTCCTCGAGACTTTCCAGTTCAGGCGCTTCCGACTGGCACATCTGGACATACCAGTCTGCCGCCCTCCCCTTCAGTTTGGTGGCAATGGTGATGATCCTTGCCTTTTCCGATTGGAAAACCCCCCCCCATTCTTCCATATAGGCTTTCGCATTCGTTAGGAAGAACGAGAGTTTGGTCGGGTCCCCATCAAACTTGACAGGGAAGTCTCGCATGCCGCCTCCCGCCGCGCTGCGCCCCACCACTGGTGCTGCTGCGGCTGGTGCTTCCCTGACGCGGGGCGGCACGGGGCCCCGGGGCGATCGCCCGGGCGATGCTGCGATTTCCATCTGGACCGACTGGTCCCCTTCACGCCTTCGCACCACCCGTCGCCGTTCCGGGGTCAGCCCCTGGGAAGAAGGGGTTGAATGCCTCTGGCTGGATTCTTCCCGGACCTCTCGCAACGAGGTCACATCCAAGCTCAGCTGTTTCAGTATAGCCTCCAACGAATCCATTTTGGACTCCAGCACTCGGATCCGATCCGGAGTGGGTGAGCCCTCCGTTGGCTGCACCTGCACCACGTTGGGGGATAATGGGTATCTCTGCTTCCAGGATGGGCCCCCCTCTGCTGTGGCATCTCCTCGGGTCTCATCCCAGGTGATCAGCTCACCCGGATAGTTGAGGGTGGTCTCCGGGGCCGTTTCCAGCCCCCCGGCTTCGCTCTCCGACTCGGAGCTCGCCTCCTCTCTGATGGCGGACAGCTCTCCACCTGGGTACGGGCGGCCGGACTGCCTCACGGTCGAGTCCGGTTCCCCTTCCTCCATTATCAAAATGTCGGGTTCGGTCATCGCGGGCTCTCTCCCTCACAGGTTAGACGCGTGTCTTCCCTGGACAGGGGCCAGCGGAGTTAGGAACTGAGATTCTCAGCTTTATGTAATGATTGCCCTAGCCCCAAATACTCAGACTCACAAGAGGCTGCTAAATGAAATCTGATTTATTAAGGGACCACAGACAAATACAAAGAAAGCTGAGAATGAGCAAAAGCGCGCCAAATACAAACTTAAACCCTTGCTTCAAACGTATCCCGCCTCCCTCGTAACAGCCCCGCCCGGCACAGGTGCTAGCAATCGTCAGAGTTGCTAGCCTGGGAAAGTAACCTTGAGCGCAGTAGATAACAGAAACACATTCCAAAGCAAAGCCAAAATATAATCGTTCCCATCCTCCCTAGACAAATGAAACACGCATCCAATTAATGACATGCGAAACGTTACGATGCATCAAATACATTGAAACGGCGCACATGACAACTATTTACTATGTCATGTAGAAGAAATCGTTAGTTCTGTACTCTTCCCCTCCCCAAATTGAAAAGAAATCAACAGACTGAGTTGGATGAAAATAATAAGAATTGTTAGCGAACTGAATGCTTTATTATGATGCGTGATTGGAAATTATAGAAGAATATTTAGCATGGATTTTCAAGTAGCTGTCATATGGCAGAACAAGCCTTTTTTGAGTTAAAAAAATGCAATAACTGCATTCATAAATATGGGACAGATGTTTCCCATCAAAGTTGTGAAGAAGTGTCTAGCAACCAAATCATCTTCCATTTTAAAATATGTTGCAAATTACAGTATGATGCATGTATGAAATCTAACATGTTGGATCCAAGTGTAGGTCACTTGTGCAGAGCACACCAGTCAGTTAGTTCACTGATATTCCAAAAGTGTGCTTGAAAAAGCAATACATTTTCCAGACTGTGTTGGGCCAAATGTATCTTTAAAAAAAAAAGGGATTAAAGTCACTCTCCCTTTGTATACTTCACAGCCTGCCGTCTTCTTTTATTGAGCAGGTATTTTTCAGCATCTTATTTAGGATAGGATCCTTCTACAGTATATTTTCCACCTGCCCTTAAGAATTCTTCCAGGAATGACAGTCTTATTGATTGCAGTTAATTGTTTCTTGTTCACAAAGTAGAAACAATGGAGTAGATTACGTTCAACATTCTTCCTTCCTTTCATTCATTCATTCATTTGTATGGCTGCCCGAATCACAGTCAGTTTCCAGAATTTGTAATGCGTGTGAGTTGGCTGTTGTCATGTTCAAGCATTCTAAGCAATATCTGGGATTCACACATGTTGAGCTTTTTTTTTTTACATCATCTTGCACTGCTTATTCTGACCCTTCTCTCCTGCCAGACACAAGGATATATGGAAATGCATGACATGCCCATTCGCTCATACACTAGTATACTGTAATGCTCCATGCAGTCACAAACTCTGCCTTGTCAGCATCCATGGTTGCACCCAGTCATTCTACTTTTGTCCAGAAATACTTGGCTGCATTTGACAAAATTTGGGACAGGAAGGAATACAGGTAGTCCTCACTTACTGACTACAATCAGGACTGGCAACTCTGTTGCTAAGTGGTGTAGTTATTAAGTGTAATGTAACATGATTGTGCTGACTTATGATATCAGTTCTGGCTGCGGTCATTAAGCGCAACATCATGTGACTGCGACTTGCGACTTCTTCTCGGTTTCCCTATTGTCTTTGCTTGTCGGAAGCCATCTGTGAAGGTTGCAAATGGTGATCACATGACTGTGGGATGCCGCAATCATCGTAAATGTGGACCTGTTGCCAGGCTCCCAAATCATGATCATATGACCGCAGGGATGCTGTGACAGCTGCAATTTCGAAGACCAGTCGCAAGACTCCTTTTTCAGCACCACTGTAACTTCAAACGGTTGCTGAATGAGTGGGCGGTGCTGGGGCCAGCCCAAAAACAATGGCAAGTCAGTGTATTCCAAGCTCCAGTTCTTTATTGCTTTCACCATACAAACAGAATCTTGCCAGACTAAAGCTACTCTAACTAACCTAAGGTAAATAACCTGGGAGACTCTAGGGCAGAGCTACCTTGAACTTCTTAACTTTCCCAGCAACAGTCTCCGGACTGTGAATCCTCTTATCTGCCTGGAATGTGCTCATTCCTTCCTGGGAATCAGCAGCAGCGCCGAATTCCACCACAGGTGGTAAGCGAGGACTACTTGAGTTCAAAGCAAGCTATGGGAGGCAGGGCCTGCAAATAGACCATCATTTCCCTATGCTGTTTAACCCTCATACAATATCTACTTTAGGGTTTCCCAACCCAGGCAACTTTAAGATATGTGGACTTCAACTCCCAGAATTCCAGCTTTATCTAATATGTAAGGAATTGAATCTGGGATTTTCTGCATACAAAGCATGTGTTCTATCCCTGAGCAATGGCTTTTCAACAGAAAAGAAATTGCAGCACTATCAGACAGATGTTCATCCTATGTCTTTACTGTTTTCCTAATTCAAAATGTCTCTTTGAAGCTTTTATTTGCTTTGTTAGGAAGGCAAAGATGTTTCCAAATCTTTACAGGGATAGGAAACCTAATATTTATCTTATGTAGTTTAATCATGATATGTGCTGTAGTTGATTAAAAAGAAAAGGTTCCTTCAAGATGAGCTGGACTCTGATGACTTCATGGACCTGTCCATATAATTTCCCTAGCAGAAATACTGAAGTGTTTTGCATTGCCTTCATGTGATAGGTGTTTCCAGCTTTCTAAGCTAGTCTTCAACTATGGTATTCCTTGGTGGTCTCCCACTGCGGTGGATTCTAGCAGTGCCACTGGTTCTCAGGAAGGAGGGAGCACATTCCAAGAAGGGGAAGGAGATAAGAGGAAACATAGTCCAGAGGGCAGCTGTGGGAAAACCAAGAGATTCAGAATAGCCCTGCCCTAGAGCTTTCCCAGGTTATTTCCCCTTAGGTTAGGTACAGTTGCTTTAGTCTGGCAAGATTCTGTTTATACGGTGTTAGCAAATAAAGGACTGAAGTTTGGCTGGACTGGTTCTTGGTTGTTCTTGGGCTGGGCCTGACACCCATCCATCAGTCTAAGTCTGTAGCTTGTTATCTTTCCTTGATCTTAAAAACTTGGGTAGCTGCTACCATCTAAACACGCACCGCTGTAATTGATACCTTTTCTGAAAAAAATGCAAGTAATTTAACACTCTGCCATTGCTTATAAAAATTATTGGACATTTGTGCATCTCAATTAATTAATGGGATTAAATATATCCTGAATATAGTCAGCAAATAATTATCCTGCCCCATTAAATTTTAATGGAAACTAAGGGAAATAAATCTAGTCTTAATCCAACCTATACTGTACGGAGTAAGTCTATTACCATGATTTTGTCTTAAAGCGATGGCTGACAAAGAAAAGGTAACATTTTAATGGTCCAGGACAACCAGTGAATGCTTTACAGTAAATAAAGGCAACAAGAAAAAAAGAATGGGTGTCTTGATAGACTGAACATGTGGAAAATCTATACACAAGGAGAGAGGCAGAGAATTAGACGCAGAGACATCTTGAATACAGTGCCATTATCTGCTATCTGTTGTGAGACAGCAGGTCTCTGATGCTCTATTAGTAAATTTGTAAATAAAAAACACATGGTATCTCAAACCCAGAATGGCCTTTGCCCTAAGACAGGGGTAACACAATATAGTTTCCAGCATGTTTCCTTCAAACAGCAACCAAGCCTGTGCAGTTTTGCTTTTGGAATTTATCCCCATTTACAAAAGTGAGAAGTATGAATGTGCTATAAGGGCTGTTGACATAACATTTCAAAGGTTTCAAATACTTGGGGGAAAGCATTTCATTATAAGACATGCTGGAAGCTCAGTTAAATCCTTTTACTTAAAAAAAATACATCTAAGTAAGATAAGTTATTAAAGCTAAGCCTCAAAATCAAGGTGATATTGATATTCAACATCATATATAACATCTTCATATTCTGTGACAGTTACATTTCTGTGGAGTCCTTGGTGCTCCCTGAGCTTGGTTGTTTGCTTGCAGACGTTTCATTACCAAACTAGATAACATCATCAGTGCAAGTGAGTGTGGGGTTTGCTTCTTGTTTATATACAGTTGCTTGCCCTGCCAGTGTTGGTGGGGGTATGACTTTCTCCTTGGTAGTTCTTTGATTGGGGTATTGTTTTCTGCTTGTTTGTTTGTCCGGTGTTAATCCCTGCTTATCTGGGTGTTGGTTGCTGGAGGGGATGTGTTCTGGTCTTTTTGTTTCCTTCTTAGCTTTTGTATTGTCTGTTTTGAATTGACATTTTAGTTACATTTCTAGCCTTGTTTTCTAATGTGAATGTAGTTTGTCACTGTAGATCATAAAATGTTTTTTTCTATCCTTGGCAAAATGTTCCCCATTTCTGAGTTATTATCAAGAATTTCCTTTTGGACTTTTTGCATGAAACAGAAAAGAATGAAATTATGATATACAGATTTGATGATCAATAATATTAGTTGACAGTAGAAAAACTGATGTTATGTTGTAACCTTAGAGTAAGAGTTTAATGTAAGTTTTACTTATATCTGTTGTAAAAGGAATTGTTATTCCTTTTTCTATTTCTGTTCTCTTTCTCCTTTTTCTGAACTTCTGTTCTCTTTTTATTGGATTTTATCTCTTTGTTTTAAAATTTAATAAAGTTATTATAAAAAAAATTCATTTAACTGAATTTCATTCTGGTACTCACATAGTAGGTTCTTTGCATTCTGCCACCAATCTGTTCAGAGGTTAGTGATAAAAATTACTGATGTAGCTGATGCTTCAGTCGAGGCCTAATTCTGTGTCATGAATTTCCTAGTAATTTTGAAAGTAAGAAATAAAAACAAAAAACCTTCTTAGCAAAGTAAGAAACAAAAGACAGTTAACATGCGTGGATGGTGCAATGTATGCCTGAGTGTGTGTCTTTGCTAATGTGTTCAGAGATTGCTTTTCAAAGTTGTCCAGAAAGTAAACCCAACAATAGCGTCTCTGTATCCTTTCTAATCTGTTTTCCTTCCATCTAGCTAAAAAGAAACAGAAGCTGTAGAAGGGATTATTGCATGCCTGGGAGCTGAATCATCATGTGATTAGAATCTCTCCCCTTTTCTTTATCAGATGGTAAGGAACACATATGAAGTTTTTAAAAGGAAAGAAACCCTCAAAATTTGTGCCCTAGCAGCTTCTATGATGATGATGAATCTTGAGACCAGAAATGGTTTCTCCACTTCATTCTTGCATTTCTTTTGCATAGAGTAAAAGGCTTGGTGCTAGTGTTGTGTCATTTCCAGGCCAGTCCATCCAGCGCATACACACCATTCTTTATCAATGCAGGCATCACTAGGAACAATGACTTATTGTTTAATAAACTGTTGATGCTTCACTTTATGCCCCCCAGAATTCCTCTCTTTAGTCCCTACAATTGACCCATATGTTCCCTTCAATTCTCCTCAGGGGTCTTTGCTACGTGTCTGTGCATTTGGTGTCCATGTTTGCATGTCCAGAATATACTTCTAACTTGCAGACAACCTACAATTCACTTGTGGCAAGCGGTAGACTCATATTTTGGAGAGCTTCAGTTCCCTTTCCTCTAAAAATATACTCAGCCAATAGTGTAATTGCAACCACTTCCACTATGTCATTCATTTTGTGTCCCATATTACCTCTTTAGAGTGTGTAGAGTGATTAATGTAAGTGTGAAATCCTTTTTAATATCCTTTCTTGAAAACCTTAATAGGTATAGGGTTTCAACACTGAATTTTCTGTAATTCAAACTGAGTACTAACTTGTTATAGCAAGTATGTAATAAATAATGGATTTTACTGGGACTGACATCCTGGGTTAGACAGATTTTATGCTTTAGAGGCAAGACACTTTATTTATTTATTTATTTATTTATTGCTGAAAAGCTGTACAAATGCATATTTGAGCTTTTAAACCTGGAAGATTGGATGACATTTCCTTAACCAAAAACATACATTTCTTTTGCTACCAATGCCAGGATTAGAATGAGTGCAATTAGCTGCACTGTTGTGAATTTAGATACATGTGGGGAGGAAAAAAAGATATACATGATAACTAAATTCCATGGTGCATGGTTGTCTCTGTTGCTAGGCCCTTTGCCACCTCAGGATACGTACTTATTTTAAGCAGAACACTTCAGTGTCTTTAGAATAAACAGAGAGAAAGCAGTGAGTTTTCTTAATGTAATTGTTAGAGTTTACTGACCTAAGAGGTGCATATTCACTCCTATTCTTGGCGAATTATAATTTGAAAGGGAAACAAGTCTTGGTATTCACAGACCAAGCTACATTTATACTTACATTCATGCTGCGCACATGACATAATAAGTATCTGGAAATCTCTTTTGAGATTCAGGGGAGAAACCAAATACATGCATATTCTCAAGATCTTGAAAACCTATCCATTGTCAGACGCTTGGCTCAGAAGGGTTTGTGCAGATGTTATTTCTTATGTGTCAAGCCAGAGCATGTGTCAGTTCATTGAAGATGAAAGAAGGTGCTGTGCAAGAAGGAAAGCGTAAGAGGGTGAGAGGAAAGTTGCTGACTGTCTAAAGAGATGATCCATGACTAGTCACAAATGGTGTGGGTGCCCCTTCCTCCTTTGAAATAGCTTGTGTGGCGGAAGGAACAGACCAAGTTTATTTTGGCTCTCAGACATGTCAAGCAAAGATTAGGGCAAAGACAGTTGGGACAGGTACCCATTTGGATGCCCTCCATGGGTCCACAAGTCCCAGAATTCCTTGCCATCCTTCTGGCATACTGGTGGTATATCCAGGTTTTTTGCTCCTTCTGGCTAAGCCTGATTGTGTTATTGTGACTGGGACTGAGATCAGGGTGGGGGAGCTTAAACTCTTCTCTCATCTCATTTGTGCAAAACAGTGTTTCTCAACCTTGGTTGGCTGGGGAATTCTGGGATTTGAAGTCCACACATCTTAAAGTTGCTCAGGTTGAGAAATACTGGTGTAGAAGATAAACATGCATGCCTTATGTAGGCCCAGGTATGAAAGAAAAAAAAATCTCATTAACCTAACAGAGTTAAAAGAAAAACATGTCATACCTGAAAAAGAAATGTGTGAATGTTTTTCCCAAGCAAGATGTAAAAGAGGAGGATTTCTCAAAGAGTATGCAGGAATCTCAGTCTGAATTAGGATACATTTAGACTAGAGTAAAAGCAAAGCAGGCAGCTGAATAGTATGTGTTTTATGTATCATATAATTTATCCCTTGATTATCTCAGCATTATGACTGGCAAGTGCTGCTGCAGTCAAGGTATGTGCTGAATCAGGTGCCACAGACACAAAAAGGCAGTTGCGTCTGCTAGTATTTCTTGCTTCTGTTTGATGATTTATGGTGATGATTCTCATCAAGGTTTTCTCTTTGATTCAGATAACACAAATGGCTGGTTAATCTCCAATTCGCTAAAAAAAAAACACCTTTAATGTTTTGTCTGACCGCCTTCTCAGAATTAATGGGGGGGCCGCCAGTGCCTCTCCACAGCTGTTGTCTTGTTTACAAATTGCAACACAGGAGGACATTCCCATTGTGAGACATATGGAGCATCAATGTTAGACTTAACATTCTACAATGCCTTGTTACAACTTAATTTTATGACAGTATGTTTTAAGTCCCTTTTCAGAAAGAGGCTGACAAGAGAGACAGGTGTGTCATAGACTCCACTTGGTGACAAGTTTCCCAATTCATCCACATTCTTAAAACCACAAAGCAAAGGAGCAGCTGGTGGGTCGTGAGCCTCTGTGATTCTACTGGAATTTTTTTACACCAGAAAGAATGAGCTATTCTGTACCGCCTGTGAGCACCACCAGACACACTTCTGTAGAGATGGGACTTGTGTTTGATCTTGTCAGGTGGACCATCTATAAACTAGTGCTCTGGCTGAACTCTAGACACAGTCTGTGTGGGGGTGGGGGCAGGGAGTTGAATATTCTCAGCTCCTATTAAGATCAAAACTATTTGAAAGTGATGACTAAGATACAGGCCTCATTACTTACCAGGAAAAAAATGTAATGTGAAAAAAGCAGATCACAGACTGTTATTCCATATAGATAAAGTTCTTTTATGGCCACAGTTTTATCACAATTGCTTTCCACTTAAAATTGATATTGCCAGCCAACCTCATCTGAGGAAAAAAAAAAAGATTGTAAAGGGCTGGAGTTGATGAGATAGCAATGGGTGACTTCTAGAATAGGTGAATAAAGACCCAAAGGGCCACAGATATGAGGTGGCCCAAGATTTTGCAACAAGTAAACAGAAGGATATGGTTAGATCAGATATCTTTAGTTGTACTTAACCAATATAGGGATAATAATAATTTTTTACTCCATCTCTCACAATGTTCAGGGTCAGGGTCATCCATTGAAACTCAGTGTAGTGGATTCAGAGGTGATAAAAGGACATACCAATTTACACAGTTTATAGTTAAAACTATGCAATTGGCTGCCATTATGTGTGGCAATGGCCACTAGTTTAGAAAGCTCTAAAAGAGGACTGGGGAATTTCATGGAGGATTGGGTGACAAACGGCTGCTAGTCTTGATGGACTTTTTATTGCCTCCTGAATTATAGGAAACATATCTTAAATACCAGCTGCCAGGGAGCAATTGTGGAAGAAGGTTATCAACTCCTACCAATATTTGTGAACTTCCCAAATAGATATGTTTGGCTACTCTTTGGACTTTGGATAGATCCAGCAGAGCTGTTTTTATTTTTTTATTTAACTCTAACTTAAATGTCAAGGTAGAGAGCCCAGTAATTCATAAATAGTGTGTGGCTTTAGTAGGTATTAAAAAAAAATTCTTCCTGGTGGGAACAAATTTGGATATTTGAGTTCCAGTAAGTCTACGCATATCGTATTTAGCCTGCAAAAATCTGGACCAATGATCTTGGTGAAATTTAAAAAGTGATATGGCCATAGCAGAAGTTGAACAAAAAGGTAGACTGTAGTCTTCAGGAGTTTGATGCTACTCTAAGCACACCTCAGCATTTTAACCAAATAGAAAATTAAAAAGCCAGCTTGTAAAGTTTCTAAAGTTAGTAACATCATTGGCTGCTCTTTGAACCTGATCTTCAAATTGTCAATCCAGTTTTAATTTTAAACATTGGAAAATAAATTTGCCATATTGGAATTCTGTATCAAGAAACATACTACAAAAGAGAATAGACTTATCCTTATTTACAAAATTCTTAGTGTTTAGTCAACTAGATTCAACTTAACACTGATATCAAACAATGGCCCATAAAACTTATAATACATGGTTTTCTGAGGAACCAGAGTATTGAAGGCATAAAAAATAAGGATGGGAAGCTGACAGCAAGAGGCCCAGACTCTAAATTAGAGCTAGCAATAGAAATTGTTGACACAAAGTAGCCTATAATGTCATATTACCAGTGATATGAAAAAGCTTATAAGAAACCCACAACATATTCCTGTAAATTTAGTTATCTGTCTACTCAATAGAAATGGTAAGTCATGGATGGATATCCCTTTTGTGTTGTCCAGATGCACGGATTTAGCTACATGAGTGCACATATACAAATATTCCTCCTAATGGAGTAGAAAAATCAGACTTTGCTTAACTCCAGCATGGGATGAATTGCCCTTTTAAAAACTTGGGTCGTGTATGTGACTTTGGCTTTCAAAGCTGGCTGTAGAAGGGCAAAGTATTCATCAGTGCAATAGGATGATATTGTATATTTCCCACCCATAAAACAACAGATTGGCCGGCTTACTGGCCTGGTGGTGGAATTACTTATGAAGAAAATAACTTCTTTTCTCTCCTCCCCAAATGATCCCAATAAAGATCCCAGCCCTCACAATTCCCTACCAGCCATGATTGACTGAGGTCTAATAGCATGGCCCAAGGTTTCAGCAGCATCAGAGCGCGTAACAAAATGAACCCGTTGCATTTTAAATATTGAATAATTAACCTGATTACCTCATCATGTTCCTTGGCTCTGTCAAGTTTCCTCATGCTGAGTTCCGATATAAACATATTAAGAACTAACATTTGCAAGGGACCCTTGAGTTATGGTCCTGAAACATACTTAGAAACAGGGGAACAGTGGAATTACCCAGCTATACTAAATGATCATAAAATAAAAATACTCTTTAGCAGGAAAAACCCTCCAATGTTATACATGAAGGGAAGGAAGGAAGGAGGGGATGGCAATCAAAATCTCAGCACTTAAAGCATACTTCATTGACATGGGTATTCTTGCCACCCTCTAATGATTAATTTTATCATAAACCATAATATCTTTATGATGTGAAATCACAGGATGGGTGTCTTCTTCCCCAATAAGCCTATTGATGCATTATTTACATCCAAGCATGGTTATTTTGCAAGGGAATTTTTATATCTGGTCAGCTGTTTGTGTGCAAGGAATCCAAATAATAGGGTGGGGGGTAATCTTGCAGCCAAGTATGTCGCTCACACAATTCCCACCTGCAATTGAGTGTTTGCATATTAACACGCTCCCACCTGAACATGAAGGTGTTGGATATCAAAGAGACAATATGAGTACTCAAGCTGAAAAGCACTACTTTCTATTCAGTGACAGGAAACAATATTGAGTAGCTGCACCACCCTATTTCCAGTGAGTAGAGACTGAGAAGATAATCACTTAGTCTAGATAGACAGAGGGAAAGTCTACTTTACTACCTATCTTCTTGTCCATTTACCTGCTTACTACCTTCCTCACACGATCATAAATTTAACGTATCTTGTCAGCAGACATTATCTACCAAGGGATGTGTCAGCTTTCCACTCTGGGATGGTATGCTGACTGTCAAGGAAGTATCTCCAAAGGGGGCTGCCTTGAGGCTAGAAGTATACCACTTTTATCTTTTTATGTATGTTTATATAGGTACCATGATGGGGGCACAGAGGAAGGTTTAATTTAGTGTTAAGAAGTACATCTAGAAAATGGAGATGGGTGTGATAATGACCTGGGAGTGAACCCTGAAATAATAATTGGCAAGGGGATATATGGGAGAGAGTTGTAGGAAAAGAAAGGTAGGCTGGTGACAGGCCTCCCTTCCTTTCAGTTTGCAGCCTAACCAGGAAAATCAAGGTGACTCTAATAGTGACCTCTCCAGCCTAAATACCCTGCTTTTCAATACCCTGCTGGTAAAATATTAATTCTGGATGAAAGTTCTGATGTACATTTCACATCCTCGAGGGAAGAGGGGTAGGTGACCCCTCCCAGCTCTGTGTGGTACAGCAGGCTAGGACTGGAAGGTGGGAGATGGAATGGCTGTCGTCTCTATAGTGATTCTTTCTCATTGTCCAGATGCTTCATGTGGCAGTGTGCCACATGTGCCACATTCAGTGTATGCTGTTGCATTGTAACTCTTACTATAACATCTACCATGCTCTCCCTGAGCTAGCTGAGATCATCTCAGGCATTAGATTACTTAAGACTCCTTGTCTTGGGAAGATTTCAGTGTTCATGCTGGGATTTTTCCATCAAGAGTGGCTCAGGATTTCAGGTTCCCCATGACCACCATGGACCTGTCACAACCAGCATCTGGCTCCATGGGTGTAACACAGCACTTATTTTATTTGGTTTTCTATCCAAGGGAGTAGTGATCTGAGGATGAAAAGAAGCCTCCACTGTCATGGCAGATCACTCCCTGGTTGGTTTTAGATTGACAGCTGGTATAAACCTTTTCAGGGTTGGAGGACAGGCTAAAATGATCTGACTGAGTCACCTGATAGAACTAGATTGTTTCCTGTGTGCATTTAGGTAATTTTCCACATTGTTTGTTGGAGATACATGGCTTGCCAGTGGACACTTGCTCCTAAATGTCTCCTTTCCTTTTATAAAGAAAATCACCCCCTTGATTTTCTAGATTTCAGAGTGCTGAAGTCCATGGAATGTCAACTAGAGCAGATGTGGAGGAAATCCCAGGGCATATGAGATCCATTAGTGAGTGAAGCCCCTCTGAGTTCTGTTCCACTACAACCAAGGCAGGAAAATATGCCTGCTTCTCTGTGTCCAGTGCATCTGTATAGAACAGACTGGGGCTGCTTCTTCACACTGCCCTTGAAATAAAACCATGTTGAACTTACCTTGATGCTATAATAAATATGTAAAAGTTATTTGATTTATATTCCACCTTGCTGTTCTGAAGAGTACTCAAGGCAGCTATCAAAATTATAGAATATACTCAGTTAAAAACAAATCAAAATTAACAGTAAAGTGTTAACATAACTTAACAATTAACATGAGATGTGCCTTTATAGATTTTCTGAAAGCAGAGACAGTGGGGGCCAGGCTCAGCTTTCAGGGAGTCTGTTGCATAGTGTTTGAAGTCAATTGTGCCATTGCTGTGAGGGTTGATGGAATTCCTGAGACAATATATTCATCAGAGAAGTTGCTACGCGTGGTAATTGCTCTAGGTACTTAGGTACTAAAAAAGCCTTGTGTGGTGCAGAGTGGTAGGTGGCAGTATTGCAACCGAAACTCTCCCCATGATCCGAGTTCGATCCCAGCGGAAGCTGGATTCTCTCTCAGGTAGCCGGCTCAGGTTGACTCAGCCTTCCATCCTTCCGAGGTCAGTAAAATGAGCACCCAGCTTGCTGGGTGAACGACTGGGGAAGGCAATGGCAAACCACCCCGCTATAGTCTGCCAAGAAAACATTGACCCCAAAGGGTCAGATGTTACTCGGTGCTTGCACAGGGGACCTTTCACCTTTCACCACACTTAGGTACTGGTGGCATCTCGTTGCTTGCCTTCAGTTGATTACAGAGTTTGGAGTAGGGCATTCTTCTGAACTGAATCAGAATAATTCCATGGATGCAAATTATGCATATTCATTTGGAAATGGGCCCCCACTGAACCTGGATTGGATCTCCATGTACAGTAGAATTAGGTATTCCATACATCCCTTTTGGCTAGGCCACCATTCATTTTTGTTTGTCATACAAAATGCAAGAGTTGGTGTTCGGTCTGCAAGGAATGTTTGATGCAGTAGAGCCTACAAAACAAATTGTTCTCTACTTGTACTCTAAAGTGGTGTAGTCCATTCTATCACCTCCACCAGCTCATTCAGCTACATGCAGCACCTGTTCCTTCTATCTTCAGAGGCCACAGCATGTGACTGATTGCCAGCTGCTAGAGGACAACAATGAAAGAGGCCAATTGCCTTCCCATCCTGCTTTTGGGCTTTCCAACAGTATCTAGCAACCCCTGTGGGATATAGGATGCTGATTTAGATGAATTATTAGTCTAACCCAGCAGGACACATTACTTTATTTATGAAATGTCTAACTCACCTTTCATTGATTAAAACAATCCCAAAGGAGATATAACACATTAAAACGATTTGCAGTAAAACTGTATTACACATCTTAAAAATCATAAAGGAGCTAAAATCTCATAATGCAAGAACATTAATAACAAAATGCCAAAGTTGCAGCAGCACAAATTTAATCAAAAGCCTGGGTGAACAGAGACATGATTAGATGGTTCTAGACATTAACAAGACTCAGCACCTATTCAATTAATCGGAGAAGGATTTTCATAATCAGGGTGCTTTTATCAAGAAGGTCCTCTCTTGGGCACATAGTGACTTGCTGGCAAAATATGGCACTCCCAAATGGCGTTTTCTAAGGCAGGTCCATAAGGCAGGAAGTGCTTACTAAGATCCTGAGCTATGTTGCAAGTGGCTTTCACGCAGTTCCTTCAAAACTTGTGTAATATGTTCTTGACAGATTTCCCTTGATAGTAAGCTAGCTGTGAAATTTTCTGCTAGCTGAAACTTTGGGACCAACTTCAAGGGCAGTCATATACAATAATCCAGCCTTCTTATATTCATACTAGACAACCGTGACCCATTGGGTCATCGTTTCAGATATATCCTTACCAGTTTCCTCAATGCCTTCAACATTCTAATGTATTGCCTTCACTGGAAAAGTTCTTAAAAATTCAGGGAGAGATGTATCTGCCTTGAAAGTAGCCCATGTTGAACTGTATAGCACAGTCAAACATCAGGAGTTGATCACAGGAAATGTTTTAGGACATTTTGTATTATGTCATAAAAGGTTTTATGATAATTTTCATGTCATAATTTTTTTTTATAAAATTTGCCAAATTTCAATTCCATGGGAGTCATGGGTCCTGGATTTCAGATGTATTCTGTAAGTTAGCCCATCTGAGGTACCTCGGTTGAAAAAGTTTTGCCCTGTGATGCGCTGTTTTGCCCAGTTAAACAGTTTGAGTGGTATATAGGTATAGATATGTGGATAAAGCCACATTGGGACTTCTCAATTAACATTGTTTGGTTAGCATAGCTTCTCATAGGTACTATTATTGCATATGGAAATAATTCTACATAAAATAAAAAAGTGTACACCCTAATCCAATTTCCTAATGTATGAATTTTTAGCAAAATGTGTATTTATTTATTCATTCATTCCATTTATATAGCTGACCATCTTACATTCATGACTCTGGGCAGCTTACAATTAAAACATAAACAGTACCAACCCCCCCCCTCCCACAAATAAAGCAACTATACAAACAGTACAAAGTGTTAAAAAGATTAAAAACAATTAAAAACTATATAGTATAGTCAATGGGAGATCAGAGTCATTCAGGAACAGTTCAGCCATTTTATCAGTTGTGTCTGCCATTCTTCCTATCTATTGGTAGGACAATTTCTTTTCTTTTATTTTTTACAAAAAGCATAGGAAAGACCCTTGAAACTATCATTCCCAAGAATCTTTGTCAAAATAGCCAAAATCACAAGGGATACTGAGGTACAGCAACATCTGGTTATAGGTTCTGCATCTCTGCAAGCAGTTCTGAACAGCCATTCTAATTGTGTAGGAAAGACAGCTGCAGATCTTGCCAAAGATCTGCTTCATCTAACTAGATATATTTAGCACCATGTCAGAGGACAAGCAGCACATAGACTGGATCAGGCCCCTTCTAAGCATGGAAATAATGCAGAGCTAGCATGAAAAAGGTTTTGATTACAAACCCAAGAGGAACAATAGGGTCCAAAAAGGAAAGAAATTCTGCACTGAATTAACATGTTATAGTTACGCTGCAGTTTTCTGCAAGACAAATAAGGAGGCTGAAACGCTTGGAATACAAACTGTAACAGTGCATAATTTCTCAAACTGGATTTTTACAATGCCATAATAAAGAGTTGGGGACAAGTTTTTCCATCTTACGCATGTATATTTTTGGCATTTCCAAAAGCTTTTGTTTCCTTACCCCTCTCAGTCTCTGAGGAAGACAACAGAAAATGCTTCATCAGATGGCCATATGTGCTATAATATAAAGAAAAGGCTGGAGACCTTTGGGCCTTATCTTATGACTACTGGAAGTAATGATCCTTATGGAGGCCCATATGGTCCCTCATCACTTCCAAATGTGAATAGTATTATCATGGCCATATGAATAATCTGTTCCTATTAGATCTGTTCAAATACTATCTTCCTTTCTAGACCCCCCTTTTCCTCCTTCTTAAAAGCAGCAGCTGTGACTAATACAGCCACCCAGTTGATGAAAAAATGAAATTCTGAAGCCACATTGTTGCTTGGTAACCACCTGCTAGGAAGTACAAAAGTGGAACACAGACAGTGCCCTGGAGACTGTGAGGGCATCACATCTCATAGACATATGGATGCTTTGCAGTTGGCCTGAGGATCAGGAATGCTGAACATGGATAACTCCTCTAAAGCAGCTTTACGCTATATGCTCTGAACACAGCAGCATCCTGGATCTATTGTATATCTACAAGAATTGTTCCATGAATGATGCCATTCATTCTTATTTCAATAGCAGGAATTATCTGAACAATAACAAAATAGAAAACACTTAAGAAAAAGGGTTAAGAAGTATCAAAGCAATAACTAAAAATCAACACTAAATGCAAGAAATGAAAACTAAGGTCCCAACATGGAAGAGGTGAGGATACACTACAGTGTGTCTGCAGCCATCTTCCTTGGTGCTCATAAGGTTCTTGGCCCACTGACTTTTTACATTGAGTTATTTTAGTTAATAATGAAAAGCTGCTATGCTCCAAAGCAACATCATCTTTATTTCTGAGAATACCTCTGGGACTCAAATGGATCCCATAAGTTATTTGGAAGTGAGTCCGCCTACCCAAGGGACATGGTGGTGCTGCGGGTTTAACTGCTGAGCTGCTGAGCTTGCCGATCAGAAGGTCGGTGGTTCGAATCCGCGTGACAGGGTGAACTCCCGTTGCTAGTCCCAGCTCCTGCCAACCTAGCAGTTTGAAAACATGCAAATGTGAGTAGATTAATAGGTACTGCTTCGGTGGGCAGGTAACGGCGTTCTGTGTAGTCATGCCGGCCACGTGACCATGGAAGTGTCTACAGACAAACGCCGGCTCTTCGGCTTTGAAACGGAGATGAGCACCGCCCCCTAGAGTCGGACACAACTGGACTTAATGTCAAGGGAAACCTTTACCTTTACTTTTACTACCGCCTACCCAGAAAAAGGACAAATATAAGCAGCAGTAGCATGGCTGTGTGTGTGTTGGGGAAAAGTGTCTTGATGAGTTGACAGGTAGCATTTTGGTAAGTAGATACCTCACAATTGATGCTTCATAATCCATGTCAGTCACTTTCTGATAGGCAAGCATCCTGGACAATTGCAAAACCATTTATTCCTTGGCAGATTTCCAAATGTAACTCCTAATGGAATCCTGAGGACAACATGAAATGGTTGTTGAGTTTGCAGCTGACTTGGGTAGCCTTCCCAAGACATCTGGTGGCCCATTGCAGAAAACAAGTTACTGGATTAGATGGATCTTCATATTTTATTTATTTATTTATTCAATGTATATAGCTCCCCATCTCAGACCAGTGACTCTGGGCGGCTAACGATAATAAAAACTATCAAACAATTAAAACAATACCAAAAAATTAAATATAAATACAGCCAAGAGATTTTAAAAGCCATTGGTGTTAGCACAACCATGAAATGGGGCCCTTTGCACACTTGGGGCCCCAGGCCCAAGTACAAAGGCAAGTCTTCAAGGCCTTCTGAAAAGCCAAAAGGGTCGGGGTCATTCTAATCTCAGGAGGGAGGATGTTCCAGAGGGCAGGTGCCACAGCAGAAAAGGCATGTCTCCTGGCCCCTGCCAGCCAACATTCCTTGACTGATAGGACCCAGAGCATGCCCATCCTGCTGGAATGGATTGGATGGGTAGAAACAACTGAAAAAAGATGGTCCCTCAGGTAACCCAGTCCCAAGCCATGGAGGGCTTTAAAGGTGACAACCAGCACCTTGAATTGCACCCAGAAACACACTGGCAACCAATGCAGCTACCAAAGCAGTGGTGTTACATGTGCTGAGTAGCCAACACTATTTACAACCCAGGTAGCTTCATTCTGTACCAGCTGAAGCTTCAGAATGTTCTCCAAGGGCAGCCCAATGTAGAGCTCATTGCAACAGTCCAAACAGGAGGTCATGAGGGCATGAGTGACAGTGAGTAGTACCTCTTGGTCCAGGAATGGGTGCAACTGGTGCACAACCCGAAGGTGTGCAAGGGCTGTCTTAGCCATGGCTGCCACCTGCTCTTCCAGCAGGAGCTGTGAGTCCAAGAGGACCCCCAAATTGCGCACTGGGTCCGTCTGGGCCAGTGCCACCCCATCCAGGACAAAAGATTGAAGAACCTTGGTACTGGGAGGCCCAAACACCCAAAGCCACCAGGGCTGCAACTGCGGGGGGGGGGGGGCAAGTGGGGCATGTGCCCTGGTTGCCATGCTGGGGGTGCACCAAAATGAGTGCTGGGGGGCACCAAAATGGGCGTGGAATCCATGTTTGCCCCAGGTGACACAGACTCTAGTTGCGGGCCTGAAAGCCACTCAGTCTTTGCTTGGGTTGAGCATATCTAATTATGTTCTTGGATGAATGGATAGACACAGACTTATGTATGTACAGATTCAGTCAAATGGAGAAGGATGAGTTTGTGCCAGTAATTTTTACTTTAATCATCCTATGGAAATTAGAAACAATCCACTTGCTGTCAATTCTAGAATAATTTATCATATTGTATAAAAATACAGAAAATATCTGTAATTGGAAAACATATGAAATAATGGAAAAATACATATTATTTAGCCAAGCATTCTTATTTATGCAGAGTTAAAATAGTTAATCTTGTCTAAATTTTAAGAGTTAAGTATGTTGCATTCTTTACAATGGAGCAAAGTTGGGAAACTACATTTGCATCAGAATCCCGATTCAGTTAGTTAAGGTTTGTCATCAGGGTGAAAACAAACCAGCACTCCAGGCTGAAGCTGACTGAATCTGTGGCAAGATTCTTCTGCCTTACATGTTCCATTACAAATGCTAACCGTCTTGAATTACATTTCAGCGATGTTGGTGATATTTTGATCTGCATATCATTGGCTGTTTCCAACTGAAAATAAAACTTTAACTTGAATTGTATGACTAGGATGAACCCTAATATAATTTTCTTTCTTACCATTATTTGATAAAAGACATTTATATAATTAATAGCTTTCATGGAATCAGGGGCATCTGCAGGGGCATAAAAACGTCAAAATGGCAACTGTGACCATGTGATTGAAGCCCCACAGAGTTTTTATATATATCACATTGCAACACATATAAACAAGGGCAGGGTTTCAATCACAAAGTCCTAGCTATCATCTTGACTTTGACTCCTTCATGTGGATGCCCCTGCATGGAATAGTCTCCATAGACCATCACATTATTGCATATTGATATTCATTTCCCTGTCTGTATTTTTAAATATTTTGCTTTCTGAACGTTTAGTTCAATCTTCCCAGCCTAGTGACCTTCAAATACAATGACCCTACAACCTCCCAATATACTCGTAGTCACAGAGATCAATATGCTGACCCCCTCCACAATTTTTATTAACCTATTAAATTATCCCAGCTTCAAAAATTCGTAAAGTTTCTGATTTCAGCCAAGAGTTCCTGAAAACAATGCCCCTGACATGGAAAGAAAGATAAAATAACTTTACAATAGCTAGTCAATTAAGATTTTGTGGCTTTAGTACTTCAATAGTAGATACAGATCCTGAATCATCATCATCCTCCTAATGATGTGTGTTCACAAGTGAGCAGTACTTTCCTCATTATCTATATATTACTAAAATGGGCGATGGCAAAATTTGATAAAAACTCTTGTTTCTGTTTGATACTTTGTAACCTTTAACTGGGTGAAATGGTGCATCATAGGCCAACAATTTTTAAACAAATTTACCTCAAATGGGCTAACTTACAGAATGTGTCAAAAATCCAGGACCCATGACTCCTGTGTAATTGAAATTTGGCAAATTTTATAAAACATTTTATGACATAAAAATCATCATAAAACATTTATGACATAATACGAACTATCCTAAAACATTTCCTGTGGTCAACTCCTGATGTTTGACTGTGCTGTACAGTTCAACATGGGCTACTTTCAGACAGATACATCTCTCCCTGAATTTTTAAGAACTTCCAGTGAAGGCAGTTCATTAGAAGCTCTGCCATTGTTGAAGGCATTGAAGAATCTGGTAAGGAAATATCGCTGAAACGATGACTCAGTGGGTCACAGGTTGTCTAGTGGCTTTTAAAAAATGATGCAAAATAATATATGTTCTGCAATCTTTATTTTGTCAGTTATACAGTCAGTCAAAAACTATACAGTATACAGATAAGGACATTCATAATAATTCAGTAATAATAATATAGTAATAATAATAATCCTTCACTGTGAGACATAAATTCAACCAATTGTACTTTCTTATTCATAACTTAGTCAAAGCAAGAAAATAACTGTAGCTAATTATTGCTGGAAGAGACAGACAATAAATAGAACACTTAAAAGCATAATTTGTAAGAATAAATACCATATAAGGAACTATGAATTGTAAATATATCTTGGAGTGATAATGAATCCAAAACCCAAATAGTGTAAGAATTTTTAAAAAGTCCTTTTAGAAAGTAAGCTTTCATACTTAACTTAGGTGTGTAAGGTTAGCAGTTTGATTTGAAGTGCGCGTTGTCATTTTTTTTTAAAGGGTTTTTTTTTCTTTTTTACAGTAAAGTTTTATAGCCTTTTCATTATTTGATTCAACTTATTTGTAGGTTTGCTTCTAGAAGTAAAAGTTTGACATACTGCTTAATCTGGGGTAATTTTTAAGCATTGGGTAAGAGCAAACAGTTGCTTTTTATTTTAGTCTTGGAAGTGCTGAAGAGAGTCATTAGAGAAGATGAAAGAATAAAAGGTCTGAAAGTTAAAAAAAGAAGTTTATAAACTAAGGGCTTTTGCTGATGATTTAGTTTTGATTATACAAAAACCTCAGAGGGATATCGAGCATTTGGTGAAGAAGTTGAAAGACTTTGGTGCATTAGCTGGATTTAAAATAAAGAAGCAAAAAACGAAGATGTTGGTTAAAAACATGACTATACAGGATCAAGAAATTTTGATGAATAAGATGGGTTTCAAAATTGAAAAAAATGTTAAATACCTGGGGGTTACATTGTCAGATATGAATTGTATGTTGTTTCAAAATAATTATGTTAAGGTATGGAATGATGTTAGAAAAGATTTGTTGAGGTGGGATAAACTACGATTATCATTGTTGGGAAGAATTTCTCTGATTAAGATGAATGTTTTACGCAGGATGTTGTTTTTATTTCAGACAATACCGATTTTGGCAACTAATGTACCATTTAAGCAATGGCAAAAAGACATTTCTAAGTATATGGTGAGATAGAAACCCAAGAATTAAATACAAATTGTTGCAAGATGCTAAAGAAAGAGGGGGGTTAGGAGTTCCTGATCTGAAATTAGATTTTGAGGCTTGCTCTTTGGTATGGATGAAAGATTGGGTGACTTTGAGAAACAAGAAGTTATTGAAGCTGGAAGGTCATGATTTGAGATTTGGGTGGCTACTTGTTGTATGAGAAAGCTAAGGTTAATATAGATTTTAAAAACCATTTTATTAGGCATGCTATACTGAGAGTTTGGAACAGATATAAAGCAAGATTGTCTCCTAAAGTTCCTCTATGGTTGTCACCCCAAGAAGCCTTTTTTTAGAAGAGAGATGATAGTGAAACCAACATGGTTGACTTATGCTAAATTATTGACTTTTGTTGAAAGAGAACCCAAATTAAAAACAAGAGAAGAATTGGAAATGGAAGGTTACACTTGCCATTGGTTTACTTATGTGCAGTTGATAGAAAGATTTAATTTGGATAAGAAGATTTGTAATTTTGTAAATGAGAAAACTCAATTTGAATTGGATTGGTGTACTAATGATGAGCATGTTATTGCTAAGATGTACAAACATTTATTGAAAATGAATACAGAAGATGATTATGTTAAAGACTGTATGATTAAATGGGCAAAGAATTTTGGATACAATATCATGCTAGTTCAGTGGGAAAATAGGTGGAGCAAGGGCCTGAAATTCACAATGAATAATAACTTGAAAGAGAATTTTTATAAGATGATATATCATTGGTACTTAACTCCGGATAAATTGATGAAGATGTATAAGGGAATGTCAAATACATGCTGGAAATGTTCTCAAGGTGAAGGTACTTTTTTACCATCCTTGGTGGACTTGTAAGAAAGCTAAGAACTATTGGCACCAGATATGTACCTTAATTCAAAGGATTCTTAAGGTGAATGTTCAATTGAAGCCAGAAGTTTTTCTTTTAGGCTTGATGGGGAAACAGTTTGAAAGAAAATTTGGGACTTTGTTTTTATATATGATAACAGCAGCAAGACTTTTGTATCCACAAAGATGGAAGGACTTACAAATTCCTACTGTGGAAGGATGGTGAAATTAATGGAATTGGCAGAGAGGGCAACACTGACAGCGTTGATTAAAGAAAACAATTTGTCTAACTTTGTTTCTACTTGGAAACCATTTTTGGACTTTTTCTTGAAACTGAAAAAAATGAAGTTTTGGTTTTGGGATTTGACGATTAGGACTGTATAAGAATATAAAAATAATGTGTACCTTTGTTAAAAATAGAGTAAGAGGTTAATGTAGTTTTATCTTTTTATCTGTACTGAAGATGGTTGGAAGTCATTATTTTTTCTCTGTCTTTTTATTTCTGCACTTTTGAGTTTGTTCTTTTTTCATTTCTCCTTTCTTCAATCACTTTCTATCTTTATATGTTTTACTTGTACTCTGAAATTTAATAGTTTCTTTATGGTGAGGGAAAACAGTTCTAAATATTGCATGTCTTTGTACATTATTACAACACACATTGATATGTGGTTGTGGGAACACAAATTTCAAAGAATATGGATACATAATGTATGAATACCTCATATTCATAACTCAGGAAAACATTTTGATATTGTCTTATGCATCATCCTTCCAGTCATAGCAACAGTAACATTTGCCTGCACCAGAGACAGGCAACTTGATACCTTCCAAATAATGTATGTGGGACTATTTCTCCCACAGTCCTTGCCATTAGCAGACTCTGGAGCTGATGAGAATTAAAACAAGCCTGTAACTAGCCCATAAATTGGGGCGGGGAGGGGAATTGGGATGATCTGCTCAGCCATGTTAACCAGACTTTAGCCAAAATGGCAAACTTTATTGAAACTGGTATTTGTGCAGCTGACATTGCAGTTTATGCTCATTAACAGTTGTAGTTGCATTTAATTCTCTTGTACTAATTAAAAAAGATAAGGCAAAACATACCGAAAACAAAAACAATGTGTTATAACAAACAGCTCTGTTATCTAGGTGTTTTTGTGTTATTAAACTTAATTAAATACAAATCCCATAGACTCCTTGCCATCAGAACATACAATTGATTTGTGTTCTGGTTAAGTAAGATACAATTGATTTGTTTGTTATTTTTTTTCCTCTAGTACCTAGTACCTTGGTTTTGTTTTCTTCTTTTGCCTTGCCCCATCTGAAAAATCAAGTAAACAAAAATCCTATTCTCTCCTCCCCCCTTCCCCCCAATCTCATGGTTTTACTTACCTTAGAAAAGTTTCCCCTGAGCTGTAACTCTTGGGTTTTTTTCCTTTCCCACCCCAGGAAGAAAAAGAAAATGAACATTTTTACAACATCAAAAAGACAGGTATTTACTTTACAACAACAAAAATATTCCACAGGTGATGCTGAGTTACTTACATATAAATGCTTCACAGCTTTGGTTTTCCTCCCTTTTCCTTCAACAAAAGCAAAATAAGCAACACTTTAAAAAAATCAGTTCTTCTTAGTTTTGTTGTTTATTCGTTTAGTCGCTTCCGACTCTTCGTGACTTCATGGACCAGCCCACGCCAGAGCTTCCTGTCGGTCGTCAACACCCCCAGCTCCCCCAGGGACGAGTCCGTCACCTCTAGAATATCATCCATCCATCTTGCCCTTGGTCGGCCCCTCTTCCTTTTGCCCTCCACTCTCCCTAGCATCAGCATCTTCTCCAGGGTGTCCTGTCTTCTCATTATGTGGCCAAAGTATTTCAGTTTTGCCTTTAATATCATTCCCTCAAGTGAGCAGTCTGGCTTTATTTCCTGGAGGATGGACTGGTTTGATCTTCTTGCAGTCCAAGGCACTCTCAGAATTTTCCTCCAACACCACAGTTCAAAAGCATCGATCTTCCTTCGCTCAGCCTTCCTTATGGTCCAGCTCTCGCAGCCATATGTTACTACAGGGAACACCATTGCTTTAACTATGCGGGCCTTTGTTGTCAGTGTGATGTCTCTGCTCTTAACTATTTTATCGAGATTTGTCATTGCTCTTCTTCCAAGGATTAAGCGTCTTCTGATTTCCTGACTGCAGTCAGCATCTGCAGTAATCTTTGCACCTAGGAATACAAAGTCTTTCACTGCTTCTACATTTTCTCCCTCTATTTGCCAGTTATCAATCAAGCTGGTTGCCATAATCTTGGTTTTTTTGAGGTTTAGCTGCAAACCAGCTTTTGCACTTTCTTCTTTCACCTTCATCATAAGGCTCCTCAGTTCCTCTTCACTTTCAGCCATCAAAGTGGTATCATCTGCATATCTGAGATTGTTAATGTTTCTTCCAGAGATTTTAACTCCAGCCTTGGATTCCTCAAGGCCAGCTTGTCGCATGATGTGTTCTGCATACAAGTTGAATAGGTAGGGTGAGAGTATACAGCCCTGCCGTACTCCTTTCCCAATCTTAAACCAGTCCGTTGTTCCGTGGTCTGTTCTTACTGTTGCTACTTGGTCGTTATACAGATTCTTCAGGAGGCATACAAGATGACTTGGTATCCCCATACCACTAAGAACTTGCCACAATTTGTTATGGTCCACACAGTCAAAGGCTTTAGAATAGTCAATAAAACAGAAATAGATGTTTTTCTGAAACTCCCTGGCTTTTTCCATTATCCAGCGGATATTGGCAATTTGGTCTCTAGTTCCTCTGCCTTTCTAAACCCAGCTTGTACATCTGGCAATTCTCGCTCCATGAATTGCTGAAGTCTACCTTGCAGGATCTTGAGCATTACCTTACTGGCATGTGAAATGAGTGCCACTGTTCGATAGTTTGAACATTCTTTAGTGTTTCCCTTTTTTGGTATGGGGATATAAGTTGATTTTTTCCAGTCTGATGGCCATTCTTGTGTTTTCCAAATTTGCTGGCATATAGCATGCATTACCTTGACAGCATCATCTTGCAAGATTTTGAACAGTTCAGCTGGGATGCCGTCGTCTCCTGTTGCCTTGTTATTAGCAATGCTTCTTAAGGCCCACTCAACCTCACTCTTCAGGATGTCTGGCTCTAGCTCACCGACCACACCGTCAAAGCTATCCCCGATATTGTTATCCTTCCTATACAGGTCTTCTGTATATTCTTGCCACCTTTTCTTGATCTCTTCTTCTTCTGTTAGGTCCTTGCCATCTTTGTTTTTGATCATACCCATTTTGGCCTGGAATTTACCTCCAATGTTTCTAATTTTCTGGAAGAGGTCTCTTGTCCTTGCTATTCTATTGTCTTCTTCCACTTCCGCGCATTGCTTGTTTAAAAATAATTCCTTATCTCTTCTGGCTAACCTCTGGAATTTTGCATTTAATTGGGCATATCTCCCCCTATCACTGTTGCCTTTTGCTTTCCTTCTTTCTTGGGCTACTTCTAGTGTCTCAGCAGACAGCCATTTTGCCTTCTTGGTTTTCTCTTTCTTTGGGATGTATTTTGTTGCCGCCTCCTGAACAATGCTGCCAACTTCTGTCCAGAGTTCTTCCGGGACCCTATCTACTAAGTCCAGTCCCTTAAATCTATTCTTCACCTCCACTGCATATTCCTTAGGAATATTAGTGAGCTCATATCTAGCTGATCTGTGGGTCTTCCCTAATCTCTTTAGTCTGATCCTAAATTGTGCAAGAAGAAGTTCGTGATCTGAACTACAGTCAGCTCCAGGCCTTGTTTTTACCGACTGTACAGATGTCCGCCACCTTTGGCTGCAAAGGATGTAATCAATCTGATTTCGGTGTTGTCCATCTGGTGAAGTCCATGTATAAAGCCGTCTCTTAGGTTGTTGGAAGAGAGTGTTTGTTATGCAGAGTGAATTGTCTTGGCAAAATTCTATCAGCCTGTGTCCTGCTTCGTTTTGTTCTCCCAGGCCATACTTACCTGTAATTCGAGGTGTCATTTGACTGCCCACCTTAGCATTCCAGTCTCCTGTGATGAAAATAACATCTCTTTTAGGCGTGTTGTCCAGTAGTTGCTGCAGATCCTCATAGAACTGCTCTACTTCAGCTTCTTCAGCATTTGTGGTTGGGGCGTATATTTGGATCACTGTGATGTTAGATGGCTTGCCCTGAATTCGAATTGAGATCATTCTGTCGTTTTTTGGGTTGTATCCAAGCACTGCTTTAGCCACTTTACTATTAATTATGAAGGCTACTCCATTTCTTCTGTGGTCCTCTTGTCCGCAGTAGTAGATCTGGTGGTCATTTGATGTGAAGTGGCCCATTCCAGTCCATTTCAGTTCACTGACGCCCAGAATGTCTATCTTTAATCTTGACATCTCACCAATAACCACATCCAATTTGCCCTGGCTCATAGATCTTACATTCCAGGTTCCAATGGTGCGTTGATCCTTAGAACATCGGATTCGCCATTCACTACCACCACCGTTGGCTGCTAGCCGTCCTTTCGGCCTTGAGCTAGCTGCGTCATCACGTCTGGGGCTAGTTGAGCTCATCCTCTGTTCCTCCCCAGTAGCATTTTGACCATCTTCCGACCTGGGGGTCTCACCTTCCGATGGTATACCGACATATCTCTGGTTGTACTGATCCATTTAGTTTTCATGGCAATACTGGTTGCCATTACCTTCCCCAGGGATCGCATTTAGTCTGACCTCTCTGTCATGACCTTCCCGTCTTGGGTGGCCCTTCACGGTTTAGCTCATGGCATCATTGAGGTGCTCAAGCTCCAGCACCACGACAAGGTAACGATCCTTTGCTGAAGTCTTCTTAGTGAAAACCCACAATTAACTTATTTGTATTAAAAAGCTGCTTCAAATGCTTGACTCCTGATCCTCTTTCTTTCCTTCCATGTAATCAATAGTTAAAGGCCACCCCTATTGCTAACTATTCAATTCAATTAACTCAAGTCCCAATAAAATAGACCACAGCAACAGGAAAAAGGATGCCACTCCTGGTATGAGTTTAACTGCTCTAAAGCAGAACAAGCAAGTGCAGCCAATCTAGACAACCACTAGCCAATCTCCAACGTCTCCATTTACAGAAGGATTTGAAGAAGAGGCTTCAGCTGCAGAGGGTTCTAGAGGAAATGGATTATCTGGACCCATTTCTGTTGGGTTTCAGGCCTCGGTGTTACATACAAATAGCCTTGGTTGCCCTGATGGATGGCCATTGTTGGGGCCTGGCCCATCCTGGTCATATTATGTTTCTTGATGGCATTTGATTCGGAACTCTTGCAGTTGTTTTGTTCCTTCATTACCAGGCAACTTCCTTTAGTGCCCATGGGGAACAGCAGTGCAAGAGTTACAGGGCTTTTCCCTTTTTTCCATACTTCTTAATATCTAAATCAGACTGGGAGAGGTCATCAATTGGCTTTGGGTGAATATCATCACAATACTGAAGATAATCAAATTTATATCACTACTCCAGAAAGAACTGGGGATGGTGTGGAAATCCCGACCAAGCATTTGAAGGCTGTGTGGACCTAGACAGGTTAAACAAAATCAGATTACGTCCAGACAAGTTACTACTCCTACTGACAAGGAGTTACTGCTTGTCAGTGGTAACTCTGGTTCTATTTCAGTTTCAGCCTTAGCCTTTTTTGGAGACACGCTCCCCCATGTGGAGTACATCTACAGTCTGAAGATCCTTTTGGACTTGTGCCTTCTGCTTGGACAGCAGGTAGAAGCTGGGACCAGGGAGTGTGTGCTCAGCTTCAGCTGCCATTCTAATTCTGGGCTTATTGGGAATCACTAGTATGACACATGTCCTAGCCACCTTATGGTTAGATTATTACATTGTATTCAACTTGGGGCTGCCTTTGAAAACATCTGGGACACTTCAGTCAGTTCAAAGTACAGCAGTCTGCTGGCTACCCAGAAGTAGTAGATTTAGCCATGTAACCTCTATGCTATGTTTGCTGCACTGCCTGCCACTTTGTTCTGGCTCCACTTCAAAGTGCTTCTTATGACCTTTAAAGCCCTACATGGCTTGGTTCCTATTGGACCATTCCTCCTGACAGGATCTGCCTTGACCTGTGTGTTCCAAGGGAGGCAGACCTAGAGGTTGTATTTGACAAGTGCTAACAGAGAATAAGGCTGTGTAAGAACTGAACTTGACCAGAATGCCACTCAGCCTGTGATGGCATGAGGAAGGGGCATCACTGAATTGAAGGATGGAATGTACGCAGAAACATGACATATCTTAATCCGTTCATGAGGGATCTGTAATGGAGACTTTCATGTGTTATGATAAAACAGTAACAAATGAAAAAAAATCTGAAATTTTGTGAGGCCCTAAACCATATGTTGCTTGGCTTATTCCTAAATCTAGCTCTGCAGGCAGATATAACTGAAGGTCTCCATGCCATGTGAAGTCAAGGGTATGGGGACATGTCAACATGATTGCTCTGTAGCTGTTCTCATGGTGTGGAACACTCCAAATCTCATCACGTTTCATATATTCTTCTGCTCTGGGTTTTTGGGATGTAATGGTGTCTAGGATGCCTGATAAATAGATAGTTGGGAATTGTCTTGATGATTATGTGCCATCAAGTTGTTTTCGACTCCTAGTGACCACATGGATAGGTATTGTCTACTTCTGATTTTATTGCTTATATTTTCTTTTTATAAACTGCTTCCAGTCTTATGGGAAGGGGCAGTATATAAAATCCTATAATAAACAACTATCAACATTTGTAAGATGAGAGTCAAAGCTGGAGAATCTAGACAGCAACTTATCAGTAGGAGCTCACAGTCACACCAAGAAGAGCAATTTCCAGATAGTTTCTTTTTCTGGGCTGTGCCATGTGATTAGAAAAAATTAGGAAAACCAAAGAAAATATAGGAAGATGCTTTCCTATACACAGGCCTCAACTGAAGTCCAAACAAGCTGGAGGCACAAGGTTCCCCAACCCTGAACTGACAATCTTAAGGGAATTACTGTTGGAGTCAGCAATTCTGACTCCACTGCTTTTGGCATCTAGATCAGGGTTTCTCAACTTTGGCAACTTTAAGTTATGTGGACTTAAACTCCCAGAATTCTCTAGCCATCCATGCTGGCTGTGGAATTCTGGGAGTTGAAGTCCACATAACTTAAGTTGCCAAGATTGAGAAACACTGATCTAGATGTTACCCTTCACTCCTAGTTGACTTATAATTATCTATTCCCTAGCAGTAGTCTGTTCGAAACTTCATACAGATGCCTTCCTCCTGCATGGAGAATAACTGATTGAAAAATATATTAAAGACAGACTCTTCAAGGGATCTCTGCTAATTCACAACAGCTGTGCTTCTGATCGCTCTCTCTTTCTTTTGTGTTAAGGAAAAAGATTATGATGGGGCAGGAACTGCAAGGTCAGCTACCCCAGCGCTCTGCAAAGATGCCAGAAAATAGTCATGTGCTGCCAAAAATGTTTTCTACCTCTGTCTGTTGTAAATCTGACACAGGGAAGTTGTACATTTAGGAGGCAAGGAATTGTTATTTATGTCTCTCATTTAAGATGCTTTACTGAATTGAGAACCAAATAATGGGGCCAAAACAGGTTTCAGAGTTAAATTAGCTCTGTCAAGTGATGACATTTGAGAACTTTCCTTGCCATGAATGGGCCAATTTTTCAGCCTGTTGCTTACAATGTGCAAGGTAGTAAAATTATTGTCTGGATTGCACTGTGTAAGTCTGGATTACACTGAGTAAAGTTAGTTGGAGCAATGGAGTTTGCCATACTAAAAACAGGATGTTTCTCTTTAAATTGTATTAACTTAATTACAAAAAGCAGCAGTATTGTCCCACTGAATCTGTTATTGTCAGCAGAACCTCTTTAAGATTCCACTTGTTTCCCTCTCCTTGTATCCTATGTCAGTATATGTTTTTTCTTTGTTGTTATTCTCCACTGAAATCAATGGAGCAGGGGTTTCCACACGGTATGGTAAAAAAATGTCAAGATGGCAACCACGATGATGCAACTGAAGCTCTGCCCATTAAGGTACTGGAATAGAAATTGGGAAGCCATGAGTTCATGTCGTCCCTCAGGCTCCGAAGCCTGCTGGGTGACTTTGGGCCCGTCACTCTCTCTCATCCCCTCCTACCACCCAGGATTGTTGTTGTGGGAAACATACAGAAGCATTTTGTATGCTGCCTGGAGTTGAACAAAAATAATGACAGGTTATAAATCTAATACATAAACCTGAGGTGATATAAATTTACTTAGATATAAACAAGCAATTTGATCATCTAGTTTCTTTGGAAACTGAACAGTCCTTAGTTACTTTCAGTCAATGCTATTTCATATGTTACTTGTGAACAGAAATATTAAACCACATCTTTAAAATAAAACACACACACGCACCCACACATGGATTCCTTTCCATCATTTTATTTATGGTCCCAAACCCATAAAAATTAAATATTTATTTATACAATTTTTAAACTGCCTGAAATCTTAAAAGATCCTAAGCAATGGAAAGACAGGAACAGCAATGAGACACTGCAACAATGAAACCATAGAAATATAATAATATCAAAATTAGATTATTGTATTAACAATTAGACAAACACACCCTCGGTGCCCATTATTCCCACCAGGACCAAAAGATTTCCAGAACAGCCATATTTCTACCAGTTTCTGGAAGGTTGTAAGAAGACACCCCCCCGCCCGCTTGCCTTGGGCATAAGCTGTTCTGTGGGGGGAGCCCCATAAAGAATGCCCATTTTCAAGCCCTCTCCTGTATTTCCCAGTATGTGGGAACCAATATCAGGCATTCTCTTTGTGCTCAGTTTGTAAGGGCAGAATCTGGCTTGGATAGGTGGCCCTGCAGACACTCAACATTCAATTTGCAGCACCTCCTCCTGGTTAAGGCTTGTAAAGCAAACCCTCTACTATTTTAGCTTCCACTGACTTGTCTCCAGCTCTGTTGGATTTCAGCTCCCATCACCTCCATGATGGAGTTATTGTATCACGTATCCGGAGGCCATCAGGTTGGATTAGAGGCATTTGATCCCAGACTCTGGGGTCTTGCAAGGCATTCAGCTGAACAAACTTTTAGTGTTTTATTATTAAGTGAAAAGTCTGACATCTGTGCCTTTATTTTGGTTTTAGGGAGGTTATAATTGCATTGTAATTAATTGTTTTAAGGATGTGGTATCTTTTGATGTATTTTATAATCTGGTTGTATTACAGGTGGTTTTTATAGTGAACCAGAGGCATCTGTGGATAGGGGCGGAGTTTCAAATGCAAAAAGCAGAATTCTATTATCTCGATGCAAGTTCCGTTCCTTTTGTACATATGCTGTGATGTTGCATGCATGAAAAGAGGGGAACTTGCTTTGCCACCATGCAATTCTGCTTTATCATTTTAGCAAAAGCCTCTGTTTCTTACAGATGCCTCTGTGCTGGAAGTTTGAATTTATTTTTAGGAAAAACATGAAAGTATGCAAGTTTGTAGGATCAGTAACACTAAACAGTAACCATACAACATTACCTTTATTCCTGATAATGCTTTTGCAGAAGCAAATTTGTTTTTCAATTAGCATACACATGGAGCTATTCCTACAGTATGTTACAAATTTTCACTGTATCTGGAAAGAAGCTGATGAAATAGAATGGGAGTTGTTTACCCTTTTCTGGTGGAAGCAATGAGGTTTTCTCCAAAGAAAAGGATTTTAAAATGGGGTGATTGTGTGTGGTATCTTTTAAGATCTCTCAGTTCTCTAGTGAGTTTATGAAAAGGAAGTAAAAAGCTTCAAAAAAAAGCAGAATGTGTACAACAGCAAATCAACTGCAACAAATATTCCATTCCTGTTCCCCTTTCTATGGTTCAGTGGAACTAGAAAGGAAACATAAGGGGCACAGATCCTCAGAATAGAATTTCTGTGTGGTAGGTTGCTATTTCACAGATGTTGTGGAGTTTTATGGATTAAGGTGCAATTAACTCTAACAGCTGGATTCACATTTCAGTTCAGTGCTTAGCAGTCTTCCACCAGTGCAAATAAAAAATTAAGAGAAAACAACATCAGATTTTTTCCAAATGACTCTTAGAGACTTTTTGCCTCTTACATTTGGAAGTTAGTACATTTTAATATTCCAAAATCCAGTGCGTAGGTCAGTTTGACAGATAAGATCAATGCCTATTAAATACAATCAACTGACTGGGATAGGATGGAAAACAAGGCGAACTTCATTAAAGTTGTCCATTGCTTTGATAGCACATTCTTTTACATGAAGTAGAAATATAATACATAGTATTATCTCAATAAATCTTCTTCGTCTATATAACCTTCTACCAAAGTGTTTATAAACTAAGATAACTAATTAACTAATAACGATACATTAATCTTTCAGATATTTTTGCCATAGTTTGTAGCAGAAAACCAACATGCAAGAAACTCTTTCTACTACTGAACTACTCTACTCAAGAAACTCTACTACTGAACTACTACTACTGTTACTCCCTAACAGTAAGAGCAATTCAACAATGGAATCAGTTACCCACAGAGATGGTGGTCTTCCCTTTACTGGATATATTCAAGCGTATTTTAAATAGCTATCTGTTGGGGATGCTTTAATTTGAGTTCTTTTACTCAGCAAAGGGTTAACTTCTAACTCAATGATTCCATAATTTTCCATTCATTCTCCTAGATACTTAGGACAAATATGCAGTGCTTCTCTACAGTGTGATTTACTTGCTGTTGTCTGGCAGTTTAAGATTTAAAATCGGAAGTGATGTCAGTCAATTTCTGGGCATTGCAATCTTTATTGTTTTCTCAATACTTTGGGAAGTACAAACAGCATATTCAGCAGAATTAGAAATAATATAAAAATTATTATTGAAAGTTTATTATTTTATTTTACAGTTATTAATTAAGCTCTTTATAAACAAAATAAAATCTGCTTTTTACATTTAAATGTTATAAACAGTCCCAACGTGAGGGCTGTTTATATGTTAGTTTGCATATTACTTTATGGGTGCTAATATTTGAGAAGACAGGTAAATAGCCACAAGATAAATGGGGAAAAAATGAAACCATTTAATTATATTAAAGTTTAAAAAGCAAATAGCTAATTCATCTTTGTGTGTGTATTGGAAAAACACAGGATGTATTAACAGAACATTCTGCAACTTAATAACAAAAAACTTCCCACCAAATATGTCCATGTAGAAAAGCTAGTTAACAAGCAAGCAAAACCTCCTGTATCTGATTCTCTTTTCTCTGCAATAACAGGCTGTGCAGAAACCGCAAAGGAACACAAAGTTTCTTATCATACATAAGCCAATTCTAACATCTACTAAGACAAAATCTAATTTCATTCTAAGCATATGGCAAGATATTCCAGGGGGTAAACTTCCTAAAAATTAGTTCCAGAAGAGAGTCTCAAAATCACAAAGTATGATGAAACCTTGGCAGGAAAGCCTTTAAGTGTTGCCAGAGGCAAGATCTCAGCCTTAGAGGCAAATTTGGCCCCTGGTTGATCAGTGAGTGATACTACTCTCACGCCTTCTTTTCAGTAAGTTTTCAACATAGGTTAAACTCTGCAAATCTGACTGCATCATCAGCGCCTTCGGTTTTCTTACATTGACATCCACGGGTACTTGTGTAACTGCTCTGATTATAATGTGAAGCCATTGCATAGGACTGGCCTTTCTGCACCAATCCCAAATGTCATTTCTCTGAACATTTGCAGATGTGTGCAAAAGCTTATGTTTGCATATGGCAGCAGTTATAGATGATTGGAGAGCACCAGGTAGGGCATCAACATGCAGAGGAATTTCAAAAGCTACCCACTGGGAATCTGAACAGAACCACATCTTTCAATCAGATATGGTTAAGAAGCCAAATGCTCTGGTATCAAAAAGAATATTGCAGTACAATCTTTTAGTTATATATAGCCTAGTAAAGGTGCACGGCACCTTAGTAAGAAAAGTCAGATTCCTGTGCTAAAGGACTTCCATTCTAAAATACTGTTTAGCAAGTACGATTCTTCTATTTCAGAGATTTGTGCTTTATCAATTTGACCAGTGTATTTGCATGCTTGACTAGGGTGAGGGTACATGACTTCATGAAGGCAAAGCCTACTTTGGCCTTTGAAAGGCATACCAAGACCTATTTCCAAAAAGTGGAGTGAGGATAGAAACAAAAATAGATGTCTTCTCCATATAGGTCGAATTAAAATTGTTAAAATGCTTACTTTTCTATACATTATTTCTCCCTTCCGTTCTATTAAAAATTACAATTTGGCAACCACTTTTCAAAATCTGTGGGACTGTACCCAACTTTTTCAGGAACTACCAGTGGTTTTGGGATCTCCAGCTATATACCTTTGAACTAAGGACATTTACTAAAACAATTTAGTGGGAGATCATGATTTATTTAAAAAAAATATTTCAAATGTGGGCAACTTCACATTAAAGAAGTAAGTTCCACTGGTTTTAGTGTAAGAACACTGTTAATGCATACATAATTTTATAAGGGATTTTATATATTTATTGTTTTATTGAGTATTTTGTAAACCTCCCAGAGTCCCTCTGGTGAGAGGAGATGGGTGGTGACAAATTTGATAAATAAATAAATAAAATATATACAGCCCTACACGGGAAATGAATATAATCATTTTGCAACTTGTGTCCTATATTTGAGCCTGAATGTGCAGAGGTTCCCCAAGGCCTGAAAAATATTTCAAGGGTTCCTCCAAGGTCAAAAAGTTGAGAAAGGCTGAATAAGACCGTTCTTATAAGCCCTGATAAAACTAACCTTTATTCAGCACAATTGCAGGGAAGAAGTTTGTCTGAGAACCTAGCAGTGAAATGACATAGGTGGAAAAGTAGCAACAAGAATGTTGTAGTAGTATGGGTATAGACAAAATCCCCAATTTTTGGTGGCCAGTGTGCATAATTTAGAATTTTGGGAGCATAGTTTTGGTGTTCTTACAAAATAGCTGTCATGGGGAAAGGACTTATCCATTCATAAAATGGCCTTTATCATGTGTACCATAAGAGCTGAAATAGGTTAACACAGTTGTTTATCAGGATTCAATAGATGATGGTCCTAGGAACAAGAATTCAGACTACAAAAGACAAAAAGATGACAGATCAGGATCACTGATTATAATTCTTTGTAAACAGGGAGGTACAAAATTGCACATTTTCAGATGCTAGATTATGCTGGGAACCCTGGGAACTGCTTTCTGTTCTGGAAATGGAAAACCACTCTCAGAACACCCAGACTGCTCCATTTCAGCGGAAAATTAGAATGCTCTGAGAACTTCAGATATTTCTAGTAATGCATGAGATACTTTTGTACTATTAATTATATTCTATTGGTTGACCAAATGACATGCAGTGCACTGCTTGTAAAGCTGCTACAAATTTCTGCTTTCAGATTTTTACTTAGAATACTGTAGATGATAGATTTACCAAGAGATCATGGTTCTCTGGAAAATAATATATGCCTTGAAAAAAAAGTGACAAACAATTCTCCAAGTAGCAACAAGGAATCTGAACCTTCAGTTCATGGCTTCAGTGATGAACATCTGGAGTCTAGTTGTTCCCTTGATGCCTTTCTGAGCCGATTACTCTGACACGGTTTTACTTGGTTCTTTCTTACAAGCTTGCAACTTCCTTGATTCTTCTTTTATTTTGCATTCTTCTGTTTTCTTTGTCCAGCTAGGTGGCAGCAGCTAGCTGACCTTGGCTATCTCAAAAGTTAAACAGGGTCAGACCTGTTTAATACAAATCTAAAAGCTTTAGATTAGACTGAATCATTGAAAAAAACATCCTGGAAGAAAGCCATGGCCAACAATTGCCATGTTGGTGCCAAGAAAACTACATGGATATATCTGGGTAGCCACCAAAGCTGAACCTGAACCTGATTTGAAATAGATTTTACCTCCTTTACCTGAGGTCTTTCTGTAAATGTCAAGTGGTTAAGGTTCTGGGCTAGAAACCAGGAGTCTGTGAGTTCTAGTCCCACCTTAGGCATGAAAGCTGGCTGGGTGACCTTGGGCCAGTCACTTTCTCTCAGCCCAACTCGGTGCAATGTAGACTAGTCTCCTTGTGGTGCACCCTGGGCAATGTGACTTGTCACGGCTAAATAGTATATACATCTGGCTGCTGGACCTCACAAGGATTTCCCAGCAAGAAAAAACAGCAATGAACACCAAACTGTTATGCTATATGATAAAAAAAAAAAAAATCTGCAGCTTGGCTTAATGTTATGCATCTTGGCTTACTGTTGCGCATCTTGGGATACTACTGCAATTCTGATTATATGTAAATAATACATAAATCATTTTAATATATGTCTATATAAAAGGTGGACTCTTATACTAGAAGATAAAAGGGCAAAGTGTAGCTTTTACACATGGTTTGTTGATAGCCGTGGTTGGTTGATATATTTAATATTTTTCTTTCATGTCTTTCCAAATGTGTAGAAGCAAAATATATTTCTTCTGTACATTACTCAGTCTATATTTTCCTGTTTCCTACTGTCCCCAACTACTCAGCCATTTGGGCATTTAAAAATCATTAAAAGTCATTCATTGTTATCTCTGCCATATACAGGCACAGTCATAACTTCTGCCAGTGATGGGGAGAGAAAAATAATGAAATATGCATTGAAACATCACAATGTAGACCATGTAACTATGTGACATCCAAAAGGGCAGGGTTTGCACTGTGATGTCCCAATGCATAGGTCATCATGTTTTCACCATCATGGTTTCTATCAGATGACTATGGGCACTGCTTTTTTTTTTTCTAATCATGCTTCATACATTCTATGAATTCTTTTGTATATTGTAATTTTATTGTATATTTATTGTCTCATTGATTATCTTGTTGTAAATCACCCAGAGTCCCTTTGGTGAAAGGAGATGGGTGGTGACAAATTTGGCAAATAAATAAATAAATCCATTGGGGCTTAGATTGTTTTTTTATGTGCATGGCCAATCACAAAACACCCATTTACTACTGTTAAACTGATGAGGATTATTCCTATCCCACCCTAACTCCTCAGAATTCACCCTACAATTCCAGCTTTCCTTTTTGGAAGAAAGTTAGATGGGTACACTTCTAAGCAAGCACTGGACTGTAGCAGCCTCTTACTATTTTCTTGGAAAGAAAGAATGATAACAGAGGTAGGGATCTTGCTTCATTGTATGCCAGCTTCCCACTTGTTATGCTTTAATCAGAAATATTTTTAAAAAATAATTTATTTGTTTTATTGAATGGATTATTTATTTGTTGTTATTAAATTTGCCAACTTAAATTAAAAAAATATAATTGAAAACAAAAATAAGAAATAAAAGATAGCAAGGTGACAGAACCGGATTTATAGGGCCATCCAACTTTGGGTGGTATGCAGCTAAAACAAGTGATAAACAGAGAGAAAAACACACAACATTAAAACAACCACCACCACCTAATATGTAAAATATGAAATGGCAACTGAACACAATTAGACAGTCAAAAGGGGAATTCCACTCAGCTGGATGCAGAGGCCTAGAGAAAACCCCAGGTCACAACAGCACCGTTTCTAAAGGCAGGCAGAGTTGAAGACTGTTCTATACTGGTGGCCAGGGGGTGGGGGTGGGGGTGGGGGTGGGGGGGAAGAATCATTCTAGAGTGCAGGGGCAGCCACCAAAGAGGCATGCTGCTTAGGTCCCATGAGATGGCAGTGTTTAGAAGAAGGAACCTGGAGCATGTCCTCCTTATGGGAGCATGTGGGGCAGTTGGATGTCCTTGGGAGAAGGCAGTCCTACAAGTAACCCAGTCCTATGCCATGAAGGGCTTTAAAGGTGATAACCAGGACTTTGAATTGCACCTGGAAGCCTTCTGGGAGCCAGAGCAGCTCCTGGAGTAGTGCTGCTACAGGAGCATAATGAGCTGTACCCATAACTACCCACACCATTGCATTCTGGGTCAACTGAAGCTTCTGGATGGTCTTACAGGGCAGCCCTATGTAGACTGTGTTGCAATAATCCAATTGGGAAGTGATTGAAGCGTGAGTGGCGATGAGCAAGGCCTCTCAGTCCAGGAGGGACACAACTGGTGTCCAAGCCACAGTTATACAAAGACATGATGGCTACCACTGCCAACTGCTCTTCAAGCAGGAGCTGTGAGTCCAGCAGGACCCCTCTCTGATTGCACACCAAGCCTGAATGGAGCAGTGCTAAGGGAGATATGTAAGGCCACATCGGTACCTAAAGGCACCGTGCTAGGTAGTTCTGAAGTAGTGTTCAAAATACTGAGACCCCTTTGCACTCTTGAGAATAGAAAGATGAAAGTTGAAAGGTCCCCTGTGCAAGTACCGAGTCATGTCGGACCTTTTGGGGGGGATGTCGCTTTCGCAAAGTTTTCTTGGCAGACTATAGAGCGGGGTGGTTTGCCATTGCCTTCCCCAGTCGTCGCCTTCCCCAGTCGTCACCTTCCCCAGCAAGCTGGGTACTCATTTTACTGACCTCGGAAGGATGGAAGGCTGAGTCAACCTGAGCCGGCTACCCGAGAATCCAGCTTCTGCTGGGATTGAACTCGGGTTATGGGGAGTTTCAGTTGCAGTACTGCCGCCTACCACTCTGCACCACACGAGGCTCTATGAGAATAGAATGCATTCTGCCTAATAGAGACAAGGCATGTGTCTTGACTTAGAATGCACCCAGCAATTTATGAATCAAAATAGTAATTTTGCTTGCTAAGCTAATTTTGCATCAGGGTTTTTGTCATCCATGGGTATGATGGATAGGTATGGATGACAAAATTAATTCATGAAATTAATTAATGCCATTTGCCATTGAAGAAAAAAAACTTTTCCATCATTCCATCAAACGAATAACACAGATGGTTAGTTTCTGGGACTTTAGAACTGAAGCCTGAACACTTTACCATTTCTATATATTTTTTCCTTTTGTACAATATTTTTTTTTTAAATAGTTGCTTAGTCTCATCATTGTAAACTGGTTGCTAGGGCAGAATTGTATGCAGATGGCCATGCATCTATGCTTTGTACTCATGCTTTAAAAGAAAACAAAAGTTCTGTCTTGAAATCCTCAGCTATGAATGATTTCTTTTCATAGTTGTATTTTGAAGAGTCAAGGCAGAGGAATCAGTAAATATAGTATGCTGATTATAGAGATTATTATTATTATTATTATTATTATTATTATTATTATTATTATTATTTTATGCTTTCAGGTCAGTGTCGACTCCTGGCAACTGCTTGGACTAGTCCCTGCAGTTTTCTTGGCAAATTATTTTGGAAGTGGCTGGCCATTGCCTGCTTCTTAAGGCTGAAAGGAAGTGACTAGCCCAAGGTCACAGTCCTAGCCTAAGGCAGGATTAGAACTCATGGTCTCCTGGTTTCCAGCCTGGTGCCTTAACCACTACACCAAAGTAACTCTGTAGAGCTGATACAAAGAGATTATTCATTAGATGTGTGATTCCTTCAGGATTTGCAGTGTTAAAATAATCCTTTCCCTTTAGTTGGGACCACCTGGAGAATGGGCGTGCCTTCTGCTACGATGGGAGTGCTGTCTCAACAAATTAAAAAGTTGCTGTGCAAGTTGCATACTGTCAAAATTGTCTTGGAAGATAGAAAACAGAAAGAAAAATCCAACTTCCTGTGGCTCCGATAAGCAAGAATATACTTCACAATCAATTCCTTTTTGGCCTTGATTTATGAATAGCTGTGCCTGGATCTCTCTTTGGAAGCTGTTTAGTGATACTGCCTACTACTAGGTGACATCCTCTGTTTTACATGCTAGAACAACCGATGGAAGCATAAGTTCATAGCAGGCCTGGCTCTTAGTTCAGAGGAACACCATATTCTTCCTGTACTACCCCCTCCTTAGTTCCTTGTGTTGGCCAGCACATTCTCCAGCCTCTGCCCCAAATGTAAGAAAATCAGTGCCCGGCTTCTGACTTCCCCCTTCACTTTGCTGTATTAGTTTCTTCTGCTAAGCTGTCCAGTTCTGTTCAGCAGGGAAGAATAGGGGAAGAGGAGAATCCCAGAGGCAAGGGATGTGGCAGTGTAGGAATTCCAAACAATAGGAGGCCACCCTGCAGCATCAGAAGGTGCTGTGCGGTGATTTTCTCAGAACTTTTTCTGGAGCAACCTATTAATGAACATAGTTAATTGGCTCAGCTTTCCAAGATGGCCAGAATTTCCACAGTGTTGTGGGGACATGTAAGAGTGACATCAGCCTCAGATCAGTGCATCCTTGCATTTTGACATGGCCTCAGTCTTTCTGATGGAGTTTTTAAAGTTTAATAAAAGAACTCCAAGCAGCAAACAGCAATCTTGCAGAGTAGAAGCGTGAACCCAAAAAAGGAACTTATTTATTTATTTATCATATTTTTCTCACCACCTATCTCCCCCGCATGGGGGACTCTGGGCGGTTCACAATAAAGCAGTTTAAAATTCAGTAAAATCATAAATAATATCATTAATCCATAAATACCAATATCAATAAATAAATGTAAAATGTAATGAGATCCAAGTAATGGCAGATCTAATACCACCCAAAGGGGAACAAGACCGGCCTCGGCAGGACTAGGGAGCCAACCAACCCCAAGAGTGGCTCTTCCTCTCCCCACTCCAGGCATGGTGACAAAGCCAGGTCCTCAATCATTTCCTGAAGTCCAAAAGAGAAGAGGCTAGCCTCGCTTCTGGGGGAAGGGTGTTCCAAAGGGTGGGAGCTGCTGCAGAGAAGGCCTGCCTCCTGGGCCCCGCCAGATGGAGTTCTCATGCAGACGGGGTCTGCAGCATACCCTCTCTGCATGAGCGGGTGGGACGGGTTGATGTAATGGGGATGAGACAGTCCCTTAGGTAACCTGGACCGATGCCATGTAAGGCTTTAAAGGTGATAACCAACACCTTGAATTGGACCCAGAAGCAAACTGGCACCCAGTGTAGCTTGCGCAGCAATGGGGTAATATGTGCTGATCTTGAAGCACCCAAAATCGCCCACGCAGCTGCATTTTGGACCAGCTGTAGCTTCCGGATAGTCTTCAAGGGTAGCTCCATGTAGAGCGCATTAGTCTATATGGGAGATGACCAGGGCATGAGTGACCGTTTGAAGGGCCTCTCGCTCCAGGACATTGCACATTAAGTTTAATTACATTCAGAAATAAATTCAGTCTTCACACTGTAGTTAGATGAAGAAAAATAGAGATAGCTTATTTTTATTCAGTAGATCTGGATACAGGTAGGTTCATAGTAGAAAGCATTTAATCATCACCAGTTCTTTGTAGACACTTTCTATGGAAATAGGAAGTCTGCGTGCAGGTGAGATGGTAGAGGGAGGTCTGCCAGAAGGGTAATTGTTAATCCCCAAGCCCAAGAAGAAGGAGGAAGTGGAAATCAGGTGACCCATGTGACATCCCATAAGCACAATAGAGATATGTCTACTGGAGAAACCTCCTTTACTATGCTTGTGAGACAATGCTGAGTTGACCCTGATAATTCCAACACTTTCAATGGTGTCAGGGTGAATCTTTTATATGGCTGGCTATGGTGAAATATTAAAGCAATACCTTAACATAGTTTCCTGATGCTTTTTTTAAAAATAAAACATCTCTCTTACATGCTCTAAATTTCACATGTATTTTTGAAAACAATCACTACTTGGTTAAGACAAATGTTCAATATTCTTAAGGAGTTCTCTGTTAAGCAGTTCCAAAGTTCTATCCTTATACAAGATCAGGTAGAGACAACATGTATCTCAAGGGGCCTATGCAAATAATCAATTAAGACCTTGATCCAAGCCATAGTATTCTCTTTGACACTCTATGGAAGCAAAAATTGGACTTTGAAGAAGCAAGACAGGAAGAGAATTGATGCTTTTGAACTTTGGTGTTGGACAAGACTCCTGAGAATACCATGGACTGCCAAGAAAACAAACAGATGGGTCATTGAGCAAATCAATCCAGAGTTCTCACATGAGGCACAAAGGACCAGGCTCAAAGTATCCTACTTTGGACACATTATGTGAAGACCTAGCTCCCTGGAGAAGGTTCTGATGCTGGGAAAGGTGGCAGGAAAGAGAAGAAGAGGATGACCAGCAGCAAGTTGGATAGATTCAGTTATAGTAGTGATGAATGCACCATTGAAAGAGTTGAAGGACCATGTTAGGGGCAGATTATCATGTAGAAAATCTATCTACTGTATGTGGTTGCCAAGAGTCAACAGTGTCTTGATGGCATATCATCATCGTCATCAGCAGTTTGTCCCCTTCCCACCTTGCTGCCTGAGGGTAAATGGAGCCAGAGAAAAGACAAGTGTCAAAATGAGATGCCATGGATAGCTTCTTCCACTGTGGACTCTGCCCCACCTCCCACTTGTTGTGGCCCTGTTTGCCATGTGGTATGTGACTTCCATCAAATTATCATTAAGATAAGGCAGCTCTCAAAGAAAAAGAAGATGCCCATTCCTGATTTAGATCCTACCACACTCAGAGTCAGACCTATTTTTTATACACAAGGCATACACAAATCTTGCCCAACAACAGTCTTTTTTTTCCCTCCAAAAGTACGAGCAGGAACTATGTAAAGATGTGTTGTTTTTCAACTTGCAGGTTAATTTGTTTGTTTGTCTACAGAAGCATTTCCACACTGTTATTGCACACTATTTTTTTAAAAAAAATCTTTGTTATAAATAAACAAAATTGGTATTAACATGCTACAAATAGAAATCTGTTAGAAACTTCTATTTCTGTGCTTATCCTCTCATTTCCTGTCAAAACTATGTTAACCTGTTATATTTTGTTTCTCTTTATAGCCTTGCTGTAATAAATCTTGAGACTGGATGTTTAAAAGTCAAACTCAACTCAAAGGAGACTTTATATTTTGTATTATATTTTTTATAATAAATCTAGTTGCTGACTTACCAGATGCTGTCAATAAGAATAGCTGCAATGTGCCCTGGGTAGACAGATGGATATTGCAGTGGTAGCTGTAATATTTAACCCCAGCGTCAAAAGATATTACCAAATACTGGGTCATAATAGACGATACTGTGATGACTGCCAAATGTCTTTAGAATTGTGCCTAAAGGAATTCCTGCATTCCAGGATTTGGGAGTGGGGTGGGATGGAGATTGCATCTATATTACGTCTGGAGGGCTCGATAACCTGCAATGGTGGTGGGACATGGATCCTGGACATTATTTTAGGCTACATCTGATCTCCATCAATTGTTTGTGAAACATAACATACTCTGGGTCCTCTGTTGGTCATAGGACTGGCAAATGCCCAATTTGGCCCTTACCGTATCTTGCTATATTTGCTTTCTGCCCAGTTCCTTGTATTCTGTGTATTCCCAGGTGTTATAGGTATTACTATAGCCATATATTATGACAGATTACAACAAGGATTCTCAATCCTGAGAATATGTTGTGCCCCCCTCACAAAATGGCTGGTGGGAAGATATAAATTTTTACAAAGCATGGATTTTCTGGAATGCTACCTCTCTAGTCCCATCTCCCAAATGCTCCCTGCAGTTCCTGCTTACCATTTACCTTACCTGAAATTTTTTGGGCTTGTGGGCACATTTGCAAAGAAAGCATTGGGATATTGTGTCTATCATTTCTATTTTGTAATGTATTTTATAAGGACTATATGGGGACGCGGTGGCGCTGCGGGTTAAACCGCTGAGCTGTCGATCGGAAGGTCGGCGGTTCGTAACCGCGCGGCGGGGTGAGCTCCCGTTGTTAATCCCAGCTCCTGCACACCAAGCAGTTCGAAAACATGCAAAATGTGAGTAGATTAATTGGTACCGCTTCGGCGGGAAGGTAACGGCGTTCCGTGAGTCATGCTGGCCACATGACCCGGAAGTCTCCTATGGACAACGCCGGCTCCAAGGCTTAGAAACGGAGATGAGCACCGCCCCCTAGAGTCGGACTTGACTGGACTTTAAGTCAAGGGAAACCTTTACCTTTACTATATGGGGCACAAAGGCATCCTTGAAAATAAGGATGATGCTGGAGCATATTAGCTTCTTTTTCACGTTTACAGTATGTTTATATATATGTATATGTAAAAAGTGAGGCAGGACAAGAAACGTGTCAGGCAACACAGGACTTTGGAAACATGTTGGGGCTAGACCATGGAATCAAAATGTTGCCCTAAACATGATTTAGGAGACACAGTTTGGTGTAGTAGTTAAGGCATCAGGCTAGAAACCGGGAGACTGTGAGTTCTAGTCCTGCCTTAGGCACAAAGCCAGCTGGGTGACCTTGGCCAGTCACTTTCTCTCAGCCCTAGGAAGGAGGCAATGGCAAACCACTTCTGAAAAACCTGCCAAGAAAACTGCAAGGACTTGTCCAGGCAGTCTCTGAGAATTGGACATGATTGAACCAATTAAAAAACAAACAAACATGATTTATTAATTTTAATACACTAGCATTTTTTGTTATCATTGTTAACTCTGATTTCATAGTACCTGACTGTAATAGCCTTACTTTGCATTCCAGTTTTTCCAGGCATGTAAGTAATGTAAGTAATATAACTTTATTGATTAGTTGACCATATTAAAAAGTTGGGCATCAGCCACAATAAAATATAGTACCATAAGACAGATAAAATACAGTAAGATAAAATAAAATATACTAAGGTGAGATAAAATACGATAAAATACAGTAGAGTAAAATGGAGATAAAAGAGTAGGATAAAAGTGTAAGATATAATAAAACGAGTAATAAAATACAAAAACAATATGTAGGTGAATTCATCACCTTTACATGCCACCCGTGTGTTCTATAAATTGTGTTCTCAGTTGGACAGCCCCGACTATAAACTTAACAGTTCTATTGACCACATACATATTTGTGCCCTGGAGGAAGTAACATAGTCTTTTGTTACGATCCCAGTATGTGGTTCTGTCAATTAGTGTCTGAAGGTACTAAGCCCTTGCTGAGGAACATAGTTGGCAGTTAAATAGGACATGTGCAATGTCTTCTACTTTGGGTGCTCCACAAACACAGTCCACTCAAGGTAAGGCACTTGGTGAAATCGTCCATATTTGACCATAGAATCTAACTGCTCAAATCTTGCTCTAGTAAGAGCTATCCTATGGTATTGAGTCAGACCCATTGTCAGGTACTTTTCTATTTGAAAGGACAGTTTATTCTTGGCCAGCCATTTCAACGCCCTATCGTGTGCAAGTGACTCAATGTCTGTTTGGGCATTAACATCCAAGACTCTTTGTCTGAATATTGCCTTGACCTGGTCTCCGGCTGAAAGTAAGTATTGTGATGAAAGGCTGAGGAATGCGATAGTTTGGAGGAGTCGGTTGATCCATGTGGAGGGTTGAGCTGTGCCCATCTGTTCTTCAAGGCACATTTTTGGTAGTCTATCATGTTCCATTGGGAGAATCCTCCACCAGTAGTTGAAGACTTTGGTTACTGATAGACTGTAAATGGAATGGGTGCCTGTTTCAGTCGGTCCCCAGAATGGTTCTTAAAAAATGTGCTTTTTTTTCCAGGCATTACATGATCACCTCAACTCTAAGAACAGGTAAGTTGGCTTGGTTTTGCTGAATTTGCTGAATACACTTATGATAAAATAACACATCTGCTGTCTGACTATACTACACAGTATTGGATGGAGAAGTAAGCTACCTTTGAGGATTATATTTAATGAATAAATAAATCACATTTCATCCCCATAGTTCCATATCTGTAGGAATTCTAATTTGGATCAGGGTCAGCTATTGCAATATTTCAGTGGACAATTGCTGAGATAAACACTCCCTTCTGCTCTTCCTTCATTTCAGCAATTTAAAACCCTGCTTTGGTTAACCAAAAGATAATGTGTGGCTTGTTGAAATGCTACATTATTTGTTTATTTTCCAAATTTGTTCCAAGGCAGTTTTGGCAAAGCCAGCCTGCAGTGGTTAAAACCGGATGTACTGGGATGTGAAAGGGAAAGCAGAAACCATCTTAACTCTATACTCCTCTTATCTATTTTAAACTTATTTAGAAAATAACTTCCCCTTATTGTAAGATGCTATTTCCTAACCCAGCTCTCTCCCCTAGGTTCGCCAATGGTGTTGTCTTGACTGGAAAAGACTGGATTAGCGTATCAAGATTGATAAAAGCTGCAGCAATGGCATTTTCTATGGCAAAGGACACATAGCAGGGCTGTCCATAGGGAAGCGGGGTCAAAAAAGTCAAGGTGGCAGTCACAACCATGTGATCAATACACAAAAAAGGGTGGGTCTTTGATCATGTGGTTGTGACCATATCTTGAGCTTTTTGACCCCTCCCTGTGAATACTCATGCATGTGACCTTTGCCATTCAGACTAAAACTAACCTCCCAAAACAGTTATGGAGGCAAAATAGAGAAGGTTACGGGCACAAACACCATGTAAAATGCTCTGAAAAAATGAGAAAAGGAGCAAGGTAAAAACTGAGTAATCATATTCAGTTTTCTGATATATTTGAGAAAGGAATACAGGTATAGTCCTCGCTTACTGATTGCTTGTTCAGTGACTGTTTGAAGTTATGATGGCACTGACTTGCAGCCATCGCAGTGTCCTCACTTGGCAACTGGCGCACATTTACCACAGTTGCAGCATCCTGCAGTCACATGATCGCCATTTGCAACATTTACAGCCAGCTTCCAACAAGCAATATCAATGTGGAAGCAGCAGGAAGTTGCAAATTGCAGTCATGTGAGGTTGCACTTAATGACCTGTGGTGATTCACTTCATGACTGCAGCCAGAGCTGGCATCGTAAGTCCGGCACAGTCACATGATGTTTCACTTTACAACTATGTCATTTAGCGATGGAGTTGCCAGTTGAATTGCAGTCATTAAGTAAGGACAACCTGTAGCAGAAGTGAGGGTAACAAATTCCCACATCTTTTTGAAATTAGCTGTGTAATTGTAGGCACATCAACTCAGCGAACAAGGGCTACCATATCTGGATTTTAAAAAATCTGGATGACCATTAGATCACAGGAAAGAGATACAGACTACTTATGGCTGCTTTCTAGTGGTCATTTGGAAATGATAGCTATATTTATTTTATATCTAAATTTATATCCTGCTATTGTGTTTATTGTGACATTCAAAGCTTCATTTTGCACCAACTGCAATTTCTGGACACTTTTCAAGAGTAGCCTCATGTGAAGTGCGCTGCTGTAGTCAAGACAGGTTGTAAACAAGGTCTGGAGAGCTGTCAATCACTCCAGCTGGCTCAGAAACATTACAGTTGTCTAAGTGAGCAAACATGCTCCTTGACATAGCTGTCCTCTGCAACTCCAGCAGCAGATGAACATCAAGGAACACTCCCAGTGAACTGAGGTTCTGGAGGGAGTACGACCCCAACCAGGACAGACTTCACCTCAGTTCCAGAGTCTACCCTTTTCCTTACAAACAGCACATCTGTGTTGTGTGGATTTACTCTCTGTTTGGTTTTCCTCATCCAGCCTATTATTAAGATAAGGCAGCTCAAGGCTATTTTTTTCCTTGGAATGATATGGAGTGGTACAGCTACGTATAATCACCATATTGATAGCATCCACTCTTTACCACCAGCACCCCCAGTTTCCTTTAGATGCTAAACAGCACAGGAGACAAGACAAATCTGGGGAACATTATAGATCAGCAACATAGGTGTTGAGACAACAGTCCTTTAGTACTGTCTTCTGATCTTCTCCTACTGGAACCACTGCAAGTTCCCCAAGCATAATCTGTGGTCCAAATGGTCCAGAAGGTGTCATGGTTGGTGGCATTGAAAGCTGCCAAGAGCTCCAAGGGAACTACCAGGGAGACACACTTCCAATGCATATCACCTACCAAGGCAATTAAAGGAGTCCCAGTACCATATCCTCACTGAAATGCCACAGAAAATCAGCTTCATCCAGATGCATCTGAAGCTGCCAAGCTGCCAGTTTCTCAGTCTTGTTGCCCAAGAATGCAGTATTTGAGACTGACCTATAATTGGAGACTTCCTCTAGGAAAGGAGGCTTTTTCAGTAAATACAAGTCTTAAAGTTCTTGCCTTCTTTAAGCATGCAGGAACACGTCCCTTACTCAAGGAGGAATTGGAGGCTTCTCTTTGCCAAGGAAAAATTCCAGCCTGGCATGTTTAATCCGCCAGGAAGGGCGAGGGGTGAGAAACAAGTGGTGGTCATTATCTCTCCATATACCCCTGCCCACAATCATCCAGACTTCTACTGAGCCACAACCTAGTCCACTGCAACTTAGCCTGCCTTGTGTGCAATATCCCAGCTGATGGTTACCCCTGTCAGAGGAACCCAGACCACTGAGTCAAGGGAATCACCATGGTGAAGTTATGAATGGGTGAAGGTGATATGTGAAGACAGCCGCTGAGCTCAGTGGAACAAAGCCGTCGTAAGCGATCAAGGAGTTGGTCTATGGGACAACCGTTTTTCCGCGGACATAAATCTGCTCGCAGTATTAGTCTGTCCCTTGCCATTAAAGCCTCTTTGCGCCTGGACGTCCTATTTTCTTCCCAGGAAAGCAAGTCGCCTCCTGGCAGAGCTTGGACCTGACCCCGCCCCCTCCGCAGTCACCCCCTTTTGTAGTAACAGGCGGCTCGATCCCGTGGAGTTCAGGCATGAGCGGAACGTTACGCAGCGGCAGACTGGCGGGGGGGAGATCGCTGGCCGCAGCTTTGCATAGATTATGCTAAAAGCCGAATCTCCAGCCTTCCCGGGTCTAGGCGCGCTGGGTGCCGGCCCCTCGGTCTAGGTGAATAAATTATGCTAATGACACTCCCGAGGTTCTGGCAGGCGCTTGAAGGCGGCGGGCGCTGCGTCCAGCGCAGAGAACCAAGCGGGCGGCTCGGAGACGTTTCCGCTGCTGGGGCTGCTGCTTCTGACAGCCGCTACTGAAGGCGCCTCCGCAGGCAGGGGGCTGCGAGCGGACTCCGGGGAGGGGGGCGCTTCTGTTCTCGCACGCTCTGTGGACCCCTCGTACTTGGTTAGCGGGTTGATGCTGAAGTGACTCCGGAGTTGTCTGGCTCTCCGGGCTGCGGAAAGCGCGAAGAAACCGGAGAGAAGCAACAAGTCCGGCGGCGCCGTCGGGGAAAGAGCCTGGAAACAGCACCTGACAAGGTTTCTCGGCGCCTCTTGTCGGCATATGCCATAAAAGGCAGCCGCTGGCGGAGGCTGGAGTCTGCCCTCTTCTTGGGGGCCCCCGCGCGCCTCCTTGGATGGCAGTTTTAGAGCTACCTTGGAAATCCCGGAAGCCTGTATCGCACGCCGCCTTTTAGCACTGAAAGTGCCCGTCTTGGCTTTGGAGGGACTGATTTGGATTTTTGTCCCATTCTGGTAGTTCCTGTTCTTTTTTGTGGCGCGGATCTTCGGGCAAAGCAGCCCTCCACAGAGAAGGAGGAGGGGGGGATTTTTGTGCTGCCTCTCCCAGCCAAGCATGGTGGGGAAAAAAAGCCCCGATGCCAACGGGGAAGCCGGCTGCTTTGGCGGACAGCGCTTCTGTTCCCTGAGGTCTGCTCCGCCCTCCAACTCGCTGCTGGCTGCCTTCCTTCTCTCTGTGGGATCCGTAGCTTCCTGTGTGTATCTGGGGATGAAGACCAACGACCTTCAGGCCAGGGTCTCTGCCATTGAGACAGCGCAGGGGGACATGGGTGCTGCTGCTGCTGCGGTGTCCTACCAGCCGCTGCCCAGCTATTCTTTGGATCAGCTGAATTCCCTGATGCAGGAAAAAGTGGAGCAACTTCTGGCTCAGGTGGGGTGGCCTTGAAAATTGAGGATGGGATTGGCTATCCCAGGAAGAGGCGATTAGCCAGCCAGCTCAGGGATCTCTGTGCGTTTGTGAAATGGATCGGGACCTTCTAGGAAAAGAATGGGCAATGTGTAGTCTTTCAGGCGTCGCTGAGCTCTAAGACACCCAGTCCCAGCTAGCCTAGCCAGTTGTGAGGGATGATGGGAGCTGCAGCTCGACATCTGGAGGGCCAACATTTGGAGGGCCACACACAACTCCTGCCCTTGTGCCTTGATCTTAACAAAGGCAACAAAGAAAAGCATGTTTGTATGATAGAGAGAAAAGGTGTATGTCTTGGGTGGGTGGGGGAAACAATGGGGGGAAAGAGCAAAATGCTTTTGTTAGGAATTGCCTGACTGAAGAGATAAGGTGTCAGTCAAATTTATTCATTCATATTAGTCCTGTGCTGCATTTACTTTCCCCCTTTTCTGCACAAATTCAATGCAATGTATAAAATACACCTGTATCCCCATTTTTATCTTCTTAGTAACCCTATGTGGTATATTAAGTGAGAAACTGTGACTGTCCCAACGTGACCCATTGATGTCATGGCTAACTGAGGATTGAAACCTGTGTTTTCCAAATCCTAGTTCAGCACTCTAACCACTACACTGCACTGGTTTTCTATGTAAACCAAGTTGAAGATAATGAAAGTTAGAATGTATCTTCAATCCCTTTTGAATGCCAGACAGGCCCTCTCTTTGTTAGCATTGCTCTTTTATTACAACAAAGAGCATCCTATGCCCACAGGGGCCTTTCTTTAAGATATCATTACCATCCACCACCACCCTCAAGGATTTAGAAGGAAAGGAGGGTATGAATCTATAAACAAGCGTGCTCCTGGCCATCTGACATGGGAATTGTGCTCAGTTGAATAAACTAAATAAACGAGCGGCGGCTATCAGTAGCTTGAACAAATTCTTTAAAACAAGGGTTATAGTGCTCAGTGGATTGCTATGAACTACAGGCAATACAGGGCATTTGTTGCATTCCAGGAATAACTTGAAAAAAGAGACAGTGGCAACATTAGCAGGGCTCCGTCTTACATGTTTCAGAATGATATTGTTCCGACTGCATTTCATTTTATTATGATTGTTACTTGGTTAGCATTACGGTTGACAAGAGTCCCACATTGGCACGTGTTTGTAAAGTAGAGATCCAAGTTTCAGTGGGCTGCCAAATCAGTCCCAAGAGACCGCTTGGCAGGAGTTACTCCTATAATGTGGTAGCAGTTGACCTGCATATATAAAATATTCCTTGCTCTTTAATCTCTAATTTACAGATATTTGCCCAAACCGAATTTTCTGTATCCACACAGATACTGTGGGAATAGATAGGCAATTGTTTTCATATGTAAGAGGCAAACCACCTCTTGGTGAAGAACAGGGCAAGGAAAACCTTGGGCTTATGTGTGATATTTAAATCAGGGGCAACAATATGTATCACTCCAGATGTTGTTGAACCCCATTGACCATCATTCTCTGCCAATGATTACAGATGAGAGAGTGGGACTCTAAGAACACTTGGAAGTCCAGCTTTATTCACTCCTGATTTAAGCTATAGTTAATATCAGAGTGAACAAATGATCAATTGATTAACATACAGAGACTGGAAATACCGAAAGTTCAATGGGCTAATACATATCAGTATGTTGTATTTTTACTACTTACAAAGAGAATAGATTTGACACCATATGGCTTTTGCTGCAAAGGGCTCTTTTTCAAGTGTTCTCTCTCTTCCCTATAGAAGTCCTATGAACATATGGCAAAAATCAGAACAGCAAGAGAAGCTTCTTCAGAATGCAACTGCCCACCAGGTAAATGACAGGAGCATCGAAACATATTCTAATACAATGTTGACACTGCTTTTATGTAGTACATATAGATATATATTCAGTATTGCCAGATATTGAACAATGAATTGCAGGTGTTCCTTTGATTATTTTATTGAAGAAGGATTTAGGAATAAAATACTGTACAGAGAAGTTAGTTCCTGCATTCTAAAGGTTAGGGAAAATATCAACGAATAATGGGAAAGATATCAATTATGCTATAGTCATTTCTTACCTCTGCCCCATTCCTGGGAAGGAAGCCCCTTTAATTCAGTGGGTATTTCTGGGTAGACATGGGTAAGATTGCACAATAAAAGTTAAGGAGAATCATAAACATAATATAACAAGACAAATCTTATTCTCTGTAATGTGTGGTAAGGCCCTGTATAGTCTTAGCCAGTTCAATGTGATTTTAAACTTTCTTGCTTAAATTTAAAGCGCAGCATTTATGGGTCTCATTCCCTAGGAAATCTAGTTTAAGTTTACAGTCTAAGATTGTCATTGTGATACTTCCTTACCGGAAAAGAAGCCCTATTGAATTCAATGATGTTTTTTTTTTAAGCAGAAATATATCTGATTGCACTGTGTGACCGCAGTCCCCTGTGTATCTGTCTGGCATAAGCCAGTGAAATGTTTTGAACATAGGAAAGAATATAAAAATGTCTTAAATAAATACAGAATAATTGAACCCAGTGGGATGTACTTCTAAGTAAATAAGCATTAGATGAAGGTTATAAAGCTAAAATCCTTTCCACATTTATTTAGCATTAAATCATATTGAATTGGGGCTTACTTTAAGTAGATAAATGTTCATAGGCTTATGCTGTTAATTCATCTATTTTAAAGCACTTAGAACAGTGAGGTTTATTTTCAAATAAATGTATTTAAGAGTGTTCAGTGAATGAACACATAGTGAGTCAAGCATTCCAAAAATGTTTGCATTTCAGGAGCAGATACACATATTCTGTCATTAGATAGTATAGGTCATCATCTGTGACTTGGCTTACTGAGAAGAGCAGTAAGTTAAGTGTACCGGTCAGTTAAAACTAAACCCAAACATTATTTAATAATGGTTAATATTTGTTTTTCAATTTGCATTGTAAAATATGTGCAAGCCAATTTGTGTTGTATTTGCATGCTATGTATGTATTATTATACAGAATTTCTATGCACTGTTGAAATTCATGGTCTCCACTTGAATTTTTGAATAAGCAAACTTAAATGTTTGATTCTGTGAAAATGAGATTGATAATTTGTGGGAATTTATTACTTCTTTTAAAAAGAAAATCTTCCAGTACTGTTTAGATGTGTATTTTTTCAATTATTTTCAGAAATTATAATCTAAATAGTGCTATTTCTTCATGGTTCCTGAAGTTAGAGTGGCATACAGACTATTACAGTTACTTGTGTGTGTTGGACCTGTGTGCCAGAATGGTGTTCACTAAGGAGAGAGGATCCTATGAACTATCTGACCATCTAAACTTGAGGGAAGTAGTTGCCTTGCCAGGTACATATTAGGAAAAAGATTAATTTGGTAGTTTGGTCATTAAAACTGCCTATATTTCTTTCATCCAAACAGTATAGAATAAGTTCAAGGTTCTGACTACCCCCCACCCTTAGTATATTGCTGCATCTTCTGAGAAACTGCATGTATATATGCTTCTTTGCTGCAGATGACCAGAATAATGTAAGGACATTGGAACCAGGAACAGGCAGTGTGCCTGATACCAGGGCCTAGAGTATGTCCAACATACCAATTATTGTATGATGGTCTCTTCACATGGAGGACTATGAAGATGCTTTGGAGAATAAAATAAACTGAGGCCTGAGAGCCATTTCCCATATTACTCCAGTGATCAGTTATCTGCATGTGGAAACAAGTTTTTACAGCTTCTAGAACTTCTTCAGACCATGATTGCTGAAAATTGACAGCAATTTACTAAGATGGAAAATACCTGAAAACTACAGCTAATGTAAAATAGCATAATCAAGGAAAATCTCCCAAACCCAGCCCTGCCCATGTGTGATATGGCTCCACCCACTCTGCAGCTGTCAGCTCCCCCCCACCCTTGAAATGTTAATTATGACTCTTAGAAAAGGGGCATATAGTAGAGAAGCAACTCATCTGCTTTTGAGCATATTACCAACAGAAATCTGCAAGCAATTATGGTTTCTTGATGAGTATACATTTATGGTATATATATTTGAGGATGTCTGTTTTTCAAATTCATATCTTATTTATGCACTCTTAAAATATCTTGGGATCTACCAAAATATTATAATCACAAAATTTTTTATTGTGATGAGTAGTACCAATATCTGAACTCTTAACTGTCTTGAAAGGTATTGATATCTGACTAAAATTATGCTAAGGAAAATACATGTTTTGTAATCATGCTAATCCTATAGATCAAAAATAGAGAATAAAGAGGGTGATTCTTTTTATTGGCCCAGCTAATATTCAAAATTCTGGTAAGTGTAAAGTTTGAATATATGTTTCCCAGCTTTTACTTGCAATTGTTCTTCAGGTATAGGTGTTTGAAGACAAGCAAGCAAACAAATGTTTTGTGGCAGATAATGTTATCATAGTATGGTAAATAGCCTTATAATAATAATAATACAGCTGTGGTGTTTTAGTTTAATTCTGTATGCCCTGAAAAATGTCACAGCATATATTTATTCTTATACAATAGGTATAAGATGCAATACATTTCTGATTGGGGTATGTATACAGTATGTATTCATGTTATTGTGTGTATAATGATGTTCTAGGTAAAGCGTGAGTTTAATTGGAATACCTTGCTTCTTTTATAAATGCAATGTTCTCATATGTAGACCTTACCTATGAGACCGATGAATCTCCTGGTCCTTGGAGGTCCTGTCTCTACTTTCATTTTAACACAACTCCAATCTTTATCCTTGCACTCATCTCTTCCCAGACTCCAGCCAATGATTGAAACAGACTGAAGTGATCTGTAGGTATACTAATATTAAAGTACCATTTTCCCCCTTAAACTGAAACTATCCAACTACAAGATGTGTAAAATTCATAATACTTTGCTACCTGCTATTTTGGGACTGAGGTTTGATAAGAGGTGGTTGTTGTTGTTGTTGGAGGAGGAATGTTGGGAGATACAATCATGCCCCTTCCCTTCTGGCCATTAGCTAGCTTCCCCCTCAACCCTTTCTTCACTGGCACTTTGTTTCTTAAGTTCCTTTCATACCTGTCATCTCCACTTCTTGTTTTTGATACCAACTTTTCTCCAGGCTTCCAATCAAGTAGGGAGAAGAGTAGGCTTACATAATTGGAAAAAAGAAGAGAAGAGGGGTTTTATTAGCCTAATTCTGCTTTAACAGTGTTTTGAAATGACCAGATTTCCACTATTTTATCTGGGGAAGATGAGGGGGCATTTTGACAGTGTTATGAAACATACAGTACATCTAGCTTTAGAAGCTGCAGATTCTTGTTCTCCGTGTGGTGTCCAGAGAATAACCAGGGTACTAAACTGGGCTTTTGTTGTTTATTTGTAGTTTTTCTATATTTGTCAATTTCAATCACTCCCTCTTCCCACTTGAAGTACAGTCATAAATGTGATTGCTGAACCACATCTCAGTTTCAGTTCTTCTGCCCTCACTTGAACAATCATGGGAAGGTCTGTCTCCCTGTACTCTGGGATATTTTTGCCCTGATGTATTCCCACGTTTCCTTATTTCACACTTTTTATCTAAATAGGGTGAGAGGGAGGACAGAGAAATCAACTTAGAGAATCCAAGGCAGACTCCAAAATCAGACCCACCTCATGTTTCCTGAAACACCCCAATCTGTGGATGTTTTTGCTGTTTTCTAGTGACTTGCTAAGAGAGGCAACAGCAAAGCCAGAGGAGAAAAATGATCATGTTCCATATAATGAGTTGCACACCCACAAACTATTAGAGAGTGACTCAATATAGAGTCAATTGGGATCAGCAATGGAACCAGCAAATGTTGGGGCAGCATTGTTCGGTGCAAGCTCAAGAATGGATGGATGACACTTTAACTTGGTGATGGGGAAAGTCTCTCAAACTCAAACACAGCCTCTTTGTTATACATGCTGCTTTTTTTTGTCACCACAAGAGCTCCACATCTTGTGACAAATATCCAAGCACCCTCCGCTGTGTTTGTTTGGGGAATTTCATGCTGTATGAAATTTTCTGCTAACATTACTTTTGAAAAATGTACCTACAGAGACTGGTTAGTTAAATTTATCTGAACACAACTTTGATTCAAGTTCAGGAGCCAGGAAAAATGTTCAGGTAAATAGAAATAGAACTGTAAGCTACTGAGGTCTGATGTCTATCTGATGAATACTCTAATGTGTGGATTGTATTCTTAATTATATTTTAAGTCTTCACTGTTGCTGTGTACTTTAAAATTACATCTGTAGGTTTATTAAAATGGATTTTCCTGTAGTGTTTTCCTCTCTCCTCTTTTATATATGTATTCTGTAGCTCAGCTATCATGCAATTTCTAACGTTCTGCTGGCTTGCTTTTTGAAAGGGAATTGTCTTTCGTACTCTGTCTGACAAACAACAGTCTCCTGATCTTGCAAGTCCAGTTAAAGTTCTGGAAATATGTGATAAGATATAATCATCCTCTCATGGTGTTCCATGATAGGGAAGTTTCGTGGCTAGATAACATTTGTTTTCATTTTTTTTAAAAAGACTTGAACCCAGGAGTACAACAAATTCATAACTTCCTGGCTTGCTTGTTGTTATGCATGTGGATCTTTAGACTTTTTATTAGCCTGAGTAAATAGTTTGTTCAACCAAGGTTACATGCAGTATTTTATTTCCAGGACATACAAGGGAAAGCAGTATTAAGGATTCCTTTTGTCTTAAACTAAAACCACATGAAGAAAGGAAGTCAGCTGAAAAAGTACCTAATTCTGCCATCCTTTGCATACTTACCTGAGGGTAAATGCCACAAAACCTATGAGACTTACAGTATTTTCTTAAAACATGTATAGGATTGTGTTGATGATAACCATATCATCTTTGTTGCTTGCTAACCTATATAATGAGAGCCAGTTTGGTGCAGTGGTTAAGGCATCAGGTTAGAAACTGGGAGACTGTGAGTTCTAGTCTCGCCTTAGGCACAAGCCAGCTGAGTGACCTTGGGCCAGTCACTTTAACTCACCCTAAAAAGGAGGCAATGGCAAACCACTGCTGAAAAACCTTGTCAAGAAAACTGCAGGGACTTGTCCAGGCAGTCTCTGCGAACTGGACACTATTGAACGAACCCCACTCCCCCATATAGTATTTACAGTAACTATATGTTAAGTGCATTGCTATATTGAACAGTTTCTGATAGTACTGTCCATCATATTACTAAAGTACCATGATGTTCACAGTGCAAATTATGACCATTGGTAATTTACTTATTTGGGTTGTTGTTCTTTTTTCTGCAAGACTTTTAATACAAATGTAATCACGTTGGTTCTAATGGCTGTAGTAGAATTAAGAGTTGTCACTGAGCTTCTTATTTAGAACTGTTCTTAGGATTGCAACTGTTAGTCAGGGCAATGTCTTTCTTCCTGATATGTAGATGTTAAATACAGGATCTTTAGGTTTAAAGAAGGCAAAAACAGTTCTCAGGTTGCTCATAATTAATAAGATTAGGGAGATGCTAATTGAACTAAAATTGTGGGTCAATTCTACATATATCTGTTCAGCAGAAAACCTCACTGAAAAAAATAAAAGCAGAATTATGTCTTAATGCCACAGTCCGAAGCCTTATTATTTCACTAGGATTTACTCTATACAAAATTTGTTTAGGATCTTAGCCTCAGCCGTAGATTAATTCATCTTTTTAAAAATTAAAGAGTCAGAAACCTAATTTAAGGTAGGGTAAGATCACAAATTTAAAAACATGTACCAGTTAATACCAGTGTACTAATAAATTAACTTGCTGAAGTAAAAGCCTTGAAATCCACTCTCTCATTTAAATGAAATTATTCAGTTCTAATAGCTATTTATGGTGGTACTGAACCCACTGACTGAACACTTCCTGATTTCAGTTACAATAATTATGCAAAAGGCTCATCTTGCAGTTAATGAACAAATTATTCCTTTATATGGTCCAGAAATCTGGGGCAGAAAATGTGCAGACTTCCAGGAGGAACATTATGGTATCTTGAGGGTTACGGACAGTTAAAGGGGAAGATTTAAAACCTCAAGATACAGGGTGAGTCATCCTGCAGCAAATACTGAAGCTCAGTATGTGACCACATAGTAGCTTTACAGACAGCTTTTGTATAACGTGGTGGGTGGAGTGGTGTACAGTTGTTCAAAGTTTCTGTAACTTTTCAAAATATTCACTTTGGAGTCAAAAATAATATACTAAGTTCTTTAGAGTGCTGCTGTTCAGAAAGCATTCATCTTAAGTATGCTAAAGAAGGCTAGCATTTTAAAAATTGGCCTTAAACTTTAAATAAAACCCTATAGCTTACAATAATTTCTGATCTTTTGGCATTGCCATTATTCTGAATTGCTTCTCTTTTTCATCGTCTGCATTTATTTTGTGTTGCTCCTCTAAGATTAGCAGTTTTCCTTTTGAAGTGTTTCTGTGCTTTTTGCATAATTTGCCATGTAAGACTGAGCCTTAGTGCTGTTTTATGAAAATTTGCAACTTAAAAGAAATTTTATACTGAAGAAAGTGTATGAACATGTTGTATGTTTATAGTTTATATTTAGACAGAAAAGGAATACAGTAAGGCATAACTGATTATGAAAATAGTGTGTTAACTATGTAAAACTTTTATTGTTTATAATTAAAGCTGTTAATGTACATGGCAGTTTATAGAGTTTTATAAGGAAAAAAAATTAAAATAAAATGGACTCCAGGTCCTTACAATCTAAAATTGGAAGAGGAGGTCAGCAGAGGGGAAAAATGTAAAGGGATGAATGTAAAAAAAAAAAAACGCAGTTACCCATGCTTGACTATTAAAGTGAAAAACAACATAAAAGGGTAGATTTTAAAGTGAGGATTTAAGGGAAAAGCTAGAGACAAAGGTGATAGCACATGTATATTCAGTTGTAGACTGCCATTCATAGAGAACAAAAGGGAAAATCAATGGAGTTGTAAATATAGAATAAGAGATGGGGGCGGGGGCTAGAAAGGGTCACTGGAGCTCTAAAGTTCAAGGCCCAGTGACTCTAAGCCTTGGTTTATTTGCCATATTACCTGATTCATATTGCACTAAGCTGTAAATCATGGCTTACTAATCACAAAGGTTGGATTCAGTAATTGCTCTTAGCATAAACCTAACCTATCTCATTTAATATGCTGGTCCTTAAAAGCACTTTATGGCTTAGAACGTGGGTATCTGCAAGAGGGCCTGCTCCAAGTAAATTCTGCCCATTTGGTGAGATTGAGAAGAGAAGCTTTGTGGGAGTTCCTGTCATGAGTAAGGATGGCGAGCAGGGGGCTCCCATCCAGACAGTTAAGCGCATGCGTAGCACTGAGGAATTGGTCAGCCATTCAAAGAGACACAGATCGGGACCGCCTTAACCCTTGGGGGTTATATGTCTGGGTTTTTCCCACGCTTCTTCAGTTCGTTAGGATTCCTGTTATGTACTAGCAATAAACATTAGAGACCAGTTCCTTGTCTCAGCGTGTTTCCTGGCTGTTAGGACAGTTCCAATTTCTAGGAAGTGTCATCTTCAGTGACCCTGGAGGCCACTTTTCTTGATACCCTTATTTGGAACAGCTTGCCTGTAGAGATAAGACTGGCTCCATCTTTGCTAGTGCTTCAGAAGGCCACTAAGTTTTGAATGTTTGGAGGGCCTTGCAGATGGGAGGGTGAATGGATTGTTCCCCCAAATAAGTGGTACCATGGTGATGGGATGCTGCTCATATTTTTAATGGTATAACTCATTAACCTGATTATTGAATTGTAGAATATGTAAGCCACTTAGAGTAGATCTGATTGGACTGGCATATAAGACAATGCAAATAAAAATAAACAAACAAATATTGGCTTAACATGGGGTGTGTACCCAATCATTAAAAATAAGTGCCAAAAACTGTCTGACAAAACAGAATCAGTTGATCATGGAATAAAGAATTCACAAATGTCTTATGCTTGATAGCAAGTGGGGGTAAAGTAGTAAGAATGAGTTGTCATCAGTAGGCAAAAGTTTGGGAAAGGCATTCTTGCAAGTTATATATAATGAAACTGAATCCTGGATTGATTCTTGAAATAACACTTGATTTGTTGCCTGATGCTAGTCACCTCTTCTCAAACTGATGGGCCAATTAAAAATGGGAGTATCCTTGGTGGAAATCATATGCTTCTCTGAATTGATTAAAAGGAAGTCTGGTTGGTGGGCTCAGCTCTGGCAGCCCTTTTTAAATACATAGACAAAACACTCCCTGTTCGCAGAGTAGAGAATTCCTACTCTGAGATTAGCTATTATTGTCCCTTTTCACAGGAAGGGAGTAAAGTCTAACCCAACCAACTATTGCCTAATCAGCATGTTAAGTACTTATTAGTAAACTATATGTGAGGCATCTCTATTGGAAATGATTGGACTGCACTGAAACTGAACTAATGGCTGGTAAGCAAGCAGGTTTTAGAACAGGACAGTCAATTTTAGACCAATGCCTTATATTACACCATTGCTGGAAAAACATATAGCTAAACCTAAAGATAACTGTATGCAACCCTTATTGGCTTAAAGCCAGCCTTTGACATCCTTAGAGATAGAGTGAGGTATAACTCCACCTTTCAATCTTGATAGAAGGTCTACTTTTGCAAATTGAGATGTTTTACCCAAAAAATATAGTCTCCAAATAAAGTGAAAATAAAAAAGACCATAGAAAACTTGGAAGACTGCATATGAAATTTATGCTAAATACAGAATAGGTTTAGAAGATAATTGGGAGGAACTGAAGAGGCCTTAGAAATGATAAATGATATACTGTAGAATAGTGAGTTAAATGAGATGTAGAAGAGGAAAACATCATTTTATTTATTTATTTATTTATATTTCAAATTTCCATCACTGCCCATCTCCCCCGAGAAGGGGACTCTGGGCAGTTTACAATCAAAATCAAAACACATAATTACAATATAAATACTATATAAATATAGAATAAATACAGAGTAAAAAATATAAAATCCAGCAGTATAGATCTTGTTTATTGGGGAGAGATCTATAATAACCACCCCCAAGATGAACTGGCAGCCCTCCCACCCCAAGCGAGGCGGCAGAACCAGGTTTTTAGGTTCTTCCGGAAGTCCGGGAGCAAATGAGCCTGTCTCAACTCTGGGGACAGAATGTTCCAAAGGACAGGTGCCACTGCAGAGAAGGCCTGCCTCCTGGACCCCACCAGGTAGAATTCCTTTACTGGTGGGGTTCGTAGCATGCCCTCTCTGCATGACCGGGTGGGGCGGGTCGATGTTATGGGGATGAGGCAGTCCCTCAGGTAGCCTGGCCCCATGCCATGTAGGGCTTTAAAGGTAATAACGAACACCTTGAATTGGACCCGGAAGCAAACTGGTACCCAGTGCAGCTCGCGCAGCAGTGGTGTCACATGTGCTGATCTTGGGGCACCAATAACTGCTCGCACGGCCGCATTCTGGACCAGTTGAAGCTTCCAGATACACTTCAAGGGTAGCCCCATGTAGAGCACATTGCAATAGTCTATGTAGGAGATGACCAGGGCATGAGTGACTGTTCGGAGGGCCTCTCGATCCATAACTGGCGCACAACACAAAGTTGAGCAAAGGCCCTTCTGGCCACGACTGCCACCTGCTTGTCGAGCAGGAGTCATGAGTCCAGGAGGATCCCCAGATTACGCACTGGGTCTGAATGGGGCAGTGCAACCCCATCCAGAACTAAAGATGATAGCTTCCCAGATACAGAGGAGCCATCAACCCACAGCCACTCCATCTTACCAGGGTTCAGTTGAAGCCTGTTGTTCCCCATCCAGACCCCCACAGCCCCCAGGCACTTGGAGGGGGCAGCTACCGCATCACTTACCTCACCCGGGATGGAGATATATAGCTGTGTATTATCGGCATATTGATGATACCTCATCCTGTGGTGACGGATGATCTCGCCCAGCGGTTTCATGTAGATGTTGAAGAGGAGAGAGAACCGAACCCTGTGGCACCCCGCAATGGAGGGTCGAGGGGCAGATCTCTCCTATCACTACTGATTGGGACCGGCCCTGGAGGAAGGAGGTGAACCAGTGCAAAACTACACCACCCACCCCCAACTCCCTGAGCTGACCCAAAAGGATACCATGGTCGATGGTATCGAAAGCCACTCAGAGGTCAAGAAGAGCCAGGACGGATATACTCCCTCCATCCCGCTCTTGCCAGAGATCATCCATAAGTGCGACCAATGCAGTCTCTGTCCCATATCCTGGCCTGAAACCTGACTGAAAGGGGTCCAGATAATCTGTTTCCTCCAGAATCCTCTGGAGCTGCAATGCAACCACTTTCTCAGCCACTTTTCTCAAAAAGGGAAGGTGGGAGACAGGGTGAAAATTGCCCAGTATAGTAGGGTCCAGGGATGGCTTCTTGAGGAGGAGGTGTACCGGTCATGAGTACTGATGGTGAGCAGGAGGGGGCCCCTATCCAGGGGGGAAAACGCATGCGTAGTACTGAGGAGTTAAGCAGCCATTCAAAGAGACACAGATCAGACCCGCCTTAACTTTTGGGGTTTATCTGTCTGGGTTTTTCCCACGCTTCTTCAGTTTGTTAGGATTTTCTGTCTAATGTAGCAGTAATAAACACTAGAGACCTATTCCTTGTCTCAGTGTGGTTCCTGGCTGTTAGGACAGTACCAGTGCCTCCTTGAAGGCAGCCAGAAACTCCCCCTCCCTCAAGGATGTATTAACCATCGCCTGGGCCCAACCACAAGTCACCTCCCGGGCTGACTTTACCAGGCAGGAGGGTCAAGGGTCAAGGTGGCATGTGGTTGTGTTTGCAGTCCGGAGGATCCTGTTCACTTCCTCAGGCCCAACAGGATCAAACCGTTCCCAGATAACAGGGTAAGTACATCCCCTCGGCATCTCCCCAGACTGTGCCTCATGCTTAGGGTCCAACTTAGAATGAATCTGAGCAATTTTATCCTGCAGATGCTCAGAAAACTTCTCCTCATGCCCTGTAAATGGATCACCGAATCCCCCTTACCCAAGAGGGATTGGGTAATCCTAAACAGGGCTGCCAGGGGGCATTCTGCGGATGCAATAAGAGCGGAGAAATATTGGTGTTTCGCTGCTCTTACTGCCACAAGGTAGGCCTTAATAGCGGCTCTAGCTTGTGTTCGGTCAGATTTGCTCCTTGTTTTTTTCCAGTGGTGCTCTAGATGTCTCTTAATCCTCTTCAAAACCCACAGCTCCTCCGTAAACCATGGGGAGTGCCGGGTTGGATGAGGCAAGAGAGGTCTCACAGGCGCGGTCCTGTCCAAGGCCCCTGCCACCTCCCTATTCCAGGCCGCGGCTAGGGCCTCCACTGGACCGTGCAGTAGATCCTCAGGTATAACCCCCAGCTCCCTCTGAAACCCTACCGGGTCCATCAGTCACTGGGGGCGGACCAATCGAATGGGTCCTTATAGAAGAAAACAGCAGTAGTTAAGTGAGGAAAGGAGTGGAGATGGTCAGGAAGATAGATGGAGAACTAAATGGATGGAGAGGAGCTAGTAGATATTTTTAGAGATGCACAAAACTCATGGATTTGGGAGACCATGCCTAGGTGATCCCAAAACACTTGCAGTTTAGAGGATTTAATTCCAGGAACTGCCCCCAGAATGGCATAATATGAGAGGTGGTGTGACAAGGTCTGAGGGGCAAATGCAATGTTCTGGAGCTCTCCCGAATGTTCAGCTTCTGAATCAGTGAGTTTATTCCTAGAGGTTTATAAAGCTTAGAAAAAGGAGTGTTGGGTCATAGCAGCTGGAGAAGATCAAGGTGGTATAATAATGTTGCTTAGTTGGAAAACTAGCACAAGAGAAAGAAGAGAAAATGAAGTAAAAAAGAACAAAGTCAGCAAAGCTTTCTAAATTCCCCCAAAGGCATTATTTCTTAAGTACCACAATGTTCCTTTAATTTATTAAGTGATTAGGAGCTGGTTTAGGGTACAGTATTTAACAGGAACATATACAGGGGTATTATGTTGACAATGCAGTGCTATAGCAACACATTTCTAATTTCCAGTGTTTCATAAAGATTGCTTCCTGAGGCATTACTATTGAGGGAAATCATATAAGAGAGAAGAAATCAATTTCAGGGATTAAAAGAATCTAGAAATTGCTACCAGCAGGGTATTGTTACTATATTATGACTAAACCTAGAAAATATACAGAGATGCTGCAAAAGAGATGAATTAGGAGTCGACAGTATAAGAAACCTGGAATGGAGACGTAATTCCACAAAATGAATGGAATGGGACATTGCCACCTTCTTACTAGTGGGGCTGTTTCATTACTGTTTCTCTCTTGCTAGCTGTTAAGGCATAATACCTTCAAAAATTGTGTGGGTTTTTGCCTGTCAGTATTTTAATACTTTCTTAATGCAGATGTCTATTGATGTACAGTAGAGTAGCTTACAGTTTCTATTTAATTTAAGGGTACTGATTCTTTCCTTCACAGTAGAAATAAATTTATTTTATTGGTTACAACTAAAATCTTTTGATTCTACTTGCCATGTGTGAGGGGTAACCTTAGAAGGATCTTAAAATATTACTTAATTGAAAGCTTCAGGTTCAGTTTTTAGCTGTGGTTTATCACTGTCAGTTATAGGGAATTATGCTGGAAGTTGTTTTGGCTTAGAATGATTACAGTTCTTTAAAACTGTTTAAAATTGTATTTTCTATTTTTATCAGTCACATTCAGCAAGCAGCTTAGTTTCTGGTTTCAGAAAATGTGTAAACAGTTGGTATCTATGCTTGAAATTCATTTTTTATTAATATTTTAAATCAGAATCACAGAAGTCAGATATAGAATGGTAGGAACATACTTAAAAACTTGGTATAATATATAATATATTTTTGTGCATCTTCATTCAAAGTCCAGTTTTCAAAAACTAGATTTAGAGACTGAGTTCACATAACACATTAAGCCATAATGCAGTTTTCTATTTTTTGGCATAATGTGCTGTGTAAACAGAGCCATAACTTTAAAATCCTTCCCTCTCTCAAATACATAAAATATACTACTTATTTTAAGTAATTTAAGTAGTTAAGACCACTAATGGTGCTCTTAACTTTTCAAGGCCATAGAACATCAAGCATTTTTTTTAATATAGAACATCTGGGATTACTTCTTTTTTAAAATGAACACAATAAAGAGAGTATTGAAATAATATATATTTCATTAACAGTCTCTCTCCCCCTCCCCCACACATTAATATATCAATTGTAAATTTTATGAGATCTGTGAGCTTGCTTCTGATGGCATATCTCAACAATGCCTAGAGTGAAATTTTTCTTGGTTGCAGTCTGATGAAAATCCACTTTCACAAAAATATGCTGAAAGAAAAGGCAGCAGGATTTTCAGTGCCTTTCACTTAGAAGCTTATACTCTGTGAACTTTCATCCAAAAAACTTCTAGGAACATTTTTTCCCCCAATTGTTTCAGGGTGACATCTGAAACAACGTATCCCCTTCCTTCATGTTTTATTTGGCTTGTGAAATTGAATAGGTCCCAAATTCACAAAAAGGCTTCTCTTGAATTTTGGGACCAGCTTAGTTGAACTCAAAGCTAACAATGAAATATATGACATTATAAACTCTCTGTTTGCTGTCGCAACTTATTTGTCGGTCTTACTGTTTACTTGATTTTATTAACGTAGAAGGTGAAAGGCAATAGCCATTTGATTAATAATCTTGATGTGTAATTCAGATATGTTAAATGATAACTTTCAAAGTTCCTGTCATCCATGTTGCCTGGGAAATCTGGGAACTGAAGTGTAATACATTTGGAAAGCTGTTATATTGGATAACTGCTTACAGGCCAACTATGTTTGAACTAGCATTAATTCTATTGCATTTTTTCCTATATAATCTTCAATGAAAATTGCTATGTTTCAGGAGTTAATGGACTGCTTGAAAACTTAAAATAATACAGAGAGTCAAAGTGCTAGCATGATTAAAATGTTGGACCCTGAGAGATCAGAGTTCAAAAGCTGTTGGCCATGAACCTTACTGGGAAGCATCAGGCAAATCACTTTCCCTCTATCTGACCAACTAAAGATTAAACTTGTTCTGTATATTGCATATAGAAGGTCTTACATGAAGTCATCCATCTGTTGGGTTCACACATCACTTCACAAAGTTATAAAGTGGTCATTAGACTTAGCTTTCCACAGTATACAGCTCCACACATGATGGTTTATAAACAGCATCTTATAACTAAACCTGTATCATGATCCCAGTCAATTTTGGTTTACTTAGTAAGCCAATGATAGAAAATCCCAGCCTCTCATGATTCAGTACAATGTATGAACCAGGCCAATGTGAAAATTAAAATTTTCACAGACCTGTCTTTTTTCTTTACAGCTCGAAGTATAGATTACATACAAGCAAGGTTGTTTAAAAAGCATATGAACTGCTGCTTCTAGAAGAAAAGTTTCCAGAAGTGGTAGTTTTCAAGGGAAATGTTAATATCCATTTAGAAACAATTAAAGACTGCCGATAGATCAGCTGGATAAGTTGCTCTAAAGCCTTGCTGGGCCCCAGTAGGAGCTCTCTTGAAATGCAAATATGAACTTCAGAGAGGTGATTTCTATGCTAGCTGGTGCTAACTGTGCTAGGCTAAGAATGAAACTTTATCTCCTCTCACCTTCTGCAATTCCAAGGCTGCTTTGGTGTCCCTTCAGCTGTCAATTAAATACACAAAAAAGTATTCATCAACTGTATTTGTAAAATTAATGTCATGTCTAGCTTTGCACTGACTGGCCTTAAGCAAATATGCAGCTAGAATATGCTGGGAAAACATCAAGCACATACTCTTTGTTCCTTCATGTTTAAATGAAATGATTTTCTTGAAAACATCAGGCTTTGAATATACAATGCACATTAAGAGACAACCTGTGTCTTAGTGCCTATATAGCTACTGACTGGCTAGCCCAGAAGGACTTTTGGGTGGTTAGGGATTATTTACTATTTTGGGGATGGGGCAAGATCACAACAAGTGAAGTGATGCCAAATAAACTGTGATGCATGTGACTGGATCAGGATTCTCCATTACTTTCTGGTTTTTGTTTGTTTTTTTAAACTGTGATAAACTTATAGTTGTTCTGCATTCCTGATGGAAAATGGGAGATGAGATAAAAGATGTTTGAGATCTGTATGTGACCCTAGGGCTGCAGCTAGTCTACCTCTGCACTAGCCATAATGAGCAAGGAAACAATCATAGGGGCACTGAAACAGAAACAGAAATATTATGAACAATGGTGGGTTGAAACTATACATTCGGTCCCTTTTTGGATTTCAAGCATTCATCTGATTTCATGTATGGATTCACATATCCACAGGTTGTACATTCACCACCTCTATTTGATCTGCATGGCATAGACCCAGAGGTGGCTAAACTGATGCTGAGCCTTTCCATGATCCAACACTTCTGGATACAAAACACAGGTGGTTTCATCTGGGCTGTTTTGACATTTGGGAACATCAGGATGCTATGTGCATGGGCATGCTTTATAACTGCCCATGCACATAGCATCCAGGGCCTTAAGTTGATACTAAATAAGGATTTTTTAAAAATGTTATTATATGTATTGTATTTTTATGCTTTTAATATTGTAAGCTGTGTAGAGTTGATTGAGCAGGCTGCACACAAATGATAATTAATTGTGCAAGATCTGATACCCAAACAGCAAGTGCCTTTCCTGGCCAATGGTGGAGCTCAGAAAACTGCCAGCCAATCAATGCTCACCAGACTGCCTGTTGGAACAGAAGGGGCTAAAATGCATATTTTTGTGGAAGTGGATTTTCAGCAGTTACTGCAACCAAGAAAAATTTCACCCCAGGCATTGTTGAAATATACCATTAGAAGCAAGCTCACACATCTCATAAAGGTTTACAATTGATATATTAAAGTGTGGGAGAGGGGGGGAGAGAGACTGTTAATGAAATATATATTATTTCAATACTGTCTTTATTTACTCAGATGGCATTTGCTGCTTGATAGTTTGCAGACGGCTCAGGTATATTCTGGGAAAACGTGCAGTGGTACTCATCCATTCACGGTGTCATCTGATTAATGGGTAACTCAACCTATCATACCTTAAGCTCTGTGTGGAAAAACCCAGCTAAGAAATTAGAGGATAATGTCAGGTGGCATTAGGTAGTAGACTTTGTGGAAGAGTATTGTTTATATGCCTCTAGCCTCTATGCCTGTTCATATTTTAAAACCGAACATCAGTTGAGATAGTAGTATTGGTTTCATTTTTCAATATTTTGATTTTATACATACACACGCACACACACATTCAGAGGTGTCTGTAAGTGTTTGTGTGTAAGGGCACAGAATATGAGAGAATAAAATAATTGTGTGTCATTGCATAAATAAAATAATTGTGTGTCATTGCATTCTTTACAAACCATATCAGTCAGTCATAGTGCTGCAGGAATTTTAAGTGAAGCAGCATGCTTGTGTCTTTCCATTATTTATTTCTTTTGATTAGCTTGTTGAATCTTTTAAAAAGTAGAACCCCTAATAATGTCTTTGGAACAGAGTATGTGTTTTGGAATTCCAATAAATTAATGTTACTTATTGGAAACATTCAGAGAAAAAGTTGAATCAGAGGCAATTTAAGAAGATAGATTTAACATAAAGGGGCTTACAGAGGGCTGAGCCTAGGCTCACAACAAAAAGCCTGTTTTTTTTGCTGCTTCACAACTATTTCATCACTTGCTGCAGCCTCCATCTCCTCTTATTTTGGCTGGAGAAAGTAAGTAAGGTGCAGCCTTCAAATGTATGCTTGCCTTTTCTCTAGTGTGAAAAATTGTGGGACATCCAGTTAAATAACTAATTATACAGTTGAGAATATTTGGAATATTGGCAGTAATGTATGAGATCATATAAACTGTCATAATGCATTAGCAAATACTTATGTATAGAAATTAATATGGAACTCTGCAACTACAATCTTCAGAATAAAACAGTTGATTAGGTAGCACAGAATATGAGAGAAATATGCAAGTTTTTCCATAGTGTTTTGTCTTGCACTGATTAGTACAATCCATGTTTATGCAAGTAGCATTGGGTAACTTAGAGGCAAGAGCTCACAAAGGGACACAGGATCTTATATTCTGCTGAATGACATGATACGTCCATTAATTCTATTATGGGACATACTCTGCTTTTCCTGAATCCACTGGTATGTTGTAACATTTTCTATACAATCTTCTGTTTCCACTTAATCCCCACACATCAGCATGACTTTCTTCTGTTCCTTCCCAATTTACAATTGCAAGTTGTTGTAATAACTTATGTACAATATACGTACATATTGGAAAACATATTTATGTTTTCAAAATCTTCTCCTTCTCCTTCTCCTCCCTATCTTTTTTTGCTGGCAGATGTAGTCCTGTACATGGGAAATTCTGTTAAATTTTTTATTCCTTGAATTTAAGTTACTGCAGGGCAAAATGATGTCAGAAATTGCCCCTAAGATTTGGAGTGGAGAGAAAGTTGAGTGTATGTCATAGAAAGTCCAGTGTATGTCATAGAACATTGCTATGTTTGATTGTAGTTTATTTTATTACCTAGAAGATTTCATTTACAATGCCACCATACATCCTTCTAGACAAGCCAGTTTTTCGTTTGAAAGGAACACTTCCTTGTTTGCTAATTACATTTTGCTGTGGTTAAAAGGTCACCCTAGACTATTCAGTGACCCAAATGCCATTGCTATCCTTTTCGGATAAATATTTGACAAACTGCATTCCATATAACTAAAATAATTATGGTTTAAAACATTGTTGAATTATCCACCAGAGTCTAGTCTATAAATAAATAAATTTGATAACATAATGAAGGGCTATTCTTGAAAGAAAAAAGCTTTCTCTTATAGGTAGAGTGCACTCAGAGAAGAAAATGCCTGATTGTTGACATAAAATGCAAAGCTCAGCAAAAGTGAGATTATTGAAATTTGCATCTATCTCAGTGGGATGTAGGCATTTTTACTGTCCTAAAGCGTTTGTAGCATTCCTAACAATTCCATATAAGATGTGAAATGTTCAATTGTATTAGATAATCATTGACTTTAAACCAGTAAAGAACACATCTCTATGAATTTAAGGACCCTCTCTAAAAGTAATCTTTCAGAATATTCAAGCTTCATTCACTGTGCATGTTACATCAGGCACAGTAACAGTAACAGTACAGTAACTTCTGTTCATCTTGCATTTCATGGCTTGCTATTTTCCCAGATTACCAGATATTCCAACTCTCATCTCATCTCTTCTCCTTATTAATGCAGGTCTCTCCAGTATTCCATTGTGACTGATGTGAAATAGTAAATTTACATTTCCTGGTAAACCTTAATGGCTTTTTTTCCCTTGAAGTGGTGGGGGAGGCTCCTGGAAATAATCATCTGAAGTTTTTGGTGATTTTGAAATGGAACCTTATTTTCTTCTTCCTATCCAAACCCTATATAGATCAGAAGAATCTATTCTAAACTCCTTTGGCCTGTCATTTCTAAAGCATTACAAATGCTTCTAATATGCAAATTGCCCATATCTTCAGAACAGCACAGACTGGAGGAGACAGACATAACATAGTAGGCTGCCTGCCACTGATCATACTCAGAGTTCAAGTGGGTAGCCCATTCTGTTCAGCCTAATGAAGTACTATTAATAGCTCTTGGACTGAGAATAATGGGCCAATGATTGTTCAGTATCTTTGGGAAAATTCATGTTGGCCTTAAAGACCATTTGTTTCTAACTAAAGCCAGATTTCTCTTCCCCACTTCCCTAATAATGTTCTTTCTTTCTTGTGGAGTATCTAACTATATCCACTCTCACTGCATTCAGTGTTCTTTATATGATTGTGAATTTGGGATTTACAATGAAGGTTATTATCTTTACTGCATTGTAGGCAGACACACTAACCTTTTTGTTAGGCTATGATGGATCACCTCAGTCTAAACCTTGCGAAGCTCCTCGGTGTAGAGTAGACTTAAGAAGAGCTGTGTTTGGCTCACAGACACCAGTTCAAAGTCTGGCAAGATACTATGGCATTCAGTGAGAAGGGGCTTGATGGTGGCGAAGAGGCTTTTTATATGCAGAAGTACAGTGGCTATGCTACTTGCTACCTAACAGTGTGGATGTGGAGGCTTGCACTTGATGGGAATATACATTTTGGATATGTATAACAATGGGATTTCTGATTTTATGGATGTCTTGTAGTGAGGTTAGCACTTTACTTTTTATGTAATTAAGAGTTTTAGAAAAACATTAGCTTAATAAAGGATAACAGCAGAGAGAGAGAGATGTGTAGATGTACTTTTTTAAAAGATAAAGATAATTTTACTCTTGAAATACAATAAAAATATATGAACTGAATTACTATTTTTGTATTTTGCAATGCTGTAATTCATTATTTCAGTTGTGCAAATGTATGATGGGAAGAATAAATAATTTTTTTTATCAGAGAAGTTTGTTTGTATTCTGGAAACATAAAAGGTTATACAGCCACTGTGATTCTAGTAATATGAAAAAAAAAATAACTGTCCACTGAAGAGAGTTTTTTTTTTCCTTTTGGTTATAGAGATTAAATATAATTATTTTATAACTTATTCATTCCCCCATATTTCTGTAAAACATTTTACAATGTTTTAAAAGTTAAAACTGCTTCTTCAGGTTTTTGTGAAAAGAAAAATCCAACTTGAACTTATTTTTTATTTAATTATAGGAAATTTAGCATGCTTTCCAGCATTTCCTAAGATGACTTGAAAATAATTAGAAATTAATCAAAAATTAATGAAAACATTGAAACAACCAGAAGAGAGGAACAACAATAGCAGTAATAAAAACAATAGTGGAATTAGAACATGTAGATTAAAGTAAATAGTTTATGAAAAGAAAGGCCCGTCTTTTATGACTCTATTGACTCTGAAATGGGTAGGAACATAATCTGTGATTGAGATATTTCCATCACGAACAGCAGTTCTGGGAAAGTCCCTCACTTCATCTTGATTGGCAGAGGGGTTCTTGCACATTGGTATCTGCTAAAGATATTGTAGTATGAAATGTTATGGAGAGATGCAATACTTCTGGCAATTTTCCAAAGCATCAGTTGATTTATGAAAAAAAAGTAAGAATAGGAAAGCAAAGTGCTATATATTTCTTTTTCACCTTCTTACAACTTTTATTTCCCAACTGGTCATATTCTTAAACATTCATAGTAAGATGGAAAAAGGAGTAGTTGTACTTATTCTTTAATTCATTGAGTATCTCTGAACATTGCAAAATATAGTTCATAAAGACAAATAATGAACCCTACTAGATTTCTGGTGATTACCTTCATCAGCAGTTATCTGCTTCCTTAATAACCTTTTCAAACATTTTTAACTCCACTATGTAGTAATTACTATGTGAAAAGAATTAACCTGGTAGAAATAAATTAGCAAAATGGGACTGCTTTTTACTCATTAGTTCATTAACAAAATAAACATACACAAAAGTTGCCAGGATACATGCATGGAATAGTTCTTAGGCAGAAGCTTTCATTTATGAATTTAAGAATGAATAAACCTTAATGAGAATTGGATCTTCAAAACGAATAAAAATGTGATACATAAATGTACTAAAATCATGACAATAATGGCCAAAAGACTTTTGAAGATTCTTTATTTCATTTCCTCCTGAAAAATACCAAATGGCATTGAGATATTCATATTTAAATTGTGCTATCAAGGTCCACTTTCTCCTTCTGAGTTAGAGATGATTAAGGGAAGGTGGAATAGTTAATGCAGAGAATAATGGAGGTGACCTTGAGGGAAATAGACAGGAACTGTTGTATAAGTAAAGAGGGGTGAAACATTCCGTAAGTCCTGGGGTACAAGTTAGTATTTGGAAGACTCCTGATTCCTGGGGTATAAGAGGGAGGGTGGGTAAAGCCAATCAGGCTTGCAAGATTCTGTAAGTACAGCCTATCTCAATTAAGTATAGCTCTAATTTTCCAGTGGAGTCTGGTTCCTGACCCTATCTGCCTCGAAGGGCTGACAGTTAATGGTGAACTCCTCTCACATTTGCTCATGCAGGATGCTTTACAGATGATGGACAGTGTTTTTAAAATGTGAATAGCCTCCTGAGTAAAGTTCATCTGTGTTATAGATAGTCCTCCATTTTTCTAAGTTCTCCAGACTGAACTGCAAGAGTGATACAGTTCTCTGATGTATGGATATATGTTCCTCTGCCTGGATACTCATAATATACTCCTGATAATGTACTCCAGAATGTAGAATTAATCAGAATATTGTCTTATCACTTTACTCACTGTTGAAATAGAGAAGCTAGGAGACAGAAATCTTGGGCTGTCCATTATTTCAGTACCATCATTTTTCACTTCTGTCTTCCCTTTCACAATTAGGAAATTATATACTTTCTAGTAACAATGTGATGCTAATTTTCATCACATCATATAACTTTCTGTAATTCTGCCTAATTTTCTCCCTCATAAATAAACTGCTCAGATGGACAATCCGAAGCCTCAAGGAAACATGTGGCCTTTGATGCTTTTTTTTTTGTGCCCCCAGTTCTTCTCTCATTCCTATTGCCAAAAATTGGTGGCAGTGTTTCCTATCTTTCAGACAGAAGACCTAAAGAAATCATAGTGGAAGTGATTCAGAAAAACAAAGTCCTGCCATCGTTCTTAAGGGATATGGCCCTGCCCTTTGCAGCCTCCCCAATATTATGGTTGGTCCTTAGCCACCAACATGTGGCTTATTTTTGTACCAGCAAAATAGTAGGTAATACATTGGTAAATGTTCTTTGATTCATTATCTTTGGTGTCTGCCAGTGCAAGTGGACCAGAGAGCAAACCAATTTTAGTTTAGTATATCATTTAGGGAGAGGATTGCATTGCAAATTTTTTTTTGATGAGGACAGATATCTGTTTCTGTGTTATTGTTGAACCTCATTTGAATGTAAACCACTAAGATGCATTATGTGCAAAACTTACTTCTTCTTCTTTTATTGTCTCATTTATAGCTTTAAAAAGCCTTTCAGTTTGTTCCTCAGACAATTATTTTCTTACAGTTTGAAAACAGTTTCTTCCCTCCCTGAAGTCTCATTTATGGAATGAATGTTGTATGAATTATATCTTGTTTATTGCTGATGTTCAGCAAGATTTTATTTTCCATAAGTAAATTATCAGATCAAACTTATCTGGCTTTCCTTCTCCCATTAGTAATCTTAAATGTCTCACAAATACTAATGTATATAATATTACATCAACTTAAATAATATGAATGTACATTTGTCTTAGAGTGCAAGTACAAGCAAAAGATGAAGTGTGAATAACATCTTTCCATTTATATTAAAGATTTGTAACATGTAGCAAATGATAGCATTCAACTAATTGGCTGGTTATAATGTTTTATGGTGGAAATGGTGGGAAATGGGACATTGGGTGTGTACCATGGTTGGAAAAGACTTATACTGATTAAATCACAAATTACTAGGTTTACACAACACATAAAACATACTGTAAATCATGGCATCATGGCTGAATGTGCACATCACTCTGAGATACAAGTAAGGAAGCCCTATTATAGCTTAGTGTGATGTGTGCAACTAGTCATAGTTTTTACATTCCTTTATCTAGGGAATATCATATAATTGCACAATTATTAAGATGTTTTAATGCTGGGTACCCAATCACTTTTCATTGGAAGTGCTACTAAGAAAAAATGTGTCTAATCCAATGGGGAACTCAGTTGCTATTGCTCATTACGGAAAGCTATAAAAAGACATTAGATAAACAATGATAAATAGTGCTAAAGCTACTAATGGTTGTTAGTCATTATTATTAAAGCTATATTAATTTTTCAAAGTATAATTAAATACAAAATACATAATATAAAGCAGATAGAATACAGATCTAAAAAGAAACTGAAAAACTAAAACAGTGCAAGAATAGATAGAAAAATATAAAAGACAGGGGACTTCTGACCTTCTTCATCATAGATATAAAAGAATATAAAAAATTAATATCTTACTCTTAATTAAACTTTTAGTAACATTATTTCTCTAACTAATGGTTGTTCTTCAGCAAAGGATCATTACCTTGTCGTGGTGCTGGAGCTTGAGCACCTCAATGATGCCATGAGCTAAACCGTGAAGGGTCACCCAAGACAGGAAGGTCATGACAGAGAGGTCAGACTAAATGCGATCCCTGGGGAAGGTAATGGCAACCCACCCCAGTATTCTTGCCATGAAAACTAAATGGATCAGTACAACCAGAGATATGTCGGTATACCATCGGAAGATGAGACCCCCAGGTTGGAAGATGGTCAAAATGCTACTGGGGAGGAACAGAGGATGAGTTCAGCTAGCCCCAGATGTGATGATGCAGCTAGCTCAAAGCCGAAAGGACAGCTAGCGGCCGACGGTGCTGGTGGTGAACGGTGAATCCGATGTTCTAAGGATCAACACACCATTGGAACCTGGAATGTAAGATCTATGAGCCAGGGCAAAGTGGATGTGGTTATTGGGGAGATGTCAAGATTAAAGATAGACATTTTGGGTGTCAGTGAACTGAAATGGACTGGAATGGGCCACTTCACATCAAATGACCACCAGATCTACTACAAGAGGACCACAGAAGAAATGGAGTAGCCTTCATAATTAATAGTCAAGTGGCTAAAGCAGTGCTCGGATACAACCCAAAAAACGACAGAATGATCTCAATTCGAATTCAGGGCAAGCCATCTAACATCACAGTGATCCAAATATACGCCCCAAACACAAATGCTGAAGAAGCTGAAATAGAGCAGTTCTATGAGGATCTGCAGCACCTACTGGACAACACGCCTAAAAGAGATGTTATTTTCATCACAGGAGACTGGAATGCTAAGGTGGGCAGTCAAATGACACCTGGAATTACAGGTAAGCATGGCCTGGCAGAACAAAACAAAGCAGGACATAGGCTGATAGAATTTTGCCAGGACAACTCACTCTGCATAACAACCACTCTCTTCCAACAACCTAAGAGACGGCTTTATACATGGACTTCACCAGATGGACAACACCGAAATCAGTTTGACTACATCCTTTGCAGCCAAAGGTGGCAGACATCTATACAGTCGGTAAAAACAAGACCTGGAGCTGACTGTAGTTCAGATCACGAACTTCTTATTGCACAATTTAGGATCAGACTAAAGAGATTAGGGAAGGCCCACAGATCAGCTAGATATGAGCTCACTAATATTCCTAAGGAATATGCAGTGGAGGTGAAGAATTGATTTAAGGGACTGGACTTAGTAGATAGGGTCCCGGAAAAACTATGGACAGAAGTTCGCAAGATTGTTCAGGAGGCGGCAACAAAATACATCCCAAAGAAAGAGAAGACCAAGAAGGCAAAATGGCTGTCTGCTGAGACACTAGAAGTAGCCCAAGAAAGAAGGAAAGGAAAAGGCAACAGTGATAGGGGGAGATATGCCCAATTAAATGCAAAATTCCAGAGGTTAGCCAGAAGAGATAAGGAATTATTTTTAATCAAGCAATGTGCGGAAGTGGAAGAAGACAATAGAATAGCAAGGACAAGAGACCTCTTCCAGAAAATTAGAAACATGGGAGGTAAATTCCAGGCCAAAATGGGTATGATCAAAAACAAAGATGGCAAGGACCTAACAGAAGAAGAAGAGATCAAGAAAAGGTGGCAAGAATAAACAGAAGACCTGTATAGGAAGGATAACAATATCGGGGATAGCTTTGACGGTGTGGTCAGTGAGCTAGAGCCAGACATCCTGAAGAGTGAGGTTGAATGGGCCTTAAGAAGCATTGCTAATAAGAAGGCAGCAGGAGACGATGGCATCCCAGCTGAACTGTTCAAATTCTTGCGAGATGATGCTGTCAAGGTAATGCATGCTATATGTCAGCAAATTTGGAAAAGACAAGAATGGCCATCAGATTGGAAAAAATCAACTTATATCCCCATAGCAAAAAAGGGAAACACTAAAGAATGTTCAAACTATCGCACAGTGGCACTCATTTCACATGCCAGTAAGGTAATGCTCAAGATCCTGCGAGGTAGACTTCAGCAATTCATGGAGCGAGAATTGCAGATGTACAAGCTGGGTTTAGAAAAGGCAGAGGAACTAGAGACCAAATTGCCAATATCCGCTGGATAATGGAAAAAGCCAGGGAGTTTCAGAAAAACATCTCTTTCTGTTTGATTGACTATTCTAAAGCCTTTGACTGTGTGGACCATAACAAATTGTGGCAAGTTCTTAGTGGTATGTGGATACCAAGTCATCTTGTATGCCTCCTGAAGGATCTGTAAAACGACCAAGTAGCAACAGTAAGAACAGATCACGGAACAATGGACTGGTTTAAGATTGGGAAAGGAGTATGGCAGAGCTGTATACTCTCACCCTACCTATTCAACTTGTACGCAGAACACATCATGCGACCTGCTGGGCTTGAGGAATCCAAAAAATCGCTGGAAGAAACATTAACAATCTCAGATATGCAGATGATACCACTTTGATGGCTGAAAGCGAAGAGGAACTGAGGAGCCTTATGATGAAGGTGAAAGAAGAAAGTGCAAAAGCTGGCTTGCAGCTAAACCTCAAAAAAACCAAGATTATGGCAACCAGCTTGATTGATAACTGGCAAATAGAGGAAGAAGCAGTGAAAGACTTTGTATTTCTAGGTGCAAAGTTTACTGCAGATGCTGACTGCAGTCAGGAAATCAGAAGACGCTTAATCCTTGGGAGAAGAGCAATGACAAATCTCGATAAAATAGTTAAGAGCAGAAACATCACACTGACAACAAAGGTCCGCATAGTTAAAGCAATGGTGTTCCCCGTAGTAACATATGGCTGTGAGAGCTGGACCGTAAGGAAGGCTGAGAGAGGGAAGATTCATGCTTTTGAACTGTGGTGTTGGAGGAAAATTCTGAGAGTGCCTTGGACTGCAAGAAGATCCAACCAGTCCATACTCCAGGAAATAAAGCCCGACTGCTCACTTGAGGGAATGATATTAATGGCAAAACTGAAATACTTCGGCCACATAATGAGAAGACAGGACACCCTGGAGAAGATGCTGATGCTAGGGAGAGTGGAAGGCAAAAGGAAGAGGGGCCAACCAAGGGCAAGATGGATGGATGATATTCTAGAGGTGACGGACTCGTCCCTGGGGGAGCTGGGGGTGTTGACGACCGACAGGAAGGTCTGGCGTGGGCTGGTCCATGAAGTCATGAAGAGTCAGAAGCGACTAAACGAATAAACAACAACAAATGGTTGTTAGTCATGATGCTTACATGACACATCTAGAGTCAGAGGAAATGTGCTTTTGAAGATCAGCTGCTGATGAACCATAGCTGAAAATGACTTTATAAATATTGAAATATTAATCTGGCAGTACATTCAGTTGGGTAGTAAAGAAAGCTTGACGACTATTCAGAAACTATAGTTGTTTTGACATGTGACAGTATTTGATGGTGCTTGAGGTTATTCAAAATCCCATGTTTAACATTTAAATTACTAGATTGCTTTGATTGAGACAGTTATGTGGATAACTCCTTTGAAATGACTCTTGCTTGGCTACCGCCATCATCTGAGAATTCTATATTTATTCAAAATGTGGCTACTGGACATTTTATATAGCATAGACTTTGTTGAACTTGGTCCCTCTAGATATGATGGAATTCCTCAGATTTCTCAGTCAGCCTGATTTCTGGGAGAGTTGTAGATCTTAGTAATTTGCAGGATACCAAGTTGGAAAAGGATGATATGTTTTTATTTTTTGAAAATGATCGCTTGATAGGGAGGAAGCAGAATTTTCTACAAGCTTATTAAAATCTCATATTCTCCTTTCCCAGTTATGGTAATTATGTACTACATGTTTGTCAAGAATCAGAACAGCAAGTTTATCAGGGGAACTTGGTACTGAGCAAGCCTGGTGGATTATAAATCTTCATGTATGTTTCCAACTTCCACATCTTGACCATGATAGGGATGGATTTCCAACAGATCAATAAGAGCCTGATGAGCTAAAATTTCAATTTCAGATCAATTTTTGATATTGATATTTATTTATTTATTTATTCAATTTGTATGGCCACCCATCTCAACAAGTGACTCTGGGCAGCGAGCAATCATAAAATAAATTTAAATTTTTTTCCATCATAATATAAAAATTAAAATGCACACAGCAGATTTAGGTTTTTATTACTTTTTTTCCTGTGTTTGATGTTATAGATCAGTCAGTTTTTTGGGATTCAGAGGGTTATAAATATAAATGGATAGTTTGCGAGTTGTAAAACTTACATTATAAAACAAATGTTGCCTACAGAATAATTTGAAATCTAATTATGGAGATGTATTTACAGTGTGTTCTGCTGAAACTGGAGCTGAACAGAATTTTTTATTATTACTATATGGGATAAAATGTTGATGTTCAGTCCAAAATAGTATGTCAAATGTTTGATCGAAGGTTATAAGATTCCATTCCATTCTTATTGAGAAATAACCATAAACATTGTTCATAGGTGAGGTTGCTAAATGGGAATAGGTCCCTAATCTTTCAAAAGTAATATTTCAATTTAAAACTATACAATAAAATTGAAAACTACCTGCCTTCCCTTGGATTCTTTTTTATCATGTCTTTGTCTTAAATAACAATCAATAACATATTTGGTTGATTAGCAAATGCATTTTATGCTACTAACTATTGACTTATTGATTGAAGCCTTACATTTTATATTTTCCTTTATATGCATTGTTATATTTTGTTACAAAGTTTTGAATTGTGAAAAATAGAGGCAGTAGACATTACTACATGGCCATGATCTTTTGCACACCATTATTTATTTATTTATTCTGTTTGTATACTGCTGAAGCAGTAAAGATTCACAGTAGGTTATACCACTTCAGTAAAAATATAAAACCAGTTAAAATGTCCATGGTAAGCATAATTAAAATCCAAATAGTTAATAATATAGAATAATAGCAACAGCACTACTGTACTAGTAATAACAATAATGGAAAACAACCAAAATACGTAACAGAAATGGAATGTAACAGTTACATGGAAATTAAAAAACAGCAACAATTAAGTAATCACCAAATTAAACATACTTTTTGGCCTTTCTCTCCCATGGAGATGAGAAGCTGCTAGCTGCTCTGCAGTGTGTGAAAGGTTTTTATGGTGATTTATGAAGGAGAACCGAAATTCTCATTCTCTCTCTCTCTCTCTCTCTGATATATATATGAGAGACAAAGAGAGAATATTTTGGTTCTCCTTCATAAAAAAAAATGATATGCTGGTGATTGGTGAGACCAAATAAGATACATGAAAATTATATGAACTGCAGACTTACAGGCCATTGATTTTTTAAATAAAACTTTAGTACTGAATATAACAGATGAAAAACTGCAACAAACAATGGTGCATTAGACACAACCATAGAAATGTCATCTTTTACATTTGTAACTGTCCTCTGTTTTCTTGTTGTGCCTCCAATATTTGTTTTTATGGCTGCTAAATAAATAATGGATACTTGGTAAAGTTGGTTTCCCCAAATTTGGATGTTGTATTTAGCACATTAATACTAATGCTTAACTAATAATACAAATTACTTACTTTCAGCTTCTGGCAAAAAACTAGGGAAGAATCTTATCAGAAAGAGATGTAGCATATGCTGTGTTCTACTGGGGTTAGGATTACATATCTCTTAAGCCATAGTTTGTTTGTTTATTTATTTATTGAATAAACTTAAATTGGTTGAATATGCACAATATTTTAAGACAACTGTGCTGTGACAATATAAGTGCTTTGCATGTTGGTGTACTTTGCTTAACTCTCTTGAAATGTTAAAGCAGTTTTGGAAGTGCCCTTTGGAAGGCTGGCAGATATCACATATTTATTTATTTATTTTAATTTTTATCCTGCCTTTATTATTTCTATAAATAACTCAAGGCAGCGAACATACCTAATACTCCTTCCTCCTCGTATTTTCCCCACAACAACAGCCCTGTAAGGTGAGTTGGGCTGAGAGAGAGTGACTGGCCCAAGGTCACCCAGCCGGCTTTCATGCCTAAGGCGGGACTAGAACTCTCATACCACGCCTGATTGGCTCTTGGGGTGAGAGAGAGGGACTGGCCCAAGGTCACCCAGCTGGCTTTCATGCCTAAGGCGGGACTAGAACTCTCAGTCTCTAGCCCATTGCCTTAACCACTAGACCAAACTGGCTCTATACAAGTATATATTCACGTCTTTGAAAGGCTCATATAGCTGGCTGACTGCATATGTGGGCGCATGAAAAAGTATTGTCTGCCTCTGAAGTAACTCTGTGAGCCTTCTAAAAGATGTGGCTGGTTTATTGCTTCACTCAAACTAACATACTTAGTGCAACAACTCTTTTGCATGCTTTGCATAGCTATAATGTCTATGTGGCTTTGGTTTCACGTGCTGTGTGAATCCAGCCAAATGAAGTTAACTAGCCAAATGAAGTTAAGCAAGGTTACATGAACAAATTAACCAAGGTTAAACAAGACTTAGCACAATGTGTGAATTCAGTTATTAACAATCTAACAAATTGTACTGCAGTTAAATCTTGACTTTATCGATCCCCCACTTAGTAGCTGTTTCATGCACAGACAAAATCTGATTTTGGACTTTGCCTCCAAATAATGGAAAAGTACATTGCTTGGTAAATTAGTCTGGATGATTTATGTGAATTTTACATAAATTACAACCATTTACACAAATCATGTAAATTTACATAAATCACATAAATGATTTATGTAAATTTACATGATTTTGGGTTTAACAGATATATCTTCCCCTTCAATGTCTCTGTTAAATTGATCTTTTACTGTATAGCTTAGAGAGGCAGTTTGGTGTGGTTAAGGCATCAGGCTAGAAACTGGGAGATCCTGAGTTCTAGTCCCGCCTTAGACGCAAAGCTAGCTGGATGACCTTGGCCAGTCACTTTCTCTCAGCCCTAGGAAGGAGGCAATGGCAAACCACTTCTGAAAAACCTTGCCAAGAAAATTGCAGGGACACATTCAGGCAGTCTCCAAGAATCGGACGTGATTGAACAACAACAACAACACTGTATAGCTAACTGCATTGCATTTTTACTCTATCTTTTGAATTAATGATTTGTGTGGTGTAGGATTTTCCCCTTAAGTTGAACCTGGTAGTTGGATACTTTATAAAGCATCCTCCCTTAAATTGTAGAGCTTAGTTATATTAGAAGTGAATGGAAAAATCCTCCCAGCTAAAGGAAGCTTTCTGTATGTATAATTCTAGATATGGCATGCTCAATCAAATTTATCACTAGTCTGCATTAGATTGGCACTTAGTGCTCCTGTCTGTGCACACAAGTGTGGGAGTTTTCAGTTGGATTTCATTGGCAGCATCCATTTTTGTCTTCAGCAAAGGATCGTTACCTTGTCGTGGTGCTGGAGCTTGAGCACCTCAATGATGCCACGAGCTAAACCATGAATGGCCACCCAAGACGGGAAGGTCATGACAGAGAGGTCAGACTAAATGCGATCCCTGGGGAAGGTAATGGCAACCCACCCCAGTATTCTTGCCGTGAAAACTAAATGGATCAGTACAACCAGAGATATGTCGGTATACCATTGGAAGATGAGACCCCCCAGGTCGGAAGATGGTCAAAATGCTACTGGGGAGGAACAGAGGATGAGTTCAACTAGCCCCAGACGTGATGACGCAGCTAGCTCAAAGCCGAAAGGACAGCTAGCGGCCGACGGTGCTGGTGGTGAACGGCGAATCCAATGGTCTAAGGATCAACACATCATTGGAACCTGGAATGTAAGATCTATGAGCCAGGGCAAATTGGATGTGGTTATTGGTGAGATGTCAAGATTAAAGATAGACATTCTGGGCGTCAGTGAACTGAAATGGACTGGAATGGGCCACTTCACATCAAATGACCACCAAATCTACTACTGTGGACAAGAGGACCACAGAAGAAATGGAGTAGCCTTCATAATTAATAGTCAAGTGGCTAAAGCAGTGCTTGGATACAATCCAAAAAACGATAGAATGATCTCAATTCGAATTCAGGGCAAGCCATCTAACATCACAGTGATCCAAATATACACCCCAACCACAGATGCTGAAGAAGCTGAAGTAGAGCAGTTCTATGAGGATCTGCAGCACCTACTGGACAACACGCCTAAAAGAGATGTTATTTTCATCACAGGAGACTGGAATGCTAAGGTGGGCAGTCAAATGACACCTGGAATTACAGGTAAGCATGGCCTGGGTGAACAAAATGAAGCAGGACATAGGCTGATAGAATTTTGCCAAGACAACCCAATGTGCATAACAACCACTCTCTTCCAACAACCTAAGAGACGGCTTTATACATGGACTTCACCAGATGGACAACACCGAAATCAGATTGACTACATCCTTTGCAGCCAAAGGTGGCGGACATCTATACAGTCGGTAAAAACAAGACCTGGACTGACTGTAGTTCTGATCACGAACTTCTTCTTGCACAATTTAGGATCAGACTAAAGAGATTAGGGAAGACCCACAGATCAGCTAGATATGAGCTCACTAATATTCCTAAGGAATATGCAGTGGAGGTGAAGAATCGATTTAAGGCACTGGACTTAGTAGATAGGGTCCCAGAAGAACTATGGACAGAAGTCCGCAACATTGTTCAAGAGGCGGCAACAAAATACATCCCAAAAAAAGAGAAAACCAAGAAGGCAAAATGGCTGTCTGCTGAGACTAGAAGTAGCCCAAGAAAGAAGGAAAGCAAAAGGCAACAGTGATAGGGGGAGATATGCCCAATTAAATGCAAAATTCCAGAGGTTAGCCAGAAGAGATAAGGAATTATTTTTAAACAAGCAATGTGCGGAAGTGGAAGAAGACAATAGAATAGCAAGGACAAGAGACCTCTTCCAGAAAATTAGAAACATGGGAGGTAAATTCCAGGCCAAAATGGCTATGATCAAAAACAAAGATGGCAAGGACTTAACAGAAGAAGAAGAGATCAAGAAAAGGTGGCAAGAATATACAGAAGACCTGTATAGGAAGGATAACAATATCGGGGATAGCTTTGACGGTGTGGTCAGTGAGCTAGAGCCAGACATCCTGAAGAGTGAGGTTGAATGGGCCTTAAGAAGCATTGCTAATAACAAGGCAGTAGGAGATGACGGCATCACAGCTGAACTGTTCAAAATCTTGCAAGATGATGCTGTCAAGGTAATGCATGCTATATGCCAGCAAATTTGGAAAAGACAAGAATGGCCATCAGACTGGAAAAAATCAACTTATATCCCCATACCAAAAAAGGGAAACACTAAAGAATGTTCAAACTATCGCACAGTGGCACTCATTTCACATGCCAGTAAGGTAATGCTCAAGATCCTGCGAGGTAGACTTCAGCAATTCATGGAGTGAGAATTGCCAGATGTACAAGCTGGGTTTAGAAAAGGCAGAGGAACTAGGGACCAAACTGCCAATATCCGCTGGATAATGGAAAAACCCAGGGAGTTTCAGAAAAACATCTCTTTCTGTTTTATCGACTATTCTAAAGCCTTTGACTGTGTGGACCATAACAAATTGTGGCAAGTTCTTAGTGGTATGGGGATACCAAGTCATCTTGTCTGCCTCCTAAAGAATCCGTATAACGACCAAGTAGCAACAGTAAGAACAGACCACGGAACAACGGACTGGTTTAAGATTGGAAAGGAGTACGGCAGGGCTGTATACTCTCACCCTACCTATTCAACTTGTATGCAGAACACATCATACGACATGCTGGGCTTGAGGAATCCAAGGCTGGAGTTAAAATCACTGGAAGAAACATTAACAGTCTCAGATATGCAGATGATACCACTTTGATGGCTGAAAGTGAAGAGGAAATGAGCCTTATGATGAAGGTGAAAGAAGAAAGTGCAAAAGCTGGCTTGCAGCTAAACCTCCAAAAAACAAGATTATGGCAACCAGCTTGATTGATAACTGGCAAATAGAGGGAGAAAATGTAGAAGCAGTGCAGACTTTGTATTTCTAGGTGCAAAGATTACTGCAGATGCTGGCTGCAGTCAGGAAATCAGAAGACGCTTAATCCTTGGGAGAAGAGCAATGACAAATCTTGATAAAATAGTTAAGAGCAGAGACATCACACTGATAACAAAGGTCCGCATAGTTAAAGCAATGGTGTCCCCCATAGTAACATATGGCTGCGAGAGCTGGACCATAAGGAAGGCTGAGCGAAGGAAGATCGATGCTTTTGAACTGTGGTGTTGGAGGAAAATTCTGAGAGTGCCTTGGACTGCAAGAAGATCAAACCAGTCCACCCTCCAGGAAATAAAGCCAGACTGCTCACTTGAGGGAACGGTATTAAAGGCAAAACTGAAATACTTTGGCCACATAATGAGAAGACAGGACACCCTGGAGAAGATGCTGATGCTAGGGAGAGTGGAAGGCAAAAGGAAGAGGGGCCAACCAATGGCAAGGTGGATGGATGATATTCTAGAGGTGACGGACTCGTCCCTGGGGGAGCTGGGGGTGTTGACAACTGACAGGAAGGTCTGGCGTGGGCTGGTCCATGAAGTCACAAAGAGTCGGAAGTGACTAAATGAATAAACAACAATCCATTTTTGTTCCTTAATATTGGAAGCATAGCATAATCTACAAGAAGATCACCAGTGAAATTTCCAAAGCTTATTTTCATTTCAAAGTAGGTCTGGCTAGGATAAGTATTGTTTAATGTATTTAATATTTTCCAAAACATAAAACATAACATAAAAATGACCAGACACTAATCTGATAAAACATTTTTTTCTTTCGAACAGATTTTCTATAAATGCTGTTTATTAAATAGTAATATTATTAGTCTGTGGATTATATTATTTTATAAAGCAATACTTATTCATAATGTAAAATGACTTGATTTCCATTTATACAGAAAGTAATTACAATTTTGTGAGATGCTATATTTTAAATTCATGCTTTTATATATTGACTACATGAAAGCATCGCATGAGAACCTTATTCCAGTAATTCAAACTAACTTATAATAACCTACCACAAATAAAAACAACTTGAAATAAATACAGTATATTACCTTCTTTCTTGTATCATATGTATAATACAGTATTATACAAATCTGGGATTTATTAAAGCAATTTTTTACATAAATAAGACACAGAATTTAACGATGCAGCTGTGATCAATGATTAATTCTGAACTAGGTCTGAAAGTTATACTAAGGAGAATGAGCTGCAATGCTGGCCAGATCCCATTATCCATATACTGTATATGTTGGCTTTGCTGCTCCATGTCCAGCCTAGAAAGGTCTGAATCCAAGGGTAGACAAAATCAGGGGGTCAGCTGGTACATCTGGAATATATAGAGAATGGCAGATACATTCTTACGAGTTGGCTACCATCCAGTAAATTCACCAAATTTAAGCATGCTCAATCACATATCCATTTAAATACACCCAGCTGGTGAGTTCACAACCAGCTTACTTTTACTTTATTTTCTAGCCAGATAAGCACACTTCCAATTAAATCACTAGGCTGCAGCCCTCCAGAATTTTAATTTGCTAACAATGCTTCTGGATCCTGTATAGGCTTGGTATGTTGGAGACTGAACAGGAATAATTGACCCTGTACCCCTTAAGTGTTCGTGTTACCTGAATGGAACTAAATTTAGATTAAATATGTATCACAGGGCTGAGTATTTTTTTCTTCTCTTATACCCTCTTATCTTCTGACCGGGAGGAAATGAGAGGGATACGATCTTTCTCTATTACAGATTTCCTCTTTTCAAAATTGCTCTGCACAAAACAGCAAAAACAGCCCGGACATCATTTTGCATGTTAGATCAAAACATTATTTACCCTCCACTTTCAGTATCGTAATCTTGATTTATACTTTGATAGTTGCCTAAAGTATGGGTTACTGCCATCCAAAGAATACATAGCAAAAGTGGTAAGTGCTAGAGAGGGTTGCAATTGAAAAGTCTGTTTTTATGGCCAGGAAATAGAAATTGGTGTGAACTTATTTGAATTTTGCTAGTTCTTCCTCCTACTTTTGATGTCTCATATAAATGTCGGGCTGATCTTATATGGTCTTGGAAGATAAGAAGAGTCAGGCCTGGCTTGGAGTATCTGGAGTGGAGGCCACCAGAGAATACCAGGCTGGTAGACTAGTTTGGGAAGTTTCAAACCATCCTGGAAGAAGACAGAGGCAAATCACTTTCATACTGTTGCCAAAAACCCTGCATGGTTCTGCTCAAGTAGTCACCACAAATTGAAACTGACTCAAGGATGTCTTTCCTTTTACATTTTACAGGTAGTAAAAATGTAGAATTTCCTTCCTATGAAAGAAAAACCTAAGGTGTAACTTTTGCAGAAAAAGCAGTTATAACAGAGTTTAGAAGTATACGACTACAGGTTGTCCTCGGTTAACAACGGTAATTGGGACCGGAATTTCCATCTCTAAGTGATGCAGTCGGTCATAAAGCCCGACATCACCTGATCACATCGCTTAGTGATGGCAATCCCAGCACTCCCCACTGCCATCATTAAGTGAGGATTGCGGGTTGTTAAGTGAGTCCCAGGCTGCCTGCAAGCCGGCTGTCAGGCAGGTAAGGTGTGATGTGTGGGGCTAGTGCATTGGGACCAGCGGTGGCTGCTGCTGAGCAGCAGAGGGTGTGAGAGACTAACTGGAGTGACCTTCCCTGCTGGCTTCCCCATTGATTTTGCTTGTGGGATGCCGTCAGGGAAGGTCTCAAATAGCGATCATGTGACTGTGGGATGCTGCAGCCACTGTACGTGTGAGCCGGTTGCCAAGCGCCCAGATTGCGATCATGTGACCACAGGGGTGCTTTGAGGGCTGGGATTTTGAGGACCAGTTATAAGTCTTTTTCAGCACCATTGTAACTTCAAATGTTTGCTGAATGAATGGTCAATAAGTGAGGACTACTTGTATTATATGCAACAAATCACTTAAATAACCAAAGTCAGCAAAAGAATCCTCCCCACTTATCATAAAGACAAACTCCCTCAGCTTTCAGTTATTCAATAGCAAGGAGCTCAATAATATACCTGTAGCTGTGGTGTGAATGAGGCACCATCACCAAAAGTTTATTTTGTATGTTTAATTTATATGTTTATTTTATTTATTTCTGATTGTTATGGAGTTTTTAACTATACAATACTGGCGGTATTGTATGCCGCCCAGTCACATGTTTATGAGATGGGCGGCTATATAAATATGCTAAATAAATAATAATAAATAAATAAAAAGTGGGAGACAGTCTGGAGGTTTGAGAATAGGCCTAATTGAAGAAATATGCTGAGAATGTATTAGTTTTAAAAAAAGGATGCTTGAAAATTTAGAAAGGCGAGAACAACTGGCCCAAATTAGTAAGAAGTGATATATTTCCAGATGAATCATCACATTATACTTCTCTGCTGTAATTATTTTGGATGTCACAATATATCCCTGCACAGTTGTTACCCCAAAATGACCAGTTTGTGTTGCAGCCCACAGTATTTTTTGGTGGGGGCAGTGGCCTCCTGGCTAGTAAGCCACAATTTGATTTCTGAGTATCAGCTTTAACACTTCACTTTCCCCCAAATGTTTTTCCTCAGCAAAAGATACAGCCTAATTTTTATTTCATATACATAATCAACTTACTACAGTCACTGATGAACACACAAAACCCGTACAAGCAACTGTAGCAGATGCTTACATTTATATAATTGCTTTACATATGAGCATATTGTGGTACAAAATGTTGCCAGTTTTTTCTGAGCACTGATGTTCTAAGAACGGTACATAGTAATAGCCTAAAAGGTACCGAATCATTCTCATCAGCATCACATAGGCAATCGCGGCCAAGATATACTTTGGAATATCAAGATACTGTTCAAGAAGGCTGTGGCAAGTTCATTAAAACAGGCTCTTCTCTGACTTGTTACAGTAAGATGATATAGTGCCTAGCTGCAGTAAAAGTCTCCCTAGAGTCATTAGCTTTATTTTGATTAGACACTATACTCCTATTAGACTGAATGCCAGCGTTCCTTATGTACTAATTAAGCATTTTGTTAATGCTTAAAGTCCTTCATATACGTACATTATTGTGTCATATGTGCTAAATCATAATTTTGATTCTCTGTGCTATTACAGTTGTCTGCATGGTTATGGCATGGCATGATACATTTGTCAACTATTTTTAAGTTCATTGGTTTGGCCCTTGCTGTGCTGCCATTATGTTTCTTTGATACTAGAAAGTTTGCTTGATACTCAGCATGTGATATTGTCCAGAATTAGTTCTGATTCTGTGATGAACAATTGGTCTAATTACATAACAAAAGATGACTGCTCTAGTCATAGAAATAGGATGTAATTCCAGTTAGTTATATTACATATTAATGATAGCATTAATCATTAATCATAGTTTCAAACATTATGCTTGGCACTGATGAAGTTGCAGCTCTCTTGTCCAGAACATATGATGCTTATTGTTTGACAATGCAAAGTAGATGGCTAATGTTTGGTGTCTCTTTGAGATTATCTTGTGATCAAGAGTTACAGTATATACAAATTCTTCATACATAGATTTATGATCAGTGTTATGCTTATTTTAAATCAGATTATCATTTTGAACCAGATATAATAATGTAAGCATCAGACTAAAAGTATTTGCCTAAAATCCCAAGATACTGGAGTGATTCATTGTCATAACTCTAGCATATTAATGTACAATAAAGACATTCAAAAATAGTTTAGATCCAAAGTTCTGATTTTCCAGCTAAAAATCAAAATGTCACTGGTTCCTATTTAAATTACTAAATCATAGGCTTCTCCATCTCAGTGACATTGTTAAAATTAGAAATGTCAAAAATGTCAAACCATGAGCATGATGCATGGATACATGCTTGAATTTTATAACGTTTTTTAAAATGGTTTTGCAAATGATCAGATTAACTTTAAGCTTTGATTAATTAACTACTCATGTTTGCATTCTGTAATTTATTTGCTGTGAAATGTCCACATCTCTCATACTTTGTGAGTTGCATTAAAATATTAATTACTTTTCACTGAAAAATACTCTGGAGATAAAGTTGTGAACAGGCAAAAGAAAAAAAAATCACACACTCAGGCAGCCATTATCACATTGAACTCAGTGGAACTTACTGTAAGATTGACTGTCCAGACTGAAGTAATTCCTTTTATGTACAATGCATACAACCTATTTCAGTTAAATGCATTGGAGATAGAACAGTGGTTGCAGAACTCATTTTCTCCATTCACAGATCACAGTCTAATAACACACTAAGCCATCTTGTGATTTGGCTTGTGTTGTTTTGTGTTTAGGTGAGATGCTATTAATCACAATCTGAAATTATATTATTATTATTATTATTATTATTATTATTATTGCTAGTTCTGGCTAAGCAGCAGTTATTTTCTGGATACATAATGTGGTATTAAGAGAGCCATTTGGGTGCAGTGGTTAAGGCATCAGGCTTCAGATTGGGAGACCGTGAGTTCTAGTTCCGCCTTAGGCACAAAGCCAACTGGGTGACCTTGGGCCAGTCACTTCTCTCAGCCCTAGGAAGGAAGCAACAGCAAACCACTTCTGAAAAACCTTGTCAAGAAAACTGCAGGGACTGGTCCAGGCAGTTGCCAGGGCTCAGAAACCGACTGGAAGGGCAAAAAAAAAAAAAGGTGGTATAGAAGCAACCAGACCACCTTGCATTAGAGGTGTATAACTTGAGACCTTCGGGCCTGATACGACCATTAGGGAACGACAAAATTGGTTAGCAAATTTTAATTTTTAATGTAATTGATGAGGGGGAAATGATTAAATATGTAATTGGAGAATAATTATATGAAGTTTATTTAATTATAGTTAAATATAAATGTAAATGAAAGGGAGTCAATTTTAGTTTTTGCTTGGTCTTGCCCATTCCCTTCTGGAGTTTGACTTCCAGCATAAATTTCAAAAACTAAGAAAAATGTGTGTACTCCTGACTTCTAGCTTTCTTACTGATCATTATTTTTTCTCTTTTCTCTTTTTTCTGTTTATTTAAAATTCTTTTTGACTGCTTTCCTAGTTTTTTTCCCCTTATAATTTTTTTTAAAAAGTTATAGTATAAAGGAGCATTATGGTTTTCAGAACAGCAAATTGTTATGAGTTGGTTGTAAAGGAAGAAGTGAAGAATACAAAACTGGGTTGCTGTTATTTTCTGTAGAAAAGTTTAACTTAACAGAATGCTGGGAAAGCAGTGGGAAATACTGTACAGTGAATTAAGAGTATTAAAGAGGGCAGTCAGATGCATTGTGTTTGCTTTAATCTAAGCATTATACATATTGCATTTATTTGAATTTAAATTCATATTATGACTGTCATGGCTCTTGAACTTAGGGTCATCCACACAGCCTACTTGTCCTGGTTCTGAGATGGCCTGGTTATCAGTCACTGAGGACTTATCCTTGTAGTGGAGCTCCATCTCAGGACCAGCCTACCATTAAGGTAGGCTGAAGACAAATCAGATATGAACATTCTGATTCTCATGGAATAGCTTGGGACCTGCAGGACTCCAATAGGCCCACTGGAAGACCATCTTCTCTTACCTGACAAGCCTTCTAAGTCTCCATGGGCATTTCTTCTTTGGCTTCTGTAGAGAACAGAGCCTCGCTCAGCAGCCAATTTTTTTTCTCTTCTTTTTTGGTATGGATACCAAGTTCATGGCAGGTATTCTACAAGGTTGATATTTCTGTGGGTAGCCTCCAATGGGTCCCATCATGGCGATCCCTGTCCTTACCTTCATGCTTGCTGTATAAGGGCTCTCCAGCGAGTGTGGAGGACAGGGATTGCCATAGTAACAGGTAGTAAGTGATTCACACTGGCATGGGGAAGAAGAAAGCAGCTCAGGAGGGAGAGATCTCTTCCCCTCTTCCTTGCTTCCTTGACAGCAACTGCAGAAAATGCTACCCTCCACCCACATGTGAGGGCAGCAACTTTGTTGGCCTCAGTTTCAGGACATAACAAAAGGACCATTATGGGGGCATTTTCCCCTTTCCTCCTGTCTTGAAAGAAAGCACATCTTTGGGGGTGTGGGGAAATGCCTTTAGTTCATTTTAATATACATTTTAATATGATCAAAGCAACTTTGGGCCATACATCAATACAATTCATTACACATTATAATCATTTACCCATCCTAGATTGTAAACCCGAAGCTATTTTTTCTTTCAAACAATTTATTAAATGGGTATGGAAGCAGATAATAAAACCCAAAATATAGAGATATTGCTAAATAGTACGTAAAACACAATGTTTATGTATTTTTTTCCTTTTTTCTTTTTAAGAAACAGCTCGTGGAGTTTTTTCAGTGTAATTATTGCAAGGGTGTAAAATGGCACACTTAGGACCAAGTGTCACAGGAAAAGCTACAGTCAATTATCTCAGAAAGGAACCAACTTCAGTCTGAAATTTAAAAAGACAAGCTATAAATCAAATGGCCAAAACTGATTGCTTTGTGTGATGAATATATCCCCAATGTTAATATGAGCCTACTGAATGGAAAACTAATGTTTTTCTTTCTGGTGTATATTCTCTTTGTGAAACTATAACTTTTTGCTCATAACATAGTTTAAAATGGAAGTGTGTTTAAATTCAATAAGAGATAATAAAATCATCTGACTTTTGGGGCTTGCAAATTATAAAGCTCACTTTCCAAGAAGTCTGAGGAGTGCATTAATACTACTATGAGATATGCATATTTTTAATATTATATATTGGTTTGTAGAATATTTCATTTTTAGGCTTAAATACAAAGCGTTCTAGGCTAGGCTTTTTAGTGCATAAAATACAGTTTTTGTAAAATATATGAACAAAAATTAAACGTTATTTGTTCTGACACCTGACTCCTGACAGTGAGAGGTATCTGTACTTTTTAATCAGCAACTTAAAGAATATTTTCAGCATTGATTGGAATTGAAAAGTACTTTGCCTGTTGACAGATATAAAGGGGTAGAGTATAAATTAAGGGGTAACATGCATTAGAGCACTTTGGATTTGGTTCCAAAAAGATGCTGTGGAGTGCCTAGAAATATGAACAGCTTTTTAAAGCAGTTGCTTTTTCATTTTCCTCAGGGTCTGTCTGCTTTCTTGTGCAACTGCCACCTGATTCCATACAAAGATACAGCTGCTTTAAAGTGTTATAGGCAGGTGCTACATTCATATCTCCAGGCACTCCACAGCATCTTTTTGGAATCAAATATAACACACTGTATAGTTCTAGTACATATGACTAAACCATGATATGACCACCATACAGTGTTGTATCAAGGCTGACTTTATTTTGGTCCATTGGAAAAATATGACCAGATAGCTTTTATTGAACTTCTTGTTATATTTCATTATAGCATATATATTCCATTAACTTCATGAGCTGTATTATCTTTACTCTAAGACTATACATATCCCTCTTAAAGCAATAAATTGTTCTCACCTCTCAATCCAAGTGATGCAGGCCATGCAACTCTATGGTGCTTAATTCCATTGCTGGCTTGATTGCTGTATTCAGCATTGTGCTAAGCCATATAACACTTTCTGTGTTTTTGACTCAGCATATTGTGTGATCTCAGATATCATAGTTTGTAAACCATGGTTTATGGCTTAACAGTTTGAATGAACCAGCTTTTGTGGCTTTTTCTACAATTAGGATTTTGAAAGGTACCATAATCTACTACTGACGCATTCCATATGTCCAGTGATGACCTTTAATTGTGAATAATTCACAGTTAAATAAATAAATAACTCTTCCACCACTAATTTCTTTCTTATTGCCTGAATCAATTCTTTGTGCCTTGTTTTTTTAAAATTGTTCTTCAGTTAAATCTTCTCCAACACCACTTTCATCCTGGCTTGAGTCTTACAAGGTCCTTCCCCTACCATCCTTAGATCTGAGCAGTTTGCCCAGTTGTGTTGTTGTGTTTTCCCCAGCATTCTTCTCTTGAACTGACTCCTGCAGATTCAGTCCTGTGTCATTTATACAGCCCTTTGTGGGCTAAAAAGATGGGAAACCAGAAATGGAAATTTATTGTGGAGAACACTTTGTAAGAGTTTATTTACAATATTTATGAAATTTATATCTGCCAATCTAGCCAAGGAAGTCTGGGTGGTGAATTGAAATAAAAATAAACTAATTATACAGATCCATTAAAAAGAAACTGGGTCAAGCCCCATCAAAATCACATCATCAGACAAATGACACAGATACCAGAACTTCAGTGCCTGGGGAAACATCCCTGCCCCAGTGCCTGGGGAAGCAGCAGGTCTTCACAGCTTTCAAGAACATCAGCGTGGTTGAGATAGTCCATATCTAAGTGGGGAGGTTATTCTACAGACAGGCACTGTGACAGAGAAGGCATGCCTCCTGGCACCCACCAATGAGACCTGGCTAGGCAGAAACCATTGAGGATAGGAGGTACTGCAAGTAACTTGGCCAGTCCATGGAGGAGCCATTGCAGCTCACGTAGCAGCAGTGTTACATGGATGTATTGTGATGTGTCCATACTGCACGTGCCACCATATTCTGGACTAGCTGAAGCTTCTGAATGCTCTTTAGGGGCAGCCCCATATAAGGTGTATTGTAGTAGTCTAATTGGAAGGTAATTAAGGCATGAGTGACTGAGAGCAGGAACCATGAGTCCAGAAGAATCCTCAGGTTGCACACCAACTCTGCCTGGGAGAGTTTTATCCTATCCAGAGTTAATGATGGAAAATCACTAGATAAAGGGGTCCCTAAACTCCATAGCCGCTCAGTCATCAGGGTTGAGCCAAAGCCGGTTCTTCCCCATCCAGACCACACATATCCAGGCTCTGAGAAAACACCTCAGTGGCATCACTTGGAAGGCCAGGGCTAGAGATGTATAACTGACCATCATCAGCATATTAATGATACTTAACCTTGTGTCAGTGGATGACCTCACCCAGCAATTTCATGTAGGTGTTGAATAGAATGGGTAGAGAGTTGACCCTGTGGCACTCCACAAGACAGAAGCCCAGGGCTGGAGCTCTCCTTTGCCCCTGCAACAGCATCTTGGACTGACCTCAGGAGAAGGAGGAGAAACACTGAAGAACTGTGTCACCTTTCCCAACATCTTTAGCTGGTACAGGAGGATACTATGACTGATGGTATTGAAAGCCACTGAGGTATTAAGGGGCCAGGAGGTTATACTACCCTTGGGCCTGCCAGAAGTTATCAATAAGTGCTATCAATGTTGCCTCTGTATTACTGTATATCCTAGCCTGCAACTTGACTGCCACAGGTCCAGATAATAATGAGATCTGATCATCCTTGTAGTGGTACCCCACTTCCTGCCCCCAACTAGCTGTGCAGTATACTGGGCTGCTTTTCAATGAGAAGTGTAAGTGTACCTTTTAGTAGTTTAGATTTTTCTACTGTCTGGTTTTGCTAATATAGGGCCATCAGGAGTTTGTGCTTCATCAAAAACAGCATCAGATGCAATATAGATGAAATAATAATAATAATAATAATAATAATAATAATAATAATAATACACTAATTCATGGCTAGGGTGAATTTTTGAACTTACAATTTAATTAGCTTCTAAAAACTTGCAAAATACTGTATATTCATCTATACCTGGGTGAAGGGATTAGATTTTTATTCTGAGTGTTGAACTATAGCCCTATTTCAAATTTCTGGCAAATGGCAAATGGCTTAATGGTTTCCACAGTTGCAGTTTCTAAGGATGCTGTGAAATCAGAGCAAAGCTGTAGAGATATGATAGGAGACAGCAGAGATCTAAGAAAATCCTATCTCCAAAAGAAATATGCCTGTAAATAGGATATTTTCCATTACAGTACTGCAAAGCTCTTTGAGCAGATTATCTGATATGTTGAAAAGAACTCATCTAAAGGAATAGATGATAAGCATAAGCTGTTATTCACTCACACCATTTAGACCTACCTGTGATATTTTTTCTTCTTTATATAATACAAAACCTTGTAGGCAAGATAGCTCTAGTGTCCATCAATATAAATGGCTTCTATGGATGGGTCAGAGGGTTAGTCCGCTTTTATATTCACCTTGAATCAATGCAATTATTCTTATTTCTTATATTTAAAGGCCCATTACTTACTCTATTCACTAATTCCAGTTGCTTATCTACTTTACCAGATTGTTCCTTAAAAGGCATATTTCAAGGAAGACCTGTTGTTTTAAATATATCACAATGAATTGCATTTTTAACATTGCATAAATGATTTTGATCAGGGTGAAGAAGACCAAAAGCAAATTATAAAATTGTAACTCAGACTTTCGTGGTGCTGCACAGCACTGAGTGCTTCTTCTTGCACCTACATAACCACCACATGCATGCACACCCATGTTTAATTAAAGGAAATCCAGAATAACTGTTGAAATATGGACCTTTTTGCCTAATGTACACTTTGTATTATTATGAGCTACTCTAAGTGCTATGTATGAGGACTGGTGTTTCAGTATATTTTTCTTCTTTTTGAAGTATAATAATAGGTGTTTATATATTTCAGCCTACATCTTTACAATTACCTTTTAAGGCGTAGATGTGGATTGCCTCTATTATTACAATAAATGCATTGACACAATAGACAATAGCAGTTGCTAAAGCTTTTCCCCCCTTCTTCCTACTGCATTCTGGATAAAAAGAAAATCATGAAAAAAAGATGGCAAAAGTCTGGCAGTATGACCTTTTCTGTTTCTCAGGACCTTTTCAGTTAGCTTTAAAAAATGACTTTGGTTCCCTTTACTGTATGAGTCCAAAATTGGGTTGAGATATAACTCTTATTCTAAAACCTCTGTCAAAATGTAGACCATATTTTGTGCATTATGCCAAGCTAGGCTGCAGTTTAATAAAAATAACCGTTTACATAGGAACTGAAAAGTCACTGAGTACTGAGAGTAACAGATTTGTGTGTTTTCTTGTGCAATAGAACTAAATCTTTTCAATGTGGAGAAAGTGAAACAAGCAGACCGTTAAATTTAAAGTATTTTCTAACATATTCTAAAAATACCTAGTAAAATCCTAACTTCATGCCTTGAATCATTTTAACTCTAGACTTTACTTCTATGTAGTCTAGTTCATGCATAGCTCCAACTGAGCTGTCTAGGTGACTAGTGGACCAAACCTATAAAATTACCATTAAGAAACTGAATGTGAGATAGAAATATGCCCATTTATGCTTTATGAAGGGGCAGATGATTTTTTTCTTGGCATGGAAGCCTGGCTAAAACAGGGTTCAATATTTAAACTCTTGTGATAGCATCATTGATGCAATGAACATGAATTTGAGTAAACTCCGGGAGACAGTGGAGGACAGGAAGGCCTGGCATGCTATGGTCCATGGGGTCACGAAGGGTCGGACATGACTTTATGACTGAACAGCAACACAGGGGCAGTTAAAGCACTGTTTGTATGCTCCTGCTCCAAATACATGTGGACAGCACACATGGTGTAAAGCTGAGGAAACACAGGGCACTTCCTCAGCTGTTTGTGGGAGCTATTTGGAGGAACAGTCTTGGGAAAAACATGGAAATCCTGTGCAAAAAAGCATACTATTCTACTGAAAAGCTTGATTATGTCACAGTAATGGAATGTGGAGTGGATGAGAACAGAGGAAAAGAAAAAGAAAAACAGACTTCCATTCATATTTCTGAACTGTGTCTTTTTATTTGATTTCTGCCGTGAAAATTTAAGGAAATCAAAATGCAAGGTGACAAGTTATAACTACGTTGTAAATGTGAAGTAGGTAGTTGCTTAATTATGGTTCAGATGCTTGGCAGGTGGTGTTAAAATTGTGGCAATTAAAAATACATTCTCAGTGCATAGATTTTGAAAGAAATTTCCAAGGTAGGAAGGAAATCAAGGTTGTTAAGGTTTTCATTGATTCTGTTGTATCAACAAATTAAATCATTTCCAGTGCTGTAACTATGAAGTATACTCTAATTAAAAACTTATGGAATGCTAAAGGGCTTGAGATTTAGACAAGAGTAAAGGTAAAAATAAGCCATATAACTGCATCATTCTTTTAGCAAAATTTCCACTTCATTGCAATAATTAATTTTCCTGATGTGCTTATTTTTGTTTCTTGCATGTTGATTTTTCTCTATATTGTTGCAGAGTCTTGGGGAAAAAAGCCAAGAAGTGAATTTCCCAGTAAAATTAACTTAAATAATGTTTCTTGAAAATTAATAGGTTTTGGTCAGCCTCCTGAAAGCTGCTGAAAAATTCTCTCTACTTTTATATGATTCTGCCAGAGGGAGAATAATTAGACCTCATTTAGGATTCAGACCCAGTGCTTGATGTTTTCAAAGGGAGAGCACCATGCAACTAAACATTGAATTCATAGGAAGAGGGAATATGATTCTGGATTATGTAAACTGGATGAATTATCAATCTTCATCTACATACTGTATCCTCAATCCAAGATATTTATTGGCTGAAAGGTAATTTGCAACATTTTGAACTGTATCTAAAAAAGGCAAAGAATCTGTGTAGGTAATGCTGGATGTGGGTAGTATTGGGGTAGGTTATTATCATTGTGTTTGGAATCAAAGTCTCAAAGATTTGTCCCAGACTGAGTGCAATGCAAAAACTCATGTGCTATTTAGCCATCACTTATCTTCACAGGACACCTGTCATACCAAGCTAAGCCAGGCTGATACACTCCTGACTACCACCACCATCTGAGCATTCAAGTCCAAATAGACTGCAAAACAGTTGTTCAAGGAGAATACAATTTTAATCACTACAAAGTAGATTTCTAATTTAAGTTCACTGTCTTCCTGACAAAGAGCAGGCCTCTCTTGCCTGGATTAAACCATGGTTTATGCCTATGATACCAAACATGTTAATTGGTTATCTGTTCTTCTTTATAACTTTAAAACCTCACAATTGAAATTTTATAATTTATAATTTTTTATTTTGTGAGGGGGGAGTGTTTAAAAGATCAGCCATTTGTTTTTCACAATTGTTTTTCTTTTTTATACATTTTAAATGTGATTTTACCGTAAAGAAAGTAAAACATCCAAAGAATCAGTTGATGATAAGAATCAAAATATAGAATGAATCTATATTTTATAAAGACATAGCAAGATAATTGATGATGGTAGACTGTGTTCCACTATAAATATATGACAGGAATCCTAAAGAATATAAAAAAATGTCTTTATTAATACAGGAGGATTACTTAATGACTAGTGAAGAGCAATATTGGACAGAATTGCTATTAAATTATTTTCAGTGCTTAGCAGCAGTAGCCATGGACCAAAGTCACATTGTATTCAATGCACTACAGAATCACAGAATGGAAAAGATGGAACAGGACTGAAAACATTTGAAGACAATGTGCAGGAGACAACAAAGTGGACATAACAGACAGACTTGGGGACATTGTAAAATAATGAGTCTTTAATCATATAAAGCAAAGAAGCTCCCTTGGAGTTATATATTGTTCATTAAGTACTGCTGGAGAGTTTTGGTGAACAAAATGTATTTATTCAGATCTCAGGACTACAACCAGTAAATGGGGGAAGAGATGAAATGCTATACAGTATTCTGTTGGAAAATATGTAGCATATATAGTGCTCATCTTTAAATCAAAAATGAAAATCGATGCAAATCCTTCCTTGTTCTTTTGCCACAGTGAACTTTGTCAGGACAGCCAAATTAAGTAAATCAGACTTAATGTTCTAAATACGTCACACTAAAACATTTATACATAAAAGTATGGATTATCTATGGCATGCAAAAGACAAATATATTGTAACTATGTGCCCAAGATAATTCTAAGCACTGTGAACAAATCACACACTGTAAATTCTATTGATTTTAAATGATTAATCTCATCATACTGGATTCAGGTTTATATCAGAGTCAGGTTCTCATTATAAATCAATAGTCTGAGTCATATGACATTGCTTTAGCTTACTTATCAAATAGACTGCTTATAGGGGTTTGAAATAATAGTGCTTTAGTTTTCTTGTCAATGAAAATACCTGTTGACAAGTTGCAATGATTTTAAAATCTTTTCCTTGAGGCAAAGTAGAAAGTAATTACAGATAACAAGGCAATTATGTTTGATGCAGGATGGAGGAATTAGGCATCTGGTTTTCTTCCCAGTTGATATTTGTACAGTAGAATCAATATGATAGACCATCAAATAGTTGCTAAGCTGCAGAAAACCTGCTTACTGGAAGTGTGGTAGAATCAAAATAGGTATGTCTTGATACAGCAGAACAGTAGCTTAAGATCTGTTGATGAAAGTCAAGGAGACATTTCTCAAAAGTTGTGCTGATGTTCAAGTCCCCACTTGACCATGGAGCTTTCTGAGTTACTTCTCTGTCCAACCTATCTGACAAGATTATTGTGGTAGGGATAGAATTAGTGGAACATACCCTGCATTGACAAAATGCATGATATAAATGCAGTAATAATACAACAACATACATTTGCAATAATACATAATTATATAACTAAAATGGTCATCTATTGCCAGCCTTGACAAAGAACTATTATGGAATTGTATAGCACCATGCATTAGTGGAATATCCATAATGTGATAATGTAGAAAGATAGTGGGTGAGAATGATGGTCATTACGCCACGCTTTTAGGTTTCCCAGAGATATCTGGCTGACCCCTGATTCATAGATGGCACTGGGCTAGCAGGTCTTTTGTCTGACCTACAGGATTCTTCTTAGGGTCCTATAAGCTTGAACCCATTTTCTTGGGGATAAATTTACTTAAATTAAAAATGAAGATTTACTTAGTTTTGAATGTGAATAAATTGACAATATGCATGAATAATAAAATGGTATCATGACATAAAATGAAAGCCTGATACATCAATTACATAATCATCGTTTTTTAAAAAATAGCACAGATAGAATTGAGTGAACTAAATATGAAATACAGTAATTCAGTGTAATTTTCATGGTATAATGGGAAGAAATAAAAATACCTGTATTGTGTTTTACTTTTCCTTGAATATACTAAGTATTTAATTTTTTTGGGAATGCTGTTGACATAAAAATTGTAATAATAAATGGATACAGAACCTTATCTCTTATATATAATATTTTTATATTTAGTGACTCTTAGAACAAAGCTGTGATGTTGGAGTCACAGCAAGATGACTCAAGTATCTTCTCTAATTCTACCTATAGCGAACTTCCTCTTTCTTAGAACAGTAATTAGCACTTTCTTAAAACACTTTGAAATCTTAGAAGGAGACACATGATGGATATCACTGAACATGCTTGAACTTTTGGAGGGAACATTCTTTTTCACATACCATTATTACCAGCTGCTCCTTCAGCTCTGACAAAACTCATAGTTTCTGCTGCTTCAAAGACTGCACCTGTTGAACTGAGACTAGGACATGTATTGGCAGTTTTAGTATTTTATAGTGAGCAATACCATATGAGTGTACTTTGCAATTTACTTATCTTTCTGTAGGTATTGTTCACTGAATTTTTGCTTCAGTTTCCACCACAATCCATAATCAAACTGTTATTCGCTTATTTATTTATTCATTCATTCATTCATTCATATATATTTATTTCTTTACAAAATTTCTTAATTTTAATTATAAATAATTCCAAACGAACTGAAGAAGATTTTAAATTATGAAATAAAAACAAACCAAGGCAATGGGGGCACATTAAAATATGTAGTGCAGATTCCTCTAAAATGGATACAAACAAGTCAGTTTGTACCAAACAGTTACAAGTACCATTGCCAACTGAAAATTATTAGAGAAGGAAATTACAAAGTTGGGGTAACACAACTGGAATAGAATTGGTGAATCTCTGGCAGATGTGAAACTACAAAGAAGTTATACTTAGTAAATCTTATAAGTGAATGCTCAGTGGAGAAAACCATTCATTAAACATTCAATTAACAAACTAGATAGAACATTATCTCAACAGACACCCTCAATTTAGAATCTAGATTATTATTTTTAAAATCATGATTTCAGTTAGGTCAATGTTGCTTATAGCTTTAAAGTTCTCCATATAATGAAGAAGTGACCATCAAAAGAAAAGAAAGTCCTATAATATCACAACATCTATTTCTTAATGTGAGAGCCAGTTTGGTGTAGTGGTTAAGGCACCAGGCTAGAAACTGGGAGACCATGAGTTCTAGTCCTGCCTTAGGCACAAAGCCAGCTGGATGACCTTGGCCAGTCATTCTCTCTCAGCCCTAGGAAGGAGGCAATGGCAAACCACTTCTGAAAAACCTTGCCAAGACAACTGCAGGGACTTGTCCAGGCAGTTTCCGAGAATCTGACATGATTAAACGGATTAAAAAAAAAGTCTTAGTAGGTAACTTAGCTGATTTCCACCCTATTATCAACTTCTCTCTTTTTTTTTCTTCCATATAGATACACATGTATGTACAAAGTAGTTTGTGAAAAATGCTTTAAACAGAATCTTTCTAAATTTTGAACATTCTGTTTGAAGATGGGAGGGGCAGTTTTAAATTTGAAACCCCTGTTTGTATGTGAAACAGCTTTTTGAGTTTCAAATGGGTTGTTTCAAGTACTTCAGAAGTATGTCCAAGACACTAAAAACTGTTTCATGACCAAATAGCAGTTTCATATTCAATGCAGGGCATTTCACATTTGAAATGGAGTGTTTCAAATTCAAAATGGCTCAGTTTGAAACATTTTGCACATCTGTGGTATAGAGTGATCTTGTTGACCACTGTGATGCAGCTGCTAAAAAGGCAAATATTATCTCAGAGTGCATAAACAAAAGTCCAGATCATAAAAAATAATAGTTTCACTGTACTTTACCCTGGTCAGACTCCATTTGGAGTATTGTGTTCATTTCTGACCACCACAATTCAAAAAGGACTGTAACAAATTAAAGCAACCTCAGCGGAGGTCTACCAAGATGGTGAAAGATCTGGTAATTAAGCCTTAAGAGGAGAGGTTAAATGATCTGTTCATGTTTAGCCCATAGAAAAGAAGTCTAAGATGAGATATGATTTCAATCTTCAAATATCTAGTTGTTCCATAAAAGAGGAAGTGGACTTACTTTCTATTGCTTCAGGGGGATCAGAATCAGTGGGTTAAAATTACAAGGAAGGAGATTCATCAGAAGTGACTTCTTGACTGTTTGAGCTGTTAGCCAATGAAACAGGTTCCTGCATGATGTGGTGAGTTCTCCTCTTCTAGAGGATATCAAACAAAGGCTGAATGGTCATCTGTCAGAGATGCTCTAGAAGATTCTGCATTGAGCAGGGGATTGAAATATATAACCTCTAAGATCCCTTCCAACTGTGATTTTATGTTTCTATGATCCACTCTGTCTACCTTTAGCCAATATTGAAGTTTCGATTTTACTTCACCCTACTATCACCATTTTTTCTGACGGAAGGAAACAAATTATTTTGTATATAAAAACATGATAACTACTAGTCCCAGTTATCAAGGGATCCACCCCTTGATAATTGCAGTCCAACATGATAGCTATATTCTGATACAGGTAATCCACAAGAGGTCTAGGGTATAGGTGGAAGAATCAGTACAAATTGCTTCTGCAAATGATTTAGGATGACTTCCACTGAATACAACTATCATTTTTGCTTGCCTGTACTATAGATTTGTCAAATCTGATACAGTGCCACAAAGAAAAGTCTTTCAATTAAAGTAAAATGGGTTGTATGCTGTCCATTTCAAAGAAAGGGTTTCAATTAATTAACTAATTCAATTAATGCCAGAATATTTTGATATAGGTCAAGCAATGAAATTTAGTATTTGAAATAATACTATATGTTTTTCTTTCCTTAGTATCAAAGACGACAGAGTATAATTTGTCATACTTTGCAGTTAAAATTAACATCAGATGTTTTTATTTCACCAAATCCAAAGAGGCAAAAGATGCTGAACATTATTCCAAATTTTATTACAATCAATGACTTATATGGATATAATTTCTAGCACCAGTCCAGTAGTTGTACAAAAATATTCTCAGTGCAAAAACATTCCATGGATTCTGACCAATAATGACAAACAGCATGATTCCTCCATTGCTTCAGCACAGCACTATGCCTGCACCAATTTGCATGGTGAGGAATTCCCCATCAAACTGCAAGACTGCTCAAAAAGTTGATTGAAAGACTGTTTGAAATTTGTAGATACCCTGAAGACAGAAAAGCTTGAGTATTCGGCCAGAGTTTCAAAACCAGGTCTGTACTTGGAATGTTATCTTGGCAAAAAAGACCTGTCCAAGTTTAGATTTCCGTTCACCAAATGAAAAGTAATACCTTGTTGCTTCCTAAAGGGAGAAGTTATGTGAAGTAAGGTATTGGTAGCATATTTCTTCAAAGTCTACAAGGTCATTAGATAACACTAAAATAGTAGTAAATCAACTGAGGTAGGGCTAAAGTGACTTCACAAAAATGCAAACAATATGAGGAAAGCAATGTTATTTCCAATAAAGAAGGCAATGGATTGTCTATGCATATGTCATATTTAAATTATATCTTATGTAAACCCTTTACCCCAGATTATTAAACACCAGAAAAAAATCAGTTGTAAAGCCTTGTTCCTTCACAGTTCTTTCTCAGGGGAAAACTCAGTCAACAGTGCGGCTCAATGCATCAGTTTTGAATAAGACCTTAGTTAAACATAGTATTTTAGATACTTGAAGGAAAGCTATTAACATGAACCCAATGCACTGGCTCAGCTAGTTCAATTGGTTTAGTGTAATTAAGTTTCTGTGGTTTTAAAAAATCTTTTCATTCCAAAGCTGGCGTGAATGCCCTTTGCACAGGACCAGATTGTCTCAATTGATAAGCTTTTTTAAAAAAGATCTGTTTTCACTGTCATTTCTGAATGTCTCTTCAGTGTGAGGTCTATGACTAATAAAGTACCTAATGGGAGCTAGAGGCCTGTTTATTCTCAAGGAGACTTAAAGTTCTTGAAGAAGGATCTGCTGGGGCCCAAACCAGTCAGTCCTTTTTTTTTAATGAACCAAATAAAGAAACCATAGTTCACAGAGCTGAGATCATACTATAATATCTCCCAGACAATTCAAGATCTCTCATAGTGTGTGCTTGATACTTTCTCATACTTTCTAACTCATTCTCTGTCTGCCCCTCCCCCTTTCTGTCTTGTGAAGCACACAAAGATTTTGTTTGATAAATGCAATGTAGACATCTTGGTGATGCTTTGTACAGAATGATGTATCAGCCACCTTTTATTCTTTATTATGGCTTCTGTGAACCCCTAAACATAACAAGTGAAAGCAGCATTTTCTGCAGATTCACTGAATTCATTGCAGCTCTTGCAATGAGTGGGGAAAATGGTGCAAAAATTAAGAAGATAGAGAATTCTGTATCAAGTGTTGGTTATGCAACCCACTTATTTCAGTCAAATGTTTATACATTATGTGAAATACAAAATGAAAATCTGAATTCTTCAAGTTGAAGAAGCTTTCAAGCTGACCTAGTTCATTTTTCTATTATATTTCTGTGTGGGACTAGAGTTGACATTCTCCAGCATTCCCTGATGTTTGTGCCCTCCAGATTTGACATGCCAGATATGAATGGTAGGATCTGTTGACTACATTGCATTTAATAACAGCAATTCTTACAATTCCTGCACTATTACCACATTAAGTCATTCCACAAGGTTTACCTTGCTTTTTGGGATCAACTTTTTATTTGTTGTTTTAAATCAGCTGTGGGAGTTTCAAATTTCATTGGAACATCAGCTTTGGGGATGAAATGTCAGACTCACTAAGTGACCAGACCAAGAATTCAACTCCACAGGAAGGTTAAGACTAGTTTTATTGAGATTGGCTATAATAACAGAACCTTGCAAGTCTGATTGTGCTGTTCCTCCTCCTCCTCCTCTGGGAGGTGTCTGTCTGAGCTGCTTCCAAATGTTATCTGGACATTCTGGACTTAAAAAAATGCTTTTGCCTAGGTAACAGCTTCTGTATATCTACATCAAGGTCATCTTCCTTACTCTACAGATGTTTAGTTTTTTCCCATCAGCCAATTTCCCTGTTGAAAGTGCTTCCCTACCATTGCTACTAACCCTCTATCAATAAAAACAACCGTGGCATGGAGTACTATTAATCACCTTATGTCAAGTGTGAGTAGAATTTTGAGCTGGAAAATCAATGAGGGAAAGAATTTAATTATATTGGCCTGATTGTGCCAGTCAAAATGGAAACCTCAACAAATCTATTTGAGAAGAAAAAGATCAAACTGGTCATGTACCATCCATGCTATGTTTGTTTTAGCCCCATACTTGATAGAGGATTTCTGCCATATAAAGTAGATTAAGGTTCAGTTTAGCAAATTAGAAACCAATTCAGGAAATAGCTTTCGCCTGTGATATCCATCAGCCAGATCCGGGCTGAAATGGATGATTTTTTTCTTAAGTTAGGTAGGAAAGCTTAACATCTAGCCCCAAACTTCCAGTTTTGCATTACCTGCTTATTCTCCACTTGAATATAAAATTCAAGAGGAATTCTTCTTTCTCTCCAATATAAACTGTTGACATACATACTGTATGTAAAATAAGGTTGAAGGAAGTAGAACTGGTGTTGGTTCAGCCCAAATTTCTCGTATCAGGTCAGAGACAATTACTCTGCCCAGTAAGTTGCTCCTTGGTAGAAGAATGGCAAGGGAATCTCACATTACTTGGTGGCCTCTTGTTGTTCTTCCTCTTCCTCCTTCTAGAAAAGAACTTGGATTCCACTTTCAGGAGCCTGAGCATTCTCATATCAAGATTCATGTAAATAATAATTCAACATTTCAGTTTTTCTGTAATGGATCAACTGTCAACAAAATTCCTGATAAAGCTATAAAATTTAGGGATGTTTGTTTCACTAGCTTTGCAAATACTATTGTATTCTTATCAGTTAGGGATTTCAGTTATTTTCTTTTTTTTCACTCTCTTTCAGTTTTTCAACACCCCCCCCCAAGCATCCATCTAGCATTTTTGGATTTGGCTTGGTTTAGGATGCTCACAGTTTCCCAGCTGAAACTATGGTTGAGCCTGTCCATGTGTTGTGAGATTAAGGAGTTCTCATTGTGTCTTCTGACTGCCAGTTGGTGTTCATGGATGCACTCTGCTAGTCTTCTGCCTGTCTGTCCTACATAGTGGCTGCTACAGTCCTTCCTTTGATTTGTTGGTATATTTGTCCATCAAACTGAAAGTAGATCGTAAGGCAGAGGTTGATGAAGTCCATTATTCTGTTTATTTCTATTTTGGTGTATTTGGCTAGGTCAGGAGTATTGTGTAGAACTGCTGCCATGGATTCTTTTGTTAGGGCCAGGTCTATGGATGTGAAGAGTGCTGTAACATCGAATGACACCATAATTTCATCTTCTTCTATCTTCAGGTCTTTGATTTTCTGGAGGCACTGTAGTGGGGAGTTGATAGAGTATTCACTCTCCTCTGTGAGATGTCCAAGTTTCTTTGTGAGCTCTTTAGCTGTGTTGTATGTGGGAGTCCCTGGTAATGATATAATTGGCCGAAGTGGTATGCCAGGCTTGTGTATTTTGTGGCATCTGTAGAAGAGTCAGGGGCGGGTCCCCTGCTCTTCATCCACCTTTGTTCTTCTTTTGTAATTTGGCCTTTCTTGGTGAGGTTGTTGAGAGTTCTTTTGACCTAGTTGTCCAGTTTCTGTATGGGATTGGTGTTTACTGGGGTGTATCTTAAATAGAATGTATCTTAAATAAAATGTATCTTAAATCTTAAATAGAATGTCCCTCTTAGTGCAGCAGAATCATTTACTGCTGGTGCTAAAAACTTCCTTAGGGGGAAAAGAAAATGGGAACTGGAGGAGACACCCCTAATTGCAGAGAGTTCAGACTGGGGCGGTTAAATCCATTCAGTAGAAGGCCTGATCTTCTTTGACTTCTTTCCATGGACTGGACAATCAGTGAAGAATTTTACAGGAGCAACTGCAGATGTGGATAATGGCAAGAAAAGCATATCAAAACTTTTGTCATTGAAACTGATGATTTATAGGGTGAGGTCTGAAAACAAAAGACAAATGAGACTTAGTTTTTAATGAATGGTAGCTGGATTGATACCAACCTGTATAGATTGGACAACTTCAGAGTAGAGTTGAAAGAGGATTCACATAATCTCATTTCTCTATACTTCCTCCCCAAATAACAATTAAATCCACACAAATAAACAAACACAATGACTGAAAAATGAAAGCAGGAAGCTTGTGTATAAAATCACACACACAAAAAAACAATCAAAACTATGGCATGCCCCCTTGTACAAACAGCAATCTGTTAAGGAGGTTCTCTGTAACTTGTTATCACTTCTACTGATATGATCTTTATAACCGCTTTCATAAAAATGCACATTCCTCTTGAGTTTACAGGACGGTGGGGAGGAGAAATGAAGGTGGGCATTATCAGAGGCTAGTGTCCCACTGAAAGAGTCATTGAAACTAGGGAGCGTGTGAATCGTTTCATCATAAAGAGCCACTACTTTGAAGGCTACTTGAGTGGGTGGGTTGACTGTCTGCAGTGTATTACTTACAGCAGGATGCAAATCAAACTGCATTCTGTTGAAAGTAATGTGATGCAGAGAAGTCTATGCAACCCAGATGTATATTTTGATGTATATCTAACTCAGCTTTAGAGTTTCAATGATGCATGAAGTTTAAATGGCAGTAGGAAAGGGAAGGAAGCTTCTTTCTTTATGTTCTTCCTCCTTTTTTATTTGAGGTATATTATAGCCTCAGCTGCAAGATTTATTGCAAGCAATTTTCTTTTCATTTTACCCAGTCTGCCAAAAGCCTTTGAAAAGTTAAGAGATGCTATAGGCTGACAGAGGTAGATGGGTATTAATGAAGTTAGTTTGTGGTGCTGAGAATATTTACCCTATCTCCCCATTTTGTTTCTACAGTCAAAATAATTTCCAAACTGCCCCCATAAACATACACTGGATTAGCACATGGTGCGAAGACATGGCTTTTTGACCCATTAACCCAAGAAATGAGAATCTGAGCACTCTTCTTGATGGTATTCATTAGATGAAAGGAAAAATAATTCCAGCAAGTACTCTAGTTTCAAACGAGACCATACAGATAGACAATTTTAGGGCAGCAAAACTCTGCATTTTCTCCCACTCTCCAATGTTCTCCTTTGCGTATTTTGCATATTTATCCTTCGTTGTGGGTAGCTATTTGGACTCAGATTTTGTCTATAACATTAAAGTCCTATATATTCAGGTCTGTTAAATCAAGGGTTTACTGTACGTAAATATTTCTTTCCTGTACAGCATCTTAACATTTGGGAAATAATTTCAGATGGCTTCTCTTCAGGCAGCAATCAGATCAACAGGCAAGTTGGCTTATGTAATATCCTTAAGCTAGTTGAACTGACTCTATTTTTATTTAGTTTTAGGAAGCTGTTACATATTAAATGTAAATGTTTTGCCCTGTTTTGAATGATCTTAAATAAGATTATCATAGCCTTTTGTTCATAAAGATGATGGTCTTATATTGTCAAATTACACAGTACTGTGTTGTAAACATTTTAAATTGATGGTAATGAAACAAATTATTTTTTAAAATGAATTGCACAGGTTTTTTTTTACAAATAGCCACAAATATTAAGAGCAAATATCTTGATGTATTGCTGGAGTGAAAAGTTACAAAAATATTTCACATGACAAACATAAAATGAATTTTGATCATGGCTGATATTTAGAGGCCTTGAAATATCACAGTATTCATATTTCCCATGTGAACATTTGATAAAATAGTTCTCTGCTTCTGTATAAAACGGCTAAATAAGGAGAAACACCAGGAAGGTAACAATGGTGTTACTACTGGAAAAAAAAAAAACCAACTTCTGTCATAGTCATCCTGTGGGAGAAGTAAGAAACAATAAAGTATTTGTATATACACAATATCACACTGAGATTGTGTTAAACTAAAATACTGCTAATTATCTAGATACTAACAAAGCAGGTGTTGACCGATGACACGTCTCACCTATATTGAAGTATAAATTGAGTGGTATGGTTTAACTATAACCAGACTTCCTTTAAAATGTCTTAACTCACTATGAAAGTGATTTAAAGTGAAAACCTATAGGTCAGCCTCACTGATGCATATCTGTGGGGGGAGGCAAGGGAGGAAATGACAACATATGCATCATGACCCAAATGATGCATCTTATGAACATGTGTCAGACACAGTGATACCAGTACTAAATTACATTTCTAGTGAGATGTCATGTTCAATATGTTCTCATTTTGATGTCATCATGGCTTGCTATGGGCCCCACCCCATTGAATCCTGGCATACACTGTCAATATCTGTAGGGAGGGAGGCTTTCTGGCCGGCAGTGATGAATATTATACAAAATACTTTAGAGGGAAGTAGTTGTAAAAGGCCAATGTAAGACTTTGCCAAAACAATTCAGCTTCTAACTTCCTGCTCCATCATACCAATTAATTTAACGAAGTGATTCAGTGAAGTGTAATCCTCTGGGTAACATCATGTGAACCGAGGACAGCTAGGGCAAAGGATGTGTTTATTTCTAATTGTGATATATGGCATGTAGAATATGTGATATTTTACAGTTATTTTCTCCATTAAGTAGGAGTTAGGTTAATAGTTTAAACCATTCAGGAGGATAATGATGATTATCATTGGTCAACATTCTTCTAGAATCCCCACTGCCATTTCTAGTTACTTGGATTCATTTATGTATTTATAACATGCCTTGGAGAGAGAGTTTATTTTATCTTCTGGAAAATTTAGTTTTGATTTCCTTAGTTCAGTGAATGATGGATGTTTGATGTGCTATAATTTCAGTGCTTTCTGGTAGTCTTTTTTTCCTTTTATGGCTTCTTCCATTTTTATATTCTCCATTTCACCTTAAAGATTAACTAAATCAATTATTTTAACTGTGATTTTGAATAAGTTCTTCAAAATAGACTAAGAGTAAATAAATGCAAAAGCTGAAAAAAATTTCACCTTTATCCTGTATTGTACTGTCATAGAAAAGGAAGGCAAATAAAGGAAAATGTCCCCATTTCCCCAGGCAGAGAATTAAAAGGGCCTGTAGTGTCAACTTGATTACTGCCAAATATATACAGTATATAAAATAAACAGTAGTGTAATAGTCCTTCAGCAAAGGATCGTTACCTTGTCGTGGTGCTGGAGCACCTCAGTGATGCCATGAGCTAAACCATGAAGGGCCATCCAAGACGGGAAGGTCATGACAGAGAGGTCAGACTAAATGCCATCCCTGGGGAAGGTAATGGCAACCCACCCCAGTATTCTTGCCGTGAAAACTAAATGGATCAGTACAACCAGAGATATGTCGGTATACCATTGGAAGATGAGACCCCCCAGGACGGAAGATGGTCAAAATGCTACTGGGGAGGAACAGAGGATGAGATCAACTAGCCCCAGACCTGATGACGCAGCTAGCTCAAAGCTGAAAGGACGGCTAGTGGCCGACGGTGCTGGTGGTGAACGGCGAATCCGATGTTCTAAGGATCAACACACCATTGGAACCTGGAATGTAAGATCTATGAGCCAGGGCAAAGTGGATGTGGTTATTGGTGAGATGTCAAGATTAAAGATAGACATTTTGGGCGTCAGTGAACTGAAATGGACTGGAATGGGCCACTTCACATCAAATGACCACCAGATCTACTACTGTGGACAAGAGGACCACAGAAGAAATGGAGTAGCCTTCATAATTAATAGTCAAGTGGCTAAAGCAGTGCTTGGATACAATCCAAAAAATGATAGAATGATCTCAGTTCGAATTCAGGGCAAGCCATCTAACATCACAGTGATCCAAATATACGCCCCAACCACAGATGCTGAAGAAGCTGAAGTAGAGCAGTTCTATGAGGATCTGCAGCACCTACTGGACAACACGCCTAAAAGAGACGTTATTTTCATCACAGGAGACTGGAATGCTAAGCTGGGCAGTCAAATGACACCTGGAATTACAGGTAAGTATGGCCTGGGAAAACAAAACGAAGCAGGACATAGGCTGATAGAATTTTGCCAAGACAACTCACTCTGCATAACAAACACTCTCTTCCAACAACCTAAGAGACGGCTTTATACATGGACTTCCCCAGATGGACAACACTGAAATCAGATTGACTACATCCTTTGCAGCCAAAGGTGGCAGACATCTATGCAGTCGGTAAAAACAAGACCTGGAGCTGACTGTAGTTCAGATCACGAACTTCTTCTTGCACAATTTAGGATCAGACTAAAGAGATTAGGGAAGACCCACAGATCAGCTAGATATGAGCTCACTAATATTCCTAAGGAATATGCAGTGGAGGTGAAGAATCGATTTAAGGGACCGGACTTAGTAGATAGGGTCCCAGAAGAACTATGGACAGAAGTCCGCAACATTGTTCAAGAGGCGGCAACAAAATACATCCCAAAGAAAGAAAACCAAGAAGGCAAAATGGCTGTCTGCTGAGACTAGAAGTAGCCCAAGAAAGAAGGAAAGCAAAAGGCAACAGTGATAGGGGGAGATATGCCCAATTAAACGCAAAATTCCAGAGGTTAGCCAGAAGAGATAAGGAATTATTTTTAAACAAGCAATGTGCGGAAGTGGAAGAAGACAATAGAATAGCAAGGACAAGAGACCTCTTCCAGAAAATTAGAAACATGGGAGGTAAATTCCAGGCCAAAATGGGTATGATCAAAAACAAAGATGGCAAGGACCTAACAGAAGAAGAAGAAGAGATCAAGAAAAGGTGGCAAGAATAAACAGAAGACCTGTATAGGAAGGATAACAATATCGGGGATAGCTTTGACGGTGTGGTCAGTGAGCTAGAGCCAGACATCCTGAAGAGTGAGGTTGAATGGGCCTTAAGAAGCATTGCTAATAAGAAGGCAGCAGGAGATGATGGCATCCCAGCTGAACTGTTCAAATTCTTGCGAGATGATGCTGTCAAGATAATGCATGCTATATGCCAGCAAATTTGGAAAAGACAAGAATGGCCATCAGATTGGAAAAAATCAACTTATATCCCCATACCAAAAAAGGGAAACACTAAAGAATGTTCAAACTATCGCACAGTGGCACTCATTTCACATGCCAGTAAGGTAATGCTCAAGATCCTGCAAGGTAGACTTCAGCAATTCATGGAGCAAGAATTGCCAGATGTACAAGCTGGGTTTAGAAAATGTAGAGGAACTAGGGACCAAATTGCCAATATCCGCTGGATAATGGAAAAAGCCAGGGAGTTTCAGAAAAACATCTATTTCTGTTTTATTGACTATTCTAAAGCCTTTGACTGTGTGGACCAGAACAAATTGTGGCAAGTTCTTAGTGGTATGGGGATACCAAGTCATCTTGTCTGCCTCCTGAAGAATCTGTATAACGACCAAGTAGCAACAGTAAGAACAGACCATGGAACAACGGACTGGTTTAAGATTGGGAAAGGAGTACGGCAGGGCTGTATGCTCTCACCCTACCTATTCAACTTGTACGCCGAACACATCATGCGACATGCTGGGCTTGAGGAATCCAAGGCTGGAGTTAAAATCGCTGGAAGAAACATTAACAATCTCAGATATGCAGATGATACCACTTTGATGGCTGAAAGGGAAGAGGAACTGAGGAGCCTTATGATGAAGGTGAAAGAAGAAAGTGCAAGAGCTGGCTTGCAGCTAAACCTCAAAAAAACCAAGATTATGGCAACCAGCTTGATTGATAACTGGCAAATAGAGGGAGAAAATGTAGAAGCAGTGAAAGACTTTGTATTCCTAGGTGCGAAGATTACTGCAGATGCTGACTGCAGTCAGGAAATCAGAAGACGCTTAATCCTTGGGAGAAGAGCAATGACAAATCTCGATAAAACAGTTAAGAGCAGAGACATCACACTGACAACAAAGGTCCGCATAGTTAAGGCAATGGTGTTCCCCGTAGTAACATATGGCTGCGAGAGCTGGACCATAAGGAAGGCTGAGCGAAGGAAGATCGATGCTTTTGAACTGTGGTGTTGGAGGAAAATTCTGAGAGTGCCTTGGACTGCAAGAAGATCAAACCAGTCCATCCTCCAGGAAATAAAGCCCGACTGCTCACTTGAGGGAATGATATTAAAGGCAAAACTGAAAGACTTTGGCCACATAATGAGAAGACAGGACACCCTGGAGAAGATGCTGATGCTAGGGAGAGTGGAAGGCAAAAGGAAGAGGGGCTGACCAAGGGCAAGATGGATAGATGATATTCTAGAGGTGATGGATTCATCCCTGGGGGAGCTGGGGGTGTTGACGATCAACAGGAAGGTCTGGTGTGGGCTGGTCCATGAAGTCACGAAGAGTCGGAAGCGACTAAACGAATAAACAACAACGAAGTGTAATAGTCTTGGAAATCAATGTTCCAGCCAAATATAGCCAAGACTATTTATGAGTTGAAAGAAAGAATCTCTTTCTTTCATGAACCCACAAGCCTCTGAAGGTCCTGATCCTCTGAAATAAATAGTTTAAGCATCTGGAAGAGCTGGAGATACCTCATTTACTTAATTTCTACAGTTATTCTGCAGCAGCTAAATGTATAGAAGCATTTAGCAGCAACTAAACATATAATTAATGCAGGAAAAATCAATGATGTATTTAGGCTTAATATCTTATTTAGGACAGATGTAGCGAAAAGTTTCTACTCTCTCAAATTGGATTGTTTGTTTATTTAGCTTATGTACCGCTCCATTTCCAAAAACTCAGAAGGCTGCAAAATAAACATAACAACAAGATAAACATTAAAACATAGAAAATCAATAATTTTGCTGGCAGTCAGCTGCTAGGTATACTTTAATGTGTTCACCTGGTTTACTACTCTGACACTTTTCATTCATGTCCCTGTGGGAAGGAAAAAAAAACAGATTTAGTAAAATTGCTTGTCAGGTTGTCATTCAGAATCAGTTTGTCTAGTTGCAAAGAAACCTCTAAAACCTTCACTGTTGAAGTGTAGCTTAGATAGTTCTTCAGAAAAACTAGGGTTAATGTACTGCTGATTCAATGGGATTATAAAACAGTCACATTAAACTTTTGAAATGTGTAGCATTTTTTAACAACTTCTTGGCACTTGTCTTGATTCCTTTTCTTAATTAATGGACGATATGTAGTGAAAAAATAGTCATAAATTTACAGCCCAATGTAATAAATATACATCAAATTTTCTAGTAAGTCAATTCATTGTATACATTTTATAATGATTTTATTAGACATTACAGTTAAACATATAAAAACTAATGCAAACTACAAAAAGTAAAAGAAAAAAAGAAAAATAGTACAGAAAAAAAGAAAAAGAAGAAAATAATAATATAGAAAGAAAAACAGAAAAAAAAAGAATATAGCAAAGAAAAAGAAAATAAATTTATAAAGAAATGACTTCCCCCTTTGTCACATCTCTTAAAATACAACAAATGATCTCTTCATCCCATATCTCATTTCTTATTTATAAACAGATTCTTAAAACCTCATCATTCAGTCCTGCTCAGCAAAAGTCCACTAAGTGTTACCAGAAATAACATCTATTTTAATTTTGATCAAATAAACCCACTTTATATTCCTTCCTTTTACTTTGAACAATCTTAATCTTAACCTTTAATTCCTTCAAATAGAGCTTGTTTTCTTTTTCTTTTCTTTTTTTTTGTCCCTTCTCACAAAATTCTTTAATGGGTCTCTTTTGTAGATCAAACTATATGAAAGTTATCCAAGTTGCTCTTTTGGTTTGCCATTTGTGTAGTCTTATGATTAACTTCAAAATCTTATTTCAAATCCATATGGACCGTTAGTCCATTTAAAACTTTTCAAAATCAAAATTCTAATCAGCTTTTTGCTGTTTATTCCAAAAAAGAGGTTTTTTATGTCCTTAAACTTATCTTTAAAACTTCTTTCACTAAGGCTTAAAGGAAACTCACCCAGTGAGTGTTATAAACTTTTCGATTGAAAGGTTTTTAATAGTTGAAAAGCAGTTAAGAAGCAGTTTCCAAAAGTGGTTAAGAAATTAGGCTTGGCAGAATTTTGTGTCCATAAGGCTACATTGTGGCTGTGAGCTTGGTGGAAATCCCTTGACTCCCAGCCACTCGTCTCACAAGCCAACTGCAGAAACCTCAGATCATGCAGTCTACTCACAAGAAGCAGCTGTCTGGAGTGCAACTGGTCAATCTCATGATCTTTCTTTATCTGGACTCTACTCATCTAGCCACTGATCCTGCCACAATGCTGTCGCTGCTCCTTTGGGTCTAGTCTACCATGAATCCTCACCAGAAGTGTATTATATACATTTTTATGAAAAATTTTGGTCAAAGCATTTGTGGAAGAGCAGGCTACTTAGCAAAATTGGAGGCACCTGTGCTGCCTTCTTCCCCTCCCATTTGAGCCTTCTCCCCAGCATCAGCACGGCAGAGTTGCCAGTAAAGCTGCAACCCTGACACAGATGTGGGAGGAGAACAGAGGAAATGTGTGTTTTGCAGCTCTGCAGCCACCAGCAAACTGAGTACAGCAGCAAAATGAAAGAAGGTATTTTTTTCTTCAGAAGGTGTGAATGGTCTAAAAGGGAGGAAAAGAAGTATCGAAGCCCAGCAAGACAAAGCACAAGTAAAATAGGTGTAAGAGCTCTACGTGCTGGCCATTAACAGAAAAAGAAGAAATCTCAGGGAGAGGGGACTTAAGACAGAACAGGCTTAAGAAAGAAATGCTGATGCATACTATTAATAATATAGAGCATAGTCTATAGAAAATTGTAATAGGTAATAGTAATAGAGCAATAGTAATTGAATAGTAATAGTATAGAATATAGTAATTGTCACAGTAATAGTAATTATTATAGTAATAGTATAGAGATAGCAATAGAACAGAATATAAGAAGCACTCACACAGCACTTTTATATCTTTGTTTTTGCAAAATAAAAAAACCTCTCCAACCCTTATAGGGAGATAAGATCCAGGATCTAGTCTAGTGCTTTTGTGTCTCTCTTGGGTCTGGGTACAGTTTAAAACAGAACCCGTGACAGTATTCAAATAATTTCTTAGGTATACAACAAAATACAATAATTTCTTTGGTATACAACAAAATCTAATAATCTTCATTGTAGAGATGAACAATCCAACTAAAAATCCTAAACAAACAGTAAAATGAAAATTAAATCAATTACAGAACTACAGTACATATTAGATGTGCAGTATAAAGAGAAAAATATTTTTTTAAATTAAAAATTCTAAGTTTTGAGCTTAGCTAGCATGTTTGGTGTTTCAGGCTTTGATTATTTACTGCAGTCTGAGGCAATCAAGGAAGTAGGGATTGTTTGAGAAAAGCAAGATTAGGTGGGGTAGAGAAAGTCTGAGAATTAAGTTAAAGCAGGTTAAAGAACCTCTTGAGTACTAGACAGAAGGGGCTTTTGGAGACTCTGGATGCTGGACACTGGCTATTAGGCAGTATTTAGCAGAAAAGAAAGTCGAAGGAGAGAAGAGAAAAAGCATGCACATATAGATCATTTCCCCAGTGGTGACTTATAGTAGCTTGTAGAATCATGTATCAGTTTTTGTGCCAAAGTAACTGTCAGGTAGACAGGCTTTCTATCACCTCAACAATAGTTGGATGATTCTGTGAATATGCTGTAAGTCTAGTGGGGAGGTGGCCATATTCACTTCAAAGGGATTGGGGTGAAAATGTAGAAATCTCTGTTTGGAAGCAGAAATTCTCCCTGAAGACAGAAATGCTGATTCAAACATTTACAGTCTGCTGTTCTTTCTCTAAGCGTTTCCTAAGGGTCTGCTGGACCAGTCTGTAGAGTAACTAATGAATGGAAGTAGTCTGGCTACAAATAATAAAAAGGGTTCAAAATGGAACAGCAATTCTTCAGTGTCCCAGGATCCCTTTTCCTATCCCTTCTTAGCTAGGACTCATTATTATAATGTTCCTTTTAGTTGTATCAGTTCTTCCTGCTATGTTTATTAAACATTAAAAACATTAAAAAGACAAAGATAAAAAAATCAAATACAAATGAATAAACAAGGGATTTAAAAATGTCATGGAGGTTATATTTTCCAGTCTAACATTAGTTATACTGGATTGTAAATAACAGTGCATTTTTTTTGGTTTATGTGAGAATCAAGCCTGCCTCTGACTCAGAAATTGAAACTCCTTCTGAGTCAGAGGAGGAAATAGAAACTTATCCAGCTGAAACCCAGAAAGTGAAACTTGAAGGTGAGTCAGCAGCGCGGGAAGAGCCTAAGGCACTGATAGGCCAAGATTCGGTGGAGGATTTGAATCCTCCAATCAGTGTGCACTAACGATGGGCAGAAAAGTGTGCAAAGGAGAAGGCAGCCTGATTGGCTGCAGAAGGGTCCAGGTGTGCGAAGGATCGGCATAAAAGGCAGACATGCGAAGAGCAAATTGCTGGAGACAACTGATCCTACAAGCCTGCAGTGTCTGCAGAAGAGTCCCTACTAGCTTTGGAGATGGCATCTGTTACCAAAGAGGAATCAGCGCAATTGCTCTCCACTGAAGAGGACTTGAATCCTGCATCTGCTGCTGTCGAGGAAATTCTCATCGCCGAGCCCAGCAACCTCAGTCTTGCATCCAGCCTTGGCTCTCCGCGGTCATTTTGTGCGTGTTCTAGGTGCACTTCTCACCCTGTTTGGAGATTCCAGCCGTGTCCAGCATCTCCAGTCCAGCCTTGTCATGCCTCCAGTCTGTGGTTTCACCCTGATTTTTGGTGCAGCCTTGCAATTTCCCTAGATCACCGATTGGTTCCTGGTCTTCCGTGCAGCTTTAGTGTGCCTTCAACCCAGTTGCACAGTGATTCTTCAATCCAGTCCAGTCGCATTTTGAGTGCTCAACCTTGTTCAGGAGTTTCACACCTATCTGATCATGAACCCGAATTGCTGTCTAGTTCAGTGCTTCCAGCTGAGTCCAGTCTTGCCTTGAGTCTTCAGCCTTGCTCCAAGTTCCTAGTCCAGGGTATCCAGCCTAGTCCAGGGCTTCCAGCCAAGCCCAGTCTTGCTCCAAGTTCTCAGCCTTACTTCAAGTCTCCAGTTTCCAGTATCCAGTCCAGTTCGATCCTTGGTTCTCAGAAGAGTCCAGGGGGCTTTGGCCAGCCCTGTTCAGTGTTCCCGTGCCAGTGTAATTCGAGTAGTATTCCAGTTTGAGATCTGTTGACTTCAGCTTCAGCAACGCCTTGCACTCCAGTTTCTCCCAGCCTTCCAGTCTCTGTTGGGGAGACCTCTTCCACTGCCTTGTTGCCGTCTCCTCTTGCAACCTTGCCGGTTTCCTTGCCGCTGCCCAGTTGGTCTTGACTGAACCTAGTTCTTTCTTGATTTAAAGGACTTAGTTACTGTAAATAGTTATTTAAGAAAGAGTATTTTTGATAATTAATCTGCTTGGCCGTCTCTAGTCTGAACAGAACAGTTTATTCACTTTGTATGGCCACCAATCTTACCTAAGTGAGTTACATCATTGTAACAGACTAAAAATCACTATTAAGCTCCAATCGAAGAAACTTCTATAAAGTTTCTTGAGGACGTTCCCCTCAATTTCATCCTAGCAGATGTGCATGCTGCTTCAGGTGAGAGGCATGGAGGCTTTGGCCTTTTAGAACAGGAGGCAGCTACAGGTAGTCCTCACTTAACGATGGTAATTGGGACTAGAATTGCTACTGCTAAGCAATGTGGTCATAGAACATGACATCATGTGACCATGTCGCTTACTGATGACAGTTCTGGCAGCTCCTGGTTACTGTTGTTAAGCGAGGACCACGTGGGTCATTAAGCAAGGACCTCATGTTATCATGACTTCTGACTTCCTGCCAGCTTCCCTGGTGACTTTGCTTGTGGGAAGCTGGCAGGGAAGGTTGCAAGTCATGATCTTGTGCCTGCAATGGTTGGAAATCTGGGCTGGTTGCCGAGTGCCCAGATCGAATCACATGACCACTGGGGCACTGTGACAGCTTGAACTCTGAGGACCGGTCATAACTACCACTTGTTCAGCACTGTCACAAGTTTGAACAGTGGCTGAATGAGTGGTCATTAAATGAGGACTACCTGTAAAGTTTATCAGAAGAAGCAGGAAAATTTCTCTTGGGTCTACAGGAATCTTGTCTCTTTGGGAGAACCAACTATTTCAATAAAGCAGCAGTTTATTCCATCTCTCCTTACACTTACTGTCTCTAGGTTTATACTCTCTCTAGATTTCTTTGGGAGGATTGGGAAAATGGGGAGCAGAGTTTGGGATATGGGTCATTCATTTTTGCTTGGCTAAGAAAGTGAATGCCAAATTTTTGATCCTGGAAAATTGCAGTTATAGAATTGGAAACAAAGGCCAAAGCTAATTTTAAGTGGCTTTAACTTATCAAAATGGATAAGCTTTACATTTAAATATTAAAGGTGGGATATAAAAAATAAATAGCAGTGACAATATAGTTAATATGATTACTGTCCAATCATTTATTTAATAATTTTCTCTTCATGTTGTTCACATCTGATATATCACTAGAAACAAACTGTCTCTCTGTTTCTCTCACACACACATTGTTTAAGTTTTATTATATTATGTTAATTATGTTCAATTAGTTTGTTTTTTCAACAGCCATTATTTTTTGGAGGAGAAAATGAAGATAAACTTTCAACAGATAAATGAAGATATATATTGAGTAGAGAAAATCTAATTTGCCTGCTGTATTGCAGTACAGAGGATGAGTTCAACTAGCCCCAGACGTGATGACGCAGCTAGCTCAAAGCCGGAAGGACGGCTAGCAGCCGACGGTGCTGGTGGTGAACGGCGAATCCGATGTTCTAAGGATCAACACACCATTGGAACCTGGAATGTAAGATCTATGAGCCAGGGCAAATTGGACGTGGTTATTGGTGAGATGTCAAGATTAAAGATAGACATTCTGGGCGTCAGTGAACTGAAATGGACTGCTATGGGCCACTTCACATCAAATGACCACCAGATCTACTACTGTGGACAAGAGGACCACAGAAGAAATGGAGCAGCCTTCATAATTAATAGTCAAGTGGCTAAAGCAGTGCTTGGATACAATCCAAAAAATGATAGAATGATCTCAGTTCGAATTCAGGGCAAGCCATCTAACATCACAGTGATCCAAATATACGCCCCAACCACAGATGCTGAAGAAGCTGAAGTAGAGCAGTTCTATGAGGATCTGCAGCACCTACTGGACAACACGCCTAAAAGAGATGTTATTTTCATCACAGGAGACTGGAATGCTAAGGTGGGCAGTCAAATGACACCTGGAATTACAGGTAAGTATGGCCTGGGAGAACAAAATGAAGCAGGACATAGGCTGATAGAATTTTGCCAAGACAATTCACTCTGCATAACAAACACTCCCTTCCAACAACCTAAGAGATGGCTTTATACATGGACTTCCCCAGATGGACAACACTGAAATCAGATTGACTACATCCTTTGCAGCCAAAGGTGGCGGACATCTGTACAGTCGGTAAAAACAAGACCTGGAGCTGACTGTAGTTCAGATCACGAACTTCTTCTTGCACAATTTAGGATCAGACTAAAGAGATTAGGGAAGACCGACAGATCAGCTAGATATGAGCTCACTAATATTCCTAAGGAATATGCAGTGGAGGTGAAGAATAGATTTAAGGGACTGGACTTAGTAGATAGGGTCCCGGAAGAACTCTGGACAGAAGTTGGCAGCATTGTTCAGGAGGCAGCAACAAAATACATCCCAAAGAAAGAGAAAACCAAGAAGGCAAAATGGCTGTCTGCTGAGACACTAGAAGTAGCCCAAGAAAGAAGGAAAGCAAAAGGCAACAGTGATAGGGGGAGATATGCCCAATTAAATGCAAAATTCCAGAGGTTAGCCAGAAGAGATAAGGAATTATTTTTAAACAAGCAATGTGCGGAAGTGGAAGAAGACAATAGAATAGGAAGGACAAGAGACCTCTTCCAGAAAATTAGAAACATGGGAGGTAAATTCCAGGCCAAAATGGGTATGATCAAAAACAAAGATGGCAAGGACCTAACAGAAGAAGAAGAGATCAAGAAAAGGTGGCAAGAATAAACAGAAGACCTGTATAGGAAGGATAACAATATCGGGGATAGCTTTGACAGTGTGGTCAGTGAGCTAGAGCCAGACATCCTGAAGAGTGAGGTTGAGTGGGCCTTAAGAAGCATTGCTAATAAGAAGGCAGCAGGAGATGATGGCATCCCAGCTGAACTGTTCAAAATCTTACAAGATGATGCTGTCAAGGTAATGCATGCAAATTTGGAAAACACAAGAATGGCTATCAGACTGGAAAAAATCAACTTATATCGCCATACCAAAAAAGGGGAACACTAAAGAATGTTCAAACTATCGAACAGTGGCACTCATTTCACATGCCAGTAAGGTAATGCTCAAGATCCTGCGAGGTAGACTTCAGCAGTTCATGGAGCGAGAATTGCCAAATGAACAAGCTGGCTTTAGAAAAGGCAGAGGAACTAGAGACCAAATTGCCAATATCCGCTGGATAATGGAAAAAGCCAGGGAGTTTCAGAAAAACATCTATTTCTGTTTTATTGACTATTCTAAAGCCTTTGACTGTGTGGACCATAACAAATTGTGGCAAGTTCTTAGTGGTATGGGGATACCAAGTCATCTTGTATGCCTCCTGAAGGATCTGTATAACGACCAAGTAGCAACAGTAAGAACAGACCACGGAACAACGGACTGGTTTAAGATTGGGAAAGGAGTACCGCAGGGCTGTATACTTTCACCCTACCTATTCAACTTGTACGCAGAACACATCATGCGACAAGCTGGGCTTGAGGAATCCAAGGCTGGAGTTAAAATCTCTGGAAGAAACATTAACAATCTCAGATATGCAGATGATACCACTTTGATGGCTGAAAGTGAAGAGGAACTGAGGAGCCTTATGCTGAAGGTGAAAGAAGAAAGTGCAAGAGCTGGCTTGCAGCTAAACCTCAAAAAAACCAAGATTATGGCAACCAGCTTGATTGATAACTGGCAAATAGAGGGAGAAAATGTAGAAGCAGTGAAAGACTTTGTATTCCTAGGTGCAAAGATTACTGCAGATGCTGACTGCAGTCAGGAAATCAGAAGACGCTTAATCCTTGGGAGAAGAGCAATGACAAATCTCGATAAAATAGTTAAGAGCAGAGACATCACACTGACAACAAAGGCCCCCATAGTTAAAGCAATGGTGTTTCCCGTAGTAACATATGGCTGCGAGAGCTGGACCATAAGGAAGGCTGAGAGAAGGAAGATCGATGCTTTTGAACTGTGGTGTTGGAGGAAAATTCTGAGAGTGCCTTGGACTGCAAGAAGATCAAACCAGTCCATCCTCCAGGAAATAAAGCCCAACTGCTCACTTGAGGGAATGATATTAAAGGCAAAACTGAAAGACTTTGGCCACATAATGAGAAGACAGGACACCCTGGAGAAGATGCTGATGCTAGGGAGAGTGGAGGGCAAAAGGAAGAGGGGCCGACCAAAGGCAAGATGGATGGATGATATTCTAGAGGTGACGGACTTGTCCCTGGGGGAGCTGGGGGTGTCGATGACCGACAGGAAGCTCTGGCCTGGGCTGGTCCATGAAGTCATGAAGAGTCGGAAGCGACTAAACGAATAAACAACAACATTGCAGTACCATATGTCTTCTTTTTCAAGAACTGCTCAAGTTAAATATGAGATTCATTGCTAGTGGAACCCAGCACTTTATTTTCATAGGGCTTTTAAGTGTTAAAAGGAAAACTTCATTGAGGCATCCCGTGTTCTGTACAGTCTCTTGGGGGTCCAGATGTAAATGCATTATCTAAAGTAGCTAGATAACTTTTCCCTAATTCGAAGGCTCAAACAAGTAGCCAAGATGTTTATGCCAAAAATATAACACTGTAGAAACAATAACTCAGTAATATTTGTCTGTCTTTTGTTGTGTTACCTACTCAATCCAAGTATATTTCAAATGATATTTGGTATTTTGAGCTCATATAAGAATTCTTATTTTGATTTATGATATTTATTTATTTATTTATCAAATTTTATCACTGCCCACCTCCCTCCCAAGGAGGGACTGCTGGGTGGTTATTTATCTCTTATAAATATTTATTATTTATAAATGATATATATTTTAATCTTATATTTATCTCTTATAAAGAAGAAAGAATCCACCCATGCATTTTTACCATATCCCATGTCTGTAAGAAATTTTGTAAGGCGTTTTCGCTCATATGTATTTATTATTCACATATCTATTACTGCCCATCTCCCCTTTTGTGGGGAGATGGGCGGTAATAGAAATGTGAATAACAAACAAATATTTGTTCAATTTAATCACTGGATTCTGTAATTACTAAGGCCCTGTGGTTTACTATGTAATATAACTGGTAAAAATATACCAATCTCCTTTGTTACTACAAATCTCTTCTTTATGTTGTTATTATGATACATATGGAAGATATATCTTTTAGATAAAACTGGTTATATAGGAATCATAAGAAAATCATGGGATGGTTACAATTTTATTTATTTATTTATTTTCTATCCCGCCTTTATTCTTTTTATAAATAACTCAAGGCGGCAAACATACCTCTTCCTCCTCCTATTTTCCCCACAGTAACAACCCTGTGAGGTGAATTGGGCTGAGAGAGTGTGACTGGCCCAAGGTCACCCAGCTGTGTGACAGCCCTGAAATTGCACAAGTAAAACATCATTCTGAATACTTAATCACATCTACCTTCTGTAACCACTAACCTTTCGACCAACATATTTTGCTGAGGTTGAACATCAGAACACAAGAAAACATTTTAAAGGCTAGGCCCATCTAATTTCCAGTCTAGAAGTTCATCTTTCCCAAACTAATGAGTATAACACATCTCAGTTGAGGATAGACTGTATTTGATTTGTTCATTTTTATCTGAAAAGAAAGTTGATTTTTCTCACAGCACTAATACATAATATTGGTGTAGACATGTAGTTTAAATAACCGAGTGAACTCTTGGCTTTAGGTGCTATCACCTATAATACATTAAATCTAAAGATATCTATTTGTTGGAATAGCTAAATAAATCCAACAGTCACAATCTGGCACTAAAGTAATTGACATCCAAGGCTTCTAATTTTGCCTGGGTATGCCCACCAGTTGCAATATATGCTACTTCTCGTTTAGCTAGGAAGGAATCTATTTCTTCCTGTAACTCTTTATTGCATTGTTACGTACAGAACAGAAATCAACTGAAAACAGAGTCTGTAAGTGTGTCTGTTAGAGTTCTTTTTAACATGTCTGTTCTCTGCTTGCATATTGTATATTATTATGTAAATGCTGTCCAAAACACTCTCCACATGGGAGAGTGTTTTGGACAGCATTTACATAATAATATACAATATGGGTGACCTCCAAACTCTACTGGTTGCAGTTTCAAAGTACTAAGGAAAAAGGGAAAACTGTCTTCCTCTTTACTTTTCCCTAGCCTCTGCTTCTACTCCATGTGCTTCCTAATTTTTCCAGCTCTTAAAGCAAAGACTGATTTAAACAATCCATCATTTGTCCATGATATATAAACAGTGTTCCTCTGTTTCAACGTATATATATTTTTGAGCAGAACACTTAAATCCAAACAATTGTGTCCTCTGAGTTGGGGTCATTTCCCCCCTCCCCCTTTCCTATTGTACATGAATTACAAGGTAGTTGAGATGGAGGGAGAATGGATTATGCTGAATACATGAAATGCCTTGGGAAGGGGAAAAAGTTGGAGGTTTCCAACACGTGAACCAAACATACCTCATGCCATATTCACTTCCCCTATAGACTGTAGCTAGATGAAAAACACATGGAATGACTTGTTGAGTCAGAACACCATCCTTGTTATGGATTTGTTTTCTGAATCCAGACTTTTGAGTGTTTCATGCTGATGTTAGTAGGCTTGGAAATATCACAGCATGTGGGACCCAGTAAAACATGAACTTCATTTGTTTTCCTTGGCTTCTGTGTGTCATGATGTATTCAGGATTACAATTTCTGCAAAACTGTACAGTTTAGCTAGGTCTCGGCTGAATCTTGAACTTTGTCCTGTGCAGCTTAGAATGCCAGATAGCTTGTAAGTGGTTGATTTGATATCCAGCTTCCTCCCTGACGACGCATTAAAGTCAACATGGAAGTATATGAGATCATAAAGCCTAGTAGGCCTTAAACTCAAATAATAATTTGGGTTCTAGTCCATAGCAAATTAAAATAAATGACAAACTTATAATTACTTTTACCTTATTGTTAAAGTAAAATCTGAAAGCATTTTTGCAAGGTCAGGCTTAATTGACTACAAGCAAGGGTCACTCTATAGCCATTTTATGGGCAAGAACTGCACTGGGCAGGGCAATGATATGAGATCGATAGGGCAGTGATGCAAATAGGCATGGCTGTATCACACACAAGGCATTCTCTCAATTTTTGCCCCAGTTTTAAAGAGATTCTGAGCTTAGTGGGGAAAACACTCCTAGAGAAAGGTCTGTGCTTATTAGGATGCATAAATTCATCTGCTTCTTTGCTACATTATATGTTTGAACATATTTTTTTTAAAAATAAACATATTGAGCAGTTACTATGATTTTTTTAAAAACCAAAGGAAATCATTCTCAACTTGGTAGTTAAACAGCCTTTGGCCTTTTGGGGCAGCTGCTCAGCTTGTGGTCTTTTCTCTTTCATGTGGGTGATAAGTGTCTCTTAAATACACATTGAAGAGAAATTGGTACTTGCTGCTTCAGCTGTTGATGTGTGTCATCCAACATGGATAATTATAATATATATGGTCACAGTGTAATTTGAGAACAAGAAGACATTCTGGCAAGTTTCATTTTTTGTTTTGTACACTTTCTGGATTTCTTCCAGTCAGTTAAAATAAATGAAGTTATTTTAGTTGTAATCTGGAACTTTTCCATCCAACAAAAATGAATAAATGGGATGGGAGCTATGGTGAAGCAACAGACTACATGCAGACCAAATCCCTATAAAAAATGATTTCAGGATGATGGACAATTTGAATGGAATGAATGAATGAATGAATGAATGAATAAATAGTTTATAGTCCATCTTTCTGCCTGTCTGGCACTTGATATTAGAATTGTGGAGGGAAAGGAGCTTGTTTTTTTGCTCTACATATGATCAGTATATCCACTGTTTATTCTGCCCAGAGGGCTCTAGCTGCCCATCCTATACTGAATACTCCATGCCAAGCCTAGGGACTTTATCTCATATATATAGACTTGATCTATATATACGAGATAAAGGACAATAGTCCTTGATCCTTATAACCTGCTAAGCCACACTTTCCTTATTGAATAAATCAGAATTGGTGGTTTCATATAATACACTGAGCCAGCGGTTGTCCAACTATGCTTAACCCTCTAAAATAACAAATTTGTGTGAGCCACCATAAATGATGATGATATAAAAAAATAGCTAATAGAAGAATTAGACATTCAGGTATATGGGGCTTTTTGCACTATATTCTGGAGGTTTGAGATGCCAGCTTTCATCATCCCCAGTCACCTGGTTGGAATGTTGGGCTCTGAACTTCTCACACCAGGGAGAAAGCTGGGGGTAAATCTGCTGCTGCTCACTCCTGGAGACATCAGCTAACCTCTGATGGGTGGCAGCTGCCTCAGGAAACAAAGTGCCTTGCCTGAAGACTGGGTAGTGGGACTTTCTGATATTCTTGTCAAGTGCCTGCTTGGCAACTTTGGGCTCTTCTTAACGAGCCTGTGAAGCAGAGAGAGGAAGGTAGGTGGATGGAGAAAACATCTGGGAGAGAAAATGGAGAAGGAAAGGATAAGCAATCTATAGCTACCAGCCAGTCTTTCTAGTAGATGGCCTTTACAATCTCTGGAGGCAAATCTGGGGAGCCAAGGGGGTTTCCTGAAGTAGGGATTAGATACCCTTTGTTGTGAGAAAAAGGTGGCTATGTTGGCTTTGGGAACCCCCAGACCACTTGAACAGGCCTAAAGTTTGTAGGGCTGGCAGAGGGAGAAGGACTTGGAGGAGACTACTTGATATCAGAGGTGGAAAAGGAAGTGGCTGAGATACCAAGCCAAGAGGGGGCTTCTCTTAGTTCTCTGAGCATCTAGATTTCCAGTGATACATAGGCTGAACATGTGTTGGCTCCTGAGCACTGTCTGTCTGCTAGTCCTGCTATCTTATGCCCTTCTTCTGGTGACAGCATCTGGAAGTAGTTCAGCAACTCTGCCATTTTTACTAGTGGCTACCCAAAGTTAACCTGAGTTCTCTTCTCTTCTCTCTTCTCTTCATCCATGTACCATATCAATCATGCACATGCCTTTCAATCTGTCTGAGAAATTTGCAGCCCACCTCAAATTTGCTTACAAATGCAATACATGGATTGTGCAGAAGTAGTTGCAGTATGTGAATTGTATGGAAGACCAGACCAATCAACAAATGTTGTAAAGGACTTTTTTTCTATTTCTCCTCCTCTTCTCAGTTGCCCAACACTACTTTCCAGTATGTTCTATAGACTTTTCTAGTCCTCCTGAACTGTTATATCTGTGGGAGATATGTTACTTAAAGGGAGTGGAGGAATGATAAATACTGCTCCATGTTCTTTAAAAGAAAATGTTCTGCTTGGTTTGTGGCCTTTTTGTAGACCATGTCTGCATTCATGAATAGTGTTAAACCAAGATTTGCTTCAAGCATGCTTTGTTGAAGAACCACAGCAAGCTGGGTTTATACATAGTGTTTCAATTATGGTTTACAATTCATATTGGCAGGGTTCATAATTGCACACTTAGCTGCAATCAAATAAACTATGCTGCTTGGGTATAACATACCCATGTAACTTACCCATGGCTTTCTTAGTCACCTTACTATTTTGGCTTTGTACAATCCAGTGAATCATAACCCAGTTGTATGAACTGTATTGTACAGCACTGTCTCCTAAATTGTGGCAGTAGTTTAGTGTGTCTAGTGAACATCACCATTGGCAAAAAATACATTTCATCCTTTCTTTCCTCCCAGTTACCAAGATCTTGATGAAATGTTTACATTGTGCGAGTTTTCTCTTCGCTGTCCTGGGGAAAGGCTTGAACCAGACAGCAGTGCTAGTTATAGTAATCTCTTTAGTGGTGGCAGGTTCTCAGACACACACACACACACACAGATGGAAGTAACAGAACTGTTAGGATTCTCTTTAAAATGTTTAGCTGAAAGAAAACTACATAGCTACATCTCCAGGCACTAAGTATAGTAAACAACAGTGATTTATTATCTAATGGGTAAAAACTTGTACTTCATATGTTCATTTTTTTAACTTCCAGAAGAAAAGTGAAAAGGATGTCTGTGTGATTGATTGATTGATTGATTGATTACCAGTAGATTACCATGTGCTTCCAAAACCCCAGACCAAACTACCAGTTTTGAGCAATATTTTCATGGCTACAACATATTACATTAGAAAACTCTTAACAGGAGAAGCTTTTGCTTGAATTAGTACTTTATCTAGCTTGATAATCAATTTTTAACCATGGCTAAGATGAGGTACTACTTACAAGACCTAAAACATTACATTTTAGCCAATTTTGTCTATTTTGAAAGATAGCTTTGTTGGGGCAATTGTGATTAGAGGAATGTACTATATGTCTTGACTGTACAAAATAATTCTCTTTGAAGTTGCTCTAAGCCATGAATTGCTTAGTCTCTTTAGAGATTGTTTTTTTAAAAAAACAAAAAAACAAAATCCTTGGTGATACAATTTAGCCATAGCTACATCTCCAGGCACTAAGTATAGTAAACAACAGTGATTTATTATCTAGTGGGTAAAAACTTGTACTTCATATGTTCATTTTTTTTAACTTCCAGAAGAAAAGTGAAAAATATTTTAGGTTGCTCTTTCTTTTTTATGTTATTGACCTAAATAGGTTTGCTAACTTTCTATTTTCTACACTGATAGTGAGATGTTCAACTTTGTTATTGTTGTAGTTGTAAAAATAATCACGTAGAAAGAGAGAAGGAAAAATGGATATTGATATTCAAAAGAAGAAAAGAAAATGAAAAATAATAAAAACATTTTCAGGAAACCTGGCTAAGCTGAGGGAGATGTTCCCCTCTTGAAGATTCACCCACCTGGTTTTCAGGTGTAGCATCAGCCAAGAATCCAAGGCATGGTGGGGGAATGGCTTTGTTTATCTGAGATTCTCTAGTGACTTTCAGAGGCACTGCTCCACAGGTTGCTGGATGTGAGATACTATTAGGTTGGGTTCTAGGGATCAGTTGTGATTGTTGCTATTGTATCAGCCTCCCTGCAACACAGCAACCTCCTTACAGAAGGTCCTGGACTCTGTGGCTGTGATGGCAGTGGAGTTCCTCAGGCTTATGATCCTGGGGGATTTTAACCTGCCTTCTCTGGGGATACAGTCTGAGGTAGTTCAGGAGATCATGGTCATCATGACAGCCATGGGCCTGTCCCAGGTCAATGAGGGCCCGACACATGACAGTGGTCATATGCCTGATCTGATTTTCCTGTTGGAGAAGTGGCAATGTTATCTGTAATTGAGGAAAACTTAGGGTCAGATCACTTCCTGATAGTCCTGGAGTTTTCTGGTGCTGCCTTCCTCTGCAGGGAGGCCGTGTCCTAACAGTCAGAAATCACGCTGAGAGGAGGAGTAGGTCTCCAGTGTTTCTTACTGCTACATTAAACAGAATCCTAACAAACTGAAGAAGCATGGGAAAACCCAGACAGATAAACCCCGAAAGTTAAGGCGGGTCTGATCTGTGTCTCTTTGAATGGCTGTTTAATTCCTCAGTACTACGCATGCGTTTTCCCCCCTGGATAGAGGCCCCCTCCTGCTCACCATCAGTACTCATGACAGGCCGGACCTATTTGACTGGTCCATCCCAGACCCTATTGGGTGCCAGAGGAAGCTTGAGTTGTTCCTTGGGTTGGTCTGCTGCATGGCCCAACTGAAGTCCTTTTGCAGTGCTGTCTCTAATCTTGGATCCCTTAGTGAGGAAACGGTCTAGGGAAGGCCACTGGTGCAGCCCTGTGGATTAAGGTTTAGATGTCAGCATTTATGAAATAAGAGAGGGGCAGCAGCAGGTGGGATATATAGTACAAGAACCCCTGGAAGAGTAACTGGGTAATTCTGGGGCAAAGGAAAAGCAGAATAGGGGCATATCTAAAAGAGCAGGTCTGCTATGGGCAAGAGCATTTTAGGAGCAACCTATGTGGATCACAGCCAGGCAAAATGTAGCAACAAATGGAAAAGCCATGCATATGTTATATACCCTGAGAACAAGATAATTACCTGAGTTGGGCAAGGAAGGAGGAACCAGTTCAAGTGTTGCTTCAAAATTTCCTCCTAGGCCAGCTGGGAATTTCTCTCTCCCCCATTTTTTCTCAAGAAGTGAAGTATCTTTTGGTTAGGCTCATAAGTTTTAGCTTAGTTTCTTTTCCATGTTTTGTGTCTATTGCAGAGTTCTTGGAATAACTGTGCAGCCACCCCCAGGGGGCCATAATGCAAATTAGGAACCACTGTTCTAGTATATAATTAATAATATTACATGAAGTACTGGATTATATCAACTGAGTTTCATGCAATTGGAATTAGGAATATACCATGCAAATATTTTAAGAGTATTTTTTTTTCCCAGTCATGAAGTTGTGATTCAAAAGAAAAAGGAATGTGCATTTTTCATATGATGTTTAAGGACAATCTGTATAGATGAAGAAAAGATCTGAATTCATTGCATTATAGCTATCAGAAGAATTAAGTGATCTAAATTATATCTTACAAACATATATTAAGTTTTCATATCCAGATAACATTTATAAAGTGAAAAGAGATTGCAGCATATTTCAAAGGTCAGGATAGCATAGCAGAGCTCAGATAACTGCAGTGAAATCAGGATGAGACCAATGTGCATAATTTAACCATACAGGGCTTTGAAACTGGGAGGCTGACTGGAGCTGTCCAAATAGTTGTGTCTGGTGCTACAAAGTCCAGTAAACAAAATTGTCTGGAAGGCCAGCTATGATGTGGTGGAGGATGTGCTGCTCTTGCCAGCTTGGAGAAATTCCAAGATCAGCTGCCCAAGACATTAATCTAGCAAGATACAGTTGGCATCACCTTTGGTGGTCATGATGTATTCCAAGCAAAGTTGGAGTCTTTGGCACATGCTGAGAAGGATTTGAGGATATGATTCTCTGCATTCCTAGGCCAGGATGGAAGAAGACATTCTGAGAATGTCAACTGTCAATCTTCCTTTTATAAATGATTAAAAGAAGTGACATTAGTCATGCTGCAGGTAATAAAAGCTGGAGATTGTCAGGAACTGGGCTGGAACTTCCTTGATTTGGATTCTCTGAATGGTTTGGGTCAGCTCCAGATCTGGCACTAGCTGCTACTAAAAATGTAACACATTGAATTGAAGTGGGAACAAATGAAATCCTTTTGCAGAACCAACATTTTTTTATTGTAGCACTTGCTATCAGAAAAGTATATGACCAACAAACATAGTGAAGTATGACAGTTTCATTTATACAGTCAGTAGCTCTATATGGAGTACTTATATAATCCCCAAGAATTGCTTGTTTCTGTCTATTAAAGTATCTGATAAAATATCTAAACTTTCCACATCAGCATAACAGGAATATAAAAGGACATACCAATATCTTTCTATTTCAGCAAACTCTTTCTTATTAGCCAGTCTGTGTATCTACTGCAAGTAGTTTTATTTTCTTACTTATGTGCTGCCTATATATTCATTTACAAAATAAGGAGGAAGAACATTAGACCCTTTGAACAGCTAAGCACAGAGTGGTTGTATGTATATATGAGAAATATATAGAAATGTAGCCTTCTGTAGCCAGTGCTATGAACACTCTTATATGGCTGCTGCTGAATTATGTACCACTGAACCTGTTGCCACTTCCTACAACCTTAATTTCCATTTTGAAGGATGGTTTCAGAGATGAAAAAGAAGAATTCTGGTTCTACTTATAACACGTCTGGGGATAAAATAAGGAGAAAAGTATATGCAGTGGGTTCACATTGAAATAAGTCATAACATGATTTCCTTGTTTTTGTGTGAATCAACCCATTGTAGTTAATAAACTACGATGTACAGTTCAATGTGTTGTCAGAATAAAACAGTTGTCAATGGAATGTAATTAAGCAAATCATGATAAAGAGTGGTCTTTGAAACAAGTTGCAAAACCAAAGTGCAAAATCATTATTGCAGTATTCCTCAATAGTAGAAGGCACTAAAAAAGAAGGCTGGCCTAATTTGATTGTAAATTGCAGGGACAATGAAAAATGAATCCGTGAGCAAGGTTTCTAGTATTAACTCAATGGCTGAAATAAAAAGGGAAAACATTTTCTTAAAGTCAACTTTTGGTGACTTCATAGACTTAATTCATGTAATTTTCTTGGCAGTCGTACAAAAAACGATTTACTTTTGCCTTTTTCTAGGACTTTTTTAAAATTTCCCAGTAGTTAAAAAAAAAGAACAAGCAACATGCATTAAAAAAAAATCCAAGTGTTGTTTTAACTTAGGTCTGTCAAATGTATTAAAGAACCCTGAGTGTGCAACATCATTGTTTGGCTTTCTGCTTGGCTAGCAATATGAGACTAGCACAATCTGTGAAAACTTGTCAGCTGCTCCAGTGTGAAATGCTGCAGGTTCTCTCTCTCTCTCGCGTTTACATGAAGCCTCTAGGAAGGGTCATCTGTCAGTTTGGGGCAAGGTGTCATCAATACACTGATTTTGTATTGTCATAGCCACTGCTAGATAGGCTGTGGCTAAGTGAGCCTTTGCTGAGCTGCAGCTAGTGGACCAATTATTATCTGTCTTGGAGAAGGAGGTCTTGGAAACAGTAACTCATGCCTTTGTTACCTCTTTTATAGATTACTAGATTCCTGCAGTGTGGGCCACGTGGGGCTGCCTTTAAAGATTATGTGGAAACTGCAGTTGGTGCAAAATGTGGCAGCCTAGTTGCTGGTGAGTGAGAGCCACTACTCACACATAATAACAGTGCTCCAGGCTTTGCATTGGTTAACAGTAGGGATCTGAAAACAATTCAAAAGTCTATAAAGCCTTATATGAGTCAGCAGGACAGCAAGATCTGGGTGGCACCCCTGCTCTATTATACTGTTGTAGGATATAATGGAAGAATCTTGAAAGCCTGATAGAGTTTCCCTCTGCCCTTGCTCATACCAGAGAGAATCAAGGTGGATCTTCTAGAGTTTCTTTCTCAGTGTCGGCCCTTTAGAGTAGGCCAGACTAGGAATCCAAAGTCATGCATGCTAATACTAACTACATAATTATATGGTTATAGTAACAGAAACTTGCAAGTCAGAATGTACTTCCCCCTTCTCTCCCTATATCTTCATGAGGGTCTTGCCTGAGACGCTTTCTCAGGTTACAGTTCTGACCTGGACTCAGACTTCTTTTATCTGACCATTGTCTTGATTGTGGCTCTTCCTCCTGTTCCTCAAGGTCATTCCTTCTTCCCATTACATTCATACCCTCTCCTTCCACAGCTAAACTGATGTTTACTTGACCATTCTTCATTCCTTCTTCAAGTTTACCTCTATACTCTTCTACATTATTAGAATCTTAGTTTTATTTTATTTTATATTGAATAGTTTTGTTGTGCTATTTTTTATTGTAAATCACCATGAGTCTTCCAGGAATTATAAATATATTAAATAAATAATTTATAATGCAGTAACATAAGTAAGTGTTAGGCAGTTATTTTTATCTCTAACCATTTATCAATTTTTTTGTTGGAAGCTAGGAAAGTTTTGCTAGACTAATTCCCTATTTCCTTATTGATTAGATAATTTAAAAAAAACAGATACCAAGAATTTCTGTTACAGAGCACTAATACTTTGATAAGTTTTTGTGCTTGCATCTTTTCAACAAATTTGCTTTAACTAGTCTAATCTGATTATTTTTTACCAGGTAGAAACTGAAGATGTGTGCTTAAGCTAAACTTCACACAAACTATTTTAGTGTACAGAACATCATGGGTCTAGATTTTGGAACCTGGGATAGATCTGCACTCACTGTTCAAAAGACCATGAGGAATCTGGAATCCATTTCCAGCTCCTCACATAGGAAAGTAAGTGACCAATGCAGTGGTTTGGATCACTCATGAGCTGTTCCTCTTCACTGAGTTTGGCAATTCAGTGTTTCTTGACAGCAGTGTACTAAATGAAGATTTAGCTGCCCAGCTATTGATGCTTTCTTCCACCCACATCAAAAATACATTTTTCTATTCTGGGTTAATAAGAGGGGATGGAAATGCATTACTCTTCTTCATACAGTTGCAGTAAATTCAAAAACTGCATTGAAAATGCTCATAAATTTCCTTGAAAACCCCAATTTCATCAGAGCAGCCTCTCTGAGGTTGAGTACTCTCCAGATATATGAATCAAGTCCCAGAATTCCACATCAGCCTAGCCATTGCTGAGAATTCTGGAAGCTGAAATTGGCACAGCTGGAGAGTGTCCAGCTTGGGAAAGGCTATCTTAGGCTAAACTTCACCACACTTTTGCATCACAGCCTTATAGCAGCATTCCAGATGGATAAAATCTGATTCTGTCCAGTCTACATGACTTATTCATGTTAACTCACAGGAAGCCAGAATACAGATCATGATTCAAGAGAAGTGAAAAAGAAAATATATGAAATGACTGATATTTATTATCACTGTAGGTAGTGAATATTAGGATGTGTTTATATTCAGAAATGCAACTGCTTTGTTTTAATTGCATTTTGCTTATATTCTATTAATTTTGGAAGAGCCACATATTTCAGGAACAACTCAGCTTTATTCAGTTGGTTTCCTGTAGCGAGGAAGACAAACATTGGCTCTGCTCTAATATAGCCTTAATAGATTTCCTCTTTTTGCATTATTTATGAAATTAATTTTGACAGCAGGCAGGTTTTTTAAAAAATTACTCTAATGTTTGCTGGGAATGCATGAAAGCATAGTAGCTGTGTGTTTGGTAATTAAACAATGAATCACATTATCTGCCACATCAAGCTCTGAAGTTTTCAATTATTCAGAAAATGTTTTTTCCTGGGAGCTGTCACATCCTTATTAGCATGGAGCTGCTCTAAATCAATCATGCACAGACAATTCATAGACCACCAGGTCTGTCACCTCCAGTTAGCTCATAAGATAAAGTTAGACTGAAATAGTGAATGTAGAAGGATTGATAGGAAATGGTACCTGCAATATTTGCCTGGTTTAGATATAATAGTAAACCATTGTTTTCCACTGTGAAAGCAGATACAGTGCCAAACATCTTTATTCTCCTGTAGTGGAGAAAGATACTTTTAAAATATTCTTTTAAATTTACAAGGAAAGGATTAAAAACCTACATGGCACTTTTGTTTTGTGCATATACTGTGTATTTACTTTTATTTATTTACAGGACTTATATGGCCACTTATCTCATATAATGACAACAATCCTTAAACATGCTTAAAAACAAAAGTGCCCTTCCCCCCAGGCACCAGACCAAACCTCTTCCCAGCTCAACCCCCATCCTAGTCCAATGCTTAGGAAAAGAGTCAGGTCTTCACAGCCTTCCAGAAGTAAAATACCCTCACAGTACTCATAGGACAAATGTACTGTGCCCAAATCTTGCTTCAGTTTACTGAGAAATGTTCAGCGATAAAGATGGCTGGACACTAACTCCTATACAGGCACTGGCAAAATATTATGGAGTTTCCATAAAACACCCTATTATCACAGTTTCCATTAAATTTAAAGCCACTTTGGCATTGTGGTTAAAAGTTGAGCTGTTCCAGGGATGGATAAAACCCATATGCACATGAAATATCCATATTCAAAAATGTAAAGGAGGACCCAAGGAACTACAGGTCTGTCAGCTTGACACCTGTACTGGGCAAGGTCTTCCAACAGATGGTCAGGTAGCACGTTTGTGAACACTTGGAAAGGAATGCTACAATTAACGGAGCCCACATGGCTTAATCACAAACAAATTGTGCCAGACTAACCTTAGATCAGGGGAATGCTGTAGGTGTAGTGTACATGGACTCAGCAAAGATTCCAGCAGAGTTAACATGATACTTTCCTTTATTAAATGGTAAAATAAGACCACATCCAAAGAATAATTAATGGCTCCACTTCAGCCATTAGTGAAGTGAAGTATTGAGTGAAATGCCTCTGAAGTTTGTCCTGGGCTCTTTGCTGCTCAACGTTTTTATCAGTGGCTTGGAAGAGGGAATCAGGGCACATTTATAAAGTTTGCAGATGACCTAAAGCTGGGAGGGGTGGCTAATATTTGAGATGAAGGAGAGAAGATTCAATATGATCTAGTCAGGCTTGAGCAATGGGCTGCAATGAATAGGATGGAGTTTAACAGAGAACAATGTCACATTCTGCATCTGGGTAGGAAAAATGTAAAGCTCAAGTATAGAATGTGGAGACCTGGCTTGGCAGTAGTACATTTGAGAGGGATCTGGGTGTCCTTGTTAACACAAATTAAATATGAACCAGCAATATTGATGCAGCTACTAAAACAAATGCTTCCTTGGTATGCATTAACAGGATCATGCAGTCCAGATCACAGGAAGTGATTGTTCTACTCTACTTGCTCTGGTCAGACCTCATTTGGTCTCTGTCCTGCTCTGGGTACCCCTGTTCAAAAAAGATAGTGACAAATTAAAGCAAGTTCAGAGGAAGGATAAGATGGTGAAGGATCTGGAGATCAAGCTATATGAGTTATGGTAAAATAATCCCAATATTTTAGCTGCCACAAAAGATGACTGAGGGGAAATATGATGGTTGTCTCGATTGGCACACAGTAGAGGGAATGGACTTATTCTCTTTTGCTGCAGAGGGCAGACTCAAAACCAATCAGTTAAAACTACAAGGGAGGAATCTTCAGGCTAGACATCAGAAATAACTTCTTGATGGTACAAACTGTCAGTCTTGGAAATGGCTGCCACATGAAGTGGTGAATTCTCCTTCACAATGGTCTTCAAAGAGAAACTGGATTATAATCTGTCAGAGATATTCTAGGATCCTGCTCTGAGTGGGAGTTGATGAACTCTAAGGATATTTCCAGCTCTATGATTCTAGAGATGTAAAATTTCTGGAAATTTTGAAATCATAGGAAAAAAAAGTCCTGCTTTCTGGGAAGATTGAAATATAAATTGTATTCATTTTATATCCTCCTTTACTAATATAAATTTACTTCAAAGGACAAAAGTATGCATATAATTTGGCTTATTCATACAATGATCATATCTGATATACCCTGTAAATGTAAAAGTATTATTCAGACAGACAGTAATTACTTTCAGGATTGACTTTATTTGAAAATGTTTTCATTGTAACAAATAAAACTGTAAGATGTGGAACTCTAAGAAACCTAGAAGTTCTTAATTTTGTCAGGTTGACAAGTTGGAAAGAAATAAAATTGAAGGCAGAAGAAATGATTAACATGATAATAAAACAGTGTTATGTCTTTTGTGGCTACTCAAGAGCAGTTCCATCCATTTTTAGATGAAAAGCCAGGAAGCAGACTAGCCCACATGTCAATTGGGCGCTGAACCTTTCTTCTTACTTTGGAGAAAATGGTACTCTTCCCCCATCCTCATCCTCTACTTGCCATGGGCAAAAATACTTCTTGGTCTGGCACCTGAGAATTGTCCTGCACTGCTTATCCTCTGTGTCCAGGAAGAGGAGAGCAAGGTGAGCACCTTATCTTATTTCAGTTGTTATTCTTAAAGAAAATATTGGATAGTTCCTCTATAATTTGGCTGGGAAAAAACCAAAACCAAATGTACATTTTTCTCCCAAACTTTTCTTTTAGTGACAGAAAGTAAGTAATGTTCTCCACTATTTCCCAGCTTCTTGACAAAACAGGTATTTAGTAGACCATTTAGTAGACCTGAAAGTTTCACTTTATACCTAAGTGAAATGATAGGGCTGGCTCTCATCAATTATTATGTATACCTAAGAAACCTCACTGATGAAAGCCAGCCCTATCATTAGACAAAGCAAGCACTTCAAGGGACAGATGATGGGCTGCACCTATGACAACTCCAGAATCATTCTTGACCTGTAATTCAAACAACTTGTCTTACCATCCTGTATAGGCCTGTTGCCCTCAAGTATATTGGAGAACTCTGTTTTCCTGCCAATATTGAAGTGGGATTCAGTATCCCATCCAGTTGTCTTTTGTACATGGAATGGAAAGGGACATCTTAGAGTTCAGGTAGCAAAATGTCTTAAGCTAGCCATGGCACTAATGGTTCTCTCCACCCTGAATATGTGAAATACCATTTTAAGGCTGTCTAAAACCATAAACTTCACTACAGTTTGTGGTAGCAAAACCCATAAATTAAATATGTGTTGAAAGAAGCATCACTTTTTAAAAAAATGTCCTCATCTATTGCTACTTTCAGCTTGTTGGATACTTCCCTGATGCCTATTTGTAGCATTGGGAGATGTAAGAGTGTGGGATGGATTGCCTATTTGCAGAGACATTTGTCTGGGTACAGACTTTGTGTTAAGCCATAATGTAGCTTACATGCTTTTATTTGAATTGTGTATTCTTTTCTGGCTGGTTCATTGTTGCTGTTGTAGTTTTAGTTATTTAAAGGCCAGTTTTATGTGTGTTTCAGTTGATCTTAAATTTCAAAAGTGTTCACCAAACAACCAATCACCCATTTTAGGAAAGCCACCGTATTCTCTTGAGGGAAGGGCTTCTGTAAGGAGAAAAAAACAAACTTAGATCTCTATGGACATTTATATTTGAAAGAAGTTGTATGTCTCTGACTGACCTACAGAAATTCCAGGGCCAGTGTTGTGTTACAAAGCCTGAAACAGCTGTTTAATGCATGACATGAAGATGTACCAGAAGCACACAGAAACTACACATTTTAGTACTGTTTATAAAGATGAAATAATTGGTTATTTGTATTATCTTAATCTGTAACAAATCTGTGCTATGTAATTTTTGGGATCAGTACCATTGTCATAATAAAAGATTTTATGAATAAAACTGCTCACAATCAGTCATTTGCGTGGGATTCATTAGATGTACCATAATAAAAATTTTGCAGATATCTCTAATATGATATTGTTGAATTAGCTTCTGTTGGTACAGATCAGGAAGCAGACTTGGGCCTAATAATAACAATAATAATAATAATAATTTATTTTCTATCCTGCCTATTACTTTTATAAATAAATTAAGACAGGGAACGTAACCTAACACTCCTTCCTCCTCCTATTTTCCCCTGTGAGGTGAGTTGGGCTGAGAGAGAGTGACTGGCCCAAGGTCACCCAGCCGGCTTTCATGCCTAAGGCAGGACTAGAACTCCCAGTCTTCTGGCTTCTAGCCCGTTGCCTTAACCACTAGACCAAACTGGCTCTTTGTACATACAAACATGAATTTGCAAGGTCATCAAATCTCATAAAATTAGGTATTTTCACTGGATGTGTTCTTTTTATTTATAGATTTTTTTAAAAAACGTGTGTGAAAACAGGCTTAATATAACACTATAACAAATGATAGGCAATATTTTTTAGGCGTGGGACCCACTGCAGATTTTAGCTTCCCATTGATTGCTAGCATAGACAGATGAAAAGATCAATCCTCAGCATAAAAGAAGAGAAAAAGAGAAGCGAGGAGGGAATTCAATGTAGTTTGGGGGCTGGTCAGCTTACATTTCTGCCTGCTCAGGTTGCTGATGTTAAATCAAAATTGGCATGCCGGGCATCTTACAGCACCTTACAGCCACACTTTCTAAGCAGAACCTCCAGTGTAAAGCCTGGGATTTAAAAAAAAAGAAAAGAAAACTAAGATGCAAAGCAGGACAGGAGAACTCCTGTCTACAGCCAGCATTAGTCCTGCCTCTTGGACCCACTGCAAATTTTGTAAGCATTTTCTGAATAGATTCATAAAATGGGTGCCATGGGTGATTTTCCTACTGATGAAATAGCTGCTGCAATGGACATAGAGAATCATTAACACCCATTGTTCAAAAACCCTCTCCCACCACTTGCTTTATTATCCATATGAAGCTAAAGCTATTGCTGTAAATAGATTAATATTAAGGTGGGTCGTTGTATTTGCAGTTTCCTAGTTATTATTTTATTATTAGTGATATAATCTTTTTAAAAACTCAAATGGTGCAGTGAGTCAAGGAGTTTTAGAAACATAATAGGGATCTAGGTTGCTTTTCATTATCTGAAATTGTATATCCATATACATTTTTTAAAATTTTTGTCCATTTTGGTATCAAATTTTAGCATATTGTGTATTACCAAGACCTGGCTGGGCCCAGAAGGGGGTGCCCCTTTTGGAAATGTGCCCGTCTGGGTTTCAGGTGTGACATCAACCAAGGATCTGGGGCAGGGATAGGGGAGTGGCAGCTGTCATTGGGAACTCCTTATGGCTTTCAGGGGCACTGCTCCACAGGTTATCAGATATGAGGACCTGTTCATTAGGTTGGGCTCTAGGAATCAGTTGGGACTGCTGCTATTGCATCAGCCTCCTTGCTGCCTAGCAACCTCCCTCCCTGAGCTCCTTGACCCCATTTCCAGGTTGGCAGTGGTGTTCCCCAGGCTTATAATCCTGGGGACTTCAATATGCCTTCCTTGGGAATGGGGTCCAAGGTGGCTCAGAAGTTCATGGCCACCATGACAGCCATGGGCCTATCCTAGGTCATCCAGGCCCAACACGGGACAGTAGTCACAAACCTGATCTGGTTTTCTTGTAAGAGCAGTGGCAATGTGCTTTGGAATTGGGGGAGCTCTCTGTGGCTTCCCTGTCATGGTCAGATCATGCCCTGATAATCATGGGATTTTTTGGTGCTACCCCCTATTGCAGGGAGGCAGGACCCATTTGAATGGTCTGCCCCTGGCAACTGATGGACCCTGAGGGGTATCAAAGGCAGCTGGGTTTTATCAAAGGGAGCTGGGGGTTATTCCTGAGGGTCTGTTGCATGGTCCAAATGAGGCTCTGGTTGTCACCTGGAATAGGAGGGTGACCAAGGCCTTGGATTAGATCCCATCCATGCAGATTTTCTTTCATGGATCCTGTCACTCTCCACTCTCCTGTCATGGAAGAGCTGAGGGAGATGAAGCAGATTAAGAGATGCCTAGAACGGCTGAATATGAAGAATGAATTTGACCAAACACAGGTGAGAGCTGCTATTTAGGTCTACCTTGTGGCAGTAAGGGCAGTGAAGCGTCAGTACTTTGTCCTTATTGTGTCCTTGGATAGCAACTGGTGGCCATGTTTAGGGTGACCAGAGACCTCTGGGATATATCTTCAGGGCCATGAAGAGGAGTGTGCAGAGCATCTGTTAGACAAAATCACTTGGATTCGTTCTTAGCTGGACACCAGCCTTGGTATACGTCCTGTGGAGATGCTTGGGGCACAGTTTTGCCATGTTATCTGGGAGGAGTTCGAACATGTTGGGCCCAAGGAAGTGGACAGGGTCCTTATGACTGTGAGCTCAGCCACCTGTTTATTAGATCCATGCCCTTCCTGGTTGGTAAAAAGTTCCAGGGAGATGACATGTGGTTGGGTTTCAGTGATGGTAAATTCTTCTTTGAGAGAGAGGGTGGTGCTGTCCTAACAGACAGGAACCATGCTGAGACAAGGAATAGGTCTCTAGTGTTTATTACTGCTACATTAGACAGAAAATCCTAACAAACTGAAGAAGCGTGGGAAAAACCCAGACAGATAAACCCCAAAAGTTAAGATGGGTCTGATCTGTGTCTCTCTGAATGGCTGCTTAACTCCTCAGTACTACGCATGCATTTTCCCCCCTGGATAGGGGCCCCCTCCTGCTCACCATCAGTGCTCATGACATCACCCTCCCCTCCAGATTTACATTCCATTTCAGCTCCCTCCTCTCTAGAGTTCCTTCCTCCCTCCAAAGTCTCATGAGAGTCCATCTCCCCCTCCAAGCTCCCATGGGAACTGGGCAATGATGGAAATTCTTCAAAGGAAAACTCCTCCAAGGATGAATCAGTGCTGCTCTCCAGGTCTGATAACGCTTCTGGCCCAGGTGGCTGCTGCTGGAAAATAGCTAGATAATTAGAAGATTCTTCCCCCCTCCCCCTTGGAAAATGCAAGCCAGAGATGGAGGGCTGTGGCTCCCCCTCCTCCTCTCGCTCTGGCCTCAGAGCCTCTGGCGGGGATGGAGGTTGCCAACTTACGAACTCCTCTGCTTGGGATTCCTCTGCTTGCTCAGTCAAGTGAGGAATCTCTGGTAGAGTGCGAGGCTTGGGTTTGTGAGGGAAAAGCTGATGGAATCGTTGAACCAGCGCTGGTGCATGCACATCTCTGGCATTTTCCCACGTGCGCTCTTCCTCAGGGTACCCTTTCCAGTGTATTAAATATTGGATGCCCCTTCCCCTCCTCCTAGAGTCCAGAATTTCCTCGACTTTGTATTCCTCCTCCCCATCCACAATTACTGGAGGTGGGGAGGGGCATTTGCGATTGTAGGGTACTTGTGGGGGGTCTTTGGCTAGCAAGGCTCTGTGAAAAACTGGATGGATTTTCATGGATGCTGGCAGCTTTAAGCAATAAGCCACTGGATTTATCTGCTGTACCACAGCGAAAGGGCCCACAAACTTAGAGTCCAACTTCTTGGAAGGCCTGGTAGAGGCCAAAAACTTGGTAGAGAGCCATACTTTGTCTTCTACCGCAATCGCTGGCCCCTCTTTCTGTGAGCATCTGCAGCTCTCTTGTAAGCACTCTTTGCCCTGTTCAGCTGCTCCTTTAACAACTCCTGTGCGGCTTGTTGCTCTTTAAGAAAATCAGCTGCGGCTGGAACAGCTCCCTGCTGGGAGGAGGTGGGCAACACCCGAGGGTTAACCCCATAGAGTGCTTGGAAAGGAGACATCTTGGTAGAGGATTGCACAGAGTTGTTATAAGTAAATTCTGCCATGGGGAGCAGGGCTGGCCAATTGTCTTGCTGATAAGTGGTGTAACACCTGAGATACTGCTGTAACCATTGGTTAATTTTCTCAGCTTGCCCATTACTAGCCGGATGATGCGATGATGATAGGTGGATCTGGACCCCTAATGACTGGAAAAGGGCCCTCCAGAACCTGGAAGTGAACTGAGGGCCTCTGTCACTCACCAAGTGATTTATCATGCCTCTATACCTAAAAACATGGTCCATAAACAACTGCGCTGTGGCTTGCACAGATGGGAGGCCCTTGCAAGGAATAAAATGCACCATTTTAGTGAAAAGGTCCACCACCACTAGTCAGCCCTGGACTGGGGGTAAATCAGTGATGAAATCCATGGAGATTGTACCCCAAGGCCTACTGGGGGTGGGTAGGGGTTGCAAGAGTCCTGTGGGCTTCCCTGGGAGAGGCTTGGCTCGTCTACAGGTATGACAAGAAGCAACGTAACCCTTTATGTCTGCAGTCATCGTAGGCCACCAGTAGTCTCTCAGAGCTCTATGGAGAGTTTTGAAAACACCTCCGTGGCCTGCCGTTTGATGGTCATGGCAAAGTCTCAGTACTTCTTCCCTCAATGAGGGGGGAATGTATAATCGCCCGCTATGCCAGAGAATTCCTGCCTCCACATTGAATGGTGAGGCAGTGTCTTGCAGGCCCCTCTGGAGGTCATCCATCCTGGCCCTGGCATATGGGTCTTGTTGCTGCTGAGCTCTGACTCTTGTAAATAGGTCCTCTGCTTGTCTGCCTGCTGCTAAAATCTCTGTCTGGTTCCCCCTCATAGACTGATCAAAGTTGTGAGGTTGTAATATAGTAGCCTGGATCTCCTGGTGAGTAGCGGGGGTTGCCTGAATGGATCGAGACAGGGCATCTGCCAAACAGTTCTGCGCCCCGGGCACATAAGAAATAACAAAATTGAAATGGGAGAAAAACTGGCTGTATCTGATTTGGCATGGGGTGAGGGATCTGGTGTTTTGTAGAAGCTGTAAATTCTTGTGATTGGTGCAAACTTTCACAGGAAAGGTTGCACCTTCTAGCCAGCAACTCCTTTAATTGCCAGCAACTCCTTGTTAAAAACATCATAGTTTCTCTCTGCTGGTGAGAGCATGTGGGAGAAAAATGCACAAGGGAGCAATGTATTCTCTGTTTTGTTAGTATATTGCAATAAAACAGCCGCGATAGCAAAATCTGAAGTATCTGAATGCATTATGAATTGCTTCGTGGGATCAGGGTGCTTTAAAAGCGGCTGGGATGCAAAGAGCTGCTTAAATTCTTGGAAGGCTGCTTGCTCCCTCTCCCCCCAAATGAATTTTGATCCTTTCTTCAAAAGCTGTGTGAGGGGTTTAGCCCTGTCACTAAATTTATTTATGAATCTCCTGTAAAAATTGCAGAACCCTAGAAATTTTTGTACCTCTTTCACATTTGGGGGGGGGGGGGTTGCCAAGAGAGAATTGCCTGGACCTTAGAAGGATCCATGGACATGCCTTCTATTGATATTTTATAGCCCAGGAAATGTAATTCAGTTAAATTGAAGGCACACTTCTCTAGCTTGGCGAACAGCTTGTTCTCTCTCAGTCATTGTAAGACATTACATACATGGGTTACATGAGTTGTAGCATCCTCAGAGAATATTAATATATCATCTAGATAAATGACCAGATACTTATCTAGTAAATCAGAGAAAACTTGTTTCATAAATCTGGAAAATATGGCTCCTGCATTAGACAAGCCAAAGGGCAAAACAAGGTACTCAAATTTACCAAACCTGGTATCGAAGGCAGTCAGATATTCATGCCCCTTTCATCCGGATCAGATTGTACACATTCCTGAGGTCCAACCTAGTAAAAATGCGTGCTTTCTGTAAGTGATCCAGCAGATCAGATATTAGGGGGAGTGGGTAATTTTCCTTGACCGTGACTTTATTGAGGGAACTGAAATCATGCACCACTCTCATGGGTGCCTCCTGGTTTGCTGGTGCCAACGGGTCAGGCTTCTTTGGTACAAAGAAGGTAGGAGCAGACGCTGGGGAAGTAGATGGTTGGATGAAACCCTTTTGGAGATTAGAATCCAAGTAATGTCATGAGTAAGGATGGCGAGCAGGGGCTCCCATCCAGGCTGTAAAGCGCATGCGTAGTACTGAGGAATTAGGTAGCCATTCAAAGAGACACAGATCGGGCCCGCCTTAGCCTTTGGGGTTTATATGTCTGGGTTTTTCCCACACTTCTTCAGTTTGTTAGGATTTTCTGTTATGTAGCAGTAATAAAACACTAGAGACCTATTCCTTGTCTCAGCGTGGTTCCTGGCTGTTAGGACACGTAATCCTTTAAGGTGTCTAGTTCCTTGGGGGACATGGGATATTGTTTCCTTGCTGGAATTTTGGCTCCTGGTATGAACTCATTGGTGCAATCACAGTCTCTGGGGGGAGGGGGTAGTGCTGTGGCCTCTTGTTCGCTGAAAACGTCTGCGAAATCTGCATACTTGGCTGGCAACTGGACCCCCCTGCTTCCGTGATTGCGTTGGTTGCTGGAGAGAGAAGAGCGGCTTGAATCTTGTGGTGCTGGCATTACTTAGCTGGGAAGGAGATTGCTCCCATAGTCCAGTTCAACAATGGGTTGTGGATCTTCAGCCAAGGTGTGCCTAGGACTATAGGCACGTTAAGTGATGCAGTAACATAAAGTTGGATCCACTTAGTGTGGTCTCCCATCGTTAGTTGCAAAGGTTCTGTGAATCTTCTAATCAGCCCTGCCTTGAGGGACTGTCAGTCAATGGTCTCAACTTCTATGAGACATGGCAATTCTATGGTTGGGATGTTGAGGTCTTGTACAGTCTGTACATCAATAAAATTGGTGGAAGCTCCGGAATCCACGAGGGCCTCTAGCTTGACCTGGTGCTCTGGGTTTACGTGCATTATGACTGGTAAGTAGTAAAAGGATTGCCTGGAATCCTCGGAACGAGCCTTTCTTAATTGATTGATGGTCTCCCTGCTGAGCTCTGTGGAGGGAGACTGACGGAGTTTCCCTAGTTGGAAGTCGAGGTGGAGGTGGCTCTTGGTTCTGCTGCTTGCCCTGGGGCTCTTACGGAATTTGCTTGGCTTCTCGCTGGGCAAGCTCTCACCATGTGCCCCTGGACTCAGCAGTAGAAACAGAGGGCTCTCTCTCTCCTTCTCTGTCTCTCAGCCTTGGAAATAAGCCTCCTGCTCGCCCCAATCTGCATCGGCTCCTCTGGTCCTGAGTGAGGAGATGCTGCGGAGAGAGCTGGAAATCCTGGAAGCACTCTGAGGCCCCTGTTTCTCCCTGGCTGCATCAGTCTAAGCTCTTCTAGCCTGGTGTCTATGACCACAGACAGTTGATATAAACCTTCTAGGGTAGCTGGTCTTCAGCAAAGGATCGTTACCTTGCCGTGGTGCTGGAGTTGAGCACCTCAATGATGCCATGAGCTAAACCATGAAGGGCCACCCAAGAAGGGAAGGTCATGACAGAGCGGTCAGACTAAATGCTATCCCTGGGGAAGGTAATGGTAACCCTAAAGCTTTCAATAAGGGCTTTCTATGCAGCCAAATGAAAATCCCCTTAAGGTGTTATCCAGAAACAACAGTTTACAGTATTCCCTGCAGTATCGGATCCATCATATTTTGGCATTTCTTCTGCACATGAAACAGTGAGATTTGGTTTACTTTTCAGTAAGGTTATACCCTTCAGCAAAGGATCGTTACCTTGTCATGGTGCTGGAGCTTGAGCACCTCAATGATGCCATGAGCTAAACCATGAAGGGCCACCCAAGATGAGGAGGTCATGACAGAGAGGTCAGACTAAATGCGATCCCTCGGGAAGGTAATGGTAACCCACCCCAGTATTCTTCCCGTGAAAACTAAATGGATCAGTACAACCAGAGATATGTCAGTATACCATCGGAAGATGAGACTCCCAGGTCGGAAGATGGTCAACATGCTACTGGGGAGGAACAGAGGATGAGTTCAACTAGCCCCAGACATGATGACGCAGCTAGCTTAAAGCCGAAAGGACGGCTAGCGGCCGATGGTGCTGGTGGTGAACGGCGAATCCGATGTTCTAAGGATCAACACACCATTGGAACCTGGAATGTAAGATCTATGAGCCAGGGCAAATTGGATGTGGTTATTGGTGAGATGTCAAGATTAAAGATAGACATTTTGGGCATCAGTGAACTGAAATGGACTGGAATGGGCCACTTCACATCAGATGACCACCAGATCTACTACTGTGGACAAGAGGACCACAGAAGAAATGGAGTAGCCTTCATAATTAATCATAAAGTGGCTAAAGCAGTGCTTGGATACAATCCAAAAAATGATAGAATGATCTCAGTTCGAATTCAGGGTAAGCCATCTAACATCACAGTGATCCAAATATATGCCCCAACCACAGATGCTGAAGAAGCTGAAGTAGAGCAGCTCTAAGAGGATCTACAGCACCTACTGGACAACACACCTAAGAGAGATGTTATTTTCATCACAGGAGACTGGAATGCTAAGGTGGGCAGTCAAATGACACCTGGAATTACAGTTAAGCATGGATCCACTCAGTGGAGAACAAAACGAAGCAGGACATAGGCTGATAGAATTTTGCCAAGGCAACTCATTCTGCATAACAAACACTCTCTTCCAACAACCTAAGAGACGGCTTTATACATGGACTTCCCCAGATGGACAACACCGAAATCAGATTGACTACATCCTTAGCAGCCAAAGGTGGCGGACATCTATACAGTCGGTAAAAACAAGACCTGGAACTGACTGTAGTTCAGATCACGAACTTCTTATTGCACAATTTAGGATCAGACTAAAGAGATTAGGGAAGACCGACAGATCAGCTAGATATGAGCTCACTAATATCCCTAAGGAATATGCAGTGGAGGTGAAGAATAGATTTAAGGGACTGGACTTAGTAGATAGGGTCCCGGAAGAACTATGGACAGAAGTTCTCAACATTGTCAGGAGGCAGCAACAAAATTCATCCCAAAGAAAGAGAAAACCAAGAAGGCAAAGTGGCTGTCTGCTGAGACACTAGAAGTAGCCCAAGAAAGAAGGAAAGCAAAAGGCAACAGTGATAGGGGGAGATATGCCCAATTAAATGCAAAATTCCAGAGGTTAGCCAGAAGAGATAAGGAATTATTTTTAAACAAGCAATGCACGGAAGTGGAAGAAGACAATAGAAGAGGAAGGACAAGAGACCTCTTCCAGAAAATTAGAAACATGGGAGGTAAATTCCAGGCCAAAATGGGTATGATCAAAAACAAAGATGGCAAGGACCTAACAGAAGAAGAAGAGATCAAGAAAAGGTGGCAAGAATATATGGGAGACCTGTATAGGAAGGATAACAATATCGGGGATAGCTTTGACGGTGTGGTTAGTGAGCTAGAGCCAGACATCCTGAAGAGTGAGGTTGAATGGGCCTTAAGAAGCATTGCTAATAAGAAGGCAGCAGGAGATGATGGCATCCCAGCTGAACTGTTCAAAATCTTGCAAGATGATGCTGTCAAGGTAATGCATGCTATATGCCAGCAAATTTGGAAAAGACAAGAATGGCCATCAGATTGGACAAAATCAACTTATATCCCCATACCAAAAAAAGAAAAACTAAAGAATGTTCAAACTATCGCACAGTGGCACTCATTTCACATGCCAGTAATGTAATGCTCAAGATCCTGCAAAGTAGACTTCAGCAATCCATGGAGCGAGAATTGCCAGATGCACAAGCTGGGTTTAGAAAAGGCAGAGGAACTAGGGACCAAATGGCCAATATCCGCTGGATAATGGAAAAAGCCAGGGAGTTTCAGAAAAGCATCTATTTCTGTTTTATTGACTATTCTAAAGCCTTTGACTGTGTGGACCATAACAAATTGTGGCAAGTTCTTAGTGGTATAGGGATACCAAGTCATCTTGTATGCCTCCTGAAGGATCTGTATAACGACCAAGTAGCAACAGTAAGAACAGACCACAGAACAACGGACTGGTTTAAGATTGGGAAAGGAGTACGGCAGGGCTGTATACTCTCACCCTACCTATTCAACTTGTACGCAGAACACATCATGCAACATGCTGGGCTTGAGGAATCCAAGGCTGGAGTTAAAATCGCTGGAAGAAACATTAACAATCTCAGATATGCAGATGATACCACTTTGTTGGCTGAAAGGGAAGAGGAACTGAGGAGCCTTATGATGAAGGTGAAAGAAGAAAGTGCAGAAGCTGGCTTGCAGCTAAACCTCAAAAAACCAAGATTATGGCAACCAGCTTGATTGATAACTGGCAAATAGAGGGAGAAAATGTAGAAGCAGTGAAAGACTTTGTATTTCTAGGTGTGAGGATTACTGCAGATGCTGACTGCAGTCAGGAAATCAGAAGACATTTAATCCTCGGAAGAAGAGCAATGACAAATCTCGATAAAATAGTTAAGAGCAGAGACATCACACTGACAACAAAGGTCCACATAGTTAAAGGAATGGTGTTCCCCGTAGTAACATATGGCTGCGAGAGCTGGACCATAAGGAAGGCTGAGAGAAGGAAGATCGATGCTTTTGAACTGTGGTGTTGGAGGAAAATTCTGAGAGTGCCTTGGACTGCAAGAAGATCCAACCAGTCCATCCTCCAGGAAATAAAGCCAGACTGCTCACTTGAGGGAATGATATTAAAGGCAAAACTGAAATACTTTGGCCACATAATGAGAAGACAGGACACCCTGGAGAAGATGCTGATGCTAGGGAGAGTGGAAGGCAAAAGGAAGAGGGGCCGACCAAGGGCAAGGTGGATGGATGATATTCTAGAGGTGATGGACTGGCCCTGGGGGAGCTGGGGGTGTTGAGGACTGACAGGAAGCTCTGGCATGGGCTGGTCCATGAAGTCATGAAGAGTCGGAAGCGACTAAACGAATAAACAACAACAGGGTAGCTGGTGTTCCCTGGCGCACTAATTCATTTTTAATTTCTTCATCCAGCCCCTGTTTTAATTGGACTTTCAAGGCACTCTCATTCCAGTCCAGATCTCCTGCTAACAGCTTGAAATCAGCAATGTAAATTCCCACCCTCTTGTTGCCTTGCTTGAGCTTCCAAATTTCCCGGCTGGCAGTGACCTCTCTGATCGGGTCGTCAAAGTGTGCTCGGAACCCTGCCAGAAAATTCTCGTAGTCGTTGAGAATTGGGTCGTTGTTCTCCACCATGGGAATAGCCCATTTGGCTGCTGGGTCCTTTAGCAGACTTAAAATGAAGGTGACTCTGGTTCTGTCTGTGGCAAACTCTGCCGGTCTGCTGTCGAAAAACATTGTGCACTGTGTGAGAAAGGTTCTCAACTGTCCTGCTTCTCCTCCAAACTTCTCTGGTAGACTGCCCTGGGATCTCAAGACTACTGGCGGAGCTGCTGCTGCTGGCACCGGTTGTGGGTTAATCAGAGCTGGTTGTTGTAACTGCTGTAGCATGGCTGCTTGTAATGTGTTGATCTGGAGATCTACTTGTTGTTGATGGTGTTGCAATGCTGCTGCCAGTTGTTGGATGGCTTGCCGAATTTCCTGGTTTTCCGAAGACATTTTCCCAAATGTCTCTTCCTTTTTTTTTTTTGTTCCTCCCTCTTTCAATGGGAGTAGTTGAGTTTGTTAGGATTAATGTCCTAACAGCCAGGAACCATGCTGAGACAAGGAATAGGTCTCTAGTGTTTATTGCTGCTACATTAGACAGAAAATCCTAACAAACTGAAGAAGCGTGGGAAAAACCCAGACAGATAAACCCCAAAAGTCAAGGCGGGTCTGATCAGTGTCTCTTTGAATGGCTGCTTAACTCCTCAGTACTACACATGCGTTTTCCCCCTTGGATACGGGCCCCCTCCTGCTCACCATCAGTACTCATGACAGGTGCTGGTGCCCCTTAAAGAAGTGTTGGTCCACCCTCTCCTCAAGAAGCCATCACTGGATGCAACCATTCTATACAATTTTCGTCCAGTATCCAATCTTCTCTTTTTAGGAAAGATGATTGAAAAGGTAGTTGTGCAATACCTTCAGAGGGTCCTGGATGAAGCGGATTATTTGGACCCCTTTCAGTCAGGTTTCAGACCTGGGTATGGGACTGAGACAACATTGGTTGTGATTTTTGATGACCTCTGGCAAGAGCGGGATGTAGTGCATCCATCCTTGTTCTTCCTGACCTCTCAGGGGCCTTCAATCCCATTGACCATCTGTGACTGGCTGTGGGGGTTGGGAGTGGGCAGCACTGAATTAAGTTGGTTCTCTTCTTTCCTTGGCCAGTTTCAGGTCGTGTTGATTGGGGGTGAGAGGATGTGGTCATTCGTAGCCATGGGGTGAGGTATCATCAGTATGCTGATGATATCCAGCTCTGTATCTCCATTCCTGGTGAAGTATGTGATGCAGCCAATGTCCTATCTCAGTGCCTGGAGGCTGGAGGGGTTTGGATGGGGAACAACAGGCTTTGGCTCAACCCTGGCAAGACTGAGTGGTTTGGGGTTTTGGGGCCAGCTGGATCCAGGAATTTACCATCTTTGGTTCTGGATGGGGTTGCACTTCCCCAGACAGACCTGGTGTGCAAGCCCTTCTGGATTCACAACTCCTGCTTGAAGAACAGTGGCAGTTGTGGCTAGGAGGGCTTTTGCACAGCTTTGAGTTGTGTGCCAGTTGCACCCATTCCTGAATCAGGAGGCTCTATGATCAGTCACTCATGCCCTGGTCACCTCCTGTATGGATTACTGTAATGCACTCTACATGGGGCTGCCCTTGAAGAGTATTCGGAAACTTCAGTTGTTGCAAAATGTAGTGGCACAGGCAGTTATGTGCACACCTAGATCTGTGCACTGCGAGCTGCATTGGTTACCAGTTTGCTTCTGGGTCCAGTTCAAGGTGCTGGTGATAGCCGCCCAGAGTCATTGTACACGAGATGGGTGGCAGAGAAATTTGACAAATAAATAAATAACCTATAAAGCCCTACATGGCATGGGACCAGGGTATTTGAGGAACCGGCACTCCCCAGTAATATCTATCCATCCCATCAGGTCCAGAAGAAGAGGCTTGTTGTGGGTTCCATCCACCAGAGAGTGTCATCTGGTGGGACTCAGGAGGGGCCCCCCCTTTCTGTTGGTGTACCTGCCCTATGGAACACCATTCCTGCCAAGGTTAGGTTGGCCCCGATCTTCATGATCTTCTACAAGGGCCTGAAGACCTGGCTTTGCCATCTGGCCTGGGGATCAGAGAGTGGTGTGGAGCTCATAAAATGGCTGTACTGCTCTTGAATGGCTGTGCTGTCCTGGTATTTTATGGCTTTTAATTGTTTAATTGTTTTTAACATTTGTATTGTTTATATGGCTGTTTTATTTTTTTATTTTTTGGTTTTTGTTGTTTATTCGTTTAGTCGCTTCCGACTCTTCGTGACTTCATGGACCAGCCCACGCCAGAGCTTCCTGTCGGTCGTCAACACCCCCAGGTCCCCCAGGGACGAGTCCGTCACCTCTAGAATATCATCCATCCATCTTGCCCTTGGTTGGCCCCTCTTCCTTTTGCCTTCCACTCTCCCTAGCATCAGCATCTTCTCCAGGGTGTCCTGTCTTCTCATTATGTGGCCAAAGTATTTCAGTTTTGCCTTTAATATCATTCCCTCAAGTGAGCAGTCTGGCTTAATTTCCTGGAGGATGGACTGGTTGGATCTTCTTGCAGTCCAAGGCACTCTCAGAATTTTCCTCCAACACCACAGTTCAAAAGCATCGATCTTCCTTCGCTCAGCCTTCCTTATGGTCCAGCTCTCGCAGCCATATGTTACTACAGGGAACACCATTGCTTTAACTATGCGGGCCTTTGTTGTCAGTGTGATGTCTCTGCTCTTAACTATTTTATCAAGATTGGTCATTGCTCTTCTTCCAAGGATTAAGCGTCTTCTGATTTCCTGACTGCAGTCAGCATCTGCAGTAATCTTTGCACCTAAGAATACAAAGTCTTTCACTGCTTCTACATTTTCTCCCTCTATTTGCCAGTTATCAATCAAGCTGGTTGCCATAATCTTGGTTTTTTTGAGGTTTAGCTGCAAACCAGCTTTTGCACTTTCTTCTTTCACCTTCATCATAAGGCTCCTCAGTTCCTCTTCACTTTCAGCCATCAAAGTGGTATCATCTGCATATCTGAGATTGTTAATGCTTCTTCCAGCGATTTTAACTCCAGCCTTGGATTCCTCAAGCCCAGCATGTCGCATGATGTGTTCTGCGTACAAGTTGAATAGGTAGGGTGAGAGTATACAGCCCTGCCGTACTCCTTTCCCAATCTTAAACCAGTCTGTTGTTCCGTGGTCTGTTCTTACTGTTGCTACTTGGTCGTTATACAGATTCTTCAGGAGGCAGACAAGATGACTTGGTATCCCCATACCACTAAGAACTTGCCACAATTTGTTATGGTCCACACAATCAAAGGCTTTAGAATAGTCAATAAAACAGAAATAGATGTTTTTCTGAAACTCCCTGGCTTTTTCCATTATCCAGCGGATATTGGCAATTTGGTCTCTAGTTCCTCTGCCTTTTCTAAACCCAGCTTGTACGTCTGGCAATTCTCGCTCCATGAACTGCTGAAGTCTACCTTGCAGGATCTTGAGCATTACCTTACTGGCATGTGAAATGAGTGCCACTGTTCGATAGTTTGAACATTCTTTAGTGTTTCCCTTTTTTGGTATGGGGATATAAGTTGATTTTTTCCAGTCTGATGGCCATTCTTGTGTTTTCCAAATTTGCTGGCATATAGCATGCATTACCTTGACAGCATCATCTTGCAAGATTTTGAACAGTTCAGCTGGGATGCCGTCGTCTCCTGTTGCCTTGTTATTAGCAATGCTTCTTAAGGCCCACTCAACCTCACTCTTCAGGATGTCTGGCTCTAGCTCACCGACCACACTGTCAAAGCTATCCCCGATATTGTTATCCTTCCTATACAGGTTTTCTGTATATTCTTGCCACCTTTTCTTGATCTCTTCTTCTTCTGTTAGGTCCTTGCCATCTTTGTTTTTGATCATGCCCATTTTTGCCTGGAATTTACCTCCGATTTTTCTAATTTTCTGGAAGAGGTCTCTTGTCCTTCCTATTCTATTGTCTTCTTCCACTTCCGCATATTGCTTGTTTAAAAATAATTCCTTATCTCTTCTGGCTAACCTCTGGAATTTTGCATTTAATTGGGCATATCTCCCCCTATCACTGTTGCCTTTTGCTTTCCTTCTTTCTTGGGCTACTTCTAGTGTCTCAGCAGACAGCCATTTTGCCTTCTTGGTTTTCTCTTTCTTTGGAATGTATTTTGTTGCCGCCTCCTGAACAATGCTGCCAACTTCTGTCCAGAGTTCTTCCGGGACCCTATCTACTAAGTCCAGTCCCTTAAATCTATTCTTCACCTCCACTGCATATTCCTTAGGAATATTAGTGAGCTCATATCTAGCTGATCTGTGGGTCTTCCCTAATCTCTTTAGTCTGATCCTAAATTGTGCAAGAAGAAGTTCGTGATCTGAACTACAGTCAGCTCCAGGCCTTGTTTTTACCGACTGTACAGATGTCCACCACCTTTGGCTGCAAAGGATGTAATCAATCTGATTTCGGTGTTGTCCATCTGGTGAAGTCCATGTATAAAGCCATCTCTTAGGTTGTTGGAAGAGAGTGTTTGTTTTTTGGTACTGTTTATGTTTTAATTGCCTGGAATCACAAATGTGAGATGGGCAGCTATATAAATTGAATAAATAAATAAATAAATATCTGGGGAAGATAATGTATAGGATTGTAAAATAGAGTTTAGGGCTACCTGCAGACCATGGACTGTGGGTTGCCATCCTCTAATGTTATATATGAATAAGGACTGTGTGTTGAACTCTTCAAACTTGTGCTTTTGATCAGAGGCTGTTAGTGAAAGAAACAGAGAAGAGTATGAGAGAACACCTGGGCAAATATAGCGAAAACAGTTGGAATATGTGATTACTTTGACAAACCTTCTCAGTGCTAGGCTCTGCAGCTGGAATATATAATGGACTGGCAAATTAAAAGAAAAGGAAAGAAAAAGAAAGAAGGAAAGAAAAATCCATTCCAAGTATCGGTACACCATGGCTTGGGAGACTTCTTGAGTCAACAAAGATCTCAATGGATTTCACAACTCCTGCCATCCTCCTCAAGATTTCAGCAGATCAGCATGGAGACAACAGGAAGAGGGAGGAAGGAAGGAAGGAAGGAAGGAAGGAAGGAAGGAAGGAAGGAAGGAAGGAAGGAAGGAATCCTACAGATTCAAAACAAAGACAAAGAAAAAACCAAGAGCTTATGAAAGTCTGGGGTAGAGAGAGAAGTTACTCATCACTGCATCCTTCTGGATATCCACAGTCATCTTGCAAGAACTGGATTCAAACTATGAGCTGTTTCTGTCTCTCATCTCCCTGGGGAAAGTGGACATTTATCTGTCCCTCCAAGGTCATTATGGCAGAGAGGGAGCTGCCTTGGTAATTTTCGCAGGCCTTTCATATACATTCTTTAAATTTCATCTGGGAAAAAGGGGTGCCTTCTACAGCTTTTTCCAGTACCAAAGAACTTTCATATAACATCAAAATATACATTCATTTAGCATGGAGACTTACAAGCCAGCATCTCTAAACTAGCTATGATATATTAGGAATTATATTTTACATTATTAAGAAACACAGGGTCTGCAACTGAAACCACCATCGCCTTATTATTATTTTCTGAAATAAATGCCAATATAATTAGATACGTCTGCAATATAGTCTGTACTCTTTGTGCTTATTTGAAAATGCATGATTTCAAAATAATTTGTCCATGTTTCCTCCTAACATTACAAATAATAATACTGGAATGAATGGCTGTTTGCATATGAACAACATTTGATCAGCTTCCAGGTTTTTTTTTCCCCCAGAAAGATGCTTCCTTGACATTTGTCTTCTGCAGATGAGGTAGGAGCTTTTAAACAGTTGCTTTGGAAACTCGTGCAAAATGAAAATTAGAATTCAGTTTGGAGGATAGAAACTTAAATGTGGTTAAACCAGCAATGAGAATACATAATTTCATTTTTTTTTCCTTGCCTCTGCTAAAAGCACATTATCTGCTCTAAACATAAACTACTTGAAATAATTATAATTACATAATGGAAACTTATTTTAATAATTGTGATCTTTAATGCAACAATCTTCCAGTCTGCTAAAGGAACTATAGTAAGTGCAATTTAAGTCCCATGATGAGGAAAACATCAGGGAAATGTGTAGAAGAATATTTATTTAATTTCCTCCTAGCCACTTGAAACATTAAGGATTGTCTGGGGAAACTATTAATCATAATGACTATGGTAAGTGTTGTTCCCACTCATTTAGAGGTCAGAGACCAATTCATGGGCTGTCACTTGGGTCAATAAATAGGTCACATACCTACAACTACTTGACTATTGGCTCACTGTGTTCATTCTCATTGGATTAACAACAGCCAGCTCTTTTACAAATATGGGGAATATAACAAACATCAGACATGGAAAAAACTTGTGGTATATAAAATTGGACTTCATGATAAAAGCCCAAAATAACAATTTGCTATGAGGTAACATTAATTACAATAGAAATTCTATACTTATTCTATAGGTTATATCACTGATATACTGCATATTCTTTTTTAAAAAAGGTTTCCAGGTTCCAGTACAGTCATACAGTCACCCACTCATATTTAATCTGAATTTTCATTTGGTAAATCATACATGATACATCAGTGTCTAATAAATCTAGTACTAATTATTAAATCAATTATATCCATTTCTATAATTATAGCATATAAAAACTTTTCCTCTCCTGAAAATTTGTGCTCAGTAAAAGAATGATTTGATTTATAATTCAAAAAATATAAAATGAATCACATTTGTGATAATTTATTCTTTACAATATTTCTAAACCTTATCTTCATGCTAAGTAGAATTTCAGAGTAGTAAACTATTAACAACATAATCAATAAAATAATATAAATAAAACCATGAAAAATAATACAACCCTCCCATAACAATTCAGATTTTACAACTAATGAAAATACTGTCAGAAACTCTGTATGATAAAAAATGAGATTTTAATGTATAGCTCTGAAGCTTGAAACCATTATTTTTCTCACCATTATCTGTGGAAATGATGAGTCACTCTGCTAAGGCTATTGAAGCTGAACCAGGTGTTTGTGTAGCAATTACTGGGTGACCTGGTTGTGTTCGTACATCATACCAAACCAAAAACTGATGCTATTGTGATTAAACCTGATGAGCGACCCAAGCTAATATGGAAGCATGGTTTACATTAACCATGGTTAAGAAATCACACTGAGCTGCCAAACATACGAAAGGTAATTCATGTTTTTGGGCATTCTTCCTTCATTTTTGTCTCTGTCTTTTTTTTTAAAGAACATTATTAATGTTCAAAGTATAGTTAAAATACAAAAGATATAATATAGAAAAGATAGAGTACAGAACTAAAGGAAAAAGGAAAAATTATACAAGTGCAAAATTAGATAGAAAACAGAAAAAGAAAGTGACTTCCAACCTTCTCCAACACAGATATAAATGCATATTATACAGATATATTCTCATACTATTAATTAAACCTTAGTAACATTATTTCTATAAAATCAAACCATTTAATCATCAAAACCCAAAATCAAAACCTCATTTTTTTCAGACACAAGCAAATAGTCCAAAAGTGGTTGCCAAGTAGATACAAATCCAGACACACTGTTTTCCCTTATCAGCACTGTTAACTTCGCCATTTAAGCCAATTCCATTAATTTAACCATTCATTCTTCCATTGTGGGGATTTGTGGATCTTTCCATCTTTGTGCATATAAAAGTCTTGCTGCTGTTATCATATATAAAAGCAAAGTTCCATGCTGTTTCTCAAGCTGTTTATCCATCAGTCCCAAGAGAAACAGTTCTGGTTTCTTCTGTAAAACCACTTTAAGAATCTTTTGAATATTAACACATGTTTGATCTCAAAATTTTTTGGCCTTCTCACAAGTCCACCAGAGATGGTAAAATTTTCATTTTTCTCTCTTAAGTGATACATAAATCCATTTTAGTCTCCATTGTGCAATAGATTTTTCCAGTAAGGACTCCCATTTCCATAGCTGACTGGTCTGTTGAGGTGAAGTAATAATTACAGTTATAGTTTCATAGTGGTCTGGTTAACAGGAAACAGTATAATTGATTTAAGATTATGTGGGTAGCCATTGTCCAGCCCAATCAACAAGTGATGTAAGAGCTATCAGAATTATCCTCTGGTAGTACTGTGACAATGCTGACTTCTATACTAGTGAATAATTTTTAAAAATCCTAAATCATCCACAAATAGACCATTTCAATGTACATATACAACAAAAGCATAAAAATGATAGATGTGTGCATTTAGAAATTATATTAATTTCCTTATTGGAAACCTTAACCAGACTCATGTCAGACATTCCTTAGCTGATTATGATGGAGTTTTTCCCCATTTCAGGAAATATATTCCAATCATGACATCACAGTATTAAATAATATTTATGTTACAAGGGCTGAAATTTATACACACTTATCTAGTATTTAAATTCAAATGAATTCACTGTGTTTGCTTCTGAATAGATACATACAGTTCATTATTTAGGCATATGATATGTGGGTGGAAAAAAATCTGGACAACAGCTAGATGGTAGCAATCATCTCGATTTTTGCAGTCCAGACATGTGCTGATTAGCAATATTTGTTTAAAGAAAACATCTAAATATAAATAAACCGTATAAAGTTTAAGCAAGTTAAAAAATTTAACAGTATAACTATAACAGCAAGAGCCATTTTGTTTTGTTTTGTTAGGACTAATAGTTCAACCAAAGGCAGTGTTGGCAAAGGATTATGACACTTCCTATATGTAAAATTGGCTTAAGTGAATGTATGATATAAGCTGAAGTTTCCTACATCTTAGAAATTTTTTATAGATACTCATAAGGAAATTAGTTTTTTGAATTATGCAATATACAGAAAACGTCCCCTGTTCATTCAATGCTACAGTAATTGTTTTCATATAATGCCATTCCTAACTTCTCAAAACATTTATGTTGCCTAGGTTCACACAGCACACAAAGTGATATCTTGCTTAACTGTGCTTTGTTGAACAAGCCACAACAGACTGGATTTAAACATCAGACCAAGCCACAATTATGTTTTTACAAAGCACAAAACCCAGAATCAGGCCACATGTATCGCATCCTGTATTGTGTCAACCAAGCTACACAATTTTATCATAAGCATCCTGGAAGCAGGTCCGTAATTTCATCGAATATTATAGCTGGACTCAGGGTCCAGGGGATTCAGCCTCACTGTTTTTGCTTTAATCATCAACCACTATGCAAGTCTCAAGGATTCTGTATCCAAGCCAATGCAAATAGGCTTTTTTAAAAAAAAAATCAGAAGTGTGGTTTGCCCTTTAAACTGTGTTTTAGGAAATCACTCTTACTTAGTCTTGTGTGCATCCACACTTCTGAGAAACAAAGCCATGGGTATTTTATAGCTTTCAAAAATGTTGTGTGGTTTGAACCGAAAAGGCAAGAAAAGCTTTGTAAAGCTATGCAGTGAAAGGTGGTCTCACAAGGGCACAATGTTGCACGGTATTTTTTTTTTCAGTCCAACAGGTGGCTTGTCAACATACCATAAGTGTAATTTTATATGGAGATATTTAAAAGCTTTAGTATACAGGCTGCAGCATTTCAATTATGCCTATGCCTTTGATACTACAGTGCAGCGTTGGGAATGGTGCAGCATTATTTGCTCATGGCGTATGTCACTGTTGGCTACATGAGTTTGTGCTTGGTGCCGGATAATTTCTCATGTCAAATGCCTGCAAGGAACTAGGAGTTATATTACAAAAAAACAGGCTTATGTTGATTTTCGGATAATGATTTTAATAAAAAAATTTGGATAATAGATTAATTAATCCACTAATAAATGCAGTGAAATTGCATTCTAAAAAATATACCAATATCCATGAACAAATATTTCAGCATTTAGAAGTGTCATTTATAAACAATCTACCAGGTATAAACAATAAGGATTTTTTGGTTTCTAAAATAAAAGTTATGGCAAAGCCAATAATTTGGTAGGATATTTTTATACAGTATTCTAAAGATCATGGCCCGTGGGTATGTGCTATATCATATGTTATATCATATAAATGAACAATAAAAATAAAGTCACATATTATTTTACAGAATCTGATTTCTACAAACTACAGAATAATCAATGCAGTTTTAATTTATAATTAGAAAACATAAACTTTTATAAACATGCAATGTGGTATATTATTATGGATTAGAGGACTAGAATTCATAGTCTTTCCTTCCAAATAGATTAGAGTGATGGCAGAAAAAAAGGGGGATTCAGTACATGACCTCTCCCCCGTGGCAGGAAAATACAGATTAGGGTCCTCTTGCATTTAGTATAGGAAAGGCATAAAGTTTATGAGGTAACAGGGATAAGCAAGATGGTACCCCCAGCACCAGGAAATCTGGGATCCCCTAAATTGCATCTGCATAACCCCAGTATTAAATTTAGATTATTTTAAATGTATTTTAAATTTTAATTATTTAAGATATATTTTAAATGTCTCCAAAATTTCAGAAGATTGCCTTATGGTTTCCAATATGTGAAGAGGTTGCCCTCTCTTGCAAGCTTGCATTCTAGTGAGTGGGATACACTAATCAATCATCTTTCCTATGTTGACCGAACAGAACTTTATTTGCATATAGTTTGGAATCATCCAGTTATGAAGGTCATTCTCTCAGCTCCCTACATAAGATTGGGAAAGACCTTTTCCAAAACTGTTCTGAAAATCTGCTACCAGTCAATGTAATCCAAGGGGGACAGGCTTCAAGATTGATTGATTGACTGATAGTAGATAGATCTTTATTTTGGCCAGAAGCCAGCAAAACAAACTAAAAATACAAAAAACAAAGAAAGTTTATCTGGACAGAACTTAATCTTCAGGAAATATATTTTGTGATATTCTTGCAGTTAAGTAGCAAAATCTGGCAACATTATTGGGGACCTGGAAATATTTGTCACATAGTAAAAAAAACTACCCAGTAATCATTTAACTGCTGGAAAATAGTTGGAAGAAAACAGAGAATTAAATTCTGACATAAACTCAAATTAATTTTGCTGTTTAGTAGAACATGTATAATGGTTTCAACTTCCTCCATACTGCATGAGCAGAGGTAGCAAGTTAGGAGAATATTATTGTACCTCCTTTGTAATAGTGCAGAGGGAAGGGCACTGAAATTCTGAAAACTCAGCAATGTTAAGAGTAGACCAGTATATAAAGATAAGATGCTGTCTGTCGCTCCCATCAAATATAGCTGGGATCCTACAAATGCTGGGCAAATGAGCCAGATTAAACTGCAATTTTAGCTGCAGGAGGTATTGTGGCTTATAAAGTCTATATTATATTTTACTACAAAATAGTAAAATTATCTCTCTTGCCTGTTCTTTGAGTAGCAGAATAAAGCTGAGCTCAGAATCTTTCAACACAAAAATCTATTCATGACTGACTCCTATTTTCTTCTAATGGGCAGCAGGTTTGCCACTGATACTGCTGTTAGTTAAGAGTAAGGAATCTTTGATGACCTCCTGCCATCAGAGAATTACTAGTAGGACTTGAATTGCTTCTTGCTTTTCCTGGAAATGGACTGATGTTTTATTGCTGTATAAGGCAATACGTTGTCAGTAAGCATTCTGGTCTTCTCATCAGTTCTCAGATTCTGTTCTCTTGTTCTTCATTCTTTTCATCATTTTTTCAATTTTTGATCAGACATTTAGAAGAACTGAGTAAGATTGATTTATAGGAAAGTTTTCAAATAGGGTCTTGCAAAACCAGCAACAACAGCAACTGGTCTTAAGAATTTAAGTTTATCTTATGTGTACATCCAAATGTAAAGGAGGTTGGTTATCTTTCTTCCATTGCTCTAACTGCTGCGAAATGTGGATGGTTATACTTTACAGTATTTCAGGACGTTATCTATTAAAAGTGCTTGATACTCATTTTTTTTCATGAAGGCATGCTTGTGTGAAATCCCATTATGTTAGTAAAACTATTGTCTTTACACATATGTCATGTTCACTGTTTCAATGTGCACTGTACATCGTAACGTTTCACATGCCATGGTGCTGACACGTGTTTCTGTTGGGAGGGAGCTGCTGTGAAACCTTGTGCCAAGCTCTGTATCTATGTTCATTTCAATGGAATGTGTTTGGGTTATGTGCTCTGCTCAAGGACTTTTCCCGCGGACCATCAGGAGCCGCTAGGAGCACCTGGGATTGTGAGCCTGGGCAGATTCTACGGGGGGTGGGATTTCATTTGCACCAAGGGTTTTTAGTTTGCATTTGGCGTGCTTTTTCCATTCTCAGCTTTCTTTGTGATCCTGCATACTATTCTTTAATAAATCAGATATCTTTGTGATCCTGCTCATGAGTCTGATGGTGTTTTAGAATAGGCAATCCTTACATAAAGCTGAGAATCACTAAAGTTGTACTGTTAGCTCCTACCAAGATTAGTTTCTTGTGAGGGAAAACAGTTAACGATGGCCGAATCCAAGCTCATGACCGAGAGACTTGAGGAGCCGACTGGCTTGATGCCCGAGTCAATGGTCAGGAGCGGAGAACTGAGCCTCACCCCAGAACCTTCAGGTTTCTGGCAGGATTTGAGTTCCAGCCCTGAGGTAGAGGAATCCGATAATGGGAGAGCACCAGAGCAACCGGCACCCAGCGAATCACCCGCAGAGTTGATCACCTGGGATGAAATGGGAGAATCCCAGCCAGGGACATCCCAGGCGTCCTGGAAGTATCAGTTCCCGCTGACCCCAAATGTAGAATCTACCACAGTATCAGCAGGGAGACAGCCTAACATGCAAGGGAGGGAGGAATCTCAAACCCCTGAAAGGCTAAGAGTGGTAGAGGCCAAATTAGAATCGATGGAGTACATGCTAAAAAACCTGTCTCTGTCATGGGGGGGGGGGGCAGCCGAGATGCAAAGGAGATTCCAGCTCCACGCAATCATCCTCCATCCCCTCACCCAGACCGCCGGTGGAGCAGGGCCGGAGACGGCGCTGGGATGAATCTCCACCCTGCAGAGTTTGACCATCAGTGTCCCCACCCCGAGACAGGAGAACTACCGTAACCTGGGGCCCAACCACTCAAGCAGCCGCTAATTCAGCTCCAACAGGAGTGGGGATGAAAGACTTTTCTGTCAAGTTTGATGGGGATCCAACTATGTTGTCTTTCTTTCTCACTAATGCTAAAAGTTATATGAGGCAGTTTGGACCATACTTCCCTTCCGAAGAGGCTAAAATAACTGCCATTGCCACCAAGCTGAAGGGACGAGTGGCTGACTGGTATGTTCAATTAAGTGAGGCTGACTCCCCTGAGCTTGAGGATTTTGAGGAATTCATGTGGGTGTTAAAGCTGCATTTTGAGGATCCTCTAGTCAAGGCAAGGGCTAAAAAGGCACTGAAGGATCTTACCCAGGGCCAACTGTCTGTAGCTGATTACGCCCTGGAGTTTAAGGCTTTAGCTGGGAAAATCCCCAACTGGTCTCAGTCAACCTTAATAGAACGGTTTAAAGAGGGACTCAACAGGGACGTCCTGTGGTGGGCGTTGTGTAGAGACGACCCAGAGACATTGTACGAATGGATCTGTCTGGCTGGCAAAGCTGAGCACGCCCAGCATACCTAAATGCAAACCAAACGACCTGAAAAACAACCAACCACCATGAGGGGACCCCGAAGTGCCACAACTGCTACCCAGCCAGGCTACAGAGCCTGGGAAGAGGAGAGTGGCATTATGCGAGGGGTCAGTGTCTCCGATGTGGAAAGGAAGGGCATCGAGCAGTTGATTGCCCAAAAGCCAAGGCTGGAGACTGAGCGGGCAAGCTGCCGGCCAAATCGCTGCCCCCCTCACGGTGGATGACAGCAGCCAAGGGGGCAGCCGACACTGAAGAAGTACTCTACTTCTCAGGAGAACTCTGACTTTTAAGGATGGGCTTTACCAAGCCCCTACCATGGAGAGGGCTTCAAGTGCGGGGGTTGGAAGGGCTGCAATTGCCATGCCACGCCCTAGTTTGGCACGTTTAGAAGGCTTGCCCGATCGATACCAAGATTTTGCAGACCTCTTTGGAGATCGGAAGCAGATCGGCTACCCTCCATCGGAAAACTGATTGTGGCATAGAGTTGATTCCTAACGCTCAATTGCCCAAGCCAAAAATTTATCCAATGACTCAGAAGGAGCTTGGGGCATTATGGGACTTTATCAACAAAAATCTGTCAAGGGGGTTTATTGAACCTGCAAATTTCTCAGTTGGGGCCCCTGTGCTATTCCGGGAAAAGAAAGATGGCATGCTTAGACTCTGTACAGACTATCGGGGGTTAAATTCCATTTCAATCTGCAACAAATACCCTCTCCCACTCATGAAGGACATGTTAGCTCATTTGTCAAATGGGAAGATTTTCTCCAAGCTCGATCTTCGTGAAGCCTATTTCCGCATCCGCATATGAGCTGGAGACAAGTGGAAAACTGCTTTTAATTGTTGACTGGGTTCATTTCAGTACAAAGTCCTCCCTTTTGGGTTAGCAGGGGCACCCGGTGTCTTCATGCAATTGATTAATGAAGTATTACATGATCATTTGTTTAAAGGGGTCCTGGTTTATTTGGACAATGTGCTCATTTGCACTGAATCCAAGGAGGAACACGAATGCTTTCTCAAACAGGTGTTAAGTAAGCTTAGAGATGCCAAGCTTTACAAATGTGAGTTTCACAAAACCCAACTTGACTATCTAGGCTATAGGGTATCTGACAAGGGCATTGAAATGGACCCTGAAAAAATTCAGGCGATTTTAAGTTGGGAACATCCCCGCACCCGGAGGCAATTGCAAAGTTTCCTAGGGTTCAGTAATTAGTATCGCCAATTTATCCAGGGGTTTGCTGAGATTGCTTTGCCCCTTACTGACTTGCTACATACCAAGGGTTTGGGGGAGACACGCAAGGTAAAACACCCTGGGGCAGTGCTGAATTGGACGCCTGAATGCCAGGCAACATTTGAGAAGTTAAAAACCCTTTTCACTGCTGAGCCTATTTTGCAGCACCCTGATCCTGAACGCCCCTTTGTGGTCCAAGTTGATGCTTCTGACTCCTCAGTGGGGGCTATATTGTTACAGAGAGATTCTGAAAATCACTTGAAACCCTGCACTTATTTGTCCAGAAAATTTTCTGAAACTGAGCGCCGGTGGCATGTTTGGGAAAAAGAGGCTTTTGCTGTTAAAGCCACTTTGGAAGCCTGGCATCACCTCCTGGAAGGCGCTAAATGCCCTTTTGAGGTTTGGACTGGTCACAGGAATTTGGAAGACCTCAACACCCCCCGGTGTCAGTTACAGAAGGACTTTCTCCAGGTGCTGAAATCTGACACTTGGTTGCTAGCTAATAGAGACAATGTTGCTTTTGAAAACGGTCTGGCGTGGGTGGAACACCGCCTTTATGTGCCTGAAACTTTAAGAGCTGATGTTTTGCAGCATTCCCATGATGATAAACTTGCTGGACACTTTGGTTTTGTCAAAACCTTGCATTTGGTTTGCTGTCAATTTTGGTGGCCAACCTTAAGGCGTGATGTAAAAGACTATGTTGCTTCCTGTCCTGTTTGTGCCATGTCAAAGCGTAAGGGAGGTAAACCACAGGGACTTCTACAGGCAGTGGCCAGCCCATCCCGTCCCTGGGATGAGATTTCTATGGATTTTATTGTGGACTTAGCCCCCAGTCAGAAGAAAACTGTCATTTGGGTTGTAAAAGATTTTTTCTCCAGACAAGCCCATTTCATTCCATGTGCGTCCATCCCGTCGGCCACGCAATTGGCCTGCCTATTTCTCATCCACATCTACTGTCTCCATGGTAGCCCCTCCCATTTAGTCAGTGACCACGGGACACAGTTCACTTCCCAGTTTTGGAAATCATTTTTAAAATTGATTGGCACCAAACAGGCGCTGTCCACATCGTCGCATCCTGAGACTGACAGATCTCAGGTTTTGAACTCTGCCCTTGAACAATTCCTTAGAGCATACATAAATTACCATCAGGACAATTGGGTGGACTTGCTGCCTTTTGCTGAAGTGGCTTACAACAATGCTGTCCATCAAAGCACCAGGAAAACCCCTTTTTGTGTGGTTTCTGGTCACGACTTTGTTCCCATCCCTGAGCTGCCACAAACCCCTCCCAAATCCTGTTCTGCCTCTGACTGGGCTGTTAAGTTGGCTGATTCCTGGCCGGTGATTCAACAGGCTTTGGCTGATGCCCAGGCTGCTTACAAGTTTCAAGTCGATAAATGTCGTTCTTTGCAACACAATTTCAAAATTGGGGATCAAGTGTATCTTTCTACCAAATTCATCAAGTCCCCACAGCCCTCTAAAACACTTGCTCCCAAGTTCATTGGTCCTTTCACTATTGTTGGTCTTATCAATCCAGTTACTGTTAAGTTGGACCTGCCTCACAATTTGAAACGCTTGCACCCTGTTTGCAGCCTACTCAAGCCTGTCCACCACTCTTCCTGCTGGCATCCCCAACCTCCTCCTCCTGCTCCAATCATGATTGATGGCCAACAGCACTTTGAAGTCAAGGAGGTCATTGATTCTCGCAAGCTTCGAGGCACCCTCCAGTACCTGATCCGCTGGAAACACTTTCGTCATCCTGAATGGGTGCCTGCTCGCCATGTTAATGCTCCTGATTTAGTTAACCATTTCCACTTGGCTTACCTTTTAAAGCCTGCCGCTTAATGTTTTCTTTTGGGGGGGGGCAGTATGTCACGTTCACTGAATCAATGTGCACTGTACATCGTAACGTTTCACATGCCATGGTGCTGATGCACATTTCTGTTGGGAGGGAGCTGCTGTGAAACCTTGTGCCAAGCTCTGTATCTATGTTCATTTCAATGGAATGTGTTTGGGTTATGTGCTCTGCTCAAGGACTTTTCCCGCGGACCATCAGGAGCCGTTAGGAGCACCTGGGATTGTGAGCCTGGGAAGATTCTACGGGGGGTGGGATTTCATTTGCACCAAGGGTTTTTAGTTTGCATTTGGCGTGCTTTTTCCATTCTCAGCTTTCTTTGTGATCCTGCATACTATTCTTTAATAAATCAGATATCTTGTGATCCTGCTTATGACTCTGATGGTGTTTTAGAATAGGCAATCCTTACAACATATTTAAGTATATATGGAATTGATAACACTTTTAAATAGAGAGTAATATTGGAATTCTGAGTGTATATGGTGGGTAGATACTCCTTGCCTGTTAACAAAATAGAAAACATGTATTTTCCAGAAAGCAAGTTAATCCCTCATTATGTTTGCTACCATCCTTCTCACTGTATAAGATATTGCTGCAAATAATGTGAAGTAGAGTTGGATGCTTCATAGCATGTCAGCTTTCTATGTATGTATAGTATTTGTTTGTTGTTTTATTAAACAAATCTTGTTTAAAAAATCAGAAGGAAGATGGAGGTTAGGAGGCAGATAGTGGGCTCCCATTCAATGTATTGGAGCAGGGGGAAACTCACAGGCACCTATTCTTGAATTACTAAACTGGTCTGAATTTCCCAGTGTTTACTGTCAGTCCTATTGGTTTCCTCTCTCTCAAAATGTTAAAATACCAATCTGCAATACACATTAGCTCCATTTCTACATTGCTTACTTTTGCAGTTCTGCTAGACAATTTGTTTCTACAAAAATTAACATAACATTTTCACAGAGCAAAAACCAAATCATAATTCATGAAACCACAGTATATGCTGATGCGATTCATTTAATTTACCAATAGTTCACAATATAAGGTTTTGTCTTTTCCATAAAATCAAAAGACATACTCCTTGCTAATTAGAGGCAGTGCAGAATGAGCGCATTAGTGAAATATGTGCCTTTTGCTAGTGAGCATACCTATATAGGTTGGCAAATAACTGGAGAAACTGCAATCTGGATACTTCTGATGGGAGGAGTATCTTCATCTAATTATTCAGTAGTAAATCCTATTTCTAAGTAAATGGCTGTAGGATTGCAGTTGTAATCTACAGCATGGTCATATTGCATTTCTAGCATAAGAAAAGTTAATTGTGTTTCAGCTTTGGAAGAGGGAATAGAAGGTTGGAAGTGATTGAACCTCCAGATAATAGCACAAATAATCAGTCAGAACATCTTATCTAGTTGCCTGTGGGCAAAACATTTTGACCATTCATTGTAGTTGCCTGACAGGAAGTAAAAGTATGGAAGGGAAGTATTGAGTTTCTAATGTATAGCAGGGTTGTTTGTGTTTGTGTGTGGGTTTTTTTTGTCCCTTCAAGTCAGTATCTACCTACCTACCTACCTATCATATTTATGTAGCTGCCCATCTCACAAAACGTGACTCTGGGTGGCATACAATAAAAAACAAACTGTAAAATAAACAAGAGTAAAAACATTCTACAATTAAAAACATCCATCAGTGTTACTATTAACAAACTAGCAGAGGGGATTTGGTCTTATAAGTAATGCAGCCACCTCACTAATTCACTGTTTCTTTGAGATCCTCAAGCCTACTGACCCAACTATGTTTGTCAATGTTCAAAATTTAGAAAGATTCTGTTTAAAACATTCTTCACAAACTACTTTGCACATACATGTGTATCTAAAAGGAAGAAAAGAGAGAGAGAAGTTGATAATAGTGGTGGAGATCAGCTAGGTTACCTATTAATTTTTTTTTAATCCATTCAATCATGTCAGATTCTCAGAGACTGCCTGGACAAGTCCCTACAGTTTTCTTGGCAAGTTTTTCAGAAGTGGTTTGCCATTGCCTCCTCCCTAGGGCTGAGAGATAGTGACTGGACCCAGCTGGCTTTGTGCCTAAGGTGGGACTAGAACTCATAGTCTTCTGGCTTCTAGTCTCATTCCTTAACTACACCAAACTGGCTAGCAGATTACTGATTACTTATATGTTGTGTGAAATTCTGTATTTTTGGAAGGTAGGAAATACCTCGTACTGTTTCCTCCCAAAGTGGATAAGCCATATATCCAGCTATTTTATAGAAGCAACTTACCTTGTGCAGCAATTTAAAGACCCAGCTGATGGTTTCACTGTGTCCACCAGTTGTTATAGTATGACAACTATAGCAGTCTTAATCTGGTACTCTTTGAATATGCTGTCTGGAGGGATTATAGGGATAGAAATCCCAAGGGATCTAGCAGTTGAGAGAGAGTGCATTACAACATAGGGCTAGTATGTCTCTGAGAGACTCTGAGAGACCAATATACAGTATTGTATTATTTACACAATATATATGTATATATGTAGATACTGTATGTGTGTATATATATAGTGTATACTCTCTCTCTCTCTCTCTCTCTCTCTCTCTCTCCGTATCTATGTGTGTGTGTGTGTATGTATGTATATGTGTGTGTGTGTGTATAAAATATGCATTACATATAGGTTCAATCAGTGACTGTTTTAGGTCTTTTTTTAAAGATGTACTATTAAGCTCAAAATTATTTTAGAAAACCTATTTCAAAAACTGTTCTGAAAGGTCTTTGGTTTTTGTCCTGAAACAAAGGCTTTCAGAAAAGTTTTCCAGCTTTTATATTCACTTGATACCTACACTGTAGGTCAGTTTATGGCCTAGGGAATCATTTCTAAATTGTGCCTTTTATGCATTTCTAATTGGCTTGCTTTCAAAGAGAGTCAACCTGAAGTCTATGCTCTGAAGTCAGTGATTTGGGTGACTTCTTATGTACAAATTTAATAAATCCTCTCCTACTTGTAGATATTTTGAACTAGTACCAATAAAGCTATTCCTCCCTCAGTTCAAGACAAAAGGAGTAAATACCACAATCTCACATAATTTTAAAACATTTTTTTCCTAGATTTTAAGGAAGGAGGAACCTAGAAATACAGTCTATAAGAGGCCCAAGGCACTCTGATTTCCCATCAGGCTGTGGGCAACTGCCTGAAATGAAAGTAAATCCTTTTCCAAAGAATGAATCCCACAGAGTTTTCACTAGCAAGGTTGGTTAAAATGAGAGTGGGAATATTACTAGAATTCCAGCAAGTGCAATACTGTATTTTCCCTTTAGAATGAAAATGTATCTTTGTACATTATGGCATTTTTCTCATAGTCTTATAGTGTAATGATGGGAGGCAGGTCTTTTATGTGATACCAGCAGTCTGAGGAATTTGCCATTTCTATTGTATTTACATTACTACAAGGGTTATGATAGATCGGTTGTTATAAAGTTGCCTTCACTCTGGTGCAACATTTGAACAGTCCCAATGCCTCTTGCACTTATTTCTTTGCTTTGATAGATTTGTCATTTGTTAGATTTATATCCCATCTTTCGACCATGAACTCAAGGTGATACACACAACCCTGCAAGATACTGTAGATTGGGCTGACAGAGAATGAGTAACCCCAAATCACCGGCTGTGTCTCAGGGTGGATTAAAACTGTTTCTCTCAAATATCAATCCAATACCTTTACCACGATAGAGCACTAGCTCCAGCTTTGTAAAAATACCCCATGGAAATTGTGGCCATAAACCTGAGACCAATAGACATACCACTTGTCAAGCAAGGCAGATGTGGAGCTCTCAAAGCATACACACTCTGCATAATCCCTAGTCTACTGCTGCTGTTGCTGTACAAATTCTTACAGGTGCAAACATCTGCAATAAAGAAGGCTTCCAGATAAAATTATACCTATGTTGGCTTCTGGGTAAGCAAAGGCGTTGCATTATTGTTTTAAGAAGCAAAACTGACTTTCAGTCGAGTGACAATAGCAGGGTTGCCAGTTTATGTTGAGTGTTCTGTATTTATAATGCCTGACCAAGGCTTGTATCCTTCAGCAAAGGATCGTTACCTTGTCGTGGTGCTGGAGCTTGAGCACCTCAATGATGCCATGAGCTAAACCGTGAAGGGCCACCCAAGACGGGAAGGTCATGACAGAGAGGTCAGACTAAATGCGATCCCTGGGGAAGGTAATGGCAACCCACCTCAGTATTCTTGCCGTGAAAACTAAATGGATCAGTACAACCAGAGATATGTCGGTATACCATCGGAAGATGAGACCCCCAGGTTGGAAGATGGTCAAAATGCTACTGGGGAGGAACAGAGGATGAGCTCAACTAGCCCCAGACATGATGACGCAGCTAGCTCAAAGCCGAAAGGACGGCTAGCGGCCGATGGTGCTGGTGGTGAACGGCGAATCCGATGTTCTAAGGATCAACACACCATCGGAACCTGGAATGTAAGATCTATGAGCCAGGGCAAATTGGATGTGGTTATTGGTGAGATGTCAAGATTAAAGATAGACATTCTGGGCGTCAGTGAACTGAAATGGACTGGAATGGGCCACTTCACATCAAATGACCACCAGATCTACTACTGCGGACAAGAGGACCACAGAAGAAATGGAGTAGCCTTCATAATTAATAGTAAAGTGGCTAAAGCAGTGCTTGGATACAACCCAAAAAATGATAGAATGATCTCAATTCGAATTCAGGGCAAGCCATCTAACATCACAGTGATCCAAATATACGCCCCAACCACAAATGCTGAAGAAGCTGAAGTAGAGCAGTTCTATGAGGATCTGCAGCACCTACTGGACAACACGCCTAAAAGAGATGTTATTTTCATCACAGGAGACTGGAATGCTAAGGTGGGCAGTCAAATGACACCTCGAATTACAGGTAAACATGGCCTGGGAGAACAAAACGAAGCAGGACACAGGCTGATAGAATTTTGCCAAGACAATTCACTCTGCATAACAAACACTCTCTTCCAACAACCTAAGAGACGGCTTTATACATGGACTTCACCAGATGGACAACACCGAAATCAGATTGATTACATCCTTTGCAGCCAAAGGTGGCGGACATCTGTACAGTCAGTAAAAACAAGGCCTGGAGCTGACTGTAGTTCAGATCACGAACTTCTTTTTGCACAATTTAGGATCAGACTAAAGAGATTAGGGAAGACCCACAGATCAGCTAGATATGAGCTCACTAATATTCCTAAGGAATATGCAGTGGAGGTGAAGAATAGATTTAAGGGACTGGACTTAGTAGATAAGGTCCCGGAAGAACTCTGGACAGAAGTTGGCAGCATTGTTCAGGAGGCGGCAACAAAATACATCCCAAAGAAAGAGAAAACCAAGAAGGCAAAATGGCTGTCTGCTGAGACACTAGAAGTAGCCCAAGAAAGAAGGAAAGCAAAAGGCAACAGTGATAGGGGGAGATATGCCCAATTAAATGCAAAATTCCAGAGGTTAGCCAGAAGAGATAAGGAATTATTTTTAAACAAGCAATGCGCGGAAGTGGAAGAAGACAATAGAATAGGAAGGACAAGAGACCTCTTCCAGAAAATTAGAAACATTGGAGGTAAATTCCAGGCAAAAATGGGTATGATCAAAAACAAAGATGGCAAGGACCTAACAGAAGAAGAAGAGATCAAGAAAAGGTGGCAAGAATATACAGAAAACCTGTATAGGAAGGATAACAATATCGGGGATAGCTTTGACAGTGTGGTCGGTGAGCTAGAGCCAGACATCCTGAAGAGTGAGGTTGAATGGGCCTTAAGAAGCATTGCTAATAACAAGGCAACAGGAGACGACAGCATCCCAGCTGAACTGTTCAAAATCTTGCAAGATGATGCTGTCAAGGTAATGCATGCTATATGCCAGCAAATTTGGAAAACACAAGAATGGCCATCAGACTGGAAAAAATCAACTTATATCCCCATACCAAAAAAGGGAAACACTAAAGAATGTTCAAACTATCGAACAGTGGCACTCATTTCACATGCCAGTAAGGTAATGCTCAAGATCCTGCAAGGTAGACTTCAGCAGTTCATGGAGCGAGAATTGCCAGACGTACAAGCTGGGTTTAGAAAAGGCAGAGGAACTAGAGACCAAATTGCCAACATCCGCTGGATAATGGAAAAAGCCAGGGAGTTTCAGAAAAACATCTATTTCTGTTTTATTGACTATTCTAAAGCCTTTGACTGTGTGGACCATAACAAATTGTGGCAAGTTCTTAGTGGTATGGGGATACCAAGTCATCTTGTATGCCTCCTGAAGAATCTGTATAACGACCAAGTAGCAACAGTAAGAACAGACCACGGAACAACAGACTGGTTTAAGATTGGGAAAGGAGTACGGCAGGGCTGTATACTCTCACCCTACCTATTCAACTTGTATGCAGAACACATCATGCGACAAGCTGGCCTTGAGGAATCCAAGGCTGGAGTTAAAATCTCTGGAAGAAACATTAACAATCTCAGATATGCAGATGATACCACTTTGATGGCTGAAAGTGAAGAGGAACTGAGGAGCCTTATGATGAAGGTGAAAGAAGAAAGTGCAAAAGCTGGTTTGCAGCTAAACCTCAAAAAAACCAAGATTATGGCAACCAGCTTGATTGATAACTGGCAAATAGAGGAAGAAAATGTAGAAGCAGTGAAAGACTTTGTATTCCTAGGTGCAAAGATTACTGCAGATGCTGACTGCAGTCAGGAAATCAGAAGACGCTTAATCCTTGGAAGAAGAGCAATGACAAATCTCGATAAAATAGTTAAGAGCAGAGACATCACACTGACAACAAAGGCCCGCATAGTTAAAGCAATGGTGTTCCCTGTAGTAACATATGGCTGCGAGAGCTGGACCATAAGGAAGGCTGAGCGAAGGAAGATCAATGCTTTTGAACTGTGGTGTTGGAGGAAAATTCTGAGAGTGCCTTGGACTGCAAGAAGATCCAACCAGTCCATCCTCCAGGAAATCAAGCCAGACTGCTCACTTGAGGGAATGATATTAAAGGCAAAACTGAAATACTTTGGCCACATAATGAGAAGACAGGACACCCTGGAGAAGATGCTGATGCTAGGGAGAGTGGAAGGCAAAAGGAAGAGGGGCCGACCAAGGGCAAGATGGATGGATGATATTCTAGAGGTGACGGACTCGTCCCTGGGGGAGCTGGGGGTGTTGATGACCGACAGGAAGCTCTGGCGTGGGCTGGTCCATGAAGTCACGAAGAGTCGGAAGCGACTAAACGAATAAACAACAACAAAAAGGCTTGTATCGGGGCAGATTTTAAAAATGGGAGGTTGAGTTGCTAAATAAAAGGAACAATCCTTTCATAGCAATTCTTGTTTATATTTGAGTATTTTTTTAACAGAGATAACTTCAGAAGATGAAATTTCAAGATAAGTTATTTGCTTTATCCCCTTTTATTAATGTTCTAGTAATTTGCAGAACAACATTTCTTTTGTATTCTGTAGAGTGGCATGATATATACAAGTGGCAATGCATTTTGCCCTTTTTTTGTAGGTTGATAAAAGTTATTCAAGCTACAGTGGAGCCCTTATTAGAACCAGAATGTCTTAATTTAATTATACAGAGAGAATGCTGTCTTATATAAGAAAGTTTGTTTTTGTTGTGTTCTATAAAGTTTGCCCAGGTTTGCCTTTTTTTCTTCCTCCAGCTAACACTGCTTTAGCTTTTTCCACATCCCTTGAGATCTAAGTAGGCTGAAATTCAAGTCCACCAACTTGACTAGGTTATGGATTAGGCTGTCACTTAACTTCCTCAGAAAGTTTAAATGTTACCAGCATAATTGCCATGCTTTTTATAAATGCTCCTCTGTTTTCCCATAGTGACCCTTTTGAGGTTGTGAGACCATGCATTTTTTTTTATTAGTGTCATTGAATGTCAGCTTTTCTGTCTAAATTAGAGACATGCCTGTCATGCTTGATGAAACATGTGTTGTGGGGAGATCACATCACTTTTTCTCCTTGGGGAATACTGCTTCTGGGGAATGGCAGGTGAATCACGTGAGTTGGAAGGTAGAGGACAGTATCACAGAAAATTAATTACACAGACACACACTACTAAAAACTAAAGACTTAAGGCATTAGAAGTTATAATTATCATTGCCTTTCCAAAACATTTAGGATAATAACTCTGTAACAGGAAGATTAGCTGGGGGAAAAACCCCTGTTTTTGCCTCTAGGACTGAATCTAAGATGACCTTCCCATTTTAACTAAAGTCTCCAGATTTTTTAAAAAAGATACTGATATGGAAATGAATTAAATAATTTTACATGGTATTTGTACATGTGTATTTTTGGGGGAATCTTTGTACTATCTTGAAGAATATCAAAATAAAATGAGATAGCTGCAGACAATTGTAACATGAAGAATATTATGCCACCCTTAATTTTATATTTATATTTTATATTATATTTTCAATACACATTTCTTGTTTTTCTTTTCCTTATTTTTGTGAGAGGATAATGGCTGGCAGATATTTCCAGTGTACATAGATGCTGTTCTTTTCTCATCAGTTGTATAATCGACATCGGGAATATGAATTATACATACGAATATAATCTTAATGTAGGGATAAGAAGAAGATAGGCTGTGTTTCTGACTCCAAATTATTTAGCAGTAGCAACAGCAACATAATTTTTTTTCACATAAATTAGGCCATTAAAATGTTCTGGTGTGGACTTCTGTATATAAAGACAATCAGCTCAGGTTGAGTCTGGTTCTGAATACAAATGATTTGATTTATAATGTGTTTCATTAGTTTTTTAATGTTAATTTACATAATACACACTTACCCAACCATTCTTCAAATGAAAATATATAGCATGGTTTTCTGAACTTTACAATGAAGTTGTCCCACAAAAAATGCATACGAATAAGTTCATGAGGAGGAAAGTTGCACAAAGAAGAATATACTGATAATGAACAAAATGGATTATATTAGAAAAAATGTATATTAAATGCAGATACAAGGAAAAGTGTCCATGAAAATGCATATGAATTTATGTAAATACAAATTATGTTGACATCTGCAAACTGAATTGGAAGAACTGAATTGAATACAAAGTCAAGCATGGAAAATGAAAAAAAAAAAACTGAGTTAAATTGCAGTTAACACTTAGCCTATCCAAAACTTTATAGGAAAACAAATTTGGAAACATTTTTATGTCAATACAATTCTCCAGTAACCCGGAATCACATTCTGGAAGAAAAGGCACTAGGACTGAGGTTAATTCATCTGCTGTAGCACTTAGGGCTACATTGTGGTCTACACAGTGTTCCAGACAACAAACTGCCTATTATGATGGAATTTTTTTTGGGGGGGAGGTTGTTGCATGGACCCCATATGAGTTGAATCCAAGTCCATCATTTTATTGGATTGACTTGAAGCAACAGAGAAGAAGTCTTTCTGCATCTGCAAATGTATCACTGTATTTTAAACAACGATGTCCCTTATAATTAGTTTTTCCAGTGGAAGGTTTTTAATAGGCACAGTCATAACATTTATTATGGGGCATGTCTTGTGAAAATTATAGCCAGTAGCTTGGCATAGTGTACCAGGGAGATCCCTGTGGGTAAGTGATTTTGCTTGTGAAACATGCAGCAAAATAATTTTTTGTAGCTGGAATGTGAAGGGTGATGAAAGGCCATTTGTATTACCAGAGTTTCTGTTAGCTGCAAAGTAATTATTTCATTCATCTGGTTTGCTGCTTGTCTCAGATTGAAAACTCAGTGCAAGGCCACAGAGTCCATGTGAAACAGCTCTGTGTATCCACCAAAACCTGCCTTTAACTTTAGCCCCATTCAGGTGATACATTTCTGTGCAGATTTCACAGATGCCCAATGAGAGAAGTTATTACACACGAATGCCTTCACATGAACTGGAGCTCAGCACTTTTGACAGTTTCTCTCTCTCTCTCTCTCTCTCTCTCTCTCTCTCTCTCCTCTCTTTTTAATAAATTGCATCCTTACTATATGTGCTTTGTTTTGTAGACTGTTACACACTCAGCTATTTAGTTTGCTGCTAGAAGGTATTATTTAACCCTGGTGTGCTTGTAAAAGAATCTAAATGACATTTATGAAAATAAAAATTACATATATTGTACCAGTTACAAATCTATTAAAGATCTATTAAACTATATGCTAACATTAGTAGTGATAGATACATTATATCAGTCTTGCACAATTCAAACAGCTGTAGAACATTTTACAAATAACAGCAATCTGTCCATATGAGACCACTGAGAAAATATTTTGCAGTTAACAGTGTGACAAGCATGTGTTAACTCTGTTGTCACTGAAATAATTAACATACACTTATTAGCTCTGTAAATAATGAACATTCATTTGGATATCTGTGCCTTATTTATGCTGAAAATAGTTGATTTCACCATACCTGTAAAGGTTATTTTTTCCTTTTCTAGTGGAACTGCTGAGCAAAGGGGAATGTACTGAGCATAATATACTATACTGTGGTAATCCAAATTGTCAGAAGCAATGAAAGGTCATGTTTTTTTAAAAATAAATAAATAAATAAATAAATAATAGTTACCCAGTAAATTTCTAGACAAAGATTGCCATCCACTTCTAGCAGTGTGGCAAGTTCTAAGCATGTGTAATTCTATACCACATTTTGAAGCTGCTGTATTGGGGCCCTGAATCATTTCAAGGTATGCCAATCATCACAGTCAGTCTTCTGTGCATCCTGACAATAAGCAAAATGTATTGTGCAGAGAATTCCCCTTGAAACACTTTGGGAGCATCAATTAATTTAGAGCCTAGAGTTGCTATGGTGATTGAAGCAGTCTGTAAGATGACTACATAAACAAACTGCCAGCCTCAAAACTGTGATCAGGCAAAGATTATCATGATCCAAACAATGATCCTTACAAGGGATCAGTACAAAGTGCAAAAAATAGCATTCGGTCACTTCTTCATATCCTGCATCAGCTTAGGAAGGTAGAAAAATCTCCTTGCTCTCTTCACACAAAAAGAAAATAAATTAGTAGCCCCCTCTATGCAGTTTCAGTACCTGTTCTGTGCATTTTATCTATCCATTTGCCAGATCTGCTGAACCTTTTTTCTACACTGCATTTAATAGCAAGTAATAGCTGTGAGGGTCACAAGATAGCTTATCCACATTTGTACAATGTGGTGCTTTTCTCAGTAGCTGCAATCATGGTTGCATATTACTGCAGTGACAGGGGGAAGAGATAATGTTCTAAACCAGTGTTTCTCAATCTTGTCAACTTTAAGATGTGTGGACTTCAACTCCCAGAATTCCCCAGCCAGTATTCTGGCTGGGGAATTCTGGGAGTTGAAATCCACACATCTTAAAGTTGATGAGATTGAGAAACACTGTTCTAAACAAACAGGATGGTTACGGAAGTTCCCCAAGGAGGTTCAGTGTTGCTTGAACCCCAAGCTCAACTTTCGTGAGTTGCTGCCAACAGGAAAATATACCACTACCAACTCAGCAGAGGGGGAGATTTGTAAAAAAAATAACATTTTTGCTCTGGTTTCAAATATCCTGTATCTGAGTCAGAAAAAAATGGACTCAGCCAATATACAAGGTCCAGAACTGTTACAGAGCATCCCAGCAGATTAACCTGGCTTCTCTACAAGTAGATGGACGATGAAGGTGGGATTTATAATTTATACCACTCTGTATTTTGTTATGAATATGAATTTTATTTTTTTTAAATGTTGGTACAGTAGGTTGCTTTCACCCAATGTTTTTCTGAGATCCATGGCATAATCTATAAGTAATATAAGAATAATTTAAAAAGTTCTTTATCGCAGTCAATGAGATAATAAAATTCAGTAATGTAAAACTGGCTACATGTATATGGGAAAAAGCAGATAATGAAATTAAATGGACATATCAATCAGTCAACTAGCTCCTTCATGTTCTTCTAGTTGAATGTATTTTGTTTTAATATTTGATATTAATTTCACTTACAGAATTGGTTTAAAGGTCATGTTCTATCCTTAACATGTTTTTGTATGCCAGAAATTGCTGATGTACAGTCTTGAGGAAAATGTTTTACCTCAGGTGTACTCTTCCACTATTCACTCCCAAATAGTAGCAAAGTGATAGAAATTGAGAAAAGGAAACTCAGGATATTGCAATTGTATAGAAATACATACCTATGTATTTAAGGGAAATTGTCAGGACATGGAATGTATCACTGCTTGTCTCTTGACAGGGTCACCATGGAAAGACACAAATTAAATCTTTCAGTTGAAGTTTTGAAACTAAAAGTGTTTGACTGATTCAGACTCTGAATGGCGTTTAAGGAATAAAGAGAAAGGAGCAGGAAGTTCTAATTGGCAAATTACTCCTTGTTATTTAGCTTGGCTTCCAAGTTGGAAATTACAATAATGAGGACTTTGTGGAACATGTCCTTGAGCAAATCCAGGAGGCTTTTTCACCAATTACTATTTAATAGGAAGATAGTCTGGCAACATATTGTAACATTTAAGCCATCACTTTCTATTAAGCAAATATTTTAATGTAATGATTTTAAAGTTCCCTCTCGTGGTTTTATGATTTATGAAGTATCTCAAATGAACTACAAACAAAAAGACTGAAATTATTTTTCCTCAACTAGAATTCATTAACTTTCATTTAATTAATGGTTCTGCATGATATTCTTAAGAAATAATGTGAATGAATAATAAGAGTAAAATTAGGTTATTGTAAAGTATACAATTAGTAAGAACTACAACAGTGAGCAGCAGGGACCTTTGGTGGCTAAGCTCCAGTGTTTCTGCCCTCCACAATAAAATCATGAAATTTATTTGGTTTGGTCTAGTGGTGAGAGCCAGTTTGATCTAGTGGTTAAGGTGCTGGGCTAGGAACCAGGAGACTGTGAGTTCTAGTCCCGCCTTAGGCATGAAAGCCAGCTTGGTGACCTTGGGCCAGTCATTCTCTCTCAGGCCAACTCACCTCACAGGGTTGTTGTTGTGGGGAAAATAGGAGGAGGAAGGACTATTAGGTATGTTCGTTGCCTTGAGTTATTTATAAAAAGGCAGGATAAAAATAAATAAAAAATAAATATTTCAATGCAAGTAATGTATATCAGAATGTCCACTTTCCATTCACTGACCAACTGAATAAAAACAAGCTGAACAAATCATGTTCTTATTTTAGGAGCCAATTGTTTCTTTATGAATATACATAGATGCAGAGAAGTAACATCCATACTTTTCCTTATACCATTTATTAATAAGATTTTATTCCCTGGTAATATTGGCATCTTTCTTATATGACAGTTAATTATGTTATTTGATACACATATGGAATATGAATTCTAGAAAACATGTACTTTGGTCAAAATATAATAACAACCATCCAAAGACCAGCATAATTAATCCTCAGCATTTTGAATTCATGTCGATTTCACTGTTATTTTATGGTAATTGGGTTTGCATATCAGGTTACCTTGTGATTTATTTGGTTTTGGCTTAGTAACACTGAGTCTTGTTTATATTTTAGTCAGGTTTGCACTTCCTAAATAGCACAGATATGTTGTATGGGAATTCTAGAGATCATGACCTTTGCTCTTGGTAGGAGACAGACTGGGGAATTATGACTTTTGTATTTTCAGAACTAGGAGAACAATCAGCATCCCCCCAATACTAGGTGCAACTTGCAATCAGTAAGAACTATCAGTAACCACTGCATCTACTATACAACCACCATTCTGAGATTGTCTTTTATTTATTTATTATGCTTGTATACAGCTAAATCTGGAGTAACTCACAGCAATTTATTCCCTTGTCATCTTACTTTTACTGTGTCATGCTCCCTGATCAAATGTTCCCAGAACATCTGATTGGACTCGCATGCATGAATGGACCTAACACGGGTTGGGACTTGCAGGTCAGTGGTGTTGGGAGGGGGAATATGCCAGGAGTGTGAAAACATCTTGTTTGGACTATCTCTGGTATCGAAGGTCATGGATGGAAACATCTGTGTGAAGCTGAACTGACTGGCACGAAGAGTGGGGGCTGCATGCCTGAGAGAAGGAGGGCAAATTGTACTCATTGGGTCATTGAACAGAGGGAAAATGCGGGAACTTTCATTCACAACTTTTTTCACTGTTCTGTATACTACTCTCCATTAAAGAGATATCCACTATAATCACATATGAATCGATCTTAATGGCAGACTGAGTAATACAGTCATTACATACTGATTTTTGGCCATTCCTCTTGTTTCAAAAATGCCTCCAGTACAGGGTGTGATTTTACACTGATAGACTGTCTTTTCCCTTTCCCCCAGATCTTATATTTTAGTAATGCTTCTCTGATTCTATTAATTAGGTCATATTGAGACTTTTAAGATTTTATCTAAAATTTATTTGGTAAGAATCCAACTCAGTGTTTGTGCAGATTCTTAGGACATAATTAGCTCCAAAAGAATAACCTCTGAACTAGCTCTTACTGATAAATTGTCAGTATTTTATATTTTGTAATATTGTCTGGAAAATTTTGTATGTGTGTGATGTACCTGCAGTAACCATGACTTTTTGCCAGCTCATTAGGTATCCATTACTTATACAGACACCCAGTTTGTGTAAGCCTTGCTGATAGGGCGAGTAGGTGTAATTTTGTTTTCATAGGAGAGGAAAGAGGGGCCAGAGATGGGATGGGAAAAAATCGGGAGGGGCTCAGAGAAGGAGGGAGGGAGGGAAGGAGGAGTGTAAAGGAGATAATGGCTGGCTCTGTGATAGACTCTTCTCTGGCTGCTGAGATTTGTGGTTTTCCCGAAGAACATTGTGGGCTGGTAAACCTGAGTTGGACTGGACAGAGTTTAAAGCAGGATTTCTCAACCTTGGCAACTTTAAGATGTGTGGACTTCAACTCCCAGAATTCCACAGCCAGCATGGCTGTCTGGGGAATTCTGGGAGTTGAAGTCCACTATCTTAATGTTGCCAAGGTTGAGAAACCCTGGTTTAAACTGTTGATAGTTTGTTAGTTCAAGGGTAAATCCATAGAAGTCATTGAGGAGAGTTGTTGGGCATGATTGAGAGAAAAGTGCTGAAGATATAAAAAGGAGGATGGTCTATCTGCATGGCTGATTCCCCAGGGATCAGGATGGAAGGATGGAAGTTGAGCTGTTTTACCACCCAAAGAAAGGCCAGCTACCAGCCTGACTCACAGAGAAAATTACCACTATGTGCACTTTCTTAATTCTAAATTAGGAAACGGAGTTAGGAATAGAGGAGTGCACAAATCTATTAAGCTCAATTATTGTCTGCAAACATCAGCTTAGACTTGCTTTAGGCTAAAGTCTTGAATAGAGAAAAACTGCTCTTTTCTCACTGTATTGTCAAAGCTGCAGAGGAGGAAGGAATTTGCAATGGATTGCAATGCAATTAGTTATGGTTGTAAAGGGAGACTAGGGAAATGAAACTATTTCTGTTGTCTACTTTGTTTCTTAATAAAACAATTTAAAAAGGAGTTTGCACTGAATTTTCTATGAGATCCTGAATATTCACAGGATGCAGCAGTTACAGTATATAATTGGATTTATATGGTCCAAGGGTACACAATTTTAGAGATGTAATTGAAGAAACTAAAAAATGGTTAAGTTTGAAATATCAATATTAACAAAGTAAGATTTATTTATTTATTTTCCTTTAGAAGATTTTTTTTACCTTTGAAGTAATCATGAAGAGAAGAACATCCTCCCATCATGCTTTCAGTCCAGAATTAAAATGAAATCACAGCTTATGATATAATGTTTATTTCTTTATTGATTCATTCATTGGATTTATATATCTCTTTGTTTTTACTCCAGGAAACAAAGAGATACACGTAGCACTCCATTCTCCAGCTCTTCTCTTCAGCCCAGTGAATGATCATGGCTGAGGCAGATTAGATCCTGAGTCTTTGGTCCTAATCCTATACCTTAACCATTATACACCTCTTAGCAAGTGTGAGGAGTGGTAAGAACAGTCACATTCTCTTTCAAGCACAAGTAAGAACTGTTACATTATAAATAATTCCTTGATCAGGAACTTGGAATGGATGTTTCCCACTCTTGTTCTCAGAGACCATAATGCTATACAAGGGCATATCATCAGCTGCTCATTTCATACCATGTTTTTTAAAATGAGAAGATTCTATTAGATGTTACATCCTGTAGTGATGGTGCTCTCTTACCAAAGGAAAAGATCCATGCTAAATAGATTACAGAGTTGGCTAGAATAGAAATCTATTGTTGTATCCATTAGTCATGGGATGTCATCAGAGTCCTTCTCCTATTGGACAGTTGTCTACTCTTCATAGGGTTTTAACTCCCAACTTAAAAAACATTTTCATCAACCTCAGTGGTATGTTAAATTTGGGAAGTATATTTTCTCCTTGCTTATATATATGACATGTTTTGCTCATAAGTACTATAAAAAGTATTGAATTTTCTACTTCTGAGCCAGTTATACATTCAAGGAAGCTTTGCATATTCTGCTTGTCTCATTTATATGTCAATTAGTCATGCACAATTGGTCAGGCAATCTATAGATTAGGTAGATTGGCCCAATATTATCCAGTAAGCTGCATCGGGAGTGGGAATTGACTCCATGCCTCTCAGTCTTAATATAATTTTAGAATAAATTATGATGAAATTTTGTACAGCTATAAAATATTCTACTTTGGTTTTATGGGCCTGTCTTCTAATTGTTTAAAATAAAGTCAATTTATTGTGATTCAAAGAACCCACAAGGATTGTTTGTTTGTTTGTATTGGCATTTAATTTGTGTGTAATAAAATTAAGTGTTCCAGGTCAGTGAATGGGTAACTGAATTGATACTATTTGGTGTTGGAAGGAAATCCCCAGCAAAGAGTAGATTGCTTTTTTACTATTAGTTAAGCAGTTGCTTTTTAAACAGACAATTAACAGAATTATATATCAACAATATTTATAAATGTTATGGAGCAAATATTGTGGGATCACAGAATTCAAAGAATGTAAAGTTGGACATTTGTGGAAGTGGTTTATGCTATCTCAGATATTGGTCCACTTAGTTCAGTAATGTCTATTCTGGGGCTGGCAGTAGTTTTTTTTAAAGAGCCTTCCAGGCATATGCTAGCTACTTCTTTTTCCTGAAGATAATAGAATTGATTCTGCATTCAGGGCATGTGATCTGTATATAGTTTATTCTCTAGTATTGCTTTCAGTGACATTTTGAGCATGCAGATGTTTCATACACAATCGTTGTTTTGTTTACCGCATCTCACCAAAAACAGTTTTTGAATTGTTGTAGTGTAAGATGAGCTGAGTATTGAAATATGGATTAATGAGAATGCACAGATATGAAAATTAAATGGATGAAAATGAATGTTGTTATCTCCAAGTATTGTCACTTAGTATTAGAATTTCTATATTATTTCAAGAAAGAGGCTTTGTTCCTTATTAAAGCTTCCAAGCAGTACTAATGTTTTCCAAGGTTATTGAAAGATACTGAGAAGACCAAGTCTGGCTCCCATGCTGCTGGTGTTTTGAAGGGCCTTGAAGACTTGGCCCTTTATCCAGGCCTTTGATAAGGATGATTGAAGCCACCTTGGGTTGCGTAGGGCTGTTTCTTTTCTTCTCTCCAGTTTTTTATTAACTTGACATCTTTTACTCCTTTGTTTTATACACACACACACACACACGATTTTTTTGCTTGTGAACTGCTCAAAGTCATTGGTATATACAGTACATTTAATAAATATACAAATAAGAGTCACGAACACATAAAAAGAGGCTAGATCTTATTCGGCAAGATATGTAAACCATATGTCTGTGGAAAGGCTCTGAACAAGATGTGATAATAAGAACTGTCTTCCATTGCTATTATTTAGCAAACATCATGTGAATCTAGATGTAACACATAGCTGTGAATCCTAATAATCATTGATGGTCTTATCTTCAGTGGGAATAGAAGTTGACGTGTTCAGCCTCCATCTTGCAATATAATTTTTGAATGTCAGGAATTAACCAAGTATAATAGATAGTGAACTCTTGTGTTTATCTGTGTGGGTCAAAATCACATCTTAGCTGCTTGGTATACATCTGTCAAGGATGCAAGTTATGTGGCAGCAATTTTAGTTTCCATAGAAAAAGTTTTAAAATGACAAATGTGCTGTAGTTGAACTTTATACACAGTTGTCTCCAGTTAATGCATTGCAACATATCCACAATATCAAGTTTTCAGACCTGTGTCTTCCTTGGTGTGACCATTACCATTAACAAAATCAGTAGAAACTTGCCTTGTTATAAAGAAGTCAACATTTTATGCTATGTAATACATGTATGTTTAATACTACTTCAAACCACTAAAAGTGTGACTCATACAGGTATCAGATTTTGTTACAGACAGCCTTTCATTTTCCCATAACTGTCTCACTTTAATGCTAGTATTTAGCTCTTGCTGTGTTAATGCAAAATGTTGTGGAAATCATGGGGAAAATATTATTCATTGTTCATTAACCATCTATAAATACTATATAATACTGATAACAGCATTAGAAACAAATACATTCTTTTGAGAGCTTACATTATTGTCCTGAAGATTATTTTACCAAGGAGACTGGCAAGGAGAAGTAATCAAGAATTTACTTCTTTTAAATTTAGATTTACATTACACTTAGCTCTGGTAGTGGGTGTACCACATTCCAAATTATATTGCATGGTCCCTGCCATCATATCCTGTAGCAGTTAACCTAAAGTAATCATAGCTTGGTGGAAAAATAGGGTTTTTTTTTCTGTGTCTCAATCTAGTACATGAATAGAAGAGGACCTTAAATTATCATTTTTGGCAGCAGACTATATTATAAGCAAGTGTCCTCAAATATAATCTGATTGAGCTTTTGTGAATGAAGAAAAATATATTTGAGCATTCCTTACCTCTACATTATTAATTTGGTAAAAAGTAGTAATTCCAATTCCAATGTGTGAAGAAATATAGAGAAAAATATTAGTAGAATGATAGAAGAGTACAGAGTTTAACCTTCTTGCAAGAGATGAAGATGGTTTCCTGCAAGAAAAAGCAAATGAAAAAATTGTGTCCAGTAGTTTTAAGTACTTCTAATATATCCAGGCAGAAAGACACAAAATATATGAGTCTTTAATTAAACATTGCCTTGCATAAGCTACAGAAAATGCTTCTGGAGAAATGTTCAACTGAAAGTATTGAATGGTTGCAAGATAATTACAAAACCATAGAAGTGGAGTTGTTGTGTATCCCTAGTATGTATATACAGTATAATACATAAGACTGTACATGAATGGCAATAATAATAATAATAATAATAATATACTATATTATTCCTTAACATTAAAGGAGGAAATCTGTGCTGCAACTTGGATCATATTTCATAAGGATTGAGGCTGGGTTGTGGGCTAGGGGTTTTGATACTGACATAAAGGCCTCCCTGTGCTGGAGGCAGAGCCTGAAAAATGTTGTAAATTCAAAGCTGTTTGTTTAAAAGATGACCTTCTTCAGCATCGAACACATTAGAATTAGCATTTGCAAATGAGAGTAGTTTCTGCCATTATAGTATTAAAATATAATTATAACCTTAATAATTTCAGCTCCAATATATCACTTCTATGGTTTTGTAATTATAATTTAATTTTAACCTTATACATAATAATTTTAATAACGTTATATCCAATGAAATGGAAAACATGAGATTCGGAAAAAAATGTCACTTGAGACAGAAGTGCATAGAACTACATTTTAAATTCTATTGCTATTAAAATATATTTGTGGAGTTCATTTAAAATGTGTGTGATACCTATAATACCATTGTTATATATTCTGCACATTTTGATTCAGATTCTACGCATCCACCAACATCCTAATGAAAAATTAATTTTTATCACCAGTCGGTTAAAACAGAAAATCTCAAAATTTGTGATACCTTAGCCCTCTAAAGTGATGAATGAATTTGTGTGACCCTCCACAGGATAAAATTAATAATTTCATTAGGGTTAGGGTTCAGCAAGAAATAAATATAGCATGTATTCTTAATTATAAAATATTGCTCTAGACATCACAGGTGTTCTCAATGTTATGATAGCATAATTTCTTCACATAGTTAATGCAAACAAAATGTCATGCAAGCCCTGCGGCACAGTGCACCCATATTGCCTGTTGAATCCTGCTCAGGTTTTAAATATATTTGTGACTCTACCCTCATTCCAGGGGGTCACAACTTACAGATTGAGAATCCCTGATTTAACAGCAGTTTTCCTGATCATCTATAATCCTCCTCCTCCCTGCAGATTTAAATCTTTGCTCTTTTTCAGTGTGAGGAAATGTATACCAGGAAATTAATCATAATTTGCATCTTCTTCCTAAATGCTTTGTTATATATTGTTATCATATAAATATTTCCTACATTCTACCTTTTTAGGCTAAGGTTAGTAGACACTTAATTCTTTTTCAGTTTTGCATTTCAGAGAAATTGAATGAAATAAATGGGACTGCGCTAAATGGAACTTAAATTTTGATCCAAGAAGCTGCTTGCTAGAATTTGACTATCTGTTATGGTATAGTGATTAAGGCAGCAGGCTGTAAACCAGGAGACCATAAGTTCTAGTCCCTCCTTAGGCATAAAGCCAGCTGGATGACCTTGGGCCAGTCATTCTCTCCCAGCCCTAGGAAGGAGACAATGGCAAATCACTTCTGAAATCTTGCCAAGAAAATTGCACAGACTTGTCCAGGCTGTCCTAACAACCAGGAAACACACTGAGACAAGGAACTGGTCTCTAATATTTATTACTAGTACTTAACAGGAATCCTAACAAACTGAAGAAGCGTGGGAAAAACCCATACATATAACCCCCAAGGGTTAAGGCGGTCCCGATCTGTGTCTCTTTGAATGGCTGAACAATTCCTCAGTGCTACGCATGCGCTTGACAGTCTGGATAGGAGCCCCCTGCTTGCCATCCTTACTCATGACATCGGCAGTCATCAGGAGTCAACACTAACTTGAAGGTACATACACACGCACGGAGGTAATATTCTTGCTGTTCAGTTGATAAGTCATGTCCGACTCTTCGTGACCCCATGGACCATAGCACGCCAGGCCTTCCTGTCCTCCACTGTCTCCCGGAGTTTACTCAAATTCATGTTCATTGCATCGGTGATGCTATCTAACCATCTCATCCTCTGCCATCCTCTTCTCCTTTTACCTTCAGTCTTTCCTAGCATCAGGGTCTTTTCCAGTGAGTCCTCTCTTCACATTAGGTGGCCAAAGTATTTGAGCTTCAGCTTCAGTATCTGTCCTTCCAATGAGCATTCAGGGTTGATTTCCTGTAGGATTGACTGATTTGACCTCCTTGCAGTCCAAGGGACTCTTAAGATTCTTCTCCAACACCACAGTTCAAAAGCATCAATTCCTTGGTGCTCAGCCTTCCTTATGGTCCAACTCTCACAGCTGTACGTTACTACTTGGAAAACCATAGCTTTGATTATACGGACCTTTGTCGGCAAGGTGATGTCTCTGCTTTTTAATATGCTGTCTACGTTTGCCATAGCTTTCCTCCCAAGGAGCAAGCGTCTTTTAATTTCATGGCTGCAGTCACTGTCTGCGGTGATCTTGGAGCCCAAGAAAATAAAATCTGTCACTGCTTCCATTTCTTCCCTTTCTATTTGCTAGGAAGTGATGGGACCAGATGCCATGATCTTAGTTTTCTTAATGTTGCGTTTCAAGCCAGCTTTTGCACTCTTCTCTTTCACCCTCATCAAGAGGCTCTTTAGTTCCTCTTCACTTTCTGCCATTAGGGTGGTATTGCCCGCATATCTGAGGTTGTTGATATTTCTCCTGGCAATCTTAATTCCGGCTTGTGATTCATTCAGCCTGGCATTTCTCGTGATGTACTCTGCATATAAGCAGGGTGATAAAATACAGCCTTGTCGTACTCCTTTCCCAATGTTGAACCAATCAGTTGTTCCATTTCTGGTTCTAACTGTTGCTTCCTGACACGCATACAGGATTCTCAGGAGACAGGTAAGGTGGTCCGGTACTCCCATCTCTTTAAGAATTTGCCACAGTTTGTTCTGATCCACACAATCAAAGGCTTTAGCATAGTCAATGAAGCAGAAGTAGGTGTTTTTCTGGAACTCTCTTGCTTTCTCCATGATCCAGCGAACGTTGGCAATTTGATCTCTAGTTCCTCTGCCTCTTCGAAACCCAGCTTGTACTTCTGGTAGTTCTCAGTTCATATATTGCTGAAGCCTATATATTTTGAGCATAACCTTGCTAGGATGTGAAATTAGCGCAGTTGTGTGGTAGTTTGAACACTCTTTGGCATTGCCCTTCTTTGGAACTGGAACGTAAACTGACCTTTTCCAATCCTGTGGCTACTGTTGAGTTTTCCAAATTTGTTGGCATAGTGAGTGCAGCACTTTAACAGCATCATCTTTTAGGATTTTAAATAGCTCAGCTGGAATACTGTCATCTCTGCTAGCTTTGTTGTTAGTAATGCTCCCTAAGGCCCACTTGACTTCACTTTCTAGGATGTCCGGCTCAAGCTCAGTGAGCACACCATTGTGGTTATCAAGGACATTGAGATCTTTCTTGTATAGTTCTTCTGTATATTCTTGCCATCTTTTCTTAATCTCTTCTGCTTCTGTTAGATCCCTGCCTTTTTTGTCCTGCATCATGCCCAACTTTGCACAAAACGTTCCCTCGATATCTCCAATTTTCTTGAAGAGATCTCTAGTGTTCCCATTTTATGGGTTTCCTCAATTTCTTTGCATTGTTCATCTAAGAAGGCCTTCTTATCTCTCCTTGCTGTTCCCTGGAAATCTGTGTTCAGCTGGTTATATCTTTCCCTTTCTCCCTTGCTTTTCGCTTTCTTCTTTCCTCAGCTATTTGTAAAGCCTCATCAGACAGCCACTTTGCTTTCTTGCATTTATTTTTCTTTGGGATGGTTTTAGTTGCTGCCTCCTGTAGAATTTTATGAACCTCCACCCATAGTTCTTCAGGCATTCTGTCTACCAGATCTAGTCCCTTAAATCTATTCATCACCTCCACTGTATATTCATAAGGGATATGATTTAGGTCATACCTGAATGGTCTAGTGGTTTTCCCTACATTCTTCAATTTAAGCCTAAATTTTGCAATAAGAAGCTCATGATCTGAGCCACAGTCAGCTCCAGGTCTTGTTTTTACTGACTGTATAGAGCTTTTCCATCTTTGGCTGCAAAGTACATAATCAGATTTCGGTACTGACCATCTGGTCATTGTCTCTTGTGTTGTTGGAAAAGAGTGTTTGCTATGACCAGCGTGTTCTCTTGACAAAACTCTATTAGCCTTTGCCCTGCTTCATTTTGTACTCCAAGACTGAACTTGCCTGTTATTCCGGTTATTTCTTGACTTACTACTTTAGCATTCCAATCCCTTATGATGAAAAGGACATCTTTTTTTGGTGTTAGTTCTAGAAGGTGTTGTAGGTCTTCATAGAACCAGTCAACTTCAGCTTCTTCGGCATCAGTGGTTGGGACATAGACTTGGATTACTGTGATGTTGAATGGTGTGCCTTGGATTCGAACTGAGATCATTCTGTCGTTTCTGAGGTTGTACCCCAGTACTGCTTTTCCCACTCTTTTATTGACTATGAGGGCTACTCCATTTCTTCTAAGGGATTCTTTCCCACAGTAGTAGATATAATGGCCACCTGAATTAAATTTGCCCATTCTTGTCCATTGTAGTTCGCTGATTCCCAAGATGTTGATGTTCAATCTTGCCATCTCATGTTTGACCAGATCCAGCTTACCTTGATTCATAGATCTTACATTCCAAGTTCCTATGCAATATTGTTCTTTACACCATCAGACATTCCCTTCACTTCCACTTCCAGACGCATCCGCAACTGAGCGTCCTTTTGGCTTTGGCTTCACTCTTTCTGGAGCTATTCATAATTGCCCTCTGCTCTTCCCCAGTAGCATATTGGACACCTTCCAACCTGAGGGGCTCATATTCCAGTGTCATATCTTTTAGCCTTTTGATTCTGTCCATGGGGTTTTCTTGGCAAGGATACTGGAGTGGGTTGCCATTTCCTTCTCCAGTGGATCACATTTTGTCAGAACTCTCCACCATCTCCATAGTTCATAGCTTGATTGAGTTATGCAAGCCCCTTCACCACGACAAGGCAATGATCCAGGAAGGGGAGAGGTAATATTAGCAAATGCTAATTGTGCAACAGTCCCTTACACATTTACTAACAACATTTACTAATGCTTAATTGAATATTTAAAAACTTCACTGAATTCAATGGGAAGTACTTGAGGTGAGTTTCCATAGGTTTGCATATTGATTTAATTCCTGTGGTGTTCATTTGGTTTGGTTGATGGGAATATGATTTCAGATTTATGTTTTCAAATTGCAGATCTTTATTTATTTATTTGATTGATTGATTGATTGATTTCTGTAGGCAACCCATCTCAGCAAGTGACATATTAAACTGTTTAGGATTATAGCTTTTGCAGATTAAGCTTTAATAAATGGTGTCATTCATTCACTCAGTCAAAGGAATATAGGAAAATAAATATTCAGTGATTTCAAAATCAAGAAATTTGTGTCATAGGCTACATACTTATTTTGAGTTGGGCTGTTAAATATATTAGTACTGTATTGCATATTTTCCCACAGAAATAACAAAAGGTGACAGTATGTAACTTTGGTGCCAAACTCAAATATATAATGTTTATCTCTACATCTTCTATAAGCACACACATGTAAGTACCTTGTTGCAGAAAGGACGACTGCTCATAAAAGGCTTTTAATAAGTGAAGTACTGCACTCTGTTCACAGTCACATCAGGCCTTCACATCACTATACAATAGAATAAACAGAAGCCAGGGTGTGCAGTTTCCATTGATTCAAGGTCCACCAGAGGATTGAAAGAGGGTGGAATAATTTTTAATTTTTTTTAAAAAAAACTTCATTTCATTTATTAATGTTTAATGTTATTATTTGAAATGAATTATTTATGTTGTTTCAGTTTATTTTAAAAGGAGCTGAAAGTGGCTCTCCCTACTTTGAAAGAATGCTGCAGCATTTCTGTTTTTCTTTTTAAATGAAGACAAAAGGTTTTCATCTTTAAGCTTGAGATTGGGGAGGCAACAAGGACAGCTAAGCTAGGAAAGGAAGAACAAAAACTGAACTGTTTGGCCACATCCACACAAGATGCGTTTGGAGAAAAAAGGGGGAGTATTTGAAGAAAAGAACACCTTGCAAACCATTAACCACTCTATTATGCTTTGTGGTTGTGTGGAAGGCTATGAGAAATATTGTACAGATGGAAGAAGGATGGATTCAACGAAATAACACCATATCCTAGAAGCAAATGTCCCACAGTCAGTTAAGAAACTGAAGCTGAATACACATCTACAAATCAACTGTGAAGTACTTAAGGAAAGAAAGATAATGGCCATTTTGGAATGGCCTTCACAGACCCCAGACATGAATATTATTGAAAATCTGTGGGTAGATTTACAAAGCACGTGTGACGAAACTTAAGAAGCATTCTGCAAGGAAGAATGGAGGAAAAAATTCAAATGCAAGAACAATTAGCTGAGTACAGGAAATGTTTGGAACCTGTTCTGCCTGCCTAAGAAGATGTAATAAAGTGTGGAGTGCAAGAGTGTCCAAAATGTTGCAGCTGCCATATTCACCATGTTCTTATTTTGACTCTGTAAACAGCTGCACGTACAGTAAATAGTAAATATGCTTATTTGCAGAAAGATGTATTTATCTATGTACCATGCAGAGACTATGTCAGCTTCTGTTCACTTCAGATACATACAGTTTAACCAGAGGTGCCTAAACCTTTGTATAGGACTTTGGCTTGAAGATCTCACTAGAAGAGATAATTAGCATTAAGGGTTTTGCATGATTCATAGCTCTATGAAAATAACAGCTTCACACTTTATCAATATGATTTATTTATAGAGTCTGCATGAGACTCTATTTACTGCCACACATTTTCTGCTGGAGCATTCTGTTATGCGTCATTTATAGCTTTCCTGACTTTAGGGAATTTTGAATTTTGGTTTATGTATTTTGCTTGATGCAAAGTATCTTCTGGTGGTCAATATCAATTTATGCTTTTAAATAATTACAGTTTGTTTTCCAGAAGTACTTTTGCATGATTTTCCCATTAAAGAGATGAGAGTGAAATAGAGAAAACAGAACCCTATCTTTTACTATAGTAACGAGGCTTGAACGTTGGGTGTGTATGTGTCTTCCAAATGCTCAGTTTCTGAACCGAAATGCTATGGATTATATCCTCCAAGGTGATATCCAAGCAGACTCTTCTCTTAACAGAAGAGCATTTATCAGGGAATGGTTCACTCCCCTCCAAATCTTTTCTGAAAGATTGGGAGACTCCGCAGAACAAAAGAAATGATTGATACCAAACGTTTACTGTGGAGTTGGGTGGAAACCTGCCAGAATTCTAGCTGAATTTAGTAGCGGTAGATTTGTCTTTGGCTGCTTCACATTAATGTGCTCTGAAAGAATATTTACGCACAAAAGAAAAAAATATTGTTTCAAGATGATTGCTTTCAAAAGCCCTTTCTCTCACTGTGTGGTATGTGATAGTGATTTGCTTGGCTTCCTAGCAGCCAAATGAATTTTATTTACACCGATTCAAGCTTATTTAACTTTAGAGTTGACGGCATCATATTCATAATTGGGTGGTGGACACGAGGTCGGGCATTCATGATTAATTCCATTTATGTTCTCTTTTAGTAAGCAGTGATGGATTGCCAGATAGCTCCTCCTCCAACAACGTATCTCCTTATGCCATGGTTCCTAAATGAGTCTTTTTGTATGTGCGTCTTCTGTACTGCAGTAAACATTTGCTATTACTCTTTCACCAGACACCAAAAGACAATAACAAAATTTCAAGTGACAGCTTAATGATACAGCAATTGCTTCACTTCACCTGCTAATCATTTCTAGCCCCATAAATTTTGTTAGGTCTGAAAATATAATTTCCTTTTAATTTTAAAGTCCAAGTATACATTCAGTTGATAATAATTACTGTGAAATATTTATTTACTGTCTTTATATACTACCACATTCCATATGGACTCATGGCGGTGTAATGTAGCATGAAGTGAGGTTGTTAATCATTGTTATTTACTGAAAGTGTTAGCAGTAAGTTAGAGGGAACTAGTTTAGAACTGGGAAAAGGTAATGTGCATTCTTCATTAAGGAAGATTTAGTACCAGAGTGAAGGTGCATTGCAGGACAATTAAACAAAATAGCAGTATTAAATTGCAAAAAACAGTATCTGCTGTATGTTATGATATGCATTTGATCAGTATGTTACCTATCCTTAGGGCAATAATTTGATAAAATTATCAGATTTTCAATTGAGGAAAGTTCCACTGTTTGTATAGACGTTCTAGTTGCCTTTGAAAACTTAGCACACTAAGAAAGATGACCAGTACTGTCCCATCCAACCATTAGTATCATTATATCAAAGTTGTAATTACTGCATAATAACATGTTCATCTGTTAACATTAGTTAATACATTTGACACTGTTTTTGAATCTATTTTTATAGAACATTAAATCATTGTATAATTTTAATTAATTGGCTCATTTGTGGCGCCTGATAATATGATGGTAGATCAGAAGAGATCTCATGTCAGTGTCAGTTTATGAATCTGATCTTCTTATCTTTATGGGAAAAGACTTCAAGGAATCTCCACCATTTTGTAAGGTAGATTCTAGACAGCAACCGATGCCCAACCACTAATGGCTTATCCAGTATGGTTTATTTAATTAGAGCTGTTACTTTCTGAGACAGAAAGAATCTAATTTGTTTTGATGTGGTACTGTGCGATATATTGTCATACTGTTCACCAGTTGGGACTGAATCTACCTGGTATCACCATGCTAGGCATGTGTCAGTGAAAATAGATGATGCCCCTTTTTTTTTCTGAAGTATCCCATATGTGTTCATGTGAGAAATATCTGTAGCAATATTTTAAGGTTACTTAATATCTGGACTCTTAAAGAAAATCTGGTTTGGGGTGCAACAGCCTTATAACAGCTTCCTATAGGAGGACAGAAATGTTTATCTTGGCTCTCAGGACAAGAAAATATCTACCTGTATTCTCTTTATTTAGTGTAATGACTTTTGGTATTGTCATTAACTTTCTAGAGTATTGTTAGTTTTTCAATATGTGCAAACAAGACCACTAGAGATGAATACTGAGATGTGTGGATGCTACAAATAGAAGGGAAAAGTTTAAGTTTTTTTTTTTTTTTGGCTATGCTATATTGGCTAGAGTCCACAATTAAACATGACCAATTTTCCACAAATTACTTATACTGCTGTCCATGTTGGGTAATACAATAGTACCACTGTTAAAATGCTTACTTGTCCAAGTACCTCCAGCTATTGTCTGTGCAGGCAAGAAAACTTACAAGAGATGGCCACAACTATATAAAATTTTATCCTAGGAACTGTTGACTTCAACATCCAGTTTGTTTCTTTTTTTCACCCTTAGACCTATCACAACTTGTACAATTCCAGTAATCTAATGCCAATTCTCACTAACAATTCCTGAAATTGTGGCTGCAAAACCCTAACCCTAACCCTAACCCTAAATTTTGGACAATTGCTCTCTGATCCTAAATTCTCCAATCATTAAAATGTAATATATTAGCTGTCATAAAAGTGTGGCCCATTTTTAACGTTCAGCAATGTGCTGTACAAAGCATCTAATTGCTCAATTTTGTTTATTTTGTAATAAACAAAAACTAAGGACATAAAAGGGACATATTCCATGAAATATACAATATTACAAGTTTTTGCATAATGATGTTTCAGACTTATTTCAATTCTCTATGTTTTTATAGGGTGAAATGTAGTGAACTGTTGCTAATGCATTTCTCACTAGGGACAGAAAAAGAAAAACTTCAGTGGTAGCTTAAATGGCTTAGTGAGTATGAAGGGAACAACAGAGTGTCTAAGTTTTTATGGGAGACAGCCAGATATCAGCTTGATGAGAAATTTCTGTCTGTTTCTGTGCAAAGGAGAATAAACAGATGGAATGTGTTACTGAAAAAGACTATTGAAGCAAAGTTTACAAATGTCTCCAAGAAAAATCCAGGTTTGTTTCTGAGGGATGTTGAGATCTTATAAATAGCTAGCCAAGTTAAGCAGCTATGTGCAGAAGCAAAAGATTACAGTTTTTCAAAGAACTCTTTTTCAGTTTCTGGAACTTCTGTATCATTTGTTGAAATGAATTAAAGATCTGTGGGCAGGACTGGCTTTAGGATAAAGCCAAGGAGGCACTGGCCTAGGGCACCAAAGCTTTGGTGGCACAAGCACTGCCCTTCCTTCTGAATCATTCTAAAATGCAAATCTCACATCGGTGGAAGAGACCTAGTTGCATCATATACCCTTAAACCAGCACTGACTGAAGCTATGGAAATCCCACTTGGACAACAAAGTGGGGGATTGTATTAAAAACACAGAAGAGAGTGGTTAATTGCTAATCATTCATGAGAATCAAACAGTTCATGCTTTCCTCTTCTTTGACATCTGTTTTTTTTCCCCTTTATATTTGTTCCTTTGTAACTTCTTCCTTCCAGCCAACATCTTCATGAACCAGATGAATAGCATATCCTACATGCTGCTTATAAGCACAGAACAAAGTTCCTGGTTCCCTTCCTTGTCAGTTAGCCCCTCCTGTTTTATCCTGGTCTTCCCATTATTAGGACAACACAGTGCTACAATGGACAAGTTTGAAGCCACCTCACTTTCAGAAAGATGGCCCCAGCTGTCATTTTTGAACATGGAACAAATCTCTCTCTGTGCCCATTGCCCCATCAAGAGTCCTCATGCTGAGGTTCTGTAGGCTTGACCTGTAGCACTATATTCATTCTGCCCTCTGTCTTTGTGTAATGGAAAAGGGGATTCAGAAATAGAACTACGGAGGGGCTGAAGTACACCACCAATTTCTCTGTGATGATGCGGTAGAACTGTATAAAGCTCTAACCATGCTTGGAAGCCTGTATTTTTCAGCTGAAAGTAAGTATGGCAAAATGTCTTAGGGTTTCCATTACTGTTGCAGAATTCAAACTTTTTAAAAACATAACTAAGAGTTAAAATAAAGGAATTCTCTTACATTGTTTGCTTTCAATTCAAACAATTTAAAAAAACAATTTTTTTAAAAAAATGCTGCTGTTTTGCACAGATATTAATATCTTTATTAGGGACTGTGGAAAAAATTGCATGTCTAGGAAAGTTACTATTCTGCTAATTTTTTAACTTGTAAAAGTAGGTCAGTTATGTATTTTTTTAAAAAAGTATTTACTTATTTAGAAAATGTACTGTATATGGTCACCCATCTTAAGTAAATAATTATGGGTGGCTAAACACAAACCACAAAAATCCATTAAAAGGACCCCTCAAAACCTGTGCACAAAAACAAAATTAAAGAACAACCCATAATACTGTACATTAACTGAGGCACCATAGCAAACTTCCAAGCCAACAAATTTGTCATGTGCAGTGATACTTGAAAATTTGATAAACATATTACTGAAGATCAAAAAATAATTGTTGATGAGAATTTGTTTAATGGAAGGGGAGAACAGAAAGGACAGAAAGAGGACCAATTCAGATTGTTGTAAGTTAAGTCTTCAAATGCATCCAGCCCAAAATAGAAAAGGATAGAGTACAGTGATTCATCTACCTGCTGTTTGTGATTGGGGTTTCTCATATAAGGCCTTATTGCTACTATAGTAATTCTTTTACCTCAGTTCTGTTTCTGGACATACATTGTGTGATTTCTGAGCCATGGTCTTTCCAAGTGTGAATGGACCTCTGAGCAGCACTAAAAGAAGTAATTTTGTTTGTTTTGCGCTATTTCCCAGCTAGGGAGCCAAAGTTAAACAGCAAATATTCTGTTAGCATAAAACAAAACAACTTGATTTTTTAGCAACTGATAGAACTTGAAAAATCTGAATAATTCCACCTAATTACTGTACAGGTCTTTAGAGTTTAATCCCTCCTGCGTATTTATCCTCTATTAATATTTATTTTGGGTGGAGGAAACTGTATTTTCATGTATTACTTATTCACATTATATGGATATTCCTTATGGAAATTCATACCAGAGAATGTTCTCTTTCCCTCTCCAATAAGTTCATAACACCCTTGTAAAGAGAGTTAGAATGAGAGACAGGAATGGCTGAAAGTCATGCTGTCGCATAACTGTCTTTATAAGAGAAGGGGGATTTGAACCATTGTCTCCCTGGCTTTATTCCAATGCTCTAGCAATGAAGTGGTGAGAAGGATCTAGTGTCAAAGAATGTCATTTGGTCTGCATAAAAGGTGCAATTTTCTATAAAAGAAACCAGTGCTAGAATTAGAGGCTTGAGCCAGTGTCATCAAATACCTCTGGGCACCTATTGTGTTTCTCAAGAACAGGTGCTGGTGACAGAGGTAGATGGGAGTAACATTCCAATTCAGCTCAGCTGAGTTCTGAAATAACAGAAGTTCTTTCAAGTGATGATAATGAAAGCTGTGTAAAGACAGGATCAATGATAACCCATTGCTTTAAAAAGTTAATTATTATTGTGGATAAAAAAGGTGGAAAATGATACATCAATTAACATGTCAGTGATAATTAGATTATATCTGGAAATTTCCTGGCATGTTTAGCAGGTAGCTATCACTAAGTCACTATCTCTAGAATATCAGCAAGGTTGTTTGCTGATCCATGGCCATAGGCAAGCGGTGAAGCTTTAAAAGAAAAGCATTTGCCTTCCCTTTCTGCTTTTCTAGACACCTTCTCTCTGTTCCTACATCAGCCACTTCTCTCCAGCTTTCACATTCCATATTGATTTGTGTTTGTTTGTTCCTGTCAGAACCAAGCCTGCCTCTGACTCGGAAAGTGAAACTTTCCGAGTCAGAGGAGGAATTGGAAACTTACTGGGCTGAAACCAGAAAAACAAAACTCCAGGATGAATCAGCATGGGAAGAACCCAAGGTGCTGATTGGCCAAGATTCAGAGGAGGAATTGAATACTCCAATCAACATGAGCCAATGACAAGCTGAAAAGTGCGCCAAGGAGAAAGCAGCCCGACTGGCTACAGAAGGGTCCAAGCGTGCCAAATATCAGAATAAAAGGCAGCCATGTGAAGAGCGAGCTGCCGGAGACAACAGATCTTCCAAGCCTGCAGCTTCAGAAGAAGTGTCTTTACCTGCATCAGAGACAGAGTCTGTTGCCAAAGAGGAATCAGCACCATCAGTCCACTCTGAGGAGGGAATGAAATCTGCGTCTGCCATCACCGGAGAATCTGTGCCAGCTGCGCCCAGCAGCCTTCACCTTGCATCCAGCCTTGACTCTCTGTGAGTTCCCCAGCAGTGTAGCTGCACCTTGAAACTCCAGCACCGCTGTTTGTCTTCAAATTCTGTGCAACCACACCTCACACACTCAACTGTGTTAAGAAATTTCACACCTATCTTGTTCAGGATTTGGTTTTCAGCCTAGTCCAGGACTTCCAGCTGAGTCCAGCCTTGTTCCAAGTTCCAAGCCTTGCTCCAAGTCTCCAGTCCAGAGAATCCAGCCTAGTTCGGGGCTTCCAGCTGAGTCCAGCCTTGTTCCAAGTTCCAAGCCTTGCTCCAAGTGTCCAGTCCAGAGAATCCAGCCTAGTTCGGGGCTTCCAGCTGAGTCCAGCCTTGTTCCAAGTTCCAAGCCTTGCTCCAAGTCTCTGGTCCAGAGAATCCAGCCTAGTTCGGGGCTTCCAGCCGAGTCCAGCCTTGTTCCAAGTTCCAAGCCTTGCTCCAAGTCTCCGGTCCAGAGAATCCAGCCTAGTTCGGGGCTTTCAGCCGAGTCCAGCCTTGTTCCAAGTTCCAAGCCTTGCTCCAAGTCTCCGGTCCAGAGAATCCAGCCTAGTTCGGGGCTTCCAGCCAAGTCCAGCCTTGTTCCAAGTTCCAAGCCTTGCTCCAAGTGTCCAGTCCAGAGAATCCAGCCTAGTTCGGGGCTTCCAGCCGAGTCCAGCCTTGTTCCAAGTTCCAAGCCTTGCTCCAAGTCTCCGGTCCAGAAAATCCAGCCTAGTTCGGGGCTTTCAGCCGAGTCCAGCCTTGTTCCAAGTTTGAAGCCTTGCTCCAAGTGTCCAGTCCAGAGAATCCAGCCTAGTTCGGGGCTTCCAGCTGAGTCCAGCCTTGTTCCAAGTTCCAAGCCTTGCTCCAAGTCTCCGGACTAGAGAATCCAGCCTAGTTTGGGGCTTTCAGCCGAGTCCAGCCTTGTTCCAAGTTCCAAGCCTTGCTCCAAGTCTCCGGTCTAGAGAATCCAGCCTAGTTCGGGGCTTCCAGCCGAGTCCAGCCTTGTTCCAAGTTCCAAGCCTTGCTCCAAGTCTCCGGTCCAGAGAATCCAGCCTAGTTTGGGGCTTTCAGCCGAGTCCAGCCTTGTTCCAAGTTCCAAGCCTTGCTCCAAGTCTCCGGTCCAGAGAATCCAGCCTAGTTTGGGGCTTCCAGCCGAGTCCAGCCTTGTTCCAAGTTCCAAGCCTTGCTCCAAGTCTCTGGTCTAGAGAATCCAGCCTAGTTCGGGGCTTCCAGCCGAGTCCAGCCTTGTTCCAAGTTCCAAGCCTTGCTCCAGGTGTCCAGTCCAGAGAATCCTGCCTGGTCCAGGACCTTCAGCTGAGTCTAGCCTTGGTCTGAGTTCTAGTCCTGCTTCAAGTCTTCAGCCCAGTTCAGAGCTCTAGTCAAGCCCAGCCTTGTTCACTGTTCACAGTACTGCTTCAAGTTTCCAGCCGCTGCTTCCAGTCTAAAGCAAGTCTCCAGATATCCAGTGAATCAGTGCCAGAACAATTCCAGTTCGATATCTGCTGCCCTCAGCACACAGTGTTCCAGTCACATCCAGCTTATAGTTTCAGTGAGAAGTCCTGTCCTGCTGCCTTGTTGTGGCCCAGTTGGGCTTGTTGGACCCAGTTTAATAAGGACTCAGTTATTGTAAATAGTTGTTTAATAAAGAGTATTTTTGATAAGATCTCACCTGGTTGTGTAGTCTGAACAGGACAGTTCCCACGCAGACGCTTTCAAGGGTATAAGTCCAGATATAGCCTTTTAAAGAAAAGTATAATAGTTAAGTCCAATAGGTTTCTCAGGAAGCATATGATTATGATGAAAGATGCAAAATGCTGTCCAAAGCAGGAAAAACCCTCTTTATTATTGCTTTTTCCACTGAAGAATCATGGAATTGTCTTGATGTTGAGCAGTTCTTCCGAAAACCTATAGACCATCTGTGCCTCTGTGGATACTGTTGTCTCATGATTTCCAATGAATGTCAATTACTGTCTTGGGAATCAGATTTACTATTTTCCTCAGGAAGGAATAATTTTACTTAATGAAACTTAAGTAGCTCGAATGGACTAATAATTAAAATAAAAACAGTGATAAAGGAATAAGGCTGTTTGCTGCACTGAACATTGCCAGTATTTACACTTGGTCTTCTTGGATGCTTTTATAACAACCTATTTTATCCCTGGTAAACGTGTAATTTGCATCTCATCCTTCAAGTGAATAGAGGTAGGCCAGATGATAGAGCATGTGGATCACATGTTACTATGGATAGTCAGTAGTCTCACATGGACATTTATTTATAGCAACACACATCATAATACAACTGGTGTAGTATCCATATGCAGAATTCCTTATCACTTCCCAGTCAGATTTGGAAATCTCACCACTTTTAAATGCTTATAGATTTAGTACATACTGAAGTAGTTTTATGCAGCAGTGTGTTACATATGGATGTCTTTAATCTGAAACCAGTGGATTACATCAAACATTATGGTTATAAAATATGCTAAATCAGATATGGAAACAGGAAGAATTAAATAACACAGAAGCTTATAAAGAAGCTTTCTTTAGAAGCAAAACGGGGGGTTGACTCGAACATCTTTAATACATTTTTCCTCTTGTTTGCACTTGTGCCCCAAAACAAATGTAATAAAAGAAAATTAAGCTGTGAACTTTTGCAGCAGTTTGGAACGATGTATAAACACACATTTTGCTTTTGTATTATCCCTAAATTAAGTACATTATCTATAAAAAGTATGGACAGCAAATGTAAAATGGGTTCTCTTAATCTTTGATTGTGTTAGTTTTCAAACATCTGAATCCATTAAACTACAATGAACTTTCATTGAGAACTGATATGATTTTGTGCAAATATTAATTTGCTTCATGGCAAGGCATTTTTTTCCCATAAGGAGAGAAGGAAAACACAACCTTGATCAAGATTATGCCTTTGTGGAGTTCACCTTAGTTCGCTTTGAAATGGCATTTTATTTCACCAAAATAGGAGTGCTTTGCTGTATGTTTATTAATGTTATTAGATAGCCTTGGAAAAAAGTAACTGGAGAAGTGAAAGGAATTAAATAGGAATCTTGGTAACCTTTTGATAATTGCTTGAGAAGACAACAAAATGTGTAGTCCCCAATGTGCAGTGAAGTTTAATGCGGCAATCATCCATTCTTGATTGGATTGGTGTTACTGGGTGCTGCAGGCAGTCTTCACACAGATTTATAACTTGTAGAAGTTGTTGCCTGCCTACAACTGTAGTGGGTTACTCTTGCTGTCTTCCAAAAACAATTATTGCTTAGTATCAAACTTGTACTTTTATGGGGAAAATGAGCACAGTGGATAAAGTATAACCAGAGGGCATTCATCAGGTGCCTAGTGAGTCTGGCAAAGTGGTAATTATCTAGAAGATATCAAAGAGAAAAATGTATAGCTTTATTCCCTAGTTAAATAACTGGGGACCATCAAAAACCTGAGCCTTCACTGGCTATGTATAGAACATTGGCTAGAAAATGCAGTCACATTCAGTTTCTCATCAGTTGCCATCTTAAGAGTGTTTTTTCCCTTCCTATATCTGTTTATTTTACTTTTGTTTATTAAATAAAGAACTTTGTACTTGTCTCTGTTAAATTTCATTTTGTTACTCTCAGCCCATTTTTCTAATCTATCAGATCAGAGTTGAATGTTATTTTTACCTGTATTATTTAATAATTTTTGTTACACTATCCATATTAGGGTACCTCAAAATGGCAAATCTACCAAAATCGTCTTAAGGTATTCTAAACCACACTTAGATGTAGTTGGATTAAGATCAAATTTTCTTTCTTCTGCAAAATCACTGTTACAGTACTATCACTACAGTGGGTAGGATCCTCACTATGACCTTACATTCCATTAAATTGACTGCCTAAACCCCACTGAAGTGCACAGCGTTCATCTGTTCTTTGGCAGGAAATATGCAACTGCTATATACTGCTAGTATTCAGCAAGATGAATCTGTAACATTCAGCTGCCAATATATATGTTTTAGTCATTTTGAGTAGCTAATTCCCCAAACATACATAAAACACTAACTGTTCAGACAGCTATACAGGCACCCAGCCGCCCTCCCACGCAAATGCAAATGCACACACACTACATTATCTAGGAGTGGATTATGGACAGCAGAAATTATCCAAGAAAGTTCAGGGCTGTTATTCAAATGTTATTTTTTTACGTATATTAGCATGGAAATGTGTCAGACTTCCATCTTTGCAGTCTAGACTGGAAACAGTTAACCCAAGGAACAAGAATCTAACAGCAAACAAGACACCTACATATAGGGTAGTTTGGGTGCAAAACGGTTGTCTGTTTCCTAATACTTTTTCTTGGGGGGGGGGGGGAGAGGCTGGAAGCCTGCCTTTTTATGAAGTTGCAGCAGTCTGCATTTGTTCCCTCTTAGCCCTTTTATCAATGTAACAATCACAAAACATTATATCCCCCATATTTGCTAGCTTTATCTTAGAATGCCATATCCATTCATTGTGTCTACATGTGCACCTGCAGTTAGAATAAGAACCTCCTTAAGTTCATATTTATGGATAAGGAATAGGTTATTAGAATTAATAAAGGAGCCAGAATTTGATTCCAGAGTATAGTTACTAATTGGTACTTCACAGATAGAAAAAGCATTAAATCAGTGATGCAAAATGATGGCTTGAGGTCATCTCATTATTTATCTTAGACCTAGCAATTACAGTATCACTACCAGAAATCACCAATTCTCCTCTAGGATTGAGCATCTCCTACAGTATCAATGACACATAATTAATTAATTATTGTTCCAGTGGGTTTTGGATCAATGGGTTTTATAGTTCATAACTACATGTAGTCCTCAACTTACAACCATTCGTTTAGCGACTGTTCGAAGTTATTATGGCGCTTGAAAAAAAGTGACTTAGGACTGGTCCTTGCACTTAACGACTGTCTCAACCTCCCTGAAGTCACATGAACAAAATTCAGGCACTTGGCAACCAGCATGACAGTTGCAGTGTCTCAGTCTGGTTTGTAGGTGATCTTAGGTACCATATTTTATTTTCTAAAAAAATCTGAATTTCACATGTGAATTCTTTGAGAAATCTGGATCTTTTCCTTTTAAATCTGTAATTTATAAACTTTTAATTGAAGGGAAGTACAACTTAATCTATGATCACATAAAATTTTAAGCCTTTTGAATCATTATCCTTCATTATCCATCTTTAACTCTCCTTTTATCCCATTAACAATATGGTCCATGTGAAATTCTTGCTAACTTACTAGCTAACCAACTTTGTTTTTCCAGTTTTTGTGTTACCTTTTTTTAAATTGTTCTCAGAAATTGTGCAAAATTTCAAGCTATTGGTTGTAGTTAGCTAGGATGTTTGTTAACACTGCCTGCACCTTTTTAAATTTCATCAGTATATTTTCTAAATATTCTGTGTTTCTATTACTGTGGGATAAATATTCTATGTTTCTATTACCGAGAGTTTAAATAGCCTCCACACATTTTCCTTTCGTCAACTTTCACCGTAGATTTTACCTTAGTTTCTGAGAAATGTCCTTTTTTAAAAAATCAGATACAGCTACATAACAATTATGTATACTCTATGTTGATTACTTTTTTAGTCATGTCTACCAGACAGAGAGCAATGCTTCTGTCTCTGGGGCTTGGAAAATTGGTGAAATTGTAGAAATGCACTTACTAAAAAAAAATAATAAAAAAAAAACAGGCAGAGAGAGAATGATTAAGCTCAGAGAGAAAATAATCACCACCACCACCTTTGACTTACAAGGCAGGAATTGTATTAACTGTGCTATTGCAACAGTCAGGGTAAAGGGGAAGTCTAAAAGGTTCTAGAGCTAATGGCAAGCACTGGCTCAGTTGAAGAGACTGTTTCCTCTGTGAAGCAGCCAATGAACTGCTCAGGTTAACCAGCCTGCAGCCAGCGTGAACAGAGAGGACCATCTGAGGCAACATAACAGGGAACAGTATACTTCAAAAACTGAGCAGAGCAATGTGCCTTGAGGTTGCTTTTAAAGTGATTTGGAGATTAATAGAGGACAACATTGTTTCTGCCCTCCAGAAACAGTTATCTGCCTGTTCCCCAGGGGAACAACTGGGCAGTGTAGATAAGCCCTATGTAAATAAGTGTAGTATTTTTCACTGTACCAGTGTGAAACCATAACAAAACATTTAAATGTGCAGAAATGTGTTTCCAGGCATGCAATTATTGTAGATTATTTAATTAGACTTTGCAGTGTCACTCAATTATTATCTCACTAGAACTAAAGCTTTTTAGTTCTATTTCTTTTTAAGCTGTTTATGGACATTGCAGTGTGGCTATCTGATGTCTTTCAACAGCTCTTTGAAGCTTGGAAACTGTAACACATAATGAAATTTGCTATTGGGGTAGGGATTTATAGACTTTTCCTGGGTAAAATGTGTTATGTGTGTACAAACGCTCAAACACATAAGAAATGGTATCATTAGCCCTGTCTATGCTAAATTAAAGGGAAGAAATTCCGTTTCGAAAGCAATAAAGCATTCTTTACCAAAAAGTGATTTCTTCGGCTTCTGTTAGGAATGAATGATGGTATTTGGTTAAAAAAAAACTCTTGAGTCAAATGTAAGCTATATACATTCAGCTGGGCTTGCTAAGTATGACATTTATGTGTGAAATTAAACTAGCAAAATAGTATTTTTATAGCACTTAAGGATAAACAATATATAGTAAAAGTTTCCAAAATAATAAACTATTTTTTAAAGAAGATAGCTAGTTCCTTTTTAGCACTTTAACATATAATATATTGGCGATTTATTCAAGTAAATGGGCAGGCATGCTCACGTAAAGTAAACAATCCTGAAATTATTTCCCAATAGTTTTACCTCTTTATAGGCAAGTTCTTTTTAGGGGCACAATTTTTTTTATATATCCAAGCTCCACACTATTGAATGAAAACATTTGTGTAGTGCTCTGTTCCTCCAAATTAGACTGGTCCAGAGAATTTTCTTGCTGAGTAAATAAATATAGGATATCATGTGTGTAATGAAGAGGCATTTATGGTGAGGCAGAAGGTAGAAAGAAGAATAAAGCAAATCTGTGAGTAAAGAAACACTCTGGAGCTGTAGTACTTGGATACATATAGAATTATACGATGTTATGAAAAGTCATAAGCTTTGAAAAAGCAGGGAAACTCTTGGACAATTTTGTCTGGTAAACCCTGAAATACTTTCCTTCTACATACCAAAATTAATGTGTGTGTTTTGTTGTTCAACTATTTTTCAGTTCTGCAGAAATGTAAAAAATAAATGGAACTTATTTTGCAGAATTGTAAAGTGTTGTAACCTGGTCCCTAGCATTATTATTTCTCAAGTGTCTCTTGTCTGCAGACTTTTGAAAAGAGCAACAAAATGTGATTGCTCAGTGGAGGCCCAGTCAGCTAATGCTTTCTAATTGAAATGCTTAACCTTTTATAAGCACTTGAAAATAGTAATTACACCTTGTGTTTTAAATCAAACTGAGATTGTGATTAACGTGTATAAGGCTAAAATCCAAAATATGTCTAAGGGGGTTCAGACTGGAATCCACTGCATGCTTCCTAGGGAGCAAACCACTTGAACTTAGTTATACTTTCCTACTTCTCACTGAGAAGTTCTGTGGACTGCTGTAAACATGCTAGAAAAAAGAACTGAACACAATTTGAATGAGTAACTGGTTGATACTTGTCTGCTGGAACCAAAGCAATTAAGGTCACATAGTGTATTATTCCTCATTCTATTTTCACATGGATTTAGTTTCAAAGTATAGAACTTTGATCATTTAAAGCATGCTGCTCATATCACAAGAATATAAAAAGTGTTATCCACCTAGTCCAGCATCTTACATTCATATCTGCCATTCAGATGCTCTCTATTGAAACAGAACATGATTGAAAGCATCAATGTATTGGTTGTTCCTCTGCTCACACACAACTGGTGGGAAGATACAACAGGATTAATGTGGCCCATGTGACCATAACTCCACTGGTTAATTATCACATCACTAGGAATCAGGTTTTCATTTACTGTTTTGAGGTCTTAGTGATACATGCATTTTGTCTAAAAATTCTTTACTTGGCAAGGGAAAGATGATAATGTGGCTGCATTCCACTTACTATGGAATAAAATAATAAAGGTACAAGTGCAGCAAAATGTAGACTTTCTGAATATAGAAAAGATGCATTTCTGTTATAATCAATTCTTCTTAAGTCAGCCTATAAACAAAACTACACTATCTAAAGAACAATTATGATCACATGGTTAAAGTGATTTTCAAGGATATGTAGAAAGAAGGTTGTAATTGGAGACATACTGACCAGAGAGTAATTGCATACCTAGTGCTGAAGCTAGAATGTCTGTCCAGGTTGTAAATAAGAGTTGTCTCCTGTGATCTGCCTCCTGTACTTTCTTGGGCAGTACAATTCAGGGTTTAGCTGCATCTATCAGTTTAAGGAGGGAAAGCTGAGGCATTTCTCAAAGTGAACTAATCCTTCTGGGGTGGACAGATCAGAAGAGCTTCTATTGTTTTCACTGGGATTGTGAAAAAAACACCAGAGATCTCACACCTGTGCCAGCTATTATCCATGTAGGTGGACAGTAACTAGTGCAGTGGGCCAGAGTGTGGCAGCTGATCATGAGGGTATTAGTGGGGAGGGGTGCTGTCGAGATGCCTTGCAGCACTTTTATCTGCCATCATGGTTTGGATTTCAGCATCAAAGTCTAAGTTTCATGCCTGCAATAAATTCAGTTGGACAGGATGGAAGGGGGTTGTATAATCTGGATAGCCATCTTGACTCAGTGTCTGTGGCATTACTATAATGAAATGTATCCATAGAAAACAGGAATAATACCACAGCATTAACTGCTAAAACCACAGCTTGGGGAGGAGGCTCCAGCTTCCTTCCCCTTCCCCTTGGAATATTGCAACATCGTCAGCTACATGGACATTTTGTTAAAGCACGGGATGGTTGATAGACAAGCCCATATTTGGCCTCCAAGCATTACTTACGCCCCAGTACTGTGAATGGTGAAACTGTATAGCAGGGATTGAGAAAAACTATAGGTGGCAGCAGGTGTTCCATTACTCACTGTCTGATAAGCCTATTCTTGAGCCTCTTTTCCCTGCTGCCCATACAATGCAGCAAACTCTGCCAGTAGACTCTGTTACAGAATATATTTTGGGCATTAGAATAATGCTGTGGCAATTCTCATGGCATTTTTGAATAACTTCTTGAGAACGTGTGTTAAGACAAGTTGCTTTAGAATTTACAGTTGGTTGCATAGCATTATTTAAAGGCACACAGACAAACAAACAAAAAAGACTGCCTAATGCATTGTTGCAGTTGTCTCCGTTCTTTTGACTTAATTTCAGGGCTTGTGGTTTTATTTATTGAGATCCAGGAATGCATATTGTTGGCAACACAATGAAGGGAAGATTGGAAGTATGCTAACAATCTGATCATAATTAGTAGCTGCTCCTATTGTCAAAATATAGGTCCAGGTATGATCTAGCTGAATCAGAATGAGGGACAACATATCTATATTTTTGTTGAGCTTGATTCATAGTGTTATGGTACTATCTAATTTAAGCTCACCTTTTGAAACTTTTCGAGGTGCAGCAGCTTGAACTCAGTAATCCTCCAGCTGTTCTTGTTGTAAATGATCACTTTAAATCTCTAAATTTCTGAGTGGTTGTGGTGTATAAATTTTTTCATAATATGCTAACATTTGGGGGATTCTTAACTGATTATATCACATTAATACTCTATTGCTGACTTCTTATTTCTTTAATTTTTATTTATCCTTTTTTGGTATCTTAAGGATAGCCCTTAGAACTCTTTTTACATACTTCACATATCTATTTTACCTTCTTAATTTCTTTGGTACCTTTTAATTTTAGATTTGTATAAAACATTGGTCAATGACTGTAATAAACCAGAACTATAATTAGACCAACCGCTGTAAGGTGTATGATTAATTACTAAGGAAAAGAGGATGCTTTTGAGCCATTTTTGTAGTTTGGGAAGAAATGATCATTTTGTTTCCAATAAGGAAAGCTCAACTTTTTTTTTTTAAGATGGAGGTATAGCTAAAGAAGTGTGAGATGAAAGATTTCTTTTATGTGTCTGATGCAGTTTGTCTCTTCAAAGTTAGAAGTGAAAGCTCGATACACATTGTAAGTGCATGCTGTGCAGCTAGAATAGGTTGCTACTCCTAATTAGGACCCAGGACTCACTTTCTGCAAGGAACATTGACTCTTGTCTGGAACTGTGAGAACTTCATCTTGATATGGTCTCTCAATTCTTAAGGAGCTTGTGAAATAGCTTCATTAATCACCTGCTGGTGCTGCAATAGAAAATCAGCAGTAAGCAGTAGTTGCAAGTGATAGAACTGATGAGATCTTTTGATAGCAAGTGCTGGTTGGTTTGGCTGGTATAAGTATAATGAATCAATTTTATATAGTCAAAGGGCAGAACTGAAGCAGAAATAACTGTCTGATTTGAATTCCCTCGTTTACAGTAAACAATTTTGTGTTAGAATATTTGGAAATAAATGCTTTAAAAATATTAGCAGAATCAAGAAATCAGTTGAAATTAACAGAAATATAAGGGTTTCTGGGTGGGTTCACATATCATGCTAAGCCTTTAAATAGTTGGTTTTGATTTTGTGTGATGTACAGCCCAGCCAATTATGGAATACTGAACATTAAAAAAAAACTCTAGCTTAGAATGATATGTAAATCCAGTATTGAGATAGAAGAGTAAAACTGTAAAGTAAAACTGCCCTATATCTGGGAAGATTGTCCTATTAGATATTTCTAATCTAGACTTCTGTATTGAGGCTGCACATTTCTGAAGGATCACTAGATAGCAGCAAACAAATACAGAAAACTCTAACTCTTTGCTGTCATCTAGTGGCTGACTGGATTTTTGTAGCGGGCATATAGCAGACCTAATCAGAAACCTGCCACTCAAACCTACTTTTTTGAGGACTTGTCTAGGATGGCTCAGATGAGACAAGAAAGATGTAAAATCTTTTACCTTTCTCCCATATTATATCTATAAATGGTATAGCTTTAAGTGCTTTGCAGTGGATGGAGTTGCTTCCCTAGCTAACAGCTCAGTCTCAATCAGCATTCTTTGGGAAGAGACACTTGGGAGCTTATGACCTAAGGGCAAACAGTAATGGGAATTTTGTGAGGTTCTGAGCTTGTGATATTTCCAGCCTGTAGAGGACCATTATGAAAATATATCTCAACTGCCCAAGGCTACCAAACAAACTGTCAAGTATCTGTTAATTCAAAATGGTTGGAGGAAGAAACTTTAAATGTTGCACCATAAATATATAAACGGTCTGAATTTTTGTTCTTCAGTAAGCAATCAGCTATTATTTTAAATTTTCATTATTGACTTCAAAAAAGATTGCAAATTAGCCAAGTAGTGTCTTGGGGCCAAGGCTAGTTGACAGCTGAATTAAAGGTTATACGGGATATCTGTGATTTACAGATGAGTTGGGTGTCATGTCTGTCAGGAATTATCTTTTGGCTTAAGTGGTTCTTAAAAGCTGAATTGGAGATGTTTAGAGAGCTAGAGAGGGTGTGTAGATGAGATCTTCTGGGAAGTGATAGCTTTATCCTACTATGAGGATGACAGGTCCCAGAACAAGGATCTGGGGGAAAGAGGACATCACTTCAAAGATAAAGGAAATATTTTCATAGGACAATCATAGTCCTTGAGTGATAAACCCATATCTTCTTGTATTGAGAATACTGCTCTGGAGGTGGAAGGTTTGGGTTGAGGGTGAAACATACACACCAGATAGTATGGAGAGGAGATTTGTGGTCCATGTTTTCTCCAGTGACATTGGGATATATGGTTTGCTAATCCTGGAAACAAATTCTGGCTGTTAAGGAGCAGATTAAAATCCAAGAGTGTCAGGTTAGTTCTCTGAGAATACTACGTCTTCTATGTGCTGGGCAAGCTAGTTGACTTATCTACAGGTTCTGAATGAGTGGATAAGCTGGTGGTGTCAGGCACAGGGGTTCAAATTTACTATGAACTGGAGAACATTTTGGATAAGCCAAACCTGTACTTGAACAGAAATGAACTGAAATGGAACCAGGCTGCTATACTCAAAGCATCAAAAGGTTGGCAGAACAGTTTTTAAGCCAACAAGTGCTGGGCATCATGCAGTTCAGAATACAGAGACTTGAGGAAATACAGTAAAGGGTGAGACCAATGTTGGAAGTGGATTAATAGGTGGTCTCATTAGTCTAGGAAGAAAAAGGACAAAAAAAAGGCTGTGAAAATAGCTTACACCAATAACATTTGAAGAAGTTCATGGCATATAAGGGCTGTATAAAACATTGGTCAATGACTGTAATATGCTAATGCTATAAGTTTCCAAGCCAAAACAGTGGAATTAGCATATTTGATTTAATTAGAAAATAAGAGTATGTTATCCATATAGTCCAACTTACCACCAAGATGATAATGAAGATGGCCCCATGGACAAAGAACCAGACATTTTGGAAGAAGAAGTAGAATGGGCCGCGGTGAAATTGCCAAACAAAAAAGCCCCAGGTTTTGATAAGAGAGCTGCAGAACTACTAAGACCGGTGGCAGCTAATACCATCAGTGCCTTGTGTCAAGAGATATGGTCTACTTTCAAATGGCCTCAGGACTGGAAAAGATCAGTTTTTATCCCATTAGTAAAAAAAGGCAATGCCAGAGATTGCTCCAATTATTGCACAATTGTGTTGATTTCTCATGCAAGCAAGATTCTACTAAAGATTATACAACAGCCGCTACAGAATGTCACCAATCAGGAGCTACCTGATGTTCAAGCTGGCTTTAGAAAAGGGTGTGGCACTCGAGATCACATTGCCAACATCAGATGGATTATGGGAAAGCCCCATGAATATCAAAAGGATCTATATATGTATTTTATCAATTACAGCAAAGCTTTTGACTGTGTAGAACACAATAAACTATGGGCGGCTCTGCATGATCTTGGTGTCCCACCCCACCTGTACCTCACCCCACCTCACTGTACACTGACCAGGAAGCAACAGTGAGAACACTCTGCGGTGACATAGATTGGTTCAGGATCAGTAAGGGTGTTAGACAGGGATGCACTTTATCCCCACTCCTTTTCAACTTCTGTGCTGAAGTGATCATGAAGAAATTAGACCTAGAGTTGCTTGATATTGGAGTGAAGATTGGTGGAACAACCATAACAATTTGAGGTGTGCAGATGACACAACATTACTGGCTGAAAATAAGGAAGACCTGGAAAAAATGATTCTGAAAATCAAGGAAGAAAGTGAAAAAATGGGATTGAACCACAACATCAGGAAAACAATGTCAACAGCAGCAGATGGACAAGTGACATTTAAAATTAATAATGAGGATATTGAAACAGTCCAGGATTTCATCTTTCTTGGATCAAAAATTGTCCACGATGGCAAATCCACACCTGAAATCAAATGCAGGATAACTTTAGGCCACACTGCAATGGTCAGCATGAATAAGATCTGGAAGAGCAAAGATACCACCCTAAATACAAAAGGCAGACTAGTCAGAGCAATAGTCTTTCCCATAATGATGTATGGGTGTGTGACTTGGACAATAAGAATGGACAACTGAAGGAGAATTGACGTGTTTGAATTCTGGTGCTGACATAGATTGTTACGTTTACCATGGACAGCCAGAGTAACCAACAGAGAAGTGCTGGACTGTATAAAACCAGATACATCATTAGAAGCCAAAATTGTAAGACCACGGCTGACTTACTTTGGCCATGTCATACGTGCAAGCTCACTAGAGAAGTTGGTGATGTTAGGAATTGGTAGCGGAACAAGAAGAAGGGGCAGGCCAAGAATACGCTGGCTCGATACCATCAAAACAGATACCAAGATGAACATCCAAGAATTAAAAGAAGCTGTGCTTGATAGGGCTGCATGAAGAGCTCTCATCCATAAAGTCACCAAGAGCCGGACATGACTGAATGATTAAAATGAATTAATGTATCCATATGGTGAGTTTAACAGAAAGATGGTAGAATTAAGAGATTTGGTGAAATACAGCCCTTTCTGGACACAAACTTTTTAGAAGTAGGAAAACATGCACCCTGAGAGGTCTTCCTTTTCATACCGAGGAGAGCACAAAAACTAAACATACTAAAAATCTTGATTCTTGAATAGAATCACTATGGGCAGCTATATCTGGCAGTAAATGTAATTAAATCTGGGGACATGTTATCAGGCACATAATCAAAATATAAAGTGCAATCTTGAGATGTTGAAATAAATCGTGGTGAATGCAAACAAGAGCTTATACTAATGGGGAACTTCAATTACCATCACACAGATTACATATAGTCAACGCTCAGACCATGACAAATAAACCAAAATTCTAGATACCCTAAATGATTGTGCCTTAAAATTGTTGGTTTTCGACCCAACCAAAAGGAAGGTAACCATAGACTTAACCCTAAGTGGTCACAATACTAGGATCTGGTGCATAATCTAACTGTTGTGTTCTGAACCTGTTCAAAAAGCTATTATATATTTAGCTCTTTTTTTTTTTTGCCTTTGAGTCAATCTTGAGTCAGTGACTGGCAAATTTTCTTGGCAAGATTTTCAGAAGTGATTTGCCATTGCCTTCTCCCTAGGGCAGAGAGAGAGTGACTGGCCCACTCAACTGGCTCTCTACATTTAGCATATGCAATTGGGAAGCTAGTAGCAGGGTACAACAGAAAAATCACATTTCCCAACAAAAGTTTTATTGTAAACCATCCAGAGTCACTCTTTGAGTGAGATGTATGGTGATGAAATTTGAAATATAAATAAAATAAATATAAAAGGGGAAACTTCTAAAAACTGGGGAGACTAGTAAAACAGAAAGTGAAAAGGAAAATCAAGAGGTTCTAATCTCTATGTAATGCCCAGGGGTTATTTAAAACCACAATAATTTTAAACAATTCAGCTTGGCTCCGAAGTATCCTATAACATAAGACAGAACCAACCAAGTCACCTAAAGTTTTTTTTTAAGACTGAAATGCTTTAAAAAGTTTAGAGAAGTACGAAAGCGCAAACATGCCTTTCTAGTAGTGTCCAGCAACCTATAAAAGTTAGGGAGGCTTTCTCCAGAAAATGGAAAGCTTCTTCTAATGAGGACAAAAAGGAGCACAAACTCTGGGTTAAAAAAATGTAACACAATTAAAAGGAATACAAAATAAAAATAAAAATGAGTGCAGACAAACTTCTTTAAATATATTTGAAGAAAAAAGAAAAATATGGAATTGTTTGGGCCGTTGGACAAAAAAGTGTGCAAGGATTCCTCAAGGAGAATATGGAGAATGAATGAATGTATGATTTGCATCTGTTTCTACTATAGAACATGAGGACAGATCTCTCTCCCTATTCCAGCAAAATGATGTAAGAAGAGAAAGTGTTCTAGGACATCTTGGAAGACTACACTGTAACAAATCACTGGTCCTGATGGCATCCACCCAAGAATTCTGAACAAATATGAAATTTGATCTCTTAGCAAAAATAAGCACCTTGTCAGTGAAGTCTGGCTCAGGGCCAGGGAACTGGAAGGTAGCTAATATGGCATTGATCTTTGAAAAGGAATGAGGGTTGATTGGGAAATTATTGGCCAATCAGCTTAACGTCTGCTCTACACAAATTGGTAGAAATTGTAGTCAGAGAAAAAGCAATTAGGCACTTAGAACAATCTTTGGTAAAGGAAAATCAGCATGGATTCCACAAAAGTAAATCCTGCCTCATTAATCTTTTGAAGTTGTTTGTGTCATCATACATGTAGCTAGATGGAACCCTGTCAACATCTGTATAGCTAGATTTCCTAAAAGCTTTTGACACTATTCATCATCACGAGCTCTCACAGAATGTAGCCATGGACTAAAAGGACCTGTCCTTTGGATTGCTAACTGCTTAAAAAACAGAATTGCTAACTGGTTAAAACACAAAGCAAAGATTAGAAATAAATGGTTAAAAAACAGAAAGCTGTTCTGGTTAAAAAGCAGGAAGCAAAGACTAGGAATAAATAGGAAAGGAAATGAGAAAGCGTTTCAAGCCGCTTGCAGCCCCTTACCACCAAGAAGGCTAGATGCCAACAGAGTCTTATTAACCAGATTTACTAAAAGGACAAAAAGTGGTTAGGTTACAGAGCATTGGAAACTAGGTATGTGTACAAATTACCCAGGATCAAGGGTTGTTTTCTCCTGATAGAATCTAGTCATACTAAAACCTAATGATTCTTCTCCATAATTCTCAGTACACTGGTAGGAATACTGATTGATTGAATATCCCAAGTGGCATACGTATTGCTCCCTCCTCTTATTTTTCCCCACACAATCCTGTGTGGTGACTTAGGCTGAGACAGGCCCAAAGTCACACAGGACTCTTCCATGGCTGAAGGTGAACTAGAACCAAGGTGTCCTCACTCCTAGTCCTATGTCTTAACCACTAAATCACACTGGCTTTAATGATTCTTAATCATTTTTAAATGAAATCTATACATTTTAAATAATGTTTAAATTACTTTTTGACAGTATTTCACTGGGCACTAACATGCTCTACAGGTATATTTCATATCTCTAAGTGGAGCTTGTAAGAGTACCAAAATCTTTATCTCTGATAACGTATGGTGATTTCTGTTATCAAAGAAGCTTAGCAGTATTAAAAGCACCAGTGGAATTATGACACTATATAGTGGGCACGTTCACTAAATGGCTGTCATAGGAAATTTGGGATGGTGGGCATGGATGGTTACAAAACTGTAGGCAAACCTGTTCCCCAGATATATGCAAATGTCCCTTAACATCTATTCCCCCAAATGCTCAAGTTCCCTTAGTCCACCTTATTTTTTAAAATATACATTATTTTGTGTGTGTGTGTGAATGTATGTGTTTTAAAAAAGGAATAGAAAGCTGGTTTGCTGCAATCAAACCTTCAGCCTCCACAACTGTATTTGTTAGCATGAATATCTTTGAGGCCCACATGCATGTAAAACACTCTGAAGATGTTCTTTGTTCATTACTATCACGACTTTGTTTAATGGCACTGAATGAAATCTGCAGTTATGTCTTTTCTGATACATTTTGTGCTTGTGAATTTTTAAAAAGTTTCTTCTGAATTCTTGTACAGTAGAATCTCGGTTAACCGGAAATCAAGCAACCAGCACTCTCAAGCAACCGGCAAAAAAATGAAATAATAAGTTAAATAAAAATTTAAATAAAATCAATTTTTAGCAGAAAATAAGTTTAAACTTGGCGTGCCGCACCGCACCACACCAATCCTCCTACAGCAGAAAGGCAAGTCCAAACCCACCTTTATAAAGGTAAGCCCAAACCCGCCCCAAAGGGACCAGACTGGTGCAGTGCGCCAAGCCCAAACCCACCCCTCTGCCAGAAAGAGATCAGCTGATTCCTCTCTAGCAGAAAGGCAAGTCCAAACTTGGCACGCCTATTTTTAATAGTAACCCTCAAGCAACCAGAAACTACATTTATCCGACATCTACCAATCCCCATGGGTGATGGTTAACTGAGATTCGACTGTACTCGGGAAGCATGTCTAGATTACATTAAAATAGTTTGGATTTTCAGAAGGAATGCTGCTAGTGTTTCACAAGCTTACATAGATATTATTACAGAAGCATTTCATTGAAGGCAGACTTCCTTTACTGGTATGAAAAATAAAGGGAGGAAGTGAGTGGCTTTTGTTAACTTTTAACTTTTATTGAGGCCTTAGGTAAGTTTCAGTTAGGTATTTTTATACTGAAGTGATCACTGACTTTTGAAAATGGCATTGAATTTATTTGATGTGAGAGTCATGTAGAATTATCAAAAGAATTATCCTGTAGTGAATCATACTAGATTATATGAATACTTGATATTCTAAATTATTGAATGCTTCCTCCTCTCACTTCTACTTTTCCTTTCCCTGTCCTTTGTAACCACCAACAATGCCAAGTCAGTCTCATATAACTTTGTGGGTGGTTCTAAACTATTTCCTTTCCTGCAGTTAAATTATTTTATAGAAGTTGTCAGCCACTTATTAGTCTAATAATATTTTTATTAGATTAATGACACTGAATTCCTTCACAAAGAGATGCTCTTCCTAACATCAAAACATTTCATTCATAGCTTTTTGGGGGCTGGTGTCTACGTTTTATATCTGAGTAGATGTTGTGGGTGCTATCATAAAATGACTTGTGTGTGCAGGGAGGCTGGTCCTTTCACAGATTGACTGCCATGAGTTACAAAGTATCATTTTAGACAAAAAGCATCATTTTAGAAGAATGCTACATTCCTCTTGTCTTCTTCCCAGATGCTCCTTACTCGCCAGTGGTATTTTTTATGCTTTTTCTTAGCAGGTAGACATACTTGCCAGAAAAACACTGGGCTGCAAATATTCAAAATATTTTTATTTTCTAATAAAATTTATGGGACTAGTTGAGCCTCAGAGGCATTTTTGGTAAAAGATGCTCCTTGAGGGAAGGTGAGATTATAAATGCAATATTGAAAGTAGAAAATGGGTTGCTCATTCTTTTGCTTTGTTCCCTCTTTATTTCTATTTTTAGTGTGTGTGTGTGTGTGTGTGTGAAGAAAGGTCCCCCAGTCATTTTCTGACTCTTTGGGGGACACCACTTTCACGAACGTTTTCTTGGCAGACTATAGAGCAGGGTGGTTTGCCATTGCCTTCCCAGTTGTAATTACCTTTCCCCCAGCAAGCTGGGTACTCATTTTACTGACTTCGGATGGAAGGCTGAGTCGACCTGAGCCGGCTACCTGAGAAACCAACTTCCGCTGGGATCGAACTCAGGTTGTGGGGAGAGTTTCAGTTGCAATACTGCTGCCTACCACTCTATGCCACATGAGGCGTGCTCTCTCTCTCTATATATATATAGTGATCAAATATTGAGAGGGCATGTGGAACTCATAGTAGGAAGTTTTCATTCATACCAGTGCACTTGGAAGGAACTGGGATCACATTGAAAGAAACTCCTGGTGCACCTAAGGGGAGTAGAGAAGTGAAGTGAAGGAATCTACTTAATATTGTCCCTTCTGCTCCTGTTTGCGGTGTTAATAAAGAACAGATGAACAAGCCATGATAGAGAGGAGAAGCAGGTTTAATTGTGGCTCTACGTGCTGTATTATTTCTATCCTTTTCTACTCACTTTATTATGTGCTCTTTTTAATCACTGCTTTATTCTTATGCTTTGTTTCTATATACCACCCAGATTTTCTAGAAGTATTTGAAATTAACTAAATGCATGACAGCATTTCGGTATCTTATTTTTTTTCCCCTTTTCCACTGTTCCCCATATGGTAGCTCTTTGCTAAAGCCCTATTTGCTTCAGGAGCAAAAGCTGTCTTGAGCAGGAAAAGCAGCTTCTCTTCTGAGCCACACAACTGCAATATGCATTAGTAGTTTTTCCCCACAGTACTGCCAATAGAGATTGGATCTACTATGTTGTTTTTTTTAAAAAAAGTACAGCTATAGAATGCATAAATTAAGCATTTAGTACACATCATTTAGTATCCCTCTAAGTATCTGTAACTTCTTAAAATTCTTCAAGGAATCCTGGCTATTTCCCTTCTTCCTTCAAAATTCCTTACTGACAATAAGGTCATTCATTCATTCATTCATTCATTCTCTCTCTCTTAAATGAAAGTCTATTTTACTATGCAGAGTATCATGTCAAATCATGATGTTGACTGTTTGCAATAAGAAAGTAATTTTTTCTAAGCATTTTCACAAAGGAAACAAGAATCACAACCCAATTGTTTTTCAAAGTGAAGCTCAGAACAATTAAAAAATAAAGTCATGACCTAGATCATGACTGAAACAGTTCATATACATTGATTGTAAACATAAGTTAAAATATTTTTATCTTTAGTTTAGGTTCCATTTATATCTTTTCATTCTTCCCTTTCATTGCAAATCAATAGTTAGGAGTTATACTTCCTAACTATCCCAAAAACATTGGTTGAATTTGATGCTGAGAAAGTTTGAATTGATTTATTTTAGCTTACTAATGTAGTCTCAAAATTCCCCTTTTAAAATATATTAATCATGCAACTGGTTGATATAGGGCTTTAGGATACTTTTTTGTACCTTACATATTTGTTTCTTACAAACCAGTATGTTACACAACAAGGAGATTAATAAAATAACTTGTGTGTATGTGTATGTGGGCATGTTTAAAAGTTTAGTACAGTCCTGCAGCTGTTGTTAAGCTCTTCTACAAATGATATAGTTATTATGAGCAAGGGAATACTTGTACAAAACTTTGAAAGCTATCTGCCTGGCTTGGCTTTGGTAGCATTTTATGTGTAAATGGGTGGCCTGCATATGTGGTTTGTCTGAGATTATTCTAGTGCCTGCATGCCTGACACTAAGTACCACATTTAATATTAAAGTATTATACTTTAATATTACTTCCAGGTTCTGTGGCCACTTTACATTGACACTGGCATCACAAAAGTCTTGTCAATCTTGACTTAAAAATAAAGTGGAATATCAAGTTTACTGTAAGAGAGTTCATTTCAGCTTTACAAAGTCATGGAATTAAATGGACATTAATTGATAGATACTGACCTCACCGAATAATTTGATATGAATTTTGGCCTTTGGAACACCTTTCCTCCTGAGATCCAGCAAGCCCCTCCTTTCCTGGTCTTCTGAAAAGCCTTGAAGACCTGGCTTTTCCCACATATGCTGGGTTGGTTTTATGGTTTTATTTTTACTTTTAGTATTGTTTGTAAGTTGCCCAGGGTTATGCTGCATAAGATGGGAGGCTATGTAGATCGTTTAAATAAATAAATATTGGTAAGGAAGAATGGCAACAAAATTTGGTGAATGGCTAAGGAATGCAACATGTAGGAATGTTTGTGGGTGTTCTACTTGCCCAAAGCAATAATAATAATAATAATAATAATAATAATAATAATAATAATATTATTAAATTTGTATGCCACCCAACTCCCAATGATTCTGGGTGGCTGACAACAATCAAACAAGAAAATTACAGTACAATCAATAAAAGATAAAAGATGGCAAGCGTGACGGACCAGATGGAATGAAGTGAGGATCTCACTTTTCCTTGCCAAAGGCCTGGGTGAAGAGCCAAGTCTTCACCACTTTTCTGAAGAACAGCAGAGTAGGGGCCATCAGGATCTCAGAGGGAGCCTCATTCCACAGGGCAGGGGCTGCTACAGAGAAGGTGTGCTTCCTGGGTCCTGATAGATGACATTGTTTAATTGAAGGAACTGGAACATGCCAACCCTGCAAGATTGAAGTGGCCAGGTAGATACTATGGGAGACAGACAGGCCCTTAGGTAACCAGGCCCTATGCCATATCAGGCTTTATAGGTAACAATCAACATCTTGAATCAAGACTATTTGATTCAAGCCCATCTTTTAGCCTGCCAGGGCCTGCAATTTGAAAGCCTTCCAGTTGTATAGACATACTGCCAGAAGTAATAACAACAACAACAACAACAATAATAATTTATTGGTTGCCCAACTCCAGTGGATCAGTTCTTAGCAATAGCTATGCTGGGTTGGATTCTGGGAGTTAGAATCCACAGACCTGAGGTGCCTGGATTGAGGAAGGCTGAAATAAGGTGTCAGGTGAGTGCAGAGATTTTAGCATGCTCAGTGTAGGAAAAAGCATTTATTCAAATTTCTTTATCCTAAATTATATAATTGTACTTTGAAACATTTCCAAGGAAGAATGGATTTGGCTGAAATACTTTGTAACATATTGAGACACTTAACCACAATAAAAATAAATCAGAAGCAAGGATAGAAATACACCTGACATAATTGCATTGGTGGTAATAAGACTTATGTGCTCAAGAAAGCTTGTCTTCATGTGTTATTTTCTAGGTCAGCATCTATCGGTATAAATGTACATCCAAATGTTGCTATCAATATGCAGTTATGTTTACATCTACATCTAATTATGCATCGTCACTGTGGCAAAAAATATATATGTACTGTATGAAGAAATCATTTTTATATACAATTAGAATTGGACCCAGGTATATTCTTGCTGGATTTTCGGTGTCTTCTAAAACTAATAGTACCATGTGGTATATGTGCTATTTCATATACTAAAGGCAATAGAATGCATTTACTTGAATACAATGGAATTCTTATCAGAACCGAATACATTCAACATAATTAGGCAGGTCTACAGTTTCCAAGATTTCCTTATAGCATTCTAAACACAATTGCCTAGAATTAAGTTCAGTTCACTTTACTGAAACTATTTCTAGGTATGTACACTTGGAACTGTATTAGAACATGAAAGAACTCTTAAGCTATTTATTTTGCAATGCAATTGTCTGGGTACAATTACCACTAAAGTTGTCTGGCAAATGCCTTATAACACAATTAGCAATACAAATCAATTGTCAATCCTTGAAGAAGCATAAATGAGACTGTGTTCTCTTCCTAACAATGTTTTTACATCTCAATAAGGAAATCACTTGCTATGGCAGAGTAGTATCACAATGGAATGGCAAACTGAAACTATGAGAAGGCTTTCATTTCAAGCTGGTGTAGGATAACTATGCCTACTTATTTCAGCTGCCTTTCAGCCATGTCTATCAAATACATGACAGTGGCTATTTCTGTGTTCACCAAGATGACCATGTAAGCCTCCTGGCTTGCTACAAAAAAAAGGGGGGGTTGTTTTTTTTTAAAAGGTTGATATACACGAGTTTTTAAAAACAGATTAGAAAATGTCAGCATGATACGGTGTACGAAGGACTCCATCCTCAAATTTCTCCCCATAACAATCCTGTAAATTAAATGAACCTGAAGGATCATGACTTACATAATGTCATTTAGTAAGGTTCCATGATGGAGGCAGGCTTGAACATAGGTCTCTGCAGTCCTACTATGCCATGCTTCTTTTAAACAAATCAGTACCTCAGCTGTTTAATCCCAGTCATTCAGGAATCCAGTCTGGGACAAAAAGCTGAGGTAATTTAAAAGAACTATATGAGACTGCTTCTTCTTCCTTTTTCTTTTTTGATTCAAGCTGGTTTACCCCAGAACTTTCAACCAATATTTCTGAAGTCTCTGAAGGCTCTCCTAAAGCTCTCTATCAAGCTGAAAGGACAAGGAGATGACAACTAGGATCACATTTTTCATATGGCAGACTAAGACCACTACAGTTGTCTAGGAGAATGGAGTCAGAGTATATTTATTTAGATGTTATATTATTTATTTATATTTATTTTACTTAATTTATAGGCCGCCTGACTCCCAAATGACTCTGAGTGGCTTACAACTAAAAACCAACTTAAAGAAAAATGCAACAGACCAGAAGAGCAAAGTACAAAAATAAAAACCAAACCAAACCAAACAGGGGGCTATACATTACCTCTGTCCCCAAGGCCTGTTTCCTGAATGGGTGGGAGCCACACGAATCTCTGGGGGGAGAACATTCCATATTCTCAGCAGAGTAGGTGCACTTCCTGGGTCCCACAAGATGATGTTCTTTGATTTAGGGGACCTGGAGTGCAGCCCCTCAGCTGGACTTAACCAGGGGTTAGGGAGCAGAGACAACAGGTGGTGATAACTTGATGTATAAGACTTAAAAGTGGCATAATTTTGAGGAAAGACATTTTCTTTATTTCATTCTTATTTTTATATCTAAGAAATCACTCGCAAAATGTTCAGTTGACACTGTATTTATTTCACCAAAAACTTGTATTGGAATGGTGTCTTTCAGAAATATAATGCTGCACTTTTAGTTTTTGTTGTTGTATTTTTAGATTTTTAGACTGACCTCTTTAAATTGATAAACTAATGTAGAAAAACTGTAGAAGCTTGAGGACAGTTTAGCTGCTGATATAAATAAAAGATCATTAAACAAGTACTTAAATCTCCTGTTTAATCACATTATTCACATCATATCCTGTACATTTGGCTGAAAACTATAGTTTAGAATTAGGGCTTCCTGTTTTAGAGGAATTTCTTAGTTAATATATATTTTGTTTTTCTGTGTATTGACAAAGGCTTGGCATCTCGATCATAAAGAATAAGTACTGTATACTCATTTGAATATGACATGCATATAAAAATATTTTCTGTCATTCATTCATCCATTCATCTATCATCTATATATCATCACAACTGTAGCATACATCAAAGGAACACAACACAAGGGTCACACTTGACTTGCATGGCGTGCCTGAGGCTGAACTCTGAAAAGTAGCCTGTGGAACCAAGGAAAAAAAAAACATTTGACTGGAATTAATTAACATTTACACTTTAATTAAAATTACTTTCCAGCCATGCATATCATAATCTTCCTTTCCACCATATTAACAACTGCAATTTGGTAAAACTTTTGAAAGGTCTCTGAGAGCTGCATCCCAGGATTTGGGGCTACAACTGGCTTGGGGCCTCATGTTTTGTTCCTCTGCTAAACATTGCTGTTAAGCACTGGCAGTAAACTGCTTTTTCAATGGCAATTTTGCAATAAAAATCTCCTCCATATAAAAATGTCCAGTTATCTTCTGGAAATATTTTTTAACTATCTCTTGGGATAACTTTACTGTGTGTTATTAGACTGACAGTAAATGGCTTATTATACTGTAATGTGTTATAATCAAGAGCCTACTCTAGAAAGCAATATAGACATCACATAATTAAGTACTGTGAATTTAGGGTACCTATTTTTAAATAGAATCATATTAAGAGTAAATTTAAATGTAGCAGGTGAGGTCCAGATTGTCTGTTGCACCATCAGAAAGGCTTTAGATATAAAGGGATAAGAGGCTAGTCCCATATAACTTGCTGAACTCCTCCCACACTATTTAAGGGGATTCTCCAGCATTCCAGAATAGATTTTTAGGAACTACAGAGTATGTATTTATTTATAAATTACATTTATATTCCCCTGAGTTTCACTGGATTTCTACTGGTTTACAAGACCAGTAAGAATAACAAGTTATATAATACTTGTATAAATATTAAATCACCCAATTTAATCCCAAAACTCTTCAGAAGAGCTCCATCTTCATCAGCTTCTAGAAAACTACTAAGGAAGGAGCTAATCTAGCTTGAGGCGGAAGGCTATTCCACAGCAGTGCTGCCATAAGAGAAAAATGGCACCTGTATGCCTCTGCTTCCTTTACCTTATAAAATGGGGAAGTTTTCCCTGAAATGAACTGACTGATAGGAACAATTCTGATAGGAAAAGACAGCCCTGTTAAGTATCAAGGTGCCTGGCTATAAAGGGTTTTATAGATTAAAACCAACACTTTGAATTGCAGCTGGAAATCTACTTGGAAGTTAATGCAGGACCCGTGGTAATGCACTTATGGAAATAGATGTCACACCTGGGATTCTATTACATTTGGATAAAGAGCCTATCTTGAGCTGTCCTTAGACAAGCTGATAACTAGAGCATATTGATAGGAAGTTTATTAAAAGTGAAAATCTCACATTTTGTGGAATGATAGGGTTGCCCATATAAGGACAGTGGCTTATGCAAAACAGCTTCAATTGATTTTCAAACTAATTAATCTTGACTTAAGAATAAAAGATGATGATTTTTCACAATGATTCAGATATAGATGACATATGTTTATGAAGAATCAGAATTATGTTTGCTGCATATAGAATTACTTTATATCCTTATCCTCTGTACTGATGGCATACAGTATATTAATGATTTCAAAGTAAAATCATGTAAGGCAGGAGGAGGCAACACTGAATTAGAATTATGCAGCTTACGTCTTTGAGAGTAATCTACAGGGTGTGCATACCAGTGGCAAGTGGAAATATGTTGGACTCCTACACAAAAATAAACACTTACAGAAACCCCACTCCCTTTTGCCTTTATGCCTTCCCAGTGCTTACTTAATTAGTTACTATTCCAGGCTAAACAGATGGATTTATCTGAACAGAAGGCAGGAATACAGAGAATGTAAGCAAGCAACTGTAATCAATTGACAATTTGAAAGTTAAAGATAAGGGGAAATCAGTGTCTCCTCTTCAAGGAGGCAGCAATGCAAGAGGGTATGAGAGGTTTAAGGTCTGACCAGTTATGATTCTAACTATAATTCCTGCTTATTCAGAAACTATCAAACATCTGCTATGACTATTATTTCCTGTAACTGTAAGTTGAGTTTCCAGTGTATGTTCTTCTCCTTTAATTGTAATCTTTAGTTCCTCTTAGGGTCCAATTTTTAAAAATCTACCTGTTTTTTTAAAAAAAACTGAAAACAAAAGCATTTCTCCACAAAAAATGGGGGAAATCTTATCTCAAATTATCTGGACCCTTAGTCTGTTTTTAACTTTCTAAAATTAAAGTTTTAATCACCCTTTTGCTGTTTATTCCCCCCCAAAGTTTTTTTTTTTAATTCTTAAACTTGTAGTTAAAACTTTCTTTCACTAAGGATTGAAGGGAACTCACCCGGTGCCATCAAACTTGTGGATCCAAAGGTTTATAATAGCTGAAAAACAGTAACAAACAATTTTCAAAAGAGATTAGAAAAGGAAGTATGCGAACTTAATGTATTTTCAAAGGTGCCAACCATGGTTTGAGCAAGATGGCATATCCCTCATCTCCCAGAGCTCTAAACCCACCAGAGATCACTGTCTGGTGGTCTTTTCACAAGGAGCGGTTGTTTGGCGCACTTGTGGGTGATCTCAAGTCCTCTCCTTGTCCAGAGAGGTTTCAAAGAGCCAGTCTCCTCCCCGGCTCTTCATTCTGCCATGGTCATCAGCTTCGCTTTTCGCAGAGCTTTCTTCAGTCCGCCATTTCTTCCTCTGGAAGTCCGATGCCTTTGATTTCTCATACTGATATCTTTTTGACTGCACACCAGTTATATATCTATTAACTAAGCTGCCTACCAATAAATTCCACTATTACCAATTATAAAATATTTTCTTTTCAGGTCCTCCTGGTAAACGAGGTAAGCGAGGAAGAAGAGGAGAGATTGGTAAGTTTTTAGACATAAAAGTAATACATTTTCTTTGTATGGTATAAAAATAATATTTCTGGTCTGCTTGCTGATAGTTTGATTTAATGATGTTTGTAGACTGCCATTGTACACTCAACAACCACATTCAGTGAGAGATGAGAGATTATTAGAGGGCACAAAAGGGATAATAACACAGGGCAGCCTTGAGCAACCTTCTGCCCTACAGCTTTTTCAATCCTTTGCCACCTGCCATGGCACCTAATGGTCTTGAGAATGAAATTTCCAAATGCCTGGAATGCTCACATCCTATTTTGTGGATACACATTCCCTTGGGTCCAAAGGTGGCTTTCGATTAGTGCACAGCCTCTTTTGTACAAGGAATGATTATTGTATGCATCTTAAGATATCTTCTGCTGACTCTTTATGTAAGAATTAATGAAAGAAAATCAGTATATTTTTAATTGCCTAAGGGATATTGCCAACCTTAGCATATTTCGGTGGTTTGGTAGTTATAGCATTGATGTGCATATATACATATATATTCATTTATATTTAGTAATTTTGATTAGGTTTTGGTGTTTATTTAATAAATTAATCCAGTTTAAATTAGGACAAATACAAAATCCAATATAGCAAACTTGCCCTGTAAATGTACAAAATATGTCACTGCTTTAATGAAATTCTGTGATTGAATGTTCTGAGAATGGCATTGTCCTGCTCCTGAAAAAATTATTTCAGAAGAAAGGAAAATTCAGCCTATGCTCCTTTACTCTCTTCCTAGTTTAAGTAGGGACTGTGGGGTAATTGTTGGGGAGGCGGAGTTTAAAATTAGCAAGATGCTGGATAGAGCATCATGATGCAAGCCCCAACCCTTTTGTACATTTATCAGTGTCACACACAAATAGAGTGTGTGTGCTTGTATGATGAAGGCCCTCTTCCATCTTGTCAATTCTGACCTCTCTCCACTTGTAGATACCACTGCCTGCTTTCATTCATTGAGACATCTGCTCAATTCTCAGTCCTTCTGCCAATGGGAAGATATCCCTGAATCCTACCCCTTAGCTCTATTTGCATAGAATGCTATGTAGTTTAAGACGAAGAGGATCAGCTGAGTCTGCATGACTGCAAGGATAACTGTGATTCTGTTGGGATTAGCTGTAGCTGTCTTTATGTTTCAATTAATTAGTTAACTTAAAAAAATAACTTTCATAATCAACATTAAAAAGTGGTTAATATAAAACAAAACATAGAAATGTTTAATTTATTGCTGGAGGAATAAATTAATTCCTTTTCACTGAAGGTAAAAAAAACAAGAACGCCTTGTGCTTATTTTGCCACATATGAATTAAACTTTTGGGATTTTAATAAGACATTTTAATAAGATGTCTTATGTGTTTAAGCATATGACATTATTAATAAAGGAAACTAAATGATTTTCTGCTAGGAAAATATCCTGTATATTAAATTTCTCTTTAGGATTAAGACTATTAAAATCAAGAAATGACTTTTGCTAATTAGCATCATCACATTGTTAGCAAAAGTCTAGTCATATTTAAGTAAATTTCAAGAACAGCTGTTCTAAATGCCCTTTTGCAACATGTTCAAGTCAAGAGAAAAGAGAAAAAGTAATGAAAAGTCATTGAGCTGATGGTTACCACTACTCCTTTTAATAAGGCTAAAGAAAATATATGATGTGGTTTGTAGACTCTTCATAACATTCTCAAGGTTGGTGTGTAAATAATTAGGAAAATCTGCCAATACTGCTTCACAAAATGTGATGTTTTAAGAGGGAGCCTTGTACAAGAGAGACCTAAAAGGAGGAGAGTTTTAGACGTAGTTTTTGCTCTGTGATTAGCTGAACCTGCCCACCTGGCAAAAATAGATGGCAAAAATATAGATCCAACCAATTCTGCCTTTATTTTAAAATGCAATGCCACGGGGAGAAATTAATACAAGTTTACTTACACCTGGATGGTAAAATATAAATTTTAGTGTTACCTGAGAAGAATATAAATGTTTGGATTGCACCACTTCAAAATGAGTTGAAAGAAGTGGACCTTCCCTGACTTTTTTTCCCCCCAGGCCTGAGAGATGGATGCAGCTGCTTTAAGGAATCAATTCATTAATATTGAAGTGACTCTTAAAGCAGCCACATGTTTTTCTTCAGACTTTCATGGAAGCTTGAAAAAAGTCACACTGCTTAAATGAATAATGGAGAGGGGCTATATTTATGTAAAACCTGAAGCACTTTCAATATTTGAAAGTGCTTCAGGTTTTACATAACCATGTAAAACCATGTTCAATGAATATTGAAATTCTATTTTTGCTGTAAAAAAATTTGAGCACCAGTAAAACTAACCGTGATTAAGTTTATCTATGAATAATACTTATCTTCAAATAATAATAGTCTTTTAAAGCTCATGTGTCTATATATGTATTTCTTTTCTTCTTTTCTTCTGTTTTCTTTTCACAGGACCTCCTGTAAGTACAACTGTTGTGCTATTGGATCTTCTGTTTATCAAGAATGGGACAAAATCTGTTTTCAGTAATGGGTAAAAGTGACCAATATGTTAAAAGTGCCAACTACTGTCCAAAAAGCATTCACTTTTATTACTAGCAAATTTTAACTCTCAACTCAGTTTGGGGCAGGGAGAGGGAAAACACATTATTTTAAAATTTAATTTAAAAACTCATGTACAAAAATATTAAATATAGTTTGTTAGAGCAGTGAGTATTTTAATTTTATTTTTATAGCAATTAGCATTGTTATAATAATGTTTTTGCCTCAATTTATTTAAAAAAATGAATGGAAGTGCTCGGCTGAAGCCTCATCCATACAAAACTCTACATGATGGTTAAATTTGTAAGATTTAAAGTTGTAAATGAACACACCAATCAGAATGTGCTAAGTCTGCCAATCTGGAAGGGTATGGTAAGAAAAGCATACCAGTCCTTCCTCATGGAAAAAGATTTTTCAGCAATGGTGCCAGGGATCACCCCTCATAATATCTTTCAGACCAGGCATGCTTGCACTGTCAACCTTTAGTGTTTCTGCCAATTTCATTCTTTCTTCTGAATGAATTAACCGTAAATGAAATGAATAAAAAATACAGTTTCTCATCCTATGCAACCTTTACTGTACAGTAAAACCTCAATTTAGGTGACCATTTGCGGGGTGTCTGCTAATTCTGAATGCATGTTATTTGTGTCTGTCTGGGTCATTGGCTGTATTATCAAACAAACCGTAGATTTAATGGACATTAGTCCATTAAATGATGAAATCCAAAATCCATCACACCATTATTTTACTAACAAGCAGAATTTACATGTGGCCTATTGCCAATTCTGGATATACAACCAGTATCACCTAAGTAAAATCAGATTGTTTATATGCTTTAAAGAGTTACTGGTGACTAGCAAAAATTACACTAAATTGTTATTAATAATAATAACAAACTGCTTGCTAGAATCCCTGACTGGATTTTAATATGAATCAGAGTTCCTTGACTAGAAGCACCTCTCACATCACACAGTGACACAATGGTAGATATTACGTCATACCATCCACTTATTCTGTATTCTGTATTATGTCATACCGTCCACTGACTCATTATTCTTTACTGGTTGAAAAAAAGGCATTTCAGCTTTCACTCCTAGAGCAGAGAGAACTGTGATAGCTAGGTTTGTGGGGGCAGTCTAACATTACCATGAGAGGAACAGTAACTTTCTTCAAACTATCCATTCAGTAGACAGATCAAGAACCATTCTGAAGTTTTTGTGAACTGACAGTAGCAGGCTTCAGTAGTAGCAATGGTATGTTTGACTCTAGGTTTCTTTGCAGAAAATACCATTTCAGGTAAACTTTATTCTCCCTCTGTTGTTACATTATAGGAAGAAGTCATGTTTATCAATGTTTCTGTACGATTGTTTATAAAGTGTTTGGTGTAGTATGCTTACTCTCATCTGCAAAGCGCATTCTGCACCTGAATCTCTCATAGAAGAGAAGATATTTATGTGTGGATTGGCCATGGCATATGGTGGACTTTGGTTGAACTTGTCCATGCTGTAGTGGTAGTGGATGTAACAGAATCAAACAGGTGCTCTGCCCATGTGTGTAAAGTCACGGAAATCTTGAAGATAATTTTTTGATTAGATTTTGAGATTCTCTTTCCCATTTCCCATTTATAGGCCAACATTGTCTCTTAGGTCAATAAGCTTGGAATTCTATAGATACTTACCTGAGGCTTTTCTGTAGTGACATATGTAGGATTCCTTTGTCAGTCTTCAAAAGCTCCTAATTTTAAATGCTTAGAATGGTATGATATAGAAGGTGTTAAAAAAAGGGTTTTTTAAAAATCATGTTATAATACTTGGATGTTATTAATTTGCAATCCTTAGTTTGTATGCATATACACCCTCTCCTCATTTAGTGTCCATGTTCTGTTCCAACAACTTGGTCTTTAAGTGAAATTGTCACAAAGTGACTGAGGAGAGAGTGAGTGAGAGACACACTGCAAAGATGACTGGTTGCTGCCACCTCATTCGGTAAGGTTCTCTTATGGTGTCCTGTGCCTGACCTTTTTTTTTTCTTTTTTGTCCCCTCACAGGGTGGGGAGATTGCTTAAACAAGCTATCTCTTCCTGAGCTGCTTTTCTCCACGTGCAGTGTATCCCTAAAAAGTGCTAACTGCAAGTTAACAAGCTCATCTCTGTGACCTTAATTAGTTGGTTAGAACTCTGTCTAGTAGCTGCTGCCTGAAACTGACAAGACCCTAATCAGTTTCATATTGAAGGTTATCAGGCCCATGAAATTTGGTCATAAATGCACACATTAGTCAGAAAATGAATTTTTAATTACCACTGTATTTGCAAATGGTCGCTAACCAAAGTAGTCTCTAAAAGAGGAGTGGCTGTATGTGTATATGTGTATGTGTGTATGTATATGTGAAAAAAGGTGAAAGGTCCCCTGTGCAAGCACTGAGTCATGTCTGACCCTTTGGGGGGATGCCACTTTTGCGATGTTTTCTTGGCAGACTATAGCAGGGTGGTTTGCCATTGCCAGTCGTCACCTTCCCCAGCAAGCTGGGTACTCATTTTACCCACCTCGGAAAGATGGAAGGCTGAGTCGACCTGAGCTGGCTACCCGAGAATCCAGCTTCCACTGGGATCGAATTCGGGTTGTGGAGAGAGTTTCAGTTGCAAACCACTCTGCACCACACGAGACTGTGTGTGTGTGTGTGTGTGTGTGTGTGTGTGTATGCAGGTAGTCCTCACTTAACAATTACAATAGGCACTGGAAAACTGGTTGTTAAGTGGTGCAGTCATTAAGTAAGTCACCATGTGATTGGACCCAATTTCACAACTATTTTGAGATGGTCATTAAGCGAATCCAGCTTCCCCAGTGGATGTTTTTTTGCTGGAAACTGGCAAAAATGGTTGCAAATTGCGATCAAGTGACCACAGGATGCTGCAACTGGTCATAAATGTGAGCTGGCTACTAAGTGCCCAAATTGCGACCATGTAACTGTGGAAGTGGTATGATGTTTTGCGACAGACATAGGTGTGAGTACAGGTCATAAAGCACTTCTTTTGATGTTGTCATAACTTCGGACCATCATTAAACCAATGGTTGTTAAGCGAGGACTATCTGTAAATGCATTTTATACATATATACATTTATACATGTTAAATATGTAAATTCATTTCTACAGTGTTGTGAATTAATTCTAGTTCTTAAACAAAAAATTGATTTTGGTAGATTGTCTAACTCAGATTAAACCGTCTTTCTACTTAAAATATTTTTTTCTTCCAGAAAACCTTAAACGAGTTTGAATAAACATAAATTCACTGAATTCAGTGTCTTTGCATTATGGGCAATTAGACTGAAATCTTACATGTACTCAGCAATAATCTCCCTTGAATTCAGTGGGCCTTAACTACTGAGTTAAGATTTTATATTCTGCAAGCTTTGGCTGAAGAAAGTTTTGAATTCCAAAAGACTGTTATCTGCCCCACTGAATTGTGGTATAGATGTTCTTCTGTTTTGTAAAAAGAGACATTAAACCGAGTTATATTTCCAGTTAATGTACAAAGTAAATACAGAGTATCTTACATCATACAGTGAATACTTAACAAATACTATTCTGTTTTATCTCATTCAGCCAGGGTCAGCTTGGGAGAAATGGCTACCCAGTAACTGTTCAACCCTATATTCATGGAATGCTTCTATTAATCTGATCCTTTTTCACTGTCTTTATGTTTGACTGTAACTGAATAGGATATAATATGTTCAGGAAATTTGTCCTATTTTGGTATATACTGTTGAATATTTTCTGTATTTCATTTAGCAGATTTGTACATGGAATTGAGCAAGTAAGACTAATTCGGTAACAAATGTCTTGGAGCCTATATAACCATCGTATGAATTATGTTTATTGAACTTGAACATTCTTAAACATAGACATCATAATTTAAAACACTGTTTAAAGTAGGTCCATCTTGCATATCACTTTTCTTTATTCAAACATTATTTGTTGGGGTACTGCATCTATAATTCCTGTAGCAGGCTTGTATTCTAACAGAGCTAAACTTTATTGGTAATTAGCAGTTTTTTTTTTAATAAAGCTTGCCAGAACTGCATTTTTCTAAATAGTACCCAGAGGAGAAACTGAGTTAGTCTATTGCTGTAAAAAGTACACAGGATCCCGTAGCACCTTCTACACCAATTTATTTATAATGGCATATTTTTGTGGGCTACAACCCACTTCATCTGTGGTCTACAAAAGCTAATGTTACCATAATGTGAAGTCTTTTAGATCCCAGAAGATAGTTTGTTAACTTTTAATAGTATGCATAATAGACTTGTAAAAACTACTTTGAACCGTGTATAAGTACATCTCCTGTCTGGTAATTATTTAAATACCCCTACTTTTTATGCCAGTGCACACACCTGAGAAAAGGTGGCACTACATTAAGAGTGTCATGAATTGTAAGAGTAAGTTCCATAAATAAGTGGCATCTTTGTGTTGGGGTAGTGTAAAATGTCAGACTTCATTGTATTGCAGAGAGGCACTGCCATCAATTATGAAATAATTTATCTATTCTGAATAGGATTAAGGATTTACTAACCTGAGATAAAAGTTCATTTGAAATCCTATTCCTGTTCAGATATAAACGCATTACTAGCACATAGCAGAACATAATCCTGCCCATATTAATTCAATATTTGGTTCCTCACAGTGGTCAACCAGATGCTTTTGTGGTGCCCATAAGCATGTGATAAGATAGAAACAACTCCCCCCCCCCATCTGTAGTTACCCATGGCTCTTGTTGTAGTTCTTTTATCTAGCACATATTTTTTTTAAAAAGGAATGCCACACCCATCTCTGATTTACCTTTGAAAAAATCTAGAAAGCCCAGAATGTAATAAAGAAACATACTAGTCTAAGTTTAGATAGACACAAAATCTTAAACCAGATTTGTATGGCATGAGAGTACAGCCAGCTTAGTTCATTTAAATTAAGTTTCAAAGATGTCAGTTTTCTCACCTGCTGGACCTTGTTTCAGAAAAACTTCCAGCAGATGTTTAATTTAATTAGAAGATAATGTTTTAAAACTTATGAGCTATATGCTATCTGATGCTCACAACTGGAGCTTTAAGGTTTGTTTGTTTGTTTGTTTTTCATTTAGCTGGAAGATATAATTTTCCCAGAACCCTTTGGTTTAAACCTAAAAATATAGGATGATGCCATCATTGGTTAATCCCATATGGGTACCACCTAGACAGTATAGGCAACATAGTGTAACATTTTGACTTGATGACTGAGGACAGAGGTTGACAATCTATGCTGTTCAGGCAGTATGTGACCCCAACACTTCATATGCAGTGCTACAACTCCTCAAGATTGCTACCAAAATTTGGTAGCAAAATGATGATTTGGCCATGCAATTTCTTCAGATGTTTTTAAAAAATAAAATTAAAAATTAAAAATTGAGAAGGAGAAGGAGAAGGAGAGGAAGAGGCCTTTGAAAATTTGGACAATCAGTGAACAATTTTGGGTTATATTTCATACCTCCAGCTTGATCTAGGACTAGGACCAGCTTGATCTCATTTACCCTTGAACAACAGCATCATCAATATGAAATATATATTATAAAGCAAATGATGATGGGATTAGGATTATCTGCTTTAGTTATGCCCAGGAAAGTCCTGCAGCATAAATAAATTCTACCGCAAGCAATATTTTTAATACGTTTGTTGCTGATGGATGTTCCTGATGGCCTGATTCTTTTGGAACCAAGCACTTCTATTGTGCTATGAAATCTCATATTGGGCCCATTGTATGCACCAGGGTCAGGCTAGGGTAGTTGTGTTCTCTTCATCTGAAATAAAAAAAGAAAATAATAGCAATTAAGAATAACAGAAATAATGAGCAGATGTACCTGGTGTTGATTTATTGGTTCAAATCATCAGGTCTACGATAAAATCAATTGAGTAATAACTAGGGGTATTTATACCATGTTTACAAGCACACACTTTCTCAATCTGACTTGAACATTTTTTGAACTTTTATTTTCTAATCTCAAATGCTTGATTCATTTTCAGACTCCCTTCCCAACTCTGATTTTATTTAGCACTTCTTTGGAGGATCTTCATTCCATGCTGCTTTCACAGAGCAGGAGGAACTAAATTAAAGGTACATCCTTTGAAATCCAAGATGCTGATACTTCTAAACAGAACATCGTTTATTTTCACATGATCTTCATGTTTTTTGAGGAAGATTTTCTCTTCTTCTTTGTAATATAACATTGAAAACTAGACCTTGCATACGTTTTGCCTGGAGTGGGATATAAAACTGTTTTTCCTCATATACATAGATGACTTTAAAAAAAAAAAGAGCTGCTCTTGAGTCATATCAATGGTTCACTCTGTTTACTGCTTATCTTTGTTGTACTTCTTGGAATAAAATAGAGGCTATTGTCCTAACAGCCAGGAACCACGCTGAGACAAGGAACAGGTCTCTAGTGTTTTATTACTGCTACATAACAGAGAATCCTGACAAACTGAAGAAGCGTGGGAAAAACCCAGACAGATAAACCCCAAAGACTAAGGCGGGCCCGATCTGTGTCTCTTTGAATGGCCACCTAATTCCTCAGTACTACGCATGCGCTTTACAGCCTGGATGGGAGCCCCCTGCTCGCCATCCTTACTCATGACAGCTATCCTCTATTTGTCATGAGATACTTGAACCGCAGTGAAATAGGCCTGCAGTATATTATTATTATTATTATTATTGTTGTTGTTGTTGTTGTTATTATTTACAGGACTTATATGGCCACCTTTCTCATACAGTGACTCTAGGCAACTCACAACAATCCATAAAACATAGTTAAAAACATACCCTTCCCCCGAGGCTCCAGACCAAACATCCTCAGAGATCAACCCCACAACCTAGCCCAATACCTGGGAAGGGAGCCAGGTCTTCACAGCCCTCCGGAAGGCTAAAAGGTAGTGTCTGGACTGCAAAATCCATATGCCCAATAGATGGCACCTTACCTCAGTTCTGTACTGCACTTTGTGTGTGTGATTCTGGATGACCACTAGATGGCAGCAAAGAAATACAGAAATATGTATCCTTATCTAGTGGTCATCTGAATTATGCAGCCCAGAACAGCCAGGGTAGGTCTACAGTGAAAGAAGTTGGGGTCTCATGTATGCAGAGCAATGCCCTATTTCTGCACAATTGCTCACATCTTACTGAAGAGGTTAAGGGCTATGTTCAGAGGTGTGTTTTTATTTCACATTGGTTTTTTGACTTCTGATTGGCAGTACTCATGATTGTTTGAACTTGCAGCTTTCACTAAGAATTAACCATTCAAACTTTTCATAGACTGATGCAAAGAAGTGGATTAGAGTAGGCTTCACACAGCTGTGATCATTTATATGTTTAATATACTTCATCAGCATAGATTAGGCTTATATGCTTAATCAGTGCAAGACCAAACTTTCAGAATAAATTATTTTAAAGACTGGTTTTGAATGGAACTAATTGGCTGTGGTTTTCTCAAGTAGTGCAATTCATTAGCCAGTCTTCAGTATATCCCTAAATAGGAAATTACTTAAACATTTCCATTTCCAACTATGTGGATCATTTATCTAGGTGGTCCCTCCCCCATGTTCAGCATGATAGAAGATAACTTATTTTGAGTTTTTGTCCTTCAAGTGTGTAAAGTGTGATTTAGTATTACTGTCATGCAAATATTTGTCAAGTATTCTTTTCTGTATATGATTAAAATCATGTGCTGTTCTTAAATTCTACTGTCAATCTACATAAGCTTAGAACAGAGTCAGTTATTTGGTAAGTTTCTAGTGTTTAGGGTGGATTTGGGATAGGGAAGTATCTGGATTTCAAATAAGCAACATTTATTTTTAAAAATGGGACACACTTAAATGTGTAATTTGTTCTTTCTTCTTGAAACATTACCTCTTACATCTATACTTACTGTAGATAATAATGCTAATAGATGACTTATTGGCTAAACTTCCCAAACATTATGTTATTTATCAAGTCCCATTCAAATAAACATTGCTAGCCTTCCTTGACAAGTACATCTGGGCAAACCATTTGGTACTGTAAAAAGAATTGGCAGAAAGGTAACTTTTCTGTATTATCTACAGAATCAGAGCAATGTGAAATAGTGGTGAAGGTGTTGAAGTAGAGAGGACCAAATTCAGGTCCACTCTAAGTCAGAGAACTCACTGGGGAAAACTTTGGGCCAGTCACTCTTTGTCAGCCCCCAAAAATGCACAGAGTTGTTGATTTCCATGTAAATCTCCTTGAAATAGCTGAGAAAAAGTGGGATATAAACATATGTCAGCCCTTTGAGGTTGTGCAGAACAGGAAACAGACTCCACAAGAAGGCTAGATCTAAGCTTCATTGAGATAAGCTATATTAACAAAACCTTGCAACTCTGATCGTGTTTTTCCTCTTATTTCCTGGGGCTCAAGTAATGCTTTGGCTCTTTTGTCTTTGTAAGGGCTTCTGAATATTGCCCTCAAGGCCATGTCCATGGCTGTCTATAATCTACCAAGTTATCACCATCTAGAAATTATATTGAACTATATTGGGCTTTATAGCCTCGTGTGGTGCAGAGTGGTAGGTGGCAGTATTGCAACTGAAACTCTCCCCACGACCCGAGCTCGATCCCAGCGGAATCTGGATTCTCAGGTAGCTGGCTCAGGTCAACTCAGCCTTCCATCCTTCTGAGGTCAGTAAAATGAGTACCCAGCTTGCTGGGGAAGGTGACAACTGGGGAAGGCAATGGCAAATCACCCCACTATAGTCTGCCAAGAAAGCATCACGAAAGCGGCGTCCCCCCAAAGGGTCAGACATGACTCAGTGCTTGCACAAGGGACTTTTCACCTTTCACTTCACATATTGGGCTATATAGACTATATTATACCATCTTCTTTGAACAGTCAGTGTATCTAGAAGTTTTTCAGTTACAGAGCTGTGTCAAAATCTACTTTAGTCAGAGTTATTATTCTAGTTCCACTAGCACCATACATTTCAAATAATGAATTTAATCATTTATGTTTAATCAACATTTGATGTTCATTTGGGTGGCTCTTAAAAATGTCCATTCGGTGGCTGAGCCAAGATTTTGGGAATTCCAGCCCAAGACGTTTCAGCTAGCCTTCTAACTTTGCATCATCATTTTGCTTATAAAGCTGGTTTGCTTTCTTACTGTACTGTGTTATTTTCAAATAACATTTTATCTGACTTCTGCTTTTAATATTCTTTTCTGAGTCTTAAATAACTTTACATTTATTATATCTATGTTGATTATATTATTCCCAGCTGGGTATTTTTTAATGGAAAAACATGGTAAAATGTTATGTGACAAATGAATAAAATATGAATTTTTAATAATTATGGTTCTACATTTATATTCTCAAGTGCTATTTCATGATAGTACAGAGAATCTAGCTATATAAGGAAAGACACTCACTACTCTTTTAACAAGGAAATTTCAGAGCTGGAAAAAGGGCAGCCAAAACAGAACAGTTTCCCTAAAAGGAGAGAATATAGTATTATTTTTAGCATAGAAAGAAAGGCAAATTAGAAGGGAAATGATAATAATCTATAATATATATAGTTTGCTAAATGTGGATACAGAAAAGTTTTCTACCTCTCACCAATGTTTTCCATTTAAGCTAAAAGCAAGGAGAGTCAGGATTGATTAAAGGAAGTACAATTTATGCTAAGCATAAGCATAAATTGTACTTGCTTTAGTACAAGAGTTTGTTGCCATCAAATATGGTGATGATCAGCCGTTTAGATGGCTTTGAAAAAGGATTAGAAATATTCAAGGACCATGTAAAAGAATTGGACCTGTTTATTACAGTTGAGACATCTAGAATTTCACGAGTTAAAATGGTAATGGATGATAATTCATTAATCAGTAAATTAATATTGATTGAATAAGGATAAATAAAACATAAATACTGAATGTACTTAGAAAATGTACTAAAACATTTCTTAAATATTTGTTGTCAGTATGATACAATATTCTATAATAAATATCCTAGAAATTGTTTTGATAGTAATTTTTAATATATTGTATCTAGCTGTATTTTTCAATATTGGGCATATACTTTATTTAAAGTATTAAATATTTTATTATTGTACTCTGTTTATACTGTATATTGTTATGATACAGTGTTAAATGTAGCACAGGAAAAGAAAAAGAGAGAGAAGCCTACGTCCCTAAATTTTAATATCATAATAAAGCGTTATGTTAAGATGAATGTCATATGAGGGAAGTTACCATATACAAAATATATTAATGGAGCCAAATATTAGCAAAGCAGACGTACATACAAGGCCAATACAGTTAAAGGATGTTGGAGTGTAGAAGGATATGGTGCAGTGAATATAGAATTTGAATCAAGTAGCCTTGCCAGGTTATGGTTTGTGGTTCTACAGTTGCAGCAGGTTGTATTGTCGAGAGGAATTTTTCAACCAAGACTGAGCTACAGTATGTTGATTAAGACCACAATCCTCTGTTCACCTACTTGAAAACAAGTTTTATTTAATGCCAAATTGGCAAGTCCCATACTCTTGACCATCTTGTTCCATCTCTATGTTCCTCTATTTCTCTTGCACATCTCTATGTTCCTCTATTTCTCTTTTACATAATGCTCTTTAATCATCAAATGAGATCATCACTGATGTTCAGTGTGTTTTAAGTGTACTAATATATTTACTTCAGAAAGAGTTAGAAGAGAGAGACGTTCAGAATTATTACAGGAAAGAAAGAAAATGTAATTAATCAAAGCTGTCTTACCACAGCTGTAACAACAATCCATATCCTTCTGAATTCCAACCCAGTTAATATTTGAAAAGTGATATTTTAATGGTTTCTCACCAATAACGAATTAGCCACATCAAATATAGTACATGCAAAGAATGACATTGGCACTGATGAATTGACTATATGATTTCTATTTAAGGATATAAGAGCTTCAGTTTCTTTAAGGAAGGATGAAACATTTTAAGTACAGGGAAAAAGCTCTTTTATATTGCAGTACAGATGTTCAGAATGTCCAAGTATCAATAATAATAAATCATAAAATGCTTACCTAATATATTAATAATTATGAGTTAGAGGTTGCTCTATTTATTTATTAATAAAGGCAGGATAAATTGTCATAATACCCCTCCCTCCTCCTATTTTCCCCACAACAACCACCCTGTGAGGTGAGTTGGGCTGAGAGAGAGGGACTGGCCCAAGGTCACCCAGCTGGCTTTCACGCCTAAGGCGGGACTAGAACTCTCATACCACGCCTGATTGGCTCTTGGGGTGAGAGAGAGGGACTGGCCCAAGGTCACCCAGCCGGCTTTCATGCCTAAGGCGGGACTAGAATTCTCATACCACGCCTGATTGGCTCTTGGGGTGAGAGAGAGGGACTGGCCCAAGGTCACCCAGCTGGCTTTCATGCCTAAAGCAGGACTAGAACTCTCAATCTCCTGGTTTCTAGCCTGATGCCTTAACCACTAGACAAGCTTTTTTAAAATTAAATTTTCAATTGTTGGCTCTTCAGCGTAGACATTTTCTTCTAATACATGCTCTTTTCAAGCAGAATAAGAAATTACTTATCTGCAACAACTGTTTAGTGAACACATTGCAAACTAGATCTTCAAAAGAGCTTCCACAATGTCTTACCCAATTGGAAAATGGCAAAAAGCTTTAGAAAGGAAGGCAGTAGTTTGCCTATAGAGATTGTTATGGCTAGGAATCAAGTTGGGAAAAAACATTTACTTTGATTCTGTGTGCAGTTTTGGAACCGTATAGTTCAGATAAGGGAAACCACTGTGAGCAGACAACAGTTTTAAAAGGTGGCTAACCCTTCTCCTCCTGCTGAATTTTTTCTCTGTGAAGCAACTCCCAGTGGATTCCTAGGGATGAACTACATTAGTTAATTTTATTTTATTTTTTATTTATTTATTTGATTTCTATAGCCGCCCACAGTCACTTGTTGAGACGGGCGGCTATAGAAATCCAATAAATAAATAAATAAATAAATAAGTAAATAAAAGTAGAGTCCATCCTTCGTGTAAAGTACTGTAGCAGAAGTAGTTTTCCAAAATACAGTTGCTAATCAGGATAAGTGGCAAAGTGTCATATCCATTGTGTTTATAATAATGTGTATAAGATTAATAGGATATTTTTGGTTGGTCATTAAAGATGCATTTGAAGGTTTTAGTTGCTGCCTGGCATGTTCAATTTTTAATCCTATTTTCTGTCTGCAAATGTTCGTTGGTTCATATTGTTTCTTTTTCTGTTCTGTGCATTTCATATTCAGTTTTTAAAAATAAATAAATGCATAACTTCTCTAACAATTATGAAATATGAAATATAAATAAATAAATAAAATAAACAATCTCCTGAGGTGAAAATGATCAGCACAGCCATCTCTACGAATTTGTCCCTTTTCTAGTTGACTTTACAAGCCAATTTTTTCATGAATGAACTTTTTACTTTATCCTTTTCCGTCACTTCTACAATACCTATAGGAAATCTTTCAGCTGCTTGTGGAAGTAGTATACACCTTCATTGAGCAATATTCTAATGTCATTGGTAATGCTGCAACTTTGAAAGATGCCATCTTTAGTAGTGCATGGACACTGCAGGTGGCTTTTAAAAAAGCATTAAAGTAGTCAGGAGCAACTGGATTTTTAAAGGGGAGAATGGTGTCAGGTGGCCAAGTTGAAATATTTTATTTATGTATTTATTAAAATATTTATATTCCCAGAGTGTCCTAAATATCTCAACATGGGCTACAATCCATAAACTATGTAAAATATAAACAATAAAATTATAGAAGTGTGAACTATATTTTGGAACTGTAAAACTGCAATAGTCACAATGCAGTAACTGAGAGACCAATATTTTGAAGGAACAAACTGCCCAGTTTATATTATAAATTGTTGAAACAGGCAATGTTGGTACCAGCCTGTTTTTCCCCAAAATACATTCTAAGTTTCCACCACAGAGAAGGCCCTCTTCCATGTCCCCAGTAATGCACCTCTCCCATCTTTGGAATGGGAGCAATTTCTCTCCTGCTCATCACATATCTTAAAATTTTAATATTTAATATTTTTTTTCATTTTCAAGGGGGTTTTATTAAGGGGATCCATAGCCAGTTGAAATTGTTGTTAGCCAGAGGGTTTTCTGTTGAACAAAGCAGGAGGCTAACCTCTTAATTTAGGCTGGCAGTGGAGCACATGCTTTAAATCTTCAGTCCCAGATTCAAGACCTAGCATCTTCAGGAAGCAGACACTCAGTTTCAGAACCTTAGGAGATAATTGCCAATTGTGTAATCAATATGGAAGAACATAGGGGATCCCAATCTTATAATGTAATTTAGTTGTGTGTTTGGTAATGAGATCATATTCTTTTGAAACAAAATTTTAAAACTTTGATTCCTTCAAAAAGAGTATTTCATTAATGGTTTGTCATGGAAAACAGCTACTCTTTGAAAGAGAGGCAGCAGGAGAAAATATTGTTAAAACACCTCCCCTGTCTGCCTAAAAACCAAATCTCCTATAGCCAGAAATCTTATATTACTCCTATGGAAACGCATAAAAGTGCCCAATTTAAATGCACTCTTCCTAAGCATATAATTAAAGAAGAATCAGAGATCATTTATTTTTAATAATTTCATCATGAGGAGAAACTTCTGTTGTGAACTAACAAAAGCAAGGTAGTAATGGAAATGTCCAATTGTTCAGCTTACTATTCCTTAAAGTGAATAATTTTGCACATTGCTATTTAATACAGCTTTTAAAAACTTCTAAAACTGGCATTTCATATTAAATGCCTATCTTGTAATTGTTGTTCTGTTTTCTAACCTATTCATTAATTCTCCCATTTTGAAGGCGTATAGTTAATTCAAGTTAATTCAAAATATTTAGTCATCACAGCATAATGTATAAGTTCTTGCAAATTGATATAATTTGTTTTGTTTCACTCCTTAACCACTTACCCTAAAATGAATCTGTTGAATTAATCAAAGTGAATGAGACCTGCTGGTTTGTTTTCTGGAGAAAAAAAAATCTTGTCCAGCATTTAAGGACTAGGCTTTTTTAAAAAGGGAAATAGTTTAATGTTGAAGATATTAGAGAAAGGTTATATGGGGAGGGGTGTGTATGCATACAAACATATACATATATGCATATGTGTCTGTGTGTGTGTGTCTGCCTTGGCAGCTAGGTACTGCTATATAAGTTTGCATATATGCATGTATATGCATCCATGCAAACTTATATAGCAGCTCTTAGCTGCCAATATGTTTTATCAATAGTTCAACAGTTAAATATTTTCTATCATGAAGATGCTATGTTAGAAAAAGCTTTGTCTGTAGAACTCTTGACTTTTTATATTTTTATGCAGGACATAAACCAAAGACTGTTCATGAGTGAGGGATACTAATCCATATTGACAGAGGAGCTGTTCAGCATAGAGCACAGGATGAAAAACATTGCTCTAGCAAAGCTGAGACTCCATATGGGCAGCTTTATAAGTAGGGTTTCTATTCTTCTTCCTGGTTTTTCAATTGGAACATGAGTCAGAGCATATTTCTTTCTCATTGGTTCAGGTATTCTTTATCTGGAACCATCAACAAGTAGGTCTTCTGTATACTGTAAGCCACCTTTATGTAAGTCCACATAAGTCAAGTGACACTAGTATAAATGTCCCCAACAGCAAAGCCATATTAGCTTCCACATTTCCTGGGACTCTGATAATGCAGGGCTCTGGATTGCATAGGAGCCAATGCATGTTCGACAGTATAAGTAATGGCTTCGCTGCCACAGACATTTGTGCTGAATGCAAGATTGCCTAGAGCAACTAGTGTCATTTAACTGATGCAGGCAGAAAGATGATTCAGAGTATTCACAATGGATATGACACAGATCTGGATAGCAAATGCATGAATAGGTTTTAACTTAGGAACATCCATGTTGCTGGGTAGATTCTACATCTCCAATTGTAGACCATTGTCTAGACATGCTGTCACCTTTTATCCTGGGATTTTAGCTACGATCTTGGTGGATTTAGAATGGAGGATTGGAACCTATCAAGGAACTCTCATCATTATTCCTTGAGCATTTAATCTCTTCATGTGGTCTCCTGTTCATCAATATGATTTTCTCCCAGTCAGGTTTATATATTCTAGCTTCATTTTCTTTCTCTCCATGTGGCATCTGAAGGAATTCCATAATTCAGTACATCTTCATTGTCATTGTATGTTTCATACTTATTTTACTCATCCACAGTAAAGGTTGGTGACAGTGCAGAACTTGCAGGCTATTCAGGGTCATTTTGTGCATATGTGTGTGTAGGAGTGTTATTACATCTTCTTGGTTGGTTGGTTGTTTTTTTATAGATGTTATCCTGTCGTGAGCTCTACTGCTTTTTAAAAACCAAGATGTTAATAAATATGATATAAAATATAATATTATGAGACATACCCAGGTAAGGGGATAAATATTGTGCTCTACAAAATTTTTAGCTACTAAATATTTATAGAAAATAATCCTTTTTTCCCCATCCAAGAACCCGGAGTGCATCTTCCATTTTTGCTTCTATGATTGTTGATGCTGATAAACAGACTGCATTTGAATAATCTTCATAGCCTTGTTTGTTGTCCTTTGAATGTATTTCCTAATAAATACATTTAAAATTGCAGCAAAGTTTTAATCATTGTATTTGCATACATGTGGCAGAGTTTCTAAATCCCCTCTGGCTCAAGTGTTCAACATCCAAATTTAGAGACATGTTTTGAAAGGAGTCTAGCCTCAATTCAAGGTCAGATTTAGCAGAAATGCTTGGAGCACAGACGTTTCCTTTGTGTTATCTCTGCCCATGTTGTCAGAAATGCTCTGTGAGCTTTGGAGTGCTTTTCAGTTCCAGTTGTGGTGGAAAATCTGTGAATATAATTATCAGAGGGTGTTAACCATATATCCACTCAAAAAAGAGACTATTATGATGCCATTATATGTGGCTTAGGTACATATGCACAGTCTCCTGGGCACTTTTTATAAATAGGAAGGTTGTAGCGGGAAATGTTTTAAACATTAGTAACAGATGTTTAAAAATTATTTACTTTAAAGATCTCCTCTCTGATAAGTACTGGTGCATTAAAATAAATGGGTAACCCTATGTGCCAATGATGGTGAAACTGTAGAAGTATTTTTGTTCATCAAGCCAGGAATTAATGAAATGAGAGAAACACTCCCCTCAATTCACCAAACCCCTAATTTATAAGAACCCTTCTTATAAAGATATGTTACACTCAGAACAAGGGTACATAAGAACATTTAACATTAGACAAATTAAAAACTGCAGTTAAAAAACTATTACCATGACCACCACAATTAAGCCTTCAACTATGGAAAAACTAAAGAGGGAGAAAATGCTTTAGCCCACAACTGTGGCAAGAGAAAAGATTAAACAGTTGTTTAGATAGACAAGTCACTACCTATATGATACAAAAATGGTGCTATGGAAATGCTAGACCTATCAACATTCCAGTTATATTGGACATTTTTAACCTGCAGGTACCATTTTCAGAGAATGTGGAAAAATGTCAGAGGTGGATGTTTTCATGATGCTTGCATTTGAGAACGAATGTGTGCTTCTGTGTTTTTTGGATCTTCTACATCTTAGTGCATACTTGTCTCCTTTCCACTTCTTCCTCTTCTCCCTCTGCTTTGCATCATTTTCCTCTTAGAGTTCCAGTGTCATTGACTGCATTCTTTGTTGACTGATATTGGGAAAAGAGCTCTATTAGAGACCCTCATTCAATCTTTCCATCAATATTATGTGTATTCTCCCACTCAGTTAACATACATCGATTACTCCTTGCCTTTAAAAAAATATCTCTCCCATTAAAACTGCTTATCAAAATATTTCAGAAGATAAACTATTTGATTTCATCATAGTCTGTACTGTCAGGAAATACACCCTCTATGGATGTGCCACATGTCTCCAGTGCCATTAGGACGTGTACATTTTACAATGTACACATCCTAATGGCAGTTCTTCACTATACAAGGTACTAAATGTTTAAATATTGCTTAGCACATTCAGTGCATTCTGAACTGAGATAGAATTTTTTATTGACTCTTTATATAATGTAACCTAGGGAACTTCTGGGATCACTAAAATCATTTCATAGCTATTTTTCACCTCTCAGTAAAACATTTTCTGAAGCCTTAAGTGAATTCTGGATAAAAACTTTATTTTTATCATGAAATCTTTTGTTTTGAGGTCTCAATACTTTTCCAAGGATTTAAAAATCTTCTATTTTCTCACTGTTAATTGGCTGTGGTAAAAAATCCAGCTTATTTTCTCCAAGTAACACCGGACATTTTCCATTTCCATCTTAGCTTACACTAACTATATTTTTCCTGTGTGTATTTGAGGACGATGCATTATGGTGGAAGGAATGATAGAGCTTAAAATAATTCTTCTGTCAGAGATATGAAAACAACCGCTGTCAATTGAAGAAAAGTGATTATGGCTGTACACTAATGGAAACAAGCCTCAGTGAACACGTACCACTATGACTTTTAAAAACTGAGACATATCCCAGGAATACCTCTAAAAAAACATTAATTTCATAAGAAGCTTTGGGTTTATCAATGCTATATGAAATGATGACTATTTGAAAGAACATGCTGATTATTACACACAATTTTAAGGAAAGCATAGATAGGAAAATCAATCAGAATTGCACATCCTGAGGTCTCAGGACTGTGTGCATTCTTGACAAATTGGGAAGTGTCTCTTAGAGACATCCCAAAGCTTTTATTAAATTCTCTATTTATTTACTTATTTATTTCTTTTATATACTTTCCAAATCATTGAACTACTGGAAGTTTACATTCATAACAATAAATACAACAAAGTTTTTGGAGTCCTTGGTGCTCCCTGAGCTTGGTTGTTTGCTTGCAGACATTTCATTACTCAGCTAGGTAACAAATAGTTGCTTATATCTAGAAAGTGAGTTTGTTTCTTTTTGTATTGTAAATAGCAATAAATTTCATTTTCAATTGCCATGCACTACACATTCCAAACATAGATAACAATGGTTATTGTTGATCTCTGAAAAAAAAATTAAAGCAAGTAAAGAAATCAACTAAGCCCATTTCGAAGAATGAGAAAAAATGTGCAAAATTAACCTGGTCATCATTTTCAGTTTGAATTATTTTGAACATTGCAACTTCTCTTGTTTACTGCTTTTGATAATTCCAAAGAAATGTATGATTGTCATAATATATGTATGCCACTCAGATTGGAGCAGCCTATAAGCCCTTTAAATAACGACATGAATAAAACAAATTTAACAGTATGGTGTTCAAATTAAATTGAACAATAGATGTATTTAGTCATATTTTTAAAAATTGAATCTGAACTAATATGGAAAAAAAACCCTATCATTTTAAAGACAATGAATTTTGAATGCAATGTAGTTTGGATGGAGAAAAATATTAACTGAAGAATGGAATAGCTTTAAAAAAAACTATTATCAGCAATTCACTGGATCTGAAGAGTGAAAAGCCAACTGATTTTCCTCCCCACCTCCACTTCCCCCCACAAGGAACAGTATACTCATATGAAAGGCTAGAGTTTTTTTGAAAGTTAATTATTGTTTGATATTTGCAGTTAAGGATTTGGTTGTTACTGTTTTTGATTTTAGGATAAGGTTTATAGAGATTACTTTAAAGCTGGCTTACTGAAATCTAATTATCAGACAATAATGCTGCTTTATGAGTATGCTTTTATATAGATCATTAGCAGCACATTGTGAAAATTAAAAGGCATTGTTCCTACACAAAGCAAATGAATATATTTCTAATTTGCACCAAACTTACCAGAAGTTAGAAGAAGCTTCTTTTGTTGAAACAATTCTATAATTATGTTGTGGATATTTTACTTTTAGTAATTTTGTAACTGGAATTTTAACCAAAAGTTTTTGAATAGAATCTTCAGGTCTCAAATATCACTGCATTGTCTTCTAATTAGAAAGCTGAAACTCTTACACTTTATATACATGTATGTATGTATGTATGTATGTGGGTATGGGTATGGGTATGGGTATGGTTTTGGCCTTTAAAACTGTTCTTTCTTTCTTTTCTCTCTCTTTTCTTTACAGGGTCAACCTGGTCCTCAAGTAAGTGTCATCATGTGTTATTCTTGTTAGTGGAAGTGAGTGGGAAACAAAATGACACAATGTAAAAAGCTCTAGTTGTTTTTTTTTACCAATCATCCATGATTCCTTTTGGAAGATTCCTTCCCATGATTTTCTCTCCCCTAACAAATAGTCTGTGCATTCATTGGTGCTCATTGGACTGTTTGGGGGGGTGTGTTTTCCTGCACTGGATTTCCTCCTTCCAAAACATTTTTTCTATCTATTTATACATCTTTAGGATTACCCAGAGACGCTGGTGTCTTTCTCTTGTTTCCAATCATAAAATCCAAGTATGATGGTGATTATAAAAACTATGGAGCACACAAAACAAGCTCATCTTGGACAGCTTGGGCTAGATTTAGATCACTGTCAACTGGCCCAATAATAACACAACACAGTAAGCCACAATTAGGTTCCAGGAGGAACAAATGGGCCCCTGTATGTTTTGAGTTCTATCAGCTGCTTGACCACATGATACTTTTAAGAATGTATTGCTGAGTGAAAGAGGTCTCTGAACTATGGCTTAAAACTTTGCCACCTAACTTTGAAGTAAGATAAAGTATCTTAATAAATGTGTTGCTGGAGCTGGTTTTCATTAACTGCTTATTAATCACATGTTAATAATGCTGCTATCATCCAGGAAGCCTTCAGTTATTTAAGATAACATTGGCTACTTTGATTAATTATTTGAAAGCCTGGGAGTGATGTCTGCTTTATTTAAGAACAGCACAGCCTGGGCCATAATTAAATAAATGTGAACTTGCCTGAAAGAGAACATCTCTGAGGTTGTGCAAGAAAAGCATTGGGAAATAATTGTGTAGAAGTTATAAAGCTTTTAGTGGAAAGACAGAGGAACAGGAACAGAAGAAGTGATTAAAACCATATTGGGTACTTGTTAAAAAAATAATTTTTTTTATTAAAAAATAAAATTTTGCTCATATAATGTTTGACTTGTGTTAATAGTACTCTTGAAACATGGCTATGGCTACTCCAGTTGCTTCACTAGCCTATAAATTTGAGAACATAGCCATATATGAACCCTTATTATGACTTGTGCATTCCATTGGGCTCAGTAACACTGCTTGGTTCAGACAAAGGACAAATGTTAGTCCAGAACTGGTTACCTAGCCAAGGCCCCTGAGTTCAGTTTTTTAATGTCCACTGTTTAACTATCTGACAGTTTCTGTTCTTTTAACAATATGTTTTCTATTAACTATCTTTCTTTGTTTAAAATAATTACTTCTTCATTATATCCTAAGGGCTGAGCCATTTCAAATTATTAATGGGGAAAAATTTGTGATCTGTGGCCTACATTATAGACAGTCGAATGGAGAAACTTTGTATAACCAAAACAAAAACAAAAAAACAAAAACAACCACCACCACCCACCAAGGAAATACAGTGTGTTAAATCAGTGCCAGACAGAGGAATTCTCCATTTTTTTCCTACCAGTTTTCATTTAATTTTATGAAAGATAATTATCTTTTAAAAATATTTCAAAAGAGAATTTCTGATAAACACGGGTAGAATATGTCCTTGCACTTATATAGTTTTGAGATGGCAAAGGCTGTCATGTGAATATCCTATCTTTGATTGTACAATCAACTCTCTAGTACTTGGTATGTCCAGTGGTCTGTAGCCTCCCTGGTTTTTCATATTTCCCAAGGGAATACCTCAGAACTTCTCTGGACTTTTAGTATTGATCTTAGTACCAGTACTGGGGGTAATCATGAACTTGAGAATTTGTTGGGAGCTTTCCCCTTATCCTGAAGAATTCAAGGAAATCAACAATTCAATTTCTCTGCCCAAAATGTAGAGGAAAATTTTGAAAGGCAATTATTTGTGAGTGGTTTTAGATTGAATTCTAATTTTCATCATTTATGATCAACATAACTGTGATGGGAATTTTAGTCCTATCTGAAGTTACAGAAGACTTATTTTGTTGACATATGGACCTTGTAATGGAGTACCTAATGAGTTCAAGGGAGCTGATTGAAAGATGCAGAGCTGCATAGTTGTCCTGTTCCTCTCTCCTCCTCCTCTTCTAGCTGTATTCACTTAAAAGACAGTGAGATGCCATTTTAGCCAAGGTTTATCAGAACAGTCAAAGCAAGTTCTAACTGTTTTGTTTGGCTGTTTGCATGGATATATGAAGACCTAGCAAGATACTACTTGCTAGGTCTTCATATACTATAAGATAATTGGCTCATCTTATAACTATTACAAATGCTGTTAGGAAAGTTCTCATTTATCAAATAACTTCCTGAATTTCAGCCCATTTTGTCTCTTATATACATGGTTCGGACATTATTTTCAGTATATTTCTTTAGGTTAAGCTGAAAAATATTGACTGCTGCAAGACGGTCCACTAATGGTCATGGCTAAATATGGCTGTAAACTTGGTTCTCTAGTCATATTTTGACACCAATCATGACACTAGATCAGTCATTATATATTGCTCAATATTTATCTGAATATACTGTATGTTTCTATATTCATTGACACTACAAGAATTCTATATTTATATACAAAGAAGAAGACAATAGAGTTAGGTGAAAGTTATACTAGAATAATATAATTATCCTCTAATATGTGATTAGCAATTCAAAATTATCATGTAGGTTGGGTTGTGCATTTTTTCCTGTGAGGAAACCCTATTGAACTCAATGTGACTTCCTTTCAAGGAGGTATTAGGCCTGTACATATCCTTTGATAAGGCGTTAAACTCTACATTTACATAATGAAGTGGCTATAGCTGCTCAAATCTTCTGGATTTCTATATTCTGGTATTTTTATGAGCGCTTGGTCTTGGAAATGGCTTGTCTGAAACTGGAGAACTGCTGGTGGGCATTGTAAACAGACACAGCAATAATCTAACTTGCTATAAGGCCATTTCATAATAAGATATTGGTGCTTGCTGAAAGTACTGATGATGTTGCAAAATGATACATTGAAAGATGGATGGGCAAAGATTTGTATTAACAGCAGCAGCTTCTTTCTCTAATCTGGTTTCTTTTTTAATGAATCTGCCACATATCAGTAAATTAATTAAAATAAGAGGAGGAAATAAAACAAAAAAAGGAAAACAAAACTTGGGAAAACTAGGGCATAGGTATGTATGAATTTTTAAAGAGAAATACATCAGGATTTTTAAACATCAATATTCAGTATTTGCAGTCCCAAATCTCTCTGTATATACAATACTAAAATGGAAATACTTGATACAAGATTGAAGACCAGGTCTGAATAAAACAATCCTTAATATAAGGGTTCTTCAATTCTCTTTTTTGTCACATTAACCACATCAGCCACACTTTTAAATAATTTTGAGCCAAAGACAAATATAGATAACTTTTACAGTATTTTGCTATGGTAAATCTAACAGAATCCACATTGAAGTTTTAACCAGTTCTTTAACAAAGTATATTGACCTAGATTTCTTTTAATAGTAGAATCTCTGGTCCTAAAAAGTGTTCTATTTTCCCAGTCCCATTATTGGTTACATTTATCTGCAAGGAATGGGGGGGAAAGACAGGAATTTGGGTCAGAAATTGTTTCCCATTTTTCCAAATTTTTAGTTATGGAATTATAATAGTAGATATTTATTTATTTATTGGGAAAAAATTGATTTAATTTCTTCTATTGCACTTGTGGATAAGGCTTGGGAAATACATAAAATAAACCTGCAGTAGAATTAATTATAAAACATGTTCCTTGAACAATTTGCTAGAAAATATTTGATCAAAATGAATAACTAATATGATATAGTAAGTCAAATCATGTCTCCCCAAGTTTAACTTAACTTCTAGTGACTTCATGAAGAGAAGTGATTTGCCATTACCTTCTTCTGGAATTTTTCTTCCATCTTCACATCCTTGTCTGTAGCTCTAAGAGGTTTTGGTGGTCTTGATTCAAGTCCTAACCAGACATTATCCTGCTTAGCATTTTGAGATTAGTTTGGGTAAACTAGGCTCTAGAGATGGTAATATATGCAATTTGTTTTACCACCCCTATACCACAATATGTATGGTTTGCTTAATATAAAGAAATTGAAAGGACTGTACTCTTATGTACTACTTATTTTATGGTCAGTTATTGATGAATCAACAGAATAAATTTGGAACCAATTTTATACCATAATAATGTCTACACTGATTAAGAGAATCTGTATCATAGATCCTTTTCCTATATTTTTTGCACTTTAAAGAGACCCTGCTATATTTTACATGAATATTTTATATAATTTCAGTGTAATGGTTTTAAATGAAGTGAGTATATACTATTTTGTTCCTGAGATAATCAACATTATCTGATAAGCTTGACAATAATTAATTGAAGCTGTATTAATTGAATCCACATTGAAGATTTAACCAATTATTTAGCAAAATATATTCACCTAGTGTCATGAGTACTGATGGCGAGCAGGAGGGGGCCTCTATCCAAGGGGGAAAACGCATGCGTAGTACTGAGGAATTAAGCAGCCATTCAAAGAGACACAGATCAGACCCGCCTTAACGTTTGGAGTTTATCTGTCTGGGTTTTCCCACGCTTCTTCAGTTTGTTAGGATTCTGTCTATCTAGCAGTAATAAACACTAGAGACCTACTCCTCGTCTCAGCGTGATTCCTGACTGTTAGGACACCTAGCTTTCTTTCAATAATAAAATCTCTGCTATGAGAAAACCAGGTAGTAGCAAATAGGATTCAGAATGTTTTCAGTGAAGGTAGAATTTCATAAAAAATAATTATTTTCCAAGCAGCTATTCTACCAAACAATAATAAAGAAAGATGTTGCATTGCTCATACATGTTTCACTGAGGGACTGTATAATTTTTATAAAGTCTTTTTTATATCTTTTGATACATTAAAAGTACTGGAAATATATAATGAATTATGGCTTCCATTTAAATCTTAATTCATTTCGTTATACTGATTTTCTTACAAGTGGCTTTAAAGAAAAAAATGTATTAACAATAAAGTGAATGTACAGATTGTTCTGGGCTTGCTAGGCCTTTTATTTACTTTTTTGGTTCAATAAAAATGACCTTTGTTTTTCAAACTATAATCTTTTCAATGAACTCAATTAAACTGCTGGCGCTTTGAAGCAGAACACTATTACAGAAATTCTGCCAAAATGTTCAAATAATGTAATACATTATTGGGGTGGGTTTTTTTTTTATGCACATCTATAACAGTAATAAAGATTGATTTGATTCAATTTGGGTTTTATTTGTTGTTTGGAAAGGATTTATTTCTGTTCTTTAGGAATGTTTATAAATGTAAAGATTTTTACCACTAGCATGATGTCAAATAGAAGTATTCTGTATAGCATATGAGATCACCAAATGACCATGTCATAATAATTTTGATTTTAATTCTAATTCAAACCACTGTATATTACCTACCCATACCCATTCCAGATACATGGCTTGTACTAGGAAGCTGGCAAAATGCAATTGAAGCACAAATTAATTTTTAAAAATATGCACAAAAAAAGAGACTTTAATACAGATAAAAACCACATTGCAGCAATAACATCTGAAACAAACAAGAAACAAGAATCCTCAATCAAAGAGATGAAATAGTTTCATGAAATTTAAAGTAGGGATGCACAATTGCCTTCCAAGTGATAATCTCACTGGTCTTTGCATGGCAAATTGAGGGCAATATTCAAAGGGGGTCAAGATGGAGTGCTTTTTCTAATGCTTATTTGCGGTTTATTGTTTGTAGTATGGTATTGTATTTTAGCTGTGGTAACTGAAGAACTAATAACTAAAGTATTGTTAATTCAACATACATCTTCTGTATGGGACAAGATAGCCCTTAAATCTGCCATATCTCAGGAGAGTCCAGTGCTTTGCTGATTAAAAAAAAACCTCTATGGAAAACAGAATTTCAACCAATGCAGAAACCAGTTCTAGCACATCTCTCACACCAGCACATAGCAAGGTGTATACAAGAGTACACTCCTCTGCCTTATGCCAACAGCTACAACTGCAAAAATACAAATGCAGTGTTGGTTTGTACCATACAAACAAAAAATAACCAGCCAGTCAGCAGGAGGAAAAAGTTAGCAGCAGCTTTTTCTACAAGAATCGTTAGTTTTTCTGTCTTGTTCGAACAGAAACTTTGACATTAATTCTACAAAGTCATCATATATTTCAGTAAAAAGACTATATGGGTAAAACCCTCCCTATAGGCAGGCAAGACATATACATTAACAGACAGGGAGGCTCTTGTTTCAATATGGGAACATCTCTTTATCCTGCTCTCTATAACTCAAAGAAAAAAAGATAAGTATTTGGATACTCATAATTGCACTGGCTCCAGATCACCACTAGTGCAACCTTACAATTAAGGGGTCAGTGTATACTAATTCAAGGACCTTCCATTACCAAAGAAGTTTACGTATGTCTCCCTGCAGAATAGAGTTTGCAGAAAGGCTTCTCTTTTAAATAACACATTTCAAAGTTAGCATGCACCATACATTGATGAAGGCCATAGGAAGCAAAAGAATAGCTGAGCTCTCCTTTCTCCTTGTTGCTACTGCCATCACTCATGTTTCTTTCTCCTTGTGGAGTAGAAGGACGATACATGACAAAAGCAACAGGATCTGAAGACTGTTTTCTATAGCAACACCCTTTATGGAACATATAAGTATAGACTGAATTACAGGATTATTTCTCTGCAAAGTAAATGTTCATAGGAAGGATTGTCAATCTGGGATGGAAAGTTAGCTCGAACATGCAGAATTTATTTATTTATTTTTTAAACAAATTTATATAGCTGCCCAACTTGCACACAGTGACTCCTGGTGGCTTACAAGATAAAAATCCAAATACCAAAAAACCAAAAATGCCCCACCACAGTGGCAACAAACACACTCAAACTAACCACTTGAATGGAAGGGAAGCTAAATCAACCTTTTCCAATTGGTTGCTTTTCAGACTTATTGGGAATTCTGGGTGTTGACCCATCTGGAGGGCATCCAGTTGGAAAAGCTGACCTAGGTGATAGCATATATTGTTGCATTCATGCAGCCACTCTTAAGAAACACCTAAAAACAAAGCAGTCTTTTGCATCTCCTTGCCATTACTCATTCCTATCTCCATCTTGTCTCCTTCCAAGTAACTAGGCAAGCATCTAACGTAGAGATGACAGATTGCTTTAGCCTGGCAGCTGTGGAAAGAGCTGAAGAACCTGTTTTTCTCTATATGATCATTATCTTTTTCACTCACAGGCCTGCTCTGCCTTTTTTGAGATCCACTCCATTCACTCATGAGGGTGTCAGAGCTCGCTTCAAAATGGATCCATTTAATAAAAATTATGAAGGTTCAACAGCATCTCATATTTGCTTGTTAACTTCAGAATAGCACACACAATGAAAAGGACTCTAGTGGATTTTCTAGCAGTAGAGCCACGAGATCCAAGGCTTTATATCACCAGGAGATGATTGGTATCCCAGATCCAGTTTAGGGACACTTATATGCTAATCTTTCAGTGTTTGTTGTTGTTTTTTCAACAGCAACATCATTCTTTCTCACAAACCAAGTTATTAAATTAATCTTATTCACAATTTCAGCAACAGGAACAAATATAAGAACATCATATGAGCCAAGATTCACCATAGGTGACTATCTCTGGTTCATATGGTTTTAAGTGACTAGACTTAACATCTTGGAGCATAGTTTGTGTAGAGAATCTGAGAACTTGATGTGGAATTTCATTGGTATAAAATTCCCTTACACTCTTAACTGGCAGGCAGTTAAGGAAAAGGAAGGGAAGTCAGTGACAGCTGATAAAGTAGAAGAAGTGAAGGGTCTCTCAGGGAAGAAAATGTTTTAAAAGAGATACTGATGCCAGTATTCTGGGAGTTAGGTTTTGTGGTTCAAATTTTGCAGAAACTTCCCAGATACTTAATAGAGCAAGTCTAGGTAAGAATTCTTATTGCATATGGGAATAAAGCTGCTACTAACAGTTGATTGTCCTGTGTCTATTGAAACAGTGTAGTCCTTTTTACATCTGCTACAGTTTAAATGCAGTGCTTATTTTTCCTGCTTTTCTCCCTAGCTTAACAAATTTTTAAGCTTGAGCTCTTTTGCCATGAAGCTAGTGTTGGTTGTTAACAAAACTGACATCACTGCTCTGAGAAACTTCGGCCCTCAATACAATTCTTATCCTGGACCTCTTGGGGAGAATTATCCATTGAGTGCCTCACAGCTGCTACTGTGATGTCCCACAATAACATCACTAGCTGTTAAGGACTCCTTGGAATGGAACAGGGAAAAAAGAACCTAATGAATTGATAGCCTTTAACTGGGTAGCCAAAAAACAGGCAGCCATTTAAAGTGGTTCCTGTGTTGAATGGGTTTGACTTGGACCAGGTGGCTGTTGACTCTAATACTGGACAGATAGAGCCCAACCTTTACTATGTGCACACTCCTAAAACAGATGTCAGTTAAAAACAGCTGAGCAGCAGAGAATTGTATGATTCCTTTAGAGGAAAGGGGTTCAGCTCCATTAATTAGTCAAATCTGAGGGCTCTTGCTACATAGGGACATCTCTCAGGCTTCCATCTTTGCTGGACATAGTTTCTTGCTTTCTGACTTGCACTGATACCAAGCTTCCCCTGTTTTTCTATTCTGTGGACTGTTGGACTATGAATTCCACCAACTGAATTTTTTTGGCCCAATGATTTTTTGGGCCAATAATTCATGGTTCAGGCTTTCTTTTCTTGGCTGATACCACAAACTGTCTTGCTGAGATTGCCACTTAAAGCTTTCAGAAAAGTCAGGAGCCCTCTTCTGAGGCTTTCAAATGTTTACATATGACTACCTGATTTACAATCTATAGTGTGTTATCTCTGTGCTGCTGTGTTATACTGATTTATGGGTAAGACAATGAACTCTAAGGCCTCCAGTTATTGTTTATCTTCAACTGCTCTCATTTGTATCTTAAAACAGAACACTAGACTTCTTCTGCTGCATCTAGCAATAACCCCAGTATGAAAAGGGGAGATAACCAATGTATTGGGAAGGGGACCCCCATCAGCAGAACACAAGAAAGCCTAATATCAAGGACCCCCTCAAAATCAGATCCTAATTGCTTTGTTGAAAGTTTTAAAAGTCCCCCCCCCAGCTTTATTCATTCACTATACTTAACACATTACGCAAGCCAAGTTAAGTACTTTGCACTACCTTTATTCTCCGTCGGGGAATATCTAAGCACATGCTTATCTGTCTAGCTGATATTAACAGGATTTCAAAGTGTTTAACTTGGTTGAATTGAATTGTAGCCAGCATTTCTAAATGATTTGTAATTCATTTATACTGTATTTGGGACTGCAACACAAGAAGGTGATAAACTTATAGCTTGCGAATTTACAAGATGAGAAAGGGAGAAAGGATATTGGATCCTCAGGGATAATTTAAAAACATATTATATGTTCTTACAGACTCCTAAATTCTGCATCTTTTCCCCTTCAAAACTCTGTGAGTGATATTTTGCCAAGTACAGTCCATTATCCTTTATAAAATGTTTCCAAGGAAAGCAAAACAAAAACTAGACTTTGGAGAGAGTGATCATATGCTTGGCTATGTTTTATATCACCACCACAGTAATTTTTGTTTCTTTGGGGGAAAATGTTACACAACTATAGCTTTGTATCAGTAGTTTACTACTACTTTTGCCTTGCAAACCTTTTGTGACATTAGGGATACAATCCATCACCTCCTTTACAATCAGATTTTATAGTGGCATTTGTAGATACAAGGGGAAACAATCTCTATTTTAAAAAAAGCCTTTAGTGGAGCAATAAAAAGAATCATAAATGGACCAAAACCTGCTCTGAAATAGGAAATTGCACAAAGGAAAATTATCCTGTTTGTGTACATGAGAATAAAATACTTCCTATTTTAATATAGAGATGACAAACCACCATACTGAAATTCATATTAAGTAATTGAAAATCTCAAGCCTATTTGGATAAACTAGGAATAAATAAAAAAACCCTTAAAAGAAAGACAGGGACAAATCACTTGAGCTGTTGCAAAAACAAAACAAGACAAAACCCTACCTGGCTGATCCTATTCAATTATCAGACACAAAGCTTGACATGTGGGAGTCTTTACTTTTAAAAGCAACAATAATAAAACTTTATTTGGCATGCTCCAGTATTCAGAGTGCTTTCACATAGTTGATCGAACACAGTATTGTGTAAGCAGTTTTCCCTCATACTTTCCTTCCTTACCAATGTGTATGGTGGGGTGGCAGCAACGTTTTCCTTTGCAGCCTGAAGAAAACTATTCAGTCCTGTTGGAGTTCATTTCCTGTGTCATTTCCTCTTATATTTACATATGAGTTGGAAGCTAAGCCTGAGAAAGAATGGCTTGAATCATTGGATATAGTAGTTGATTTGTTGGAATAGACTAGGAGAGCCAGATTCTAGTCCACTCTTAGGCATGGAAACTTACTATAAGAAACTGACACTCTGAATCCCAATAAGAACCTGACTCATGCACAATTAAAATATGCAGAATTCAGATTTATTGAGAATGTGTACAGATCAAGAGAAAAAGCTGTGACTGAAGATTCCCACCCAAACTACTGAATTAAAAGTTAGCAACTCCCCCCTTCTTCTCTTCCCCCCTAATTCCAATGGCCATGCATGCCAAGCACAGATGTCTCTGATGGTATGACCTTGACTCTCCCTATTAGCCCAAACAGCATACTTTCACAGTCCTTGTTCCCCCTCCCACTGGTTCTTGACACAGGACTCATCATGGCAGATGAACACAATCAGACAATCCATCAATCATTTGATCGTGGAGTCTGACACTTACTGAGGGATAAGTCCCTCTCAGCCCAACATACCTCATAGGTTTTTGTAGGTGTAATATACTGTAAATCTAATAACTACAGTATATAAGGTGAATTCATGTGGTAAATTCATAATGAACTACAAAAGATCGTGGCATCTGGTACATGGTACAGTATTTAGACAGTCATACAAACCCAACATATAATGCCAATAGGAAAGGCTAGAATGCAAGTGTTTTCTGAAAATCTTCATCTTTGGCAAGGTACCTGTATTGACAATATTACCCTGAATATATGCAGAAGGAGCAGGTATATGCATCTTTAGATCTTTGGTCATTTGGGGATTTTATGACACAGACTGTATGTTTAATGGAACATTGCCCTAAAGACCAAGCTCTTTCTTGAGTGCCAGGAGCTAATTATGAGCATTAGCAGAGACTTTTTTGAGCCTGGGTGAAAAATCTGGGATTTATAATCTTGGCTTCATTCCCATTGAGAAAAGGTTAGCACATACGGAGTCTGGGGGGAAAAATCAATTATTTTTTACTATAATTGGAAAATAAGTCTTTGAAACATCACTGCCTTTGCGCAATGTGTCCTGATTGTACCTGCTCTTCTTAATTTGAGATTAAATGAGTGTTAAAGTCATACCTGTTTCACTTTTTTTTCATTTTATTCTCAGTCTTTTCTTTTTTGAAATAGTATGTGAAATGAACTTAATCTAATTCTTCTGATGAGAACTCATTTGGGATAGTGGTTAAAATACCAGACTAGAAACCAGGATATTCTAGCCCTGCCTTAGGCACAAAATCATCTGGATAGCATTGGGCTAGTCACTTTCTCTCAGCCTTAGGAACAAGGCAATGGCAAGCCACTTCTGAAAAATGTTTTTGTCTATTTATGTGTTTTAAATTGGCTTATTTTGCCAGGATAAATATCTACACTGTCTTCTGATATCATTCATAAGATTTATTCAGGAAACATTGCCTTTACTCTCAATTGCCTTTATTTTAAATAATGTCATCAGCCAGATAAATTGGCTTTGTAGAATAATTTGATATTGGCTGAGATGCCTCACTTAACTAATCAAGAAAAAGGTAGATTTTTAAAAAAAGAAATGGTACTGTAAACAGAAAATGATAAAGTAATGTTCAGCTTGGGAATAATACATTTGAAAAAAACTACAGATGTATATTTGCATTCCACAAAGAAATGATGCTGAAATGCTGGAAAACTTTTACAGAGAAATACCAATAGCAAATAGAGGAGAATTATATTTTAATCACAATGCGGAAAGGTTCAATTATCCCACTGGATGGAGCTCTGTTGAGTTAGGGCTGCAACTTTTGACAGCTGGGGACTGTCCCATGGTAGGTGGAGAAATAACACAACACCTCCTCCCTATATAGGACCATATACTGTATGTAGATACAAGTTAATTTAATTTAAATTTAAGAGGTTATTTTCCTGGTTTTTGGAGGATTTTGTTTTAGTTTAAACTGTTTTAAGCCATTTAGAGCTTAAACAGCACCATGGGTTTGTATTTTCTTGTGTCAAAGGATTTAAAACCATGCTGCTGGATTTCAATAATATATCCTAATTAAATCTCTTTTGGGAAGGAGCTAAATTGTCCACAAGATGTACATCCTTTCTCCTTCTGAAAATTTATTCAATTTTCTGGATACGTATTCTATATCAAAACCCCATTTTTGCATTTAACTACAATATGTTCTGTTTGCCTGCCTGGTAAATAGTTGTTCTCTCCAGTTTGTGGGGTTCTAAAACATTTGTCAATCTAGCTGAGAATTGCCTTTCAAGTCTCTTGTGTTTATCATTTTGTGTTGTTGTTATGTGTCCTAGTGCTATATTGAAAAGTGTTGCATACTCCCACAATCAGTTTTAGCTTATGCTCCACCAATTTCATTATTCTAGAACTTTAGCCATGCATTTTTCCTTTCTAAAATGTGGTAGCTTGTGGACTCCTAATTACACAGTGTGTCTTTTATCGTCCTGCCTCACCTTGTGTGTACCCAAACATTTGGAGGATCTTTTATTATATTCAATTTTGTATTCTTTAAAATCAAAATCATATTTAATTTTCATTCTAATCTTCATAGCCTTTGTGATTTCTCTCATTCACTTTCCATCATGAAGTTACTCCAGCCAAGTCATGTTTGATAATGCTATTTTTCCCTTATCCCCATTGTTATGCCACAAGCGTGCCCAGCATTTCATCAAGTAATTGATGAAATTTTCATTGTGAAATTGCTATCACTATTTCAGTGAGGTTCCATTTCTTATTTCCATGCTGATGTCAGGTTAATTTCCTGTTTGATCAAATAAATTGTAGATTACTATTTCCAAGTCCTGGTTTTTTCACCCTTTCATTGATAAGGTTTTTTTTTTCCTTTTGGTATAGTACTGTTATGTTATATTTTATTTGGAAGGTGGCTTTGAGCCAAAAAGTTCCAAGGTGACATGCTAATGCATGTTTTAGACTATATAATGAAATACAATTAAAAGAATTTCAGGTTTTTTAAATGTAACTCTAACATATATTTTGTCTGACAATGCTCACAAATGACAATTTTAAAAAAAAGCTTAGCATACCTAAGTGCTGTATATGAAGAGGGACTAGAGTATACCTGATGGAAAAGTCTCTCCCTTATATCTCAAACAACTGAATCATCTCGTAGTTGGTTAAACAGATGCTGTGTTTTTGCTGTTGATCCTCACCCTGCAGCACAAAACCCCATGAACCTCTTCAGCCATCAGCAGTTGTACACTCCTGCTCTTTAGGAGAAGCTAAGAGGTGTTCTTTGTTAGCTCATCCACATCCTTGAAAACTTGGGACAAAATAAAGAGACTTTGAAATGCTTCTCAGATACTGTAGGCTATGCAGTGCTTTGTATTCCAAGGCCAAAGGGTGTACAAGGATATAATTAATATATAGCTGCAACTCCTTAACTAAAAGTGTCTTTTGTTGGGATCATTCCACAGCGGAGGTGGGCAGCTGTGCTTAAGGAGTTGCAGACAGGTGTAATGTGAGCCTCCACCAGCACCGCCCACATTCTCTGAAGCTTCTTCTTACCTTCAGATCTAAAGCACTGGGCAGTCCTATTCTCAAGCATGATGTTCTAGGTTTTTTGTGTAGAGAGTGTTTCTCTGCTTCCTCTACAGGAAAGCCATTGATATGTAATTCACTTCACTGAGCCTTTTTTTAACTTCGCTACTGCACAGATGGAAGGTACAAGGAAAGGGTTTCTTGCTTCATCAGGAAGTGGCATAGAGAAGACTTAGTCTTCTAAATATATTAGCCATTCTATACTTTACTGGAACATGCTTGTGAATTTGAATCCAAGAGAAGTATTTAACACTGGATATCCCCCTTTAATAGTTGGAAGATTGTTATCTTATGTATGATTGCAATGTATTACAGCATCTGAAGGGAAGGCACGCCAGTCATCAGTTCTGAAAATGGGAGTGCTTATAATTGGATACAATAGTGGGAATGCACATAATCAGATACAATAGTAGGAAAATTACTAATCATATCCTTGTGCCATTCAAATAGATTTGTGATCTTGGGCAAGTCACCAAGCCCTGAGCATCTGTTGATGCAAGATCTGCTTTTCCAGTTTAAGCAAAAATAATGAAAACTTCCAGTGTGACCTTAAGCTTACCTGAAATAAGTAAATGGAAGCATATGACAGTGAACAAAATGAAAATGGCATGGTAAGATCCATAACATCCTTTCAGAGAAAATAATGTTACTGCTTTGATTGGCATAAGGGACTATTTTGTTACGCTTAACGTTGCCCTGTGCTATGAAAGAATGGCAGCATTTTGGCAGTCTTATAACCCTAAAATTCCATTTGATTTGATCAGCCCTCTTTTTTACACTTCCTCCCCCTCCCCTCCTTTTTTGCTTCAGACTTGGACTACCTTAATTGTTTCCATATGGCCAAAACTTGTGATTATCATTAAACTTGCCATACCCAACAGCCTGCTCTAGACACATTTGTGCTTATTGAAGAAAACCCTCAGCAATAAAAATATCATCACAAGGCTTCCTTTAAAGAAAGGGAAAAAGGAAAGCAAACTTTCCCATGGCTCTGACCTTCTGCAAAACAAGCTTGACTGAGAGATTTGGCATTTTTGTGTTTCTTTCTTGCCCTCCCCCTTCTTCCATTGCTTCACGGTCCCTTTAATCTTCAGTGCAAAATGAAAGGTGTGAAGCTATGAATCTGTTTATAGCTGCAAGTCACTTCCTAAGCTTAGTAGAGTTTGACATTGTAATAAACACTGGTCTCTTGTGGAAAGGTGGGACGGAAGAACAGATAATGTTCAGCATCATCTCTAGTTCTTCTGTTATGACTTCTAAGGCAAGCAGTGATTCTTCTCTGCCTGCCTGGAGGTGGAAGGCTCATTCTCTCCCACCTCGCTTCCTACCCTGCAGCTTTGTGGCTGGTTGATTTATGGTTCTGCTTCCTGAATTTCAATGCAGTCATTTCTAGGGATTGCTATGAATATATATTAACAATAATGCTATACCCAAGTCAACTGCACTTTTCCCTCCTATCATATTGTATCAGCATAGTTTCTAGTGTCTGACAAAGACAAATAGGTGCTCTTTTTAGGATTAAGTGAGCTAAAAGTTTGCATCTTGGCAGTGAGGTAGCCTAATGGGTAGGTCACCTCATTGCTCTAGTAGCTAGCCCTGCCAAATGCTTTGCAAGGTATTAACTTACAGAACTCATGTCCACAGCCTCAGTACTCAGCTGCTCAGAAGCACATTTACGTCCATGATAATATTTCATGGCATCTCCAAAATTATTTAGTGCCTTTCCAGAATTTTTAAAGGTTCTTCTTTTTTATTTTATTTTATTTGTTTTTTAAAAAGAACATATTGTTATATTCAGCAAATCTTCCAACATCATGTTTACTTCCAATAATGTCTCTTGGCTCTGTGTGGGACTCAGTATAGTTTACCTAAAAGAAATGGTAACAAACTCTCTGATCTTCCTATTTTGAAGCACATTGAACTTCAGTGTGAATGTTTTTCCTGCAGGTTGGGTGGGTGTTTGTATGAGTGTGTGAGTGAGTGTGTTTGCCTTTTAATGAATGTATGCATGTGTACTTGCTGCACTATATGTTTCTGATGCCTGGGTATTTTCTCCGCAATTTTGGGGTGGGATTGGTGAGTAAATATTTTGGCCTTATATGTTTTTGATCATTGTTTTTTGCTTCCTGAGAAATTGGAATTTCCGGTTATGAGGCATGTATGTGAATTGACATTTGGGATTTCAGACCTTCCCTCTGTGTTAATTTTATTGATTTCTATCTCATAGATCACTCATGAAGCCCAGGGAAGCTCTCCACAATTAAATATTAGCCATTTCTAAAAATTGCTGTAGAACAGCAGCTGGAACACAGCAGCAAAAACATTTAAAATATTAAAAACACCAAGTAAAAGTACATACTTGAGGCTATTCTAAAAAAGAAGATCCTTTCCAGCTACTACTAGGTTGCTGCTAAGGATGTGGGTCTGGACTGTCTTGAATGGGAGTTGCTGGCACAGCCACCATAATGCCTCATCACTAATGAATCCCACCCAATAGATCTTCAGTTCAGCCTGAATATTATCCTCATCATTTCCTGGGATATTATGAGAACTCTCTTCCTTCTTTTGCCTGTTTTATCATCGTTATCTCATTCTATGAATTACTAGAAATTGATGAAAAGTTTGTATGATTAATTTATCAAAAAAATAAATAACTACCAAAGTAGGCCATTTACTACATAAGCAAAACAGAAAATAGCTGAGATTTCTTTAAAAATAAAATGCATGGGGGAAATGGTGATTGAGCCTTCCAGGCAATAAATTAAAATAGCAGCCCAGCATTATTTGTGGTTCACAAAAGTCTTGGGTGCAACCCTTAGAGCTGCTAGAAAATCCCCTGTTGAATTGTAATTTTTAATATGATAAAATGGAGAAAATGATTAATAACATGAGGAAATAATGTTATTTGCTCAGTTAAATTAAAACAAATCCAGGTTTTGTCATCTCCCCTCCATGATCCTTGCTATATTCTTAAAGCAGCTATTTTCCCTTCTTTACAGAGAGCAGTCTCCTATTTTAAGCACTGTCCAGTAGGGATGCAGAGGACATCCACCATGGATTTCTTTTATTTATTTATCAAAATGTTGGATTGTGCCAGAATGGACTCCATCAATGCAACAAATAGCAGCAATGAAAAGATCCACTGTATAGATTTCCAAAAGAGAAATAGCCTTTTATTGAAAACAACAACAACAAAATGCTGCTTCATTTTCAGTTCAGATGAACAAATTGATGTTCAGAAATATTGCACAACAATTAGTGTACATTTGGGAAAGTTGCCAGCTGGAGATGGGGTGGAATAGGGCAAGCTAATATTTAATAAATCATGTATCAAGACATCTGTATGGTGCAGGCCTGCACAACATATGGCCTGCTGGTGTTTTTTGAAAAATAACCAATTCACTGCTGCCAAATGTTGCTGCCGCCAGGAAAGGCCTGCCGCCACCACCTAGATTTTCACAGCCACTTCTGCCCTGAAAGACATGCTGCCAAGCACCTCCAATGCTTCAAGGCCTCACCGATACCACCAGCTCCATCACTGCTGCCATGCTGGTAGCCACCAAACAGCTGATCAGTGCACCAGCTGTTTCTTTGTGGCCTGTGATTATTTTTAAGGTATCAATCTGGCCCTTTCCCTTCTACGAATTGCACAGACCTGATATTATTAGGAATAATACATATTATGTATTAGGAAAAGAAAGGAGAAAAAAATATGTTGGAAGTATTGCATAGCAGTATACTTTGGGATTAGCCATATAAGTTATACAGAAAACTACATTTTTGCAGAAATATGTCCAAAATCCATACAATAACAACTGTGGGTTTCCTGACTTTTTAAAAAAAATAGTAGAATGGAATCTGGTTAGACTATGAGGCAACCAGAGGCAAGTGAAATGGAATTCTTTATTTACAATACAATATATACAATTGGTAAATATCCTTTGAATAATAGTTCAGTTCAATTCAAGCCCAACTGGGCAATGGCAGAGTGCTTGGCAAGATAGCGAAGCAAGATTCAGCTAGAGAACACGTCACAGCTGAACTGGACTCTACTGGAAATCATCGCTCAGCATGCATGGCCACCAGAACTCTCTAGATAGCAAGTTGAGGGTTTTAAAAAAACCAAAGTGTCCTGCTGCTGGATTGTCGTGGCACCACCTTAAAACTTTTCCCGAAGTTCCCCGGGTGGCACATAATAGTGTCCCTGGAAACATAGTATTCTATGAGCCCAGCTCCATGGTACTGCTTATCAGTAGAGAGCTGGGTCAATTCCCTTCTCTGTTTCTGCACAAATGGATCCTTCTCCTGATGTTCTTAAAGCTGTTGCATGAAGTCATCTTCAACCGTGATTGCTGCAAAACTTTCTTTAGGAATTACTGAATGAAGTGGTAAAGGTGGCGTTATTCTTTCATACTTAGGGTCTCTTGAAAGGGCGTCTGCCCATTGGTTGTGGCCCCATGGTATGTAGGTGACCTTGAAATTAAAATGTGAAAAAATATCAACCAACGAATCTGTCTTTGATTCAAATGATGAGCAGTCTTAAGGTGCTCTAGGTTGCGATGGTCCATACATACTTCCACAGCATGCTGGGCCCCTTCAAGATGATGTCTCCATACTTCGAAGGCTACTTTGATCACTAACAGTTCTTTATCCCAGATTGTATATGCCCCCTCCGCCTGTGACAATTTCCTGGAATAGCATGCACAGGGACATAACGAACTGGTTTGGGGGTCCTTTTGCAGCAACACTTCCCCAGTTGTGACATCTGAGGCATCTGTTTCCACTACGAAGGGCTGAGTGGGGTCTGGGTGTCTGAGAATGGACTCAGACATAAACGCCACCTTTAATAGTTGAAATGCATGATTCTTGGCTTCTCCCCAATGAAATCTAGTCCTTTTCTTGAGCAGGCCAGACAATGGAACTGTGAGTTTGGCAAACTGCGGAATGAAAGTTCTGTAGTAATTGGCAAACCCCAATAATCTTTGTACATCTTTAGCTCTTCTTGGGTGGGCTGCCAAGTTTGAAGCACTTCCACTTTATCCAGTTCCATGGCTAAACCAGTGTGGGAGATTTGATGTCCAAGGAAGTCTATTGTAATCTGCACGAACTGGCATTTTTCTAGTTTAGCATATGGCCAGTTCTCCAGAAGGCATTGTAAAACTATGTGCATGTGCTGATAATGCTCATCTAGCAAAGTGGAGAATATCGAAATGTCTTCTAAATAAATGATCAGATTTCAATCTAGGAGATCTTTAAACACATCATGCATAAAATGCATGAACACTGCAGGGGCATTAGAGAGTATGAATGGCATGACCGTGTATTCGTAGTGCCCATAACGGGTGCAAAAAGTGGTCTTCCACTCATCTCCCTTTTTGATCCTGATTAAATTGTAGGCTCCTTGCAGATCTAGTTTAGTTAAAATTCATGCGCTTTGAATTCACTCTAGAAGCTCGGATATCAAAGGTAATGGGTAGCGATTTTGGATTGTTATCTCATTTAGCTGCTGATAATTGCAACATAAACTGAGTTCACCCGACTTTTTCTTAAAAGAGAATATGGGTGCTACTAATGGAGAGGTAGAGGGACAAATGAAACCCTGCTTGAGGTTAGTGTCTAGGAATTCACAAAGGGCTAAGCGTTCTGGTTCAGAGAGCGAGTAAATCCTCCTGATTGGGAGCTTAGCACCAGGAACAAGGTCTATGAAGCAGTTATATGGTCAGTGAGGTGGTAACTGATCTGCCTCCTTCTCATCAAAGACATCTGCACAGTCCTGGAATTGTTGAGGGATCACAGGATTGGTAATACTGGTGTGGGTCGCTGCTAAAGTATTGGCTTGATGATTGGCACATTGTGGTCCAGAAAAAGGTCACTTCCCTGTTTGCCCAGTTGATCCAAGGTTCATGAGTCCTAAGCCATTCTAACCCCAACATGAGGGGGAATTGGGGCATGGCAGCTAGACAAAATTCAACCCACTCACAATGATTAGCAATCCTCATGTACAGGGGCTGGGTAGTATCCGAAACCAGCCCTGAGTGTAAGGGATGTCCATCAGTAGTTTCCACTAGCAACAGAGGGTGAATTGCCTTCTGAGGTACCTCCCATTGGCATGTGAACTCTGTGTCCATAAAATTTGTCATTGCTCTAGAATTAATCATGGCTTGAGCTTGAAAAGTGGAGTTTTTTGTAATTGTAAAGTCACTGGCACTGCCAAGTGTCTAGGAGAAGGAGAACAGGACAATTGCTTTTGGCCAGTGGCCAATCTAGCCCAACCTAACTGTCCCCTTAGGCTGGGCAGGGTCCATTTCCCGATAGCAAGTTAGTTTTTTTCTTGGCAGTACAATTCATGGCTATATGCCCTGGTCCACCACAATATAAGTACAAACCTCTGCGACAACGGCACTCTTTCTGTTGGGGTGGTTCTTGGCCTGGCTCCCCTCAGCTGCATAGGTTCGTCAACCCCAGTGGGATGCTATTGGTGAGGTTCGGGAGTGGTGCCAGCCTCGGCACGCCAGTGAGCCTTGCATTGTTGTAAGCACCCATCAGTTTTTAAACACAGGTGCATCAATGTCTGTAACAGGGAAGGACAGTCAGTGCGGGCAAGTTCATCTAGGGTTTCAGTGGCTAAACCCCATTGAAACTGATCCATCAAGGCTTCTTCATTCCAGAGGAGCTACATTAGGAAGTCACTAATGTACTTTTCCATGGTTCTGCAACCTTGCTTCAGCTCCTGCAGCTGTCTGCTGGCAGTGTGTACTTTCACTGGGCCTGGGAGGGCTCTGGTTCCATAGGGGCTACAAGGCAGGGCAGGGCGGAAAAACCATTCTGGCTTTTCTTCTCTGGACGAAGCTATTGGCTCAGTGGAACATTTGTCTCTGGCAACCTGGTCCTTGCGCTGACTCCTTTTTATTTTGTTCCCTTCGCATCGTTTTTCCTCCAGAGCCAGTCAAGCTTCTCTTTGCTTGGCGTGCTTTTCAGCTCACCTCTCCCTTGCGCTGATTGGCGGCTTTGAATCCAGCTCTTGGTTTTCTCCAATCAGCTGCTCAGGACTTTCCCGCTCTGCTGAGTCACTCTGAGTGTAGATTTCCCCAATTTGCCTAGCATAGATTTCAATTTCCCCTTCCTCAGCCTCAGAGTCAGACTCGACCCTTACAGGAATGGAATAATAGGGTGATCATGTGGTCCTGAAACATGGCAGATTTAAACCTCCCTGCCCAATCCATATCTTGCTTCAAGAGAATGGATCATCATAAACTGGAAGAACAGAGTCCTTGCTTGCTCATTAATTGTTAGCATTTAGGAAACAAAATGAATAGGCATTCAAATCCTACCTACTGCGACAAAAGGTTATTGTAATTCTGTTTACATTACAGCACTAATGCTGGCTGGGGAATTCTGGGAGTTGAAGTCCAGACATCTTAAAGTAGCCAAGGCTGAGATACATTGCATTACAGTAACAATTTCTGTACATGTAATGAAAATTATTGTCAGGCCCAGCCCAAGAATGACCAAGAACCAATCCAGCCAAACTTCAGTTTTTTATTTGCCAACACTGTACAGGCAGAATCTTGCCAGACTAAAGCAACTCTACCTAACCTAAGGGGAAATAACCTGGGAAAGCTCTAGGGTGAGGCTATTCTGAACTTCTTGGTTTTCCCACAACTCCCCTCTGGACTATATTTCCTCTTATCTCCTTCCTCTTCTTGGAATGTGCTCCATCTGTCCTGAGAACCAGCGGCACTGCTGAAATCCACCACAATTATCACATTCAACTTTTTCACAAATCTGTAGTCTGTTTGGTGATAGATTTCCTTTTGGAGAGGGATACATTAGTGACCACTGATCCATCCTTTTTCTCTATCCACCCTTTCTCAAATTTCAGCCGTTCACTTTCTGATTCTTTCTGGTCCTTCCTTAACTTTCTTCCTTTGATGATAATCCATTGCACAATTAAACTTAGAATAAGAATGCCCCTAATTGGCAGCATAGTACTCTAAACACAATTTAGAAATGAATTATTTTGTCATTGGTTTCAAGGAAAATATTTGCTTTTGAACACATATTGTATAGTGCATAGCCTCAACATTTTCTTGAGCGATCTCAAGATCAATAAATTATCAATGGCTATTCTAGGGGAACTTCAACATAGTGGTTTAGAACAAACACTATTTTCTCCAAATTGTCCTTTAGGGGAAGGACCTTGAGACCACTTTCGGATTACCAAACAGTGTCGAGCCATTGCATGTTGTTCTTACTTAGAACAGCCTTAACATCACACTTTGGGACAGATTTATTGTTCTCCGTTAGCAAACACATTCATTTCAGAGTTGGTCTCTTGGCACCATTTACCTAGTTTATGATTTGTTCTGTTTGCAATTTAGAATTGCTTCCTTCAGAGCTTGCTGACATTCAAGAAAAGCTTGGGGAATATGGTGGGAGGTGAGAGGTAAAATCAGGTGGAATTTCTTTATTCAAGAGCTCCTTTGGTTTGAATTCCACTAATACACTCCCCCCCCCCCCCCCACACAGCAGCCCTGACATTCCCCTCTGCTTTCTAACTTTTCCTGGCATTTCTCAATCGGCAGCAGAGGATTTGGGGACACTGAGCTGCATTGGGATGAAGACTTATAAAACTATGGATGTCATAATGCTGAATTATAAAGTAACAAGCACTAGTGCTTCATATTGATACCTACTTTGAATTAGTAATGAAATTTTAGTAACCACTGTTGCCTGAGAAGAATCTACATGCTGTTAGTTCTGAATTGAACTTCCAGTTTTTCCCCAGTAGCTTGGTTACCTCAGTCCAAGAAGGACAATTTATATGGGGCTTAGCTGTGTGTTACATCCTGCCCATCCCGAAGCAGGAATTCCCAGCACTGGTTGAGGATGCTGAGAGCCATAGCGCAGAAACATCTAGAGCAGTGTTTCTCAACCTTGGCAGCTTGAAGATGTGTGGACTTCAACTCCCAGAATTCCCCAGCCAGCCGTGAGAGTTGAATTCTGGGAGTTGTATTCTGGAACTATTATACTTGGTGCTCCTGAATCACAGGTACAGCTGGCTGGTCTGTAGCCATCAGTCATGGCTGACATTTCTCCTCTTCCTTTCTCTTCTACCATTAGGTAATGAGTATTGTCACAAATGAAATTACCATCTGTTCTGTGAAGCAGATCACTAAGTGCAGCAGAACAGTGGATGCATAAACCACTTCTGTGTATGAGAATCTTTGGAGGGGAGCCACCAGGTTTAAGAGAGAGGTCAGGGGTTTTGCATTTAATCAATTCCTTTGTGTAAAATGAAAGTATGGCTCATGAAAATAGCGTAAGGATGAATAGGACCATACAACGCCATATATTCTGCTAATGAACCAGATGGGAGTGTATTTTTAAATGGATGAAGGTGAACAGGAATCAAAGCAGTCCAACTCTTATTTAAAATCATCATTTTATCTCCAAAGTGGTCTCGGTACTGCTTTTAAAACCTTATTTGTGTTTGTACAATATTAGTAATTAAATAGGCCCTGATAGTAAAATGCTGTAGGGTATTACTGGTGTGTGGAGTGTGTGCACGTGTGAACAAATGTTGATATAAATGAGTCCCCATGTCTTCATTCCTAGGAGAAATATATTTAACTAGTTCACTTCTGATCATTTAAAAGTGCAGCCAGGATATGAACCAGATGGGCTTTATGCATTAGGTTTCTGCTTGCAGTAAAGAGCTCCAGTTGGCTGAAGGGGAGGTCTGGGGAAACAACTTAAGTATCTTCACTGGAACCTGTGGGATATGGCTGTTATTTCTTCCATTCAGTTATAATAGTTTTACTATTTGCATTGTTGATTGCATCAAGAAGAATGTTACTCTTTTCAGCTATATTGGGGATCCTTAGAGGATCTAGCATGAAAGCGGAGAGCTTTTTACTGGAAATGCAAAACAGAATCAATCCCACATCAGACTTCCAGTCTTAATAATTAATTGCATCTAACCCTGAAAGTTCATGTCTCCCTGGTTAGTCCACTAGCCCCTCGTATACAGCTCTCCCAACCTAATCCCGTAATGTGAAATAAGGAGCTAAAGTTACTGGGTGACAGCACAAGTTAACTACTTGGAATCTCACTTCAGTATTCAGTGAGAACTGTACTTCAAGGGTCCTGTAAGCCCATCTCTGTCAGTTTTGGCCAAGCCTTTTTAATCTTAGCTAAAGACAATTAAAATGGCTCTGAGTAAGCATTGGCAGCTTTATTTTTTTTTTTAAATGTCTCATACTGAGTTAGAAAAAACGAGAATTCTGCTCTTTCCTGATACATTTGGGCACTGTTCGAAATCCTACTACATTTAAGACTTGAATTTTTATTTGCTCTTCATTTATGCTATGGACATCTTTCAAATCCCTTGAAACATGCAAAATTATGTTCTCAGTGTAAAGCAGGAAGTGGCCTGGACAAATCATAAACTGGTTCATTCTATCTTTCCTCTGCAATGCGTCTCTTTCTCTTTCCTCCAACCACCTGGTTGTAACCTCCCCTACTCCTGAGTCGACATTTCATGATGTTAAATTTCTTTCACATCTTTGGAAATTTCACAATTATTCTTATTCTGCTAATACTTCCATCACCAGCAAGTTTGTAGATAGGGTATTTTATTTTCTGAAGCATATCTTACATATGAATCAGACCTACTATTCAGCCAGTAAAGTGTGTGTGTGTGTAAATAAATAAATAAATAATGTGGAGATATGTCTCATGTAGTTGTTATGTGTGTGAGAGTGTGAGTGTGTGTGTGTGTGAGAAAGAAAGAAATCTATACGCATAAAAACATGATTTCATAATAACCAGAAAAGCTTGTTGTGATGACCAAATTAGTCCCTCTGGATTTCAGCAAGCCTGTGTCACAACTGTATTTCCTGGTGCCCAAGCTGTGCCACTGTCTTTGCTACAGTATGTAATGATACATAAAGCACATTTTGAATAAATCTTGTTTTGAAAAGCAAATTTTAATATGAATATGAGATGCACAACTTAATCCAGAACTGTAATAGAGCAGTGACTTTTTAAAATAATTTGCATTTTCAAACCTTGATATCAATCAACCTCTTGCTAATCTTAGTACATGAAATGAAGCTTGACATGACCAGCATGCCATGTCCTTTTTCTATATCCATTGTGGTCACATGAACCAAATTTAGCCAGCACCTCACAACCTGACATTAAATCCGCAGGCAAAGCAAAGCAGAAGTGGATCTCTAGACTTTTGCTTTTGACACTGGAAAAATAAAATAGCTTAAACAGAGATAACTAGTTTGAATCTCAATACAGTATTGGCTAACAATAGAATTGCCATTTTGCATATTAAGCATAATTAAATTGGTCACTGTAGAGGGAATAACAACCTAACTTCTTATAAATGGGAATCAGTGGTATTTTCAGAGAAGGTCAAAAAAATCAAGATGTGTGTGATGTCAGCACATACATATCAAGGATCAAAAAGTCATGATTATCATCTTAACTTTTTTTACATGCAGATATACCCCCACAGACACTACTGGTGGGAACTGATCTCTGCTTATTGACGTGCACGAGTAGATCTTCACACTGAATATGACCATGACACTTACCAAGGAAATGTTTCAGGACAAGAAACTTAGAATTTCCTTTGTTGTGGTGTAGAAAAATGTCAGAAATCATGACAAATTCATAAAATTTTATTCTCTGTTTGTCAAGATATGACATAGTCCTCTTATACCCATCTACTGAGCATAGAAGTTACTGAGGATAAAGAGCCAGAATGAAGTCAACCACATGGCTACAAACCTGCACAGAACACTCTTGTACTTATTACACTGGGATCTTGCTATCCTGTTTTCATCCTTATTCAGTTTTTCTAGAACTTGCCAGGAACAATAGCTATTTCTACACATTTTGGCTGTTTACATTGCATTGTTTAACTTAAATTATGTTGATTGATTGTATTTCATTGTCTAACTCAAATTATGTTAATTGATCATTACCTTGACCTCCGAATAGCCAACACATGCTTTGTAAAACCTAGCCTAAAAATGCTAAAATGTTCATGCCATCTGTGTGATTGAGTACAGCAGGGGCTAAGGAAGCTGTAATCCCAAAATAATGCTAAGTGAAACTCCCCCAGCATCTCTCAACAATGTCCGTCATGGCTGGATCTGCTTGAAGTTCTAATGCAATAATAGTGGGAGAGCCAAAAGTTCCCCTTCTTTGAGCTAAATGATGACTTTGCTGTGGAGTTAATCTTTACCAAAATTAATGAGGACATTTTTAGCCTCCCACAGAACCCCTTTCAATGGTCATTCTGTTATTTTAATCTTGCAATTTTGGAATCAAACCTTATGTTTTCACAAAAAGCAGCTGAAATGATAAACCCATGTCTGGGATAGTGTTCACAATATCCTAGTTTTGTACATGCAATGGTTGTTATCTTTGTTAGATATAAAACCATTCAGCCACATCCACCCCAAACTGCAGTCTAAAGGGGTACAATCTGTATTCAAATTGGACACCACTTCTGCTGTTTGTAAGCAACTGGTTGGCTTACCAAGCATATTATGAAATGATTAATGAATATCCTTTCTGTTTCTTTCAGGGTCCACCTGGTCCAAAAGGGGAGAAGGTGAGTCAGCGTATCTCTGCCACTAACCAACTAAGTGGAAGTCCTCCTGATAGTAACTGGTGGCTATTGAAGCGGTTATATGAGATTATTTAAGAGAGCTGGGTTAGCACACATGCTGTGTTAAAACTATCATCTTTCCACTTTGCAGGGAGATCAAGGTGATCAGGGCCCTCGGGTAAGCATATTAACAAAAATGTTACACTTCCTCTTCCCTGACTAGGCAGTTAGTCCATAGCGCAAAACTAAATTGAACTGAGTGTCAAGCTAATTATGCTTATTAGCTGCTTTTACCTTGCATGTTGTAGAAAGTGGCTGCAGGAAAGCCAAAGGCAAACATGATTTCACAGACCACAAAAATACGCAAGCAGAAAGAGTTCATGCTACACACATTACTGCACACACTAAAATTATGGTTCGATAGTGATATTCTAGAGAATGGTTGTGATTTGCTGCATTAGAAAACCATTTCGCCTAACTAAACTCCCAGCCTTCCCCACCTGTTTCCTTTGTCAGATCTGCATGAGCTTCTAATAAAGCAAATGACAGTTGGATTTTAGCAAACTGTACTTCTTTAGAAAGGAGTTCTGCATGCCCTTATAATTTGCTTTTTTTGAAATAGCAATTTATTCCAAGTATCAAGAACATAGTTTAGAATTAGCAGTATAGCAGAAACACAGTATTTGCTGGATTGGATTGTGTTTGTTTATTTGAAAGCCAAGATAATGAAACAGAGAAAAAGATACTGTTGCACTGAGAATGCCAGTTGTTTCTCTTTACATCTGTGCATGGTAGTAAAAATAGAACAAACACCAGTTGGTGCCAGAAAACAATTGTCAGCAGAGGGAGAAATGTGTCCTTCCCCCATCCTTCAGCTTTCCCAATGGACCTCACAGTGGTGGCTCCATATTTTGGAGGAGACTCACTTAGTTGCCTGCCTCTTTGGAATTTCCTGCAAGATGCTCAGAGGGAGAGGACATGGGAAAGGCTCTTTCCATTGCTTGTACACTTGGATAGAGAAAATAAACATGCAACACTAGTAAGGAGAAAATGGAAGAATGAGATATTCTTCCAGCAACCTTTGATGTCATCAGCAGCCCTCAGCCAGCATGTGAGTCTTGACAACAAGGCTAGTTCTAGATCCTGAGGCCTGCCTATCCCTGCTCATTTTAAGTGGCAGAGCTTTTGTCCTCTTGTTACAGCAGTCTGGTCTCTTCACACAGTCTAATGTGGTGGCATGAGACCAAAATGAATGTCCAAACAAGAGCACAGCCAGTAAAATGCAATTTTCCTCCCTGAGAATTTTTTTTCTGTTTGTTTTCTATTTGTATGGAGCTTTGCCTATTCAGTCCCCAGAACCAACAGCTAGTAACCTCGAGCAGCTGTCCCAACCTCCGTATCCCAACAGGCCCCAACAGCACTGAAACCCATTTTGGATAGGTCTCGTGCAAGGTGTTGGGATCTGGATGCTGCTGTTTTAAATTTCCCAGATAGCCTCACAGCAAGACTTAAAGAGACATTGAAAGACACCATGGAAAATGTTCAGTGTTTATTTCCTAGCTGCCTACTGCCTCTGTCAATTATGTCCTTAGACCAGGGATCTAGCTGGTATCACCCTGGCCCCCAAGGCTGTCAAAACAGTCTTTGCAGGGAATGTCTGCAACCCATCTGCAAACTGCGTTCTTTACCAACTCTTTAAACACAAACTGTTTAAACTCCTGCATAGCTGTGCTGGCTGGTTCAACATATCTGGAGAATACCAGGCTGAGAATCCTCTCCTAGCAAACTGTTAATTATTTGTGTAAATTTTCTCTGACCTGTATGTTTTTCCTGTGGGATTCCAATCATGTTTGCTGATTTTTATTTGTGTATTTGTTTACACAGTTGACTAAACCACATAATGAGTAAGGCCTATCTGTGAACTCATGGCAGCTTCTCAGATTTGGCCTTGTTCCATATAGTAGTTTGATAGAAATCTGGTAACTATGATGGGGTGCATTGAATCCTACTTGCTTTTCCCTCCTTCTACCTTTCCTACTAGGTGCAGGGATGTTGAGCCAGCTTCTTACTGTGCATGTAGCTAGAAAACAATAATGGAAAAAGCTACTGCTAGGATACCTTTCATTCAGGGGTGATGAGTAGAGAGCTCTTCAAGAGATCATTACAGTTGTTTTGTGTTTTTACAAAGGCATGCCAATCCAAGAAGCAGAAGCAAACTCTTGTTACCTTTGAATGAAGTTATAACATTCAAGATTATACAGATTATATGTTGCACTTCTGCTGCTTGTTTTGAATCACTCAGAACTATTAAGACATTCCTGTCTTTCTCACAGCACTGTTTAATATACTTACTTCTATCCACAATTGAACCTGCATGTGTGGATTCCCAGCCCCTGATGGGTGTAAATATAACTTATACCTTTTCAAAATGTTTGAATAATGTTGATTTTTGTTCTGATACTGGATGATGCCACAGGGCTTTTCTGTGCATTCTCTCCAAATTTGAAATTGAACCACCTACAGATGTTTTCAGCAGGGATGGAAGAGAAGTGATCAGTTATAGAGCTCACATCATATTTTTCAAATCCAAGTTTTTAGGTCACATGATATTTAAAATATATAATGTTTTTAATTTTCCCCAAAGCAAGCATAGGATGCCTTGATCCAGACTGAGACATATGCATTGGCAGGAGAGGTTCAGTCATCCATTCCCAGCTGCACCCTTCTGGAAATTGAACCTCTGGATAGGATTTAGCAGTGGTATAAATCTTCTGTCAGTGTTGTGCAGAGAGGATGAATCTTCAGTGTATTGTGACTGATGTAGAAATAATTAGACTTTCCATCCAATGCCCCATTACATGGATGATGAGAGTAGGTCTGTGCAAAGCATTGAACAGGGGATTCACTTTGACTTAATCACTCCCAAAGTTATTTCAAAAAGCAAAACATGATCCCCTTGCATCTAACAGCAAAATGACCATATTGCTTTGTTTGATCTGTTATAAAGTCCCTCTCAGCTTTCTCTTGTTAGAGCTTGTACAATGGAGAAGGCTGAAAGGAGTCTTCTCCAAGGCTGGCTGGCTACACAACCCAAGGCCCTTTGCTTAGCCCTTCCCTCTGTAAAACCTCTTCATAAGCCAAGAGAGAGATCAGGCAGAACCTTTTCAATTGTTTTTCAGTTGGCAAGCAGTTGAGGAGCCCAGCAGGGCAAATGGATCTTTTGCATGCCACCAGCCTCCCTCAACTGGTGGCCAAGATAAGGCAAGTTGCAGTTGTCCAGCTCAGAAACCCCACAGTGTGCACTAAGGAAGCTTAAGGACATGCTGAGAAGAGGCTTCTTATTCAGCACTGGTGTGTGTGCACAGAGGGTATTAAACTGGACAGGTTAAAAATTGTTTCTGATCCCTTTCCCGGATAGCATAGCTAGTACCATGAGCTTTGGGAAAAGATGCCTTTGGTTTAAAAAGTTGCAGAAAGGTGATAAGTTTGTGTTCTCATATACTTCAAAACACCACTTTGGTTTCAATCTGTAGTTTTGCACAGCCCTAGTCTTTAGTTTAAAGAGAAACCTTGGTTTTGATTTTTACTTCAGTGAAAGACAGGCGCCACACTTAACTGGAAAGGTATGATGCAATTGGATTTTAAAGACCCAGCAAAGTTCCTGAGCAGATGGAAAGCATCAGTCAACAAAATGATGATGGTGGTCTTTATGCCACCTCCCACATGGTTCAAAAGCAAATTTTGGAAGAAGCATGGAGCAAAGAATGAATGATTAAACACTGCTCCTTTAGCAATACTGCTGACAAATGCTGTTTTTTCTGCAGAGGATCAACAGTTGGATATCACCCAAGGTGTTTTAGGCAGTCTGTTTAAGTATTAGGCTGTTAAAGTGTGTCTCTATTTTAGCTATGAAATGTTTAATGATACATACTAAAAGTTTAACAATCTAGCAGCTTAGTTTTTAATATCTTACTTGGAAGTGTGCCTGTTGATTTTAATTGGCAATAATCCAAATGTCTAGCCATCAGCCACTATAGAAGCATCTCTTCAGTGTAGAAAAAAAAATATTGCACAATACCTTTCCCAGAGATTTTGTTCCCAATGTGCTGATCAAAGAAAGCAGCTACTTCTTTCAGTGCTTTCATTTTGTATCCTAGGTTTAGGATATACTTACATGAAACAATGCAAGTAATAATTTCCCTTCCACTTTTTGGGACCTTGGCCCTCATGCCAGAAACTGACAAACTGAGCATTACTGCATATTTGGAATTTCAGTAGATAGATTGAAATAGCAAAGTATTCTCTCTGAGAACATGAAAGATCACTAGAAACAGTCCCATTGAAGTTTTCAGTTCTAACAATCAACACCTAAGAATAGGATTGTCATTGTCTTTCCTATTTCAGTCTTTCATGCATTTTTCTAAACTTCAGATCAGTGTATGGAGGACTTAATTGTTCTTTCCCCTATATTCTTTCATAATCCATACAGAATTTCCTTTATGTTTTTTTAAATTAGTAATAGTTCATTTTCTCTTGCCTGCACATTGGAAAATGACATTAAAGTTATCATAATACAACTTTATTCAGGTTTATGAGATTTAATGTATTCCAGTCTTCTGCTAATCTCTTATTTTTGAAAATGCTTATTTCATCCAATGTCTGAAGATATTTCCAGTGCTTTACTAAGGAGACAAGAATTCATTTGGTATATCAGCTTTTAGCTTTTGTTTACTTGAAGCTAGGAAAAAGAAGGCCTTTAAAGATTTCAGAGTGACCTCTACTTAAAGAACATTGCCACCTGAGGATCATTCATGATTTATTGTCAAACTGGAACAGTAATCAATGAAAAGAGTCATTGAGTGTGCATGAAATGGCTCTAATTGAATATGTTAATCTATTTTCTATCTTCTTTCTGCAAATGATTCATTCATTCCTAATACAGGGAAGATTTATTGTTTATTAAGCTTCACAGTCATCACCCAGTGGCTGATTTTTGATTAGTTTTGTGGTCTAGGTACAATGAGAAGCCACTCAGGGTGCATGCATAACTATTTTCATAAAATTATTGTCTCCACATGGTGTTTTCTAAGTAATTTTTTTTAAACACTTGGGGCTGCATGCAACTGATAGCATTTTTCAAATGTCTTCAGCTGAAGAGATTAAATTCCAGAAAATGAAGGCATTCAGAACTTTCCTTTATTATCTTAACCTTAGTGATTGAACAGGTTATTTTGCTGTAGTAAAACTCAGATAAATATTCTTATAGGATTACATTTTGTTTTTCTCTTATTACCTCTAACACATAAATTGTGCAATAGTGAACGAGAAGCAAACAATGCTATAGATTTTTTAGTAATAGGTGTGATTTATGTCACATTTATTTTCAGTATAGGCCTGGGCCTTTCTTTTTGTGGATGGGACTGAGGTTGCAACCCCAATGAGCTCACATTGGATTAGACTATTGAACAAAATCTCTGATGAGAGCTGAGCTTTAAGAATGTGCTTTGCCTATGCACCACACAGATTATTTATGTGCTATGCCATTTGTTCTATAACACTAACTTCAACTGGGAGAATAATGTTGCTGGATTTGACTGGAGAGATGAGATAGTCCAAAAATCAAATTAAAATTACTGTGAAATATCTGCCAGAGGGTCAGGCCCACAACTAAGGTCTTTGTCACCAGGGGCAAACATGGATTCCATGCCCATTTTGGTGCCCCCCCATGCTCACTTTGGCGCCTCCCCAGCGCGGTGCCCAGGGCACATGCCCCGCTTGCCCCCCCCAGTTGCGGCCCTGCAGAGGGTCTCAGTTCATTATCAAGAAGCATAGTAAATCAAACAATTGAGCTAGGGGTTGAAACAGAGGTAGTTGAGCAGTGATTGTCAACACAAAGACAGGACTTCGAAGTCACTGGATTTTTTTCTGAAAGACCCTTCAGCTGATGTTAAATGTGCATGTGTCCAATTTCTAATGGTGAAAAGTACCAATACCTCTCCCAAGTTCAGTCTCCCTAAAAGGAAGCCAGTATAAACTGATGAAGTTTATGGGATTTAAACTTTATTTATATAATCTGAGCATGTATGGTGCCTTATCTTTTCAAATGCACCTCTTCCCCATTACATTTCTATGCTAAAGAAACTTCTGCAGACTGTAGAACCAGCTGGCTGTTTCAGATCTAGTTCCAGAATGGGCTACTTAAAATGGCAGACTAAGTTGGCCCTTAGTGTGACACCAGAGGTATCCTCTGCTACTCAGGAAACTTTCAGAAGAAATGTAAGCAAAATCTGAGCAAACTCTACAATCTGAAGAGCTTGGGGGAGAAGTTCTCTACTAAAATTCTAAATACCTTTTCATTTAGATGCCTGAAATAATATTCAGATGAATTACTAATCCATAGCATGACAAACATATTGCAAATATATTTTAGCAGTACAATGACATAGCTGAGACAAATGAAGAGTGAGGGCATTATTTTCTAAAAGGGGTTGCCTTCACTCTGAATTAAATTTGTTTCCCTTAGTAATGCAAACCTTTCTGCAGGCCTGAGTGATTGAATAAAAACATGCCTGTTAGGAACAGAAATATACTATTTTCAAACAAAAATGGTGCTGTAGCATGTAGCTACTCAGAGCTATGACAGGGGAAAAGTCATCTGAATAGCAAACAGGAGGACATACACTACTAGGAGCCAATGTGGTTTTTTGGAAGCACCATATTCTATAGTAGCTTGCTTTTTAAATTATTTGGTAAATCGATTAGCAGACACTGGAAAGCAGCTCTCAGTAAAATTACAAAATTAATATAATTAATAAAAATACGTACTATGGACAATAATTAAGAGAAGGATATGAAACTGCATGAAAAACATTCAGAAAACATAATGTATAGACATATTATCTTAGAAGACCTGAGTGCCATGTCTGATTCAGTTCAACACCAGTATCAATTATTTAGGTGAAGAAGTTCCATTATCCAAAATTATTAATTTTCAGATTATATGTGTTTGTGTGTGTGTGTGTGTGTGTGTGAAAGAGAGAGAGAGAGAGATTGGCAGGGGACAATGGAAGCAAATATGTTTGAGGATAAATTCATTTAAGAGGGAAAAATATCTGGAAAGCATTTACAAGGAATATTACTATTTAATGTTTATTCACTACAATCTCATTTTATATTACATGTTTGCAGAGTTTCTCTATTAAAATGAAAGCTCTGTTTTGAATGAATTAACATGTTACAAAGAAGAATATCCTTTTGTTTTATCAGCTTCTGAAATGTATCATTGTTTAAATGCTGATTTAGAAAGCAGCAATTGCAATAAAAGGCTTTATGTAAAGAAGTTCCTTCTGTGAATCTTTGGTGTTGTTTAGAGAACGATACACAGCACTCTTTTCCCTAAAGCAGATAGAACAGTGAGCACCCAGTCCGAGAGATTAATTGGAGCTTGAAGTGTCTGTAGGATGGGGAGGCCAGCATATAAAGGGTCAGGATCACTCTAGTCAACAGTTTGAGTGATTTGATGTGAAATAGTAGCAGCTGGCTGTAAATATATGAAGTACAAGTGGGCAGCAGGTGGCAATTCCAGTTTTGTTTCATAGATCTTTGCAGGAATATGTATGTTTGTATAGCAAAGTCAGGGATAAACTTCATTGCTTCTGCCATGGAGAGTCCTACAATATTTGCACAAGCAGATGCATAATAGAGTTATTCAAGTAAGCAATATACAAATAATTGAAAATAGTGAATAAGAATAATGAGTTCCCGCACTGTAATCAGTAGAGTTATTGAAGTTTTGTGAATTGAACAGTGGTTGTATGTATTGTAACCATAATATGGAAATAGATGGTGCTTTGGTATAAAGTTCATTTCCTGATGCCACTGCTCAGTCGTAGCAGGAAAAGCATGAGGGAGTCAGAAATGAAGAACTAAATATTATTTTCTCCAAGCTCACAGGGGGCAACCAAGAAAGCATAGTCAGACAGCTGATGTCAAGAGTACACAGATCACTCCCCACAAAGTCACTAAGAAGAAACTAGCCAGGATCCTTCTGTTCCTGGAAATTCATAAAATATGAATGTGAGTGTTACTATCTGTTTGATAAAGCTGTGATATTCGGACCACACATGAGTGGAATGATAGGACTGAATAATGTAATTCCTACTGAAAAGAAACAGACCAGACAAAATAGAAGAAGTGATGTGAATAAAGTCTACATATGTGTTAAGATCCAGGAATTTGAATGTCTGAGTAAGAACATAAAGAAGAAGAAAGAAGAAACATTTACAGTAATTGTGAGGGTGTACTATACATCACTAACCTAGAGAGAAGATTGGAATAATGCCTTCCTGGACCAGATTACAGAACTTTCAGGAAGGAAAGACATAGGATGACAGTACCCAAATATCTGTTTGAAAACCAGCTTGATCAGAACTGCAAGATCCCACAAACACCTCACAGGTTGACTGTTTAATTGTTCAGAAGTCTGAAAACTGACAAGGGGATTGGCTGTTCTAGATTTCTTCCCAGGACAAGAAGCTTGTTGAAGTAGGAAAAGCAGTGAAAACCTTGGGAGCAATGATGGCATCATCTTGAGATTCAAAATAATACAGAAAGAGAAATTGGAGCATTGATACATAAGTACACTGGAGTTCAGGGGAGACCATTTCAGCAAGCCTAGAGAAGAGCTATGGAATCCCACGGACTGAAATCCTTAGGTTGAAGGGAATGCAGTAAGGCTGGGAACTTCTCAGAAATAAGATATTGGAAGAAAAATTTCATATAGTTCCAGTGAGGGGAAAAAAATGGGAGAAAATTTAGGAAACTATTGAGGATGATAGGGAGCTTTCAACTAAGCTGAAAAGGGACATGTATAGGCAATGGAAGTTGGGTGAAATTCCACAGAAGTATACCAGCAAAAGCTAATATCTGCAGAAAGAAAATTAGAACAATTAAAGGACAAAAGGAACCTAATGCTTGCAGATGAGGCTAAAAATAACAAAAAGATTTTTTTTTAAAAAAGCTGTGACAGTAGTAAAATGAAGAATAAGGAACTGGTGGGTCTGCTGCTAGGATAAAAACAGATGATAGATATCAGGTAGAGCACAATGGGAACTGTGCTTAAACTGATTTAAACAGAACAGTAAACAAGGGAGTGGCAACCCAAGTTAAGAAAAGAGATGATTAAAGAATAATTGGCTGGAGTAAATAAAGTTAAGACCAATTCAAGTGTCCTGAACAAGTTGCAGATGACATCCTGAAGTCCATTTCTGTGATGTGCAAAAAATCATAGAAGGCAGGCATAATGCCAGGGAATTGCAAACTGGTAAATTGTTTCAGCTATAAAAGAGGACTAAAAGACAACTCATTTGATTATAGACTGGTAAACTTAAATCTGATAATGGACAAAACTCTGACATAGATTAATAAGCAGTCCACATGTAAGCATTTAGAGAACAATTTATCACTTAGTAGGCCCAGCATTAATTTATCAAGAAGAAATCATTCCAAATCAATTTGATTTCCCATGGTGGGGGGGGGGGGGAATAAAGCGCTCAATTTAACTGACTACAGGAATACAGTGGACTTCAGCAGTGCATTTGATAAAACCATGAGATTCCAGTAGAAAAGAGCAAAATTTGGCTAACAATTGATGAATGCAGAGCTGGATGAACAATTGTAAGTGGGTGTGTATCAGTGGCTTCAAATGAAGCTGGAAGGAAGTGTTCAATCTGCACCATGGGGCCCCATTCTGGGCCCTGTGCTATTTGACATATTTATAAACAAATTACAAATATATTTACACTTAGAAAATATGACTAAAAATTTTATGAATGATGCACAGATGGGGGGAAGGAAACACCTTAGAGGCTAGCACTAGGATTCAGGAAGACTTTAACAGGCTAGAATAAAGTGGGAGCCAGCAAGATGAATTTAATTAGGGACAGATGGAGGTCCCCTTGTTTCAGCAATAAAACTCAAAGTCACAAGCATAGGATGGGGACAGGAGTACATGTGAAAAGAGTCTGAATGTCTTGGTGGGTTACAAGCTGAACATGAGCCAAAAGTGCAAAGAAACTGCAAAATAAGCAAATGCAATCCTAGGCTGCATTAACAGAAGTATTATTCTGCAATAAGGAGAAATCATTGTTCCTTTCTCTTTTACATTAGTCAGATTGTACTTAGAATATTGCATCCCTCTCTGGACACTGCGTTTTAGGAAAGACACTGAGAAACTGGAATGTGTTCAGGGGAAAGCAACCAAGATGATGAGAGGCTTGGAAGGAAAAAATATGTGTGAGAAACATTCAGATGTATTGGGTATGTTTGTTTGTTTGTTTATTTATTTTATTTAATTAATTTTATATCCCGCCTTTATTATTTTTATAAATAACTCAAGGTGGCAAACATACCTAATACTCCCTCCTCCTCCTATTTTCCCCACAACATCAACCCTGTGAGGTGAGTTGGGCTGAGATAGAGTGACTGGCCCAAGGTCACCCAGCCGGCTTTCATGCCTAAGGCGGGACTAGAACTCTTGGTCTCCTGGTTTCTAGCCCAGCACCTTAACCACTAGATCAAACTGGCAAACTGGCTTTAGTCTGGAAAAGAGAAGATTGTAAGAAAATCTGATTGCTGTTTTCAAGTACAGTATCTGAAGAACTTTCAGGCAGAACATAAGACAGAATTATTCATAATTGTTCTAGAAGACAGGGAAAAAAACAGTGGGTTTATTTTATAAGGGAGTAGATTTCATTTGGACATCAGAAAATAAAAATCCTAATGGTAAGAGCTGTTCAGTGTTGCTATAGACTACTTTGGAAGGTGGTGGATTTTCCTTTGCTAGATGTATTTCAACAGCTGCTGGATTGCCATCTGTCAGAGATTCTGTAATAGTGGATTCCTGCATTTGGCAGGCATTTGGAGTAGTTGATCTCTAAGATTTCTTGTATTCGATGATTCTCCAAGTCTCTGCTTAAAAATCTGTTCCCTAATATAGAGATAGATAGAAGGTATAGTAGGGGCCACCCAAACCAAAAACAAATTCCTAATCATTTGAAGGTATCACAGTGTATTTAGAAGGACTAGTGATTTTAAAAACTCCTATGACCATTTACCTGGGTGTTAGGTTCATTACGTTTCATAGGAATTATTTCCACGTCGATATGCATGGGATCTGTCTATAAATGTTTATTGGTTTGTTTTGCTCCTGGGTGTTTGGTGGGTTAAAAAAAGTACATTCAAAAAACCTGTTCCAACAAGTGTGAAGTTTATCCCCTTCTTCTAATCTACTTACCTTCCCCCACTGTCTTCCAGTGCAGTACTGGAAAGTTGGAAGACATCAGATGTAAACATCTCCTCTTGCATCTGATAATCTTCTCTTACTTTGTAAGGATATTAAAATTTTTAATATTGAGGAATGTGAAAGATAAACTTTTAACTCTTTAGTTCCAACATAGTAAAATGTTCAATTTTGTGTATGTGTATGTTTGTGTGTCACTGTCACTTTATGTGCTTTATGTTGCATGGTAACAAAACAAAACTACTAAACTTTAAAAGTTACATTGTTTCAGAGTTGTTGTCCACTTGGAGATATAATTTAACATTCCTAAATCCACAACATAACATTATTCTGAAGAAGGTGGCCTATTTCCATGGTGACTAACAAATAAGACACTAATATTCAAATGGTTACCTGTAATATTTTATATTTATAGGTGGCCTATTTAATCCTGGGGACCCTCCATATTTGTCCAAAAGAAAATGACATTTATAAGATGCCACCATTTATAAATAATTTATAATCTGAAGATTGAGTTATGAACCTAATTTTGTGTCTGTTGTTATAAACTGCCATTCTGTGTGACGTTTTGTGTTGTGTTATTTTGGTACTGTGTGTGTATGTCCCTAGGGTCTGCCAGGCTTCCCCACAGTTGCTGCCCTTCACAGTAATCAGATCCTCACCGTCAAGGTTTGTGGCCAACATGCATCAGCTAGCCAGTCTTTCCATATCAGCATAAAAATGTCACGGATTATGGATTTGCTTTCAGAAGCTGGTCAATCTATCCTGTCCATTTCTTCAATGTTGTTGCATTGTAGAGGGATCAGTCGGAACTGCATTAGATAAAACCCAAATTTTGTATGGTGGTATTTCTGTAAATAATTTCAATGGCCAAAACAGAACACTGCAACTCCAGACATAAAAGAATCACAAAGATTAAAAGAATGTATAAAACCTTAATAATAGTATACACTGTTTATTTTGTCTTGGTGGTGTCACGCTCACACACCCTTGTATCCTTCAGGAATGAACAATGATTTTAGCTACCTAAGGACCAGCAGGCCATTATGCCTTTTTAAAGGTGCTGCTCTTCCTGACACCATATGCTGTTTGGAAAGTCTGACTAAGGCTGAACTGGTGCTTTGTCTCCTGGAATCTTTGCTCGTGATGCGAAATAAAAAACATTTCGTTTTGATCTTCCAGACACTGAAGAAATAGCTTAAAATTACAGTCCAATGAGGTGCTTTGACAGCAAGTTTGTGTTTCCACTTATTTTACAAAAGGACAACATCACGAAGGTTCCACCTCCCACCTTGTGCATCTGTGCAATAATTCTAAAACAAGGCTTAGATTCTTTTGACAGACAGAAGCACCAGTTGGAAATTATATTTGTTACTACGAGTCTAATGTATATCTTTCTATTTCTTCTTTGGCGCCTTCTGATGTCTATTCTTCAACTCTTTCATCTCTGCACTTCAACCTTTGACCTCACCTGCCTGATCAGATGGTGTTTCCTAAAATCAATCATGGGTTTCTCTCTGCTGATCAGCAGCTCATTAAACGCCGCCTCATTAAGGTAGTGCTTCATCTCTCTCTGCGCCTTTTGCCATGCACTTGCTTGCAGCTGATTGCTAAATTATAAATATTGCTGAACCATATTACTGTTAATGAAATGGATGTTTGCTTTTTTAAAAAAACAGCTGAATGAAACTTCATGGAGCTTCACTTTAAAGTGCTAATTAATTGTATCAACTGTCCTGCACTTTTCTTTTCTTTTTTATTGGAAACTGGATAAAACAGTATTTTTGAAGGAAGAGTGATTGTTAATTTAACAGTTAATTACCCAACATGATTCATTGTGAAGTGGATAGACTGATGTCCATAAAAGTGGTTTCTCAATTGTAATTATGAAAAGGCTGCTTAAAAAAGAAACTAAATAAATATATACCTATTTGATTTATAGCTTGAAAACTATTATACAGGTTTCAGCAAGAAGTTATATTTCATGACCCCCTTAGAAGTCAATCAGTGCTCACTTGCTGAATCTCATGAACCAATTTTGCAACCTGTCATAAAAGTTTTACAACCTCCATCTAACTCTAATCACTCAACCTTTAATAGGACATCCAAAGAAATTGTTTTCCTCCTGCAGAAAAGTGTCTGTGAAATTTGGGTATTAGCAGTAAATCTAAGATAATCTTCTCTGTGTATTCTTCAAATACAGAACCCAGTGTTCACAAACTGAGGTCATTCTAGTTGGTATCATGTACCAATGGGGAATATTTTTTCATGAACATTCTCTGTTGGATTATTACTTGCATATTAAAAATGTGATGATGTGTGGTTTAAGGGTGCATTGCCTTATTATGCATGTGAATTCTGTCACTTCCCAATCAAGATGGCTGGTGTAGCTTTTAAAACCTTTAAAGACACTTCCCCAAAGAGCAGATAGTCATAATCCAACAGAAATTTTTAAAAGGATAACTGATAACTTGCCTAAAAAGAATAGCCCTAGGCATCAACTGGTCATGCACCATTAATCCCAGTAAGTTGTTTAGGAATTGCAGGCCTAAATCCAATTCCCTGTTTTCTCAGAGAAGTAACTGGTTCTTTGTTGTTAAAAAAATACTAGCCCATATTAATGTATGATAAATATGAGCAGTTAGTTATGCTCATATTTAGTATACATTAAACTGAAATCTTTGTTGGACAATTATTTTGACCTATTTTCCTTTTTTATGTATGATTTCTTGAAAATTCTTTATTTTTCTATTGTACTGAATTGTGTGAGTATATTAACATTGGTCTTGTGATGGATGTTCAGGGTGACCAAGGGCAAGCTGGACCTCCTGGACCCCCTGGGCCTCCAGGACCAAGAGGCCCTCCTGGAGATACTGGGAAAGATGGCCCACGAGGAATGCCTGGGGCACCGGTGAGTCAGTCATCATATCCATTATCCATCAGATGCATCACATATATTTATTTTTCAAACTTCTATTACCTCCCATCTCCCCCAAGAGAGGGGAGACTCTGGGTGGTTTACAGTAAAATCAGGGTTAAAATCATAAAATATAAATTACAATATATAAACCAATAAATAAGAATAAAATAGATACCAAACCCAAGGGGCGAAGCTCTTATTCAGTGGGGAGAGATCTGTGGTGCTAGCCACCCCTAAGAAGAGCTGTTGCCCCTCCCACCCATCATATCCATTAACATCACAGATGTAGCTAGACATAGGAAATTAACTAACTCTGATTTATCAATGGAGGGAGCAATTTGTATTGGGAATGTGGGAGGTTTCCTGCAGATAGTCTATGAGGGGACACCCAGGCCAGAAATAATAGTTTGATTTTGTGGTTGTCTCACTTCAGAATATCTATCTGACAAGAGAGTACTGGACTTGGCAGACATGGTGAAAATATTTTCCAGACCCTTTAGTTTTAATAAGCTTTTGGTGAAGAAGAAGAAAGAAACAGCACTTTGATGTTATTTCTGTTGCTCCAACAATAATTACTATTATGGCACAGTGCTACAATAACAAAATTTAGCATATTAAATAATGGCAAGTTATTATGTTAACTTGTTAACTTTTTATTTTTTTCTTATCAAACAATATTCTTTATCATGGTTAATGGATTTTTTTAAATGAATAAGATACTCAGTGGGTACATGCACCCATAGGATAACTTAATTTCAAAACCATTCTAGTTTGATTTTCCACAGATCATAATAGTTAATTGAAATCCTCAGGGCCTTGTATGCCAGCAGCAACCCTGGAAATCCATATTAAATCCATATAATTAATTAATTAATTAATATTAAATTCATATACTGTAAGATCTATCGATGTGTTTTTTAATGCAAAATTACATTGAGAATTAAAATACCTTTTACCAGTCGAGGAAATTAATGTTAAGGAAAGTAGTACTCTGTCCTCATTGGTGGGAAGTTTTGGGGTCTGTCAGGTTCGCCATCTTGCTCTTCCTTCCCCACTTCCTCCCCCCTAGTCTGCTTTTGTTATCTGTTCTTTCTGTTATCTTGTTTTTATCTTGGTTGGTGTATTGTGAGCTGCCCAGAGTTGCTTGGCATCATGCAGCATTAAATCAAATAAATAAATGAATAAAATCTGCAACATTAGGAATCTGCTTCATTTCTAGGTGCACCAGGAAATTCTAGTAAGATATAATAAGTGGTATTGCAAAAGTCATATGATTTATCAAATATTTTTCTGCTATATAATGAACAGGAACTTGATGTTCAAGAAGTGCTGGATCAGATTATCCATTTAGTCCAATATTCTGTTTCCTATAATGGTATTGACAGAGACAAGTAAGGCATGAATGCAGTAACTTCTCCTTCTGCCATTCCCCATTACCTGATCTTCATTGGTGTAAGATCTATGAAAGTACCATATAGCCCTCACAGTTAATAGCCATTAATGGACCTAAGCTCAGTATCATTGTTGTCTGTCTCCCTTTTAAAAAGAATGGTATTTATTGTACATATCATTATTTTGTGTTTAAGGGAGAACCTGGAAAACCAGGTGAACAAGGTTTGGTGGTAAGTATGCTTACATTTTCATTTTCTGTTTGGTACAAGATATATTCTTATTCTTATTACTATTGTAAGTGTTTATTAAATATGTTTGCTGCTAAATTGTATTTTCACAGTGGCATACCACAACATAAAATGACATCAATATGAAGAACATTCACAAATAATAATAATAAATGCCCAACCGCAAGTAACAATGATACAATGCAAATTTAGAACAAATCAAAATAAAAGGTAATAGTACTAGAGTCTTTGACATAAAATATCAGTGCTGAACAATCATAGGCCCCAAACAGTCAGGCTTCACTACCTTTCAGAAGACCATCATCAAGGAAAATAATATAGTTTCTAGAGGGAGGCTGTTTCAGAGCAAAGGTGCCATGAATGAAAATCAGCAATTTCTGGCCTCAAGGGAAAAAGTAAAATGCTTGGGAGTTATCAGTTTGTCAAATTAATTAAAGTAGTGATAGAACACTTCATTTCTGCTCATTTAAAAAAGGTTAAAGCAACCTTCTTGTTATACATATAGCAAAGAATGATGATGTTCCTCACTTTTGGAACATTATTATTTTTATTTAGCAGAACAAATCACTTATTAACTCTTTTAACCTAAACATGACTCCAAAATTATTTGTTAAATCTATCAGATTTAGTTTTGAATCCTGCACAAACTCCATGTATAGAACTTCAGATTTTTACTTGTGCTAAAACCGTTCCTAACCAGGGCTCCTCCAGAAACTTAGACTACAACTCCCAGAGTTCATATGCTCTCTGGGAATCCTGCAAGTGGTTGCCTAACACATCAAGAGGATCTTAAATTGTGGAAGACATATCTGGAGCTATTTCTGCTTTATTGCTTTTAACCTTTTCTTCCATAAAGGAGGTATCTCTTCTACTATTTGATAGGAATGGAGGAAAACTGCTGATCCCCAACGTAAGAGCTGAATTTTCAGTCACATGTTTATTAGGGGATATTTAAATAACAGGCACTTGAAATCTGATAGCAAAGAAAGAGTCTGTTTGATTGCGTTATCCAACAAGTTTAACATCTCACAGTGCTGAATTTGATACTTCCAGGAGGCCTAGAGCACTTGGTTATAAAACAGAGAACAACTGTCCCTATTCTTATAACAGCGGGTACCGTTTCTTACACCATGTTGAATTGTTAGAACTATTATAAAACACTGCAAGAAAACCAAGTAAGCCAATAGTGAAACAGACATGCAAGAACAAACTAATCTAAAATCTAAGATGCTAATGTGTCTTCTTTTAAAATGTTCCTTCCTCAAAAACTGCAAGCTATCCATGCAGCATACTTGCTAAAATGAGCATTGTACCCTCTGCTATTCAGCTAGCTGGTGAAGTCAGTGGGTTCATATATTAATAGCTTGCATTCCCTTGTTCTCTCTAGGAGCCTGTAGAAAGGTGGGCAGGAGAGAAAGTCATAAATAGGTCACAAATAAATAACACGCAATGACCTGAAGTGCCAAACCTCTCCTACATCCAGTGCCAGAGATTTCCCAGAGTATGGCTGGTGTTTAACTCAACTCACTGATCTGGAAGTTCACAGGGCAAGGAACACATGTCAGTATGAATAAATGGCGAAATGCATTTTGAGGGTGGTTTTAATTACAGTTGGCATATCTAACCACAACTGCTGCGGGCAGCCTCTGTGCTGAAGAAAGGTTAGCGTATATGATTCATTTCCCTCTGGAAAGAGGAAGAAAGAAAAATATGTCAATATTGTGTTACAATATTGTAATAAGTGAAAAGGTTATTTTTAGAAAACCCATTGTATTCCAAACTCATGCATAGTAATGCATTATTTATTTATATATTTAATTAACATGTTTTTATCTGGCCCTTTAGTTAGAAGAGCAGCCAAAGCAGCCTAAATAAAACCCATTTTAAGAGACAATCCTGATCTGCAGTATTTCATAGCTAGTGGATGGGCTAGTTGATAGCGATGCTTAACACTGCAAAGGTTACTCGCCAGCTTCCCTTTATAACCCTCCAATTCTATGCTCAATACCAAGAAAAATTGTGCCCTAATTCTGTATTAAATTGGTGAAAGTTCTGTTTTTTTTCCCTTCCTCATATCACCTCTGCAACATCCATTATCATTTGATTAACAAGAGGTAAATTTTTACTCATTATCCACACAAACCGCTCACATTTATAGTTGAAATATCTGTGCCAATCAAGTTTATAATGTGGAAGTTTATAAGTTGGTTTTAACAGGAGGTGGGCAATTTTGTCTGAACAGTGACTCCATATGAAGTAAAGCAGAGAATGGGTATAATATAGAAAATAATCATGGAAAAAGAAAGGGGATCTTGCAGCCCATAGTTAATGTTCAGGAAAGGAAAACACCTATTGTATTTTTGCAGAAGAACTTTCAAGTTTTCTTTAATGTACAAAACATCAGTTGATTTTGGCTCAAGACTGGACAGTTGCACAATAGGGCATGTTTTTAATTAGTTATTTAAACTTAAATTGACTACATTATTATGCTAATTCTGTTGATTTCCCTTTCAGGGGCCTCAGGGGCCTCCAGGACAAAAGGTATAGTATAAATAATGCTATGAAAGAGATTTTTCTGTCCAGTGCCAAGCTACAATCTGCTGGAACGAAGGGCCTTCACTACTATCCCACATACTGTAGAAGCCATTTAGTCTGTGAGCTCTGTTGTCTCAAAATACAGCCACATAAAACAAGAAGAAAAATCTCAACTCCTCACTACCACAGCTCAGTTATAAAGAGATGAAGCAATGCTTCCTTTCACTCCATTAGCTAAATTTACCAGTTAAAAGGGCTTCTGCAATGTTCTGACTTGAAGACTGGTAAAATAATGAAACCAAACTCCAAACATTGTGGGAAATGCAGCTTGAATTTCTTTTGGCCTTTGAGTAGATTGCTGCCATAAGATGTTAAAAAAGGGATTCTAGCTGTTGTTGAGAAATGGATTTTTGATTGCTGGCCAGTATCATTTGATTTCTATAGTAATCTGAGAACCGACTTCCTGTGAATGTTTTCAATATTATTTACATTCATCAGGATTGACAGTGAAAGAGTGAATTCACGATTTATGGTCCACAGCATTGCACCAATACCAAATACATCAGGAATAAAAACATTTCAAATGAATTTTCAGAGGCAGCTGTCTGACAACTTATTCCCCCACTTTCCCCACCCTCTGCCAACTAACACAAGACAAACTGTTTTGAGTATTGTTTTTTAAAAATAAAATGTTATAATTGGCATTTCTTAAAATGTAGTATTTCAAGAAGGGATTAAAGGAAACTAAAATAATTACTTGTTGTAAAAGGTGCAAAACCTGCCTCTAACTGGAAAGCAGTATTTTTTTAAAAAAATGTAAAATAAAGTAATAAGTTGCTAGTACAGTATGATAATAGCATAATGCAATGAATGTAGCTTGTTTCTTTCCATTCTCTTTTCTTTCTTTAAGTTAGTTTGTAATAGATTTTACTGTTATAATCATAATTCTTAATAAAATTATATAGTAATGTCTCCCTTGCTGGAATGCAGGCTCTAAAGCTATAATACCAGGAAATAAAATTAGAAGACTAACAGTCACAAAATGACTATGGTCTATGTTTATTTACATACAATCTGCAAATATGGATCCTCTGCTGTTCCTCTTTCCAGTTGATACATAAGTGGCTAACTTAATTGGAAGCTCTTGGTCCCAGACAACTATTACCATATTTATCTTTTTTATTATATGGGCAATAGTAGACTTTATTCACAAACATAACATAAATAAAACTTTTAGAAACGTTTCATCTTTCATTGGACCAGCAGTAATAGTAACTTCAAAAATAAATCTACATATCTCCTTCATTCTAAGATTCCGGAGGCAAAAAGCCACTTGGGTGTCTCACTCACCATTTTCTTTTCATTATATGCAATGTCTATCTAATTTGTTTCTTCATCTCCATGCTTTGAAGGAAAACACCCAATTCATCTATCATTCCAAAGATTGGACTTATTTTGGATGTCCCACCCATACCCATATGTGGGATCTGGGGAATATGTTCTATTACTCCCTACCAGGTTTTTTAAATTTTCTAAAATGAATACAGAATTAAACAAAGTATTCAGCTACATTAAGGACTGTGTATATGTGTGTTCCTTCAAGTCAGTCTTGATTCCTGGCAACTACATGGACAAGTCCCTGCAGTTTTCTTGGCAACATTTTTGGAAATGGTTTGCCATTACCTGCTTCCTAGGGCTGAAAGTTAGTGACTGGCCCAAGGTCACCGAGCTGGCTTGGTGCCTAAGACAGGACTAGAACTCACAGTCTCCCAGTTTCTAGCCTGGTATCCTTAACCACTACACCGCTCTCACTTGAAGGAATTAGTACCCAATGAATATATTTTTGATTTCTAAAATTCTCAAAGGATACATTTAGCAGGAATATATATATTTTAATTTCATTACCTCTTAAATATCTTTAACTAGAAGTGAGCATGCTAAAGTAGAATAGGAAAGATAGGGTGCTATTTCTTTTGAACTTCTGTAAAGGAAATCTAACACGGGACTTCCAGAATATTTCCAGCAAGGCAAGACTAATGATATGTGTTATCACTAGTATCTTTTCCATCTGTCCCTCTTTGCTTTATAACAGCTAGAGTTTTGACCAGATGTTTAATCACATGTGGCACAATCTGTGGAATTATTTAGAAAGGGAAGATAAATAGGTGGTTTGATTTACTTTCTCTCTAAAGTTCACAAGTGTGACTGCATTCTGCATGTCTGTTTCTTTAAAAGCTAACAAAGACTTTTCTTTTCAGAAAGGCAGGATTATTATTACTATGGTTTGAAAGTGTGCTACAGAGGTTTTTTTTTTTTAAATAATTAGGGCCAGTTATAATTACTAACATGAGTTTTTTTCTGCTGATTCATTAAAAAAGATGCAGTTTAATTTGACAATCATAGGTGTTTTTTTTCAGATTAGACCTCCAAATCTTTCAACATGTAGCAGCACATTAAGTGGATCAAAGAAACTTGATTTACCTTCTTTCATACTATTGTTTAAAATGGGCATATGTGTTTGAGTTCAGTATTTTATAAAAAAAGCAAGGAATATATTGATAACACTTTGATGATAACTATATTCATATATAAAGTTTGCGGCATTTAGGCAATTATTTAAAAATAAAATGTTAAATATGTTCTAAAACTATGAGAAACATTTATATATTGAATTCATTTTTAACACAAAGTTTGCAATTTTGCTTCATAATTCTGAAACAAAATGATAATGTAAAAAAAGAATAACTCTTTATATTTAAGTTAAAGAATAATACTATTAAAAGCTAAATGAATGAATCAAGTTCCATAATTGAAAGAATTTACAATAGTTAAGCATCTACAGTGAGGTATTGCATGATCTGTTTGATAATTTTGCTAAATCCAGATATATGACTCTCTTTAGGGCTCATTCGGTGCACCTGGTATCCCAGGAATGGATGGACAACAAGTGAGTTACTGGTTTTTTATTATTATTATTATAATCCTAGTCTATTTAGAAATTACTCCAACTGAACTCAGTGGCTCTTACTCCCAGGATAGGATTGCTATTTTAAAACATTATTTTTGCAAATCCATGAAATTGGGACATTTTCTCTAATATAAAAGCAAAAAGTAGGTCACAGAGTTTGTCTTGACCAGTAAAGTTTACACAAATGATAAACACTGTGGCATGAGAGACAATAAACAATGTACAACAAAAATGACTGCAATCAACATACTGTTCCATGTGTATAAAGCCAAATGAAGTTAACAGAGCTTAAGAAATACAGTGTTGCTCTGTGGTTTAAACCTTTATTGATGACTGGGAGGTTGGAAAGCAAAATAAGAACCATGAAGAAAATTAAATCCATCCTGTGGGGATGGCATGAGAGGAGAGCAGAAATCAATGCATTTGGCAGAAAACAAACTAGAGATGGCCTAAAATAAAGCTCAGTGAGAAAATAAGTGATTTTGGCTTAGTGAGAGTCATTTAATATGACAGTTCACATTTTTCATTGTTGTCTCACAGTTCTTTTGACTGGCAACCTGCTTCAATCTCTAACTAAACCAGGATAAATATTTCATTCCAACACTATATGTGACTAGAAAAAAAAAACTGCACCTCCGTTTACTTCCAGTAACTTTATATTTTTAAAATGGTGGGAATTTCATAATAAAATTAAGTCACTGCAACTTCCACAAGGACAATCTTAAATACTTAATACTTAAATTTATAGCAACTGGTGTGTCATTCTTGGCTGATCAGGTTGGTAGTTTAATAACTGGCATCTTAGATAAAGTGATTTTAAATCATGGGCCTCATAAAACTGTATTATTAAAGATTAACTTAGCATGAAGAAAAGCATTTGGCACATTAGAATTTCTATAATGAATGAATAAACTGTTGTCTTCCTACGTACTATTTCTTTTTTTTAATATTCATTAGTTTACACTGAAATACAGAAAGCAACCTAAACTTTGTTTCTTCTATTTATTCTTGTCATCCTGCCTTCATTCAAGACTTTCCACTGATCTAGAATTATAATAAATTAACCAGGGTGCTTCCGCAGATCCCCCTGTTCTGATATTGGAAATATTGCCTAAGCAGTTTTTGTGTTTCAGAGATGGGAGTTTATTCAGCTCTTCTTAACCATGATGATAATGAAATGTGCATTATGATGTCATGATGCAAGTGATAGTTTTTGTACTTGCTTTGCAATGTTGCAACACAGGTGTGTCAGGAGCAGAGTTTGTATCACAATGCCACAATGCATGTCTTGTCACTTGTCACCTAATGAATGCCTACAGCTAAAGAAATGATTATTTTCTTTGTTCATTCTGGATGTTGGCTGCTGAAGGTGATGTGTTCTGGTCTGGACAGATTCAACCACAATTCCAACTGAGAAACTATGAACATCCTAGACCAAGCCAAATCCAAAAATGCTAGGGAATTCCTGGAAGCTTGGCATTCATACAAATCAGCCATCAATAGACACATAGAAATTTGTATGTATAAACCATATTTATACACCTTGCAAAGGACACAACAAAAAGCTAAGAAGGAAACAAAAAGACAAGAACACATCCCCTCCAGCATCCAACACCCAGATAAGCAGGGATTAACACCAGACAATCAAGCAGAAAACAATACCCTAATCAAGGAATTGCCAAGGAGAAAACCACACCCCCACCAACACTGGCAGGGCAAGCTACTGTATATAAACAGGGAGCAAACCCCACATTTACTAGCTAGCACTGATGATGTTAGGTAAAGAAACATCTGCAAGTGAACAACCAAGCTCAGAGAACACCAAGGACTCCACAGATTTATTTGTCCTATGGACATTTTTCCATGTTAATTCCTATAACTGGATTGCTAAAGCCAGTCTGAAAAAAGAACAGATTCATGAATGGATGGTCCAAATGATGGTTCTTTTGTTGCATCATTTAGAGTATCTGCTACAAAATGCATACTTCTTCAATATAGAGAGAGATCTGACTATCTTTAGTTGCAACATAGAAAAATAGCTGTATGGTGACTTCAGGTTACTGCTCAAATTCTGTAAAACTAGAGAAACTTTTGGCCATACATTAACTCAATATATTTTCCTTACGAGACTGTGCTTTAGTTTTAATTAGATGTTCTGAGGTCTGGCCTAGGAGTATATATTAGAAACCTCTGAATTTTGTTTTGTTTTGGTCTTTTGCCAAATAACCTGTTTCCTTGCCACATTGGTTAAACTAATGGGGACCTTATACTGACATACAAGAATTAATAACATGTTCACACAGATGTTCTTTTCAAATATTAGTCTTCTGTGTTTGGCAGCAGCTCAGCCTCTCTAGACAATGTTTTGCTGTCAGTTATTTAATCCGTCAGATAGAATGGAAAGCTAAAGTTCTGCCAGTTTTTTGACATATGTGGTATTATTATGCAAGATGCAATGTCAGATGAAGCTGGAATAAATTTAGTTCCATTGTGCATTATAGATGCTGCTGCTCTGCATTCTCACACTAGAGTTAAGGCCTTTTGAGGAATCAGTAGTGCTTCTTTCAAAAACAGATTCTATAAACCCAAACTGAACAAAGCTCAGGGATGCTTGCTAGTATTTCTAAACTTATCCATACAGATTTGCTAATATTCACTGTAGACTAGGATATACAGAAAGGGCCCATGGGAAGATACACAGTTAAAATGCTTAGTATTCCTCAAAATGTTATTCTGGAGTATAACTATGAAGTTCAAAATCGGTCTCTAATGAACAATAGTTACTGAATTTATGTCTGACATGATTGAAATGAATAGTAGAGTTGATGCCTTTACTGTCAGTTTACTGAATGTTTCAGAGTATGTAGATTAAAATATGTTAGTACCAAAACAGATATAAACATGAAAGCCAAAATTACATTGCCTAGACTCAAGAATTATTTGCATTGTTTTACACTTCTCCATTTATGTGTGATCCAACCTTTTAAAAACGTGACTTGTTTGGTGTGTAACATAAATTATGACTTTCTATTAAAATGATGCTCATTGGCAAGGCAAATTCTAAAAGTGATGCACTTCACAGTGAATCATCATGCCATTTAACTATGGTTAATGTAGCATGCTGGATTAATATGCTTTATTTAAATGAAGTTGGGCCAGTCTTTTTCTCTTTGTTTTGATTATCTCATAAAGCCATTGTGAGAGGAGGATGAGCAAGTGCATCAATTAGTCATAAATAAACTCATGCATATGAAAAATATAATTGCTACTGTGGGTTCCATCTATAACCATAGTAACTATGTTCATTTTATGCTTACATCCAGTTGACATCCAACTGCCCAGGAAAAGTCTAGCTGCAGTCCTGTTTTGCCCTATAGGCATGGATCTGAATCCTATTAAGTCACATTGAAATGAAAGGGAAAAAAATGTCGTGACTATAAAAAATTTAGTCATTAAATTTTAATTAACTAAACCACTCCCCAACATACTGAATGGAGACTTGCTTTGTGATGATATCTTGAGTTTTTCTTGTAATAAATGGATGAACTATGACTATTTCCATTCTTTTTACCCTTAGATTTATAGGATTGGATCATTCAAATCTACTATTACATTTCATTGTTTATTTCTTGATTTTCAGCAAAGAATATTTGTTTCTTTATATTGTTTATTACACTAGACACGTTCTTTCTTCCCCTTTCCTAGAAGGAATCTTTACTTCTTTTCTTTCAAGTGACTATATACATCAGGTTCTTTATAAAATGGGTTATTAAACTTTCAAATCCAAAGGTAGAAAACCTCACTGCCTTTAGTTTGTACAGTAAATTCTCAGACAGCTTTTGCGGGCTATCAGAACATCGCTGAAAATATGTATTACTTAAACTTGGCAAATGGGCAGGAAACTTTTTAGCCTCATAAAAAATAATTTAAGATGTCAGGCAGGTAATAAGGGAGAGGAAGAGTATATTGAGAAGATCTCATTCAACTCTGGCTCAAATATATATAAAAGACCACCTTTCATTGTCCCTGCTTTGCTTGCTGAATTTAGAAGGTGTTTTCTTCAGTTTTAACACAAATCAATTCTATCAGCGGAAAGATGAATGGCAGGATTTAATCAATTGCTATGAATAAGGTGGCATAAATTATAGGAACTCTAGAAACCTTTTGTCATCAAGAATCACTTACACTTCCCTAGAAATTGAAACTAAGAAGCACAAGGGAAAAATAGTTTGAGTGTTATTAATGTTGGAATAGAGAGAGGCAAGCTGCAGATCCCTAAACATTTCTGTATAGCCTGCAACTGTATTTAGAAACATGATAAAAGCATGCTTTATCAAGTGAATAAGCACAAATGTGCTTCAAATTGAGTTTGACATCTGTGACTTTATGTACACATCCACTGAATTTGTTTCTTTGTTTATGGCAGTGGTTTGCCATTGCTTTTTTCCATGATACTTTTTCAAGATCTATAGTTTTCTTTTTTCCTGGGGATGGGATGATGTGAGGGTCTTTCGCAAAAGTAGTGATCAGGCCCATCTTTGCTTAACTTCTATGCCCAGGCAAGGTCCACCACATGTGCCCATTATACAGTATCTTTAACAAAACTAATGGGAAAGTATAGCAAGATTTGGTCTGTTAGCCTTTGGGTGATATTTCCACATATTTCTGACTTTGAGCCAATACATTTTGAAACACAGCAGGATTGACATCAATTCTGGAAGAAAGAGTATCAACTGGATATCTCCTTCTGCGTCATATGGGTATAAGTTATCCTGCTATACTTTATGTTAGGTAAAGGTAAAGGTTTCCCTTGACATTAAGTCCAGTCGTGTCCGACTCTAGGGGGTGGTGCTTATCTCCGTTTGAAAGCCGAAGAGCCGGTATTTGTCCGTAGACACTTCCATTGTCATGTGGCCAGCATGACTAAATGGAACGCCATTACCTGCCCGCCGAAGCGGTACCTATTAATCTACTCACATTTGCATGTTTTCGAACTGCTAGGTTGGCAGGAGCTGGGACTAGCAACGGGAGCTCACCCCGTCACACGGATTTGAACTGCCGACCTTCCGATTGGCAAGCTCAGCAGCTCAGCGGTTTAACCCACAGCGCCACTGCATCCTGCTATACTTTATGTTACTTGTAATCAAATCTGGAGCTATATGTTGTGACAAGAAAATTAAGCCACAAGCATTCACAAATACTGTTTTTCAGTAGTTTAGCTTGGTTTTCAGCCATCAGTACCTTCATTCACATTTATAGGCTTGAAAAACTGTCCTGGCCAATATAAGGGGCTCAAGGAAGCCAATTAAAAAAGTATTTACAAGGCAGGTCCAAGCTTTGGCAAAACAAGGTATTTTCAGAACCTTGGAAAGCTCCACACAGGAAGCTCAAAACTAGGTTAAATCTGAGATGATGAGAGTACTACATCCTCACTCTGGAAAATCATAAAATCATATATTAAGGGCTTTCCTCAGTTAGGCTAACCTGGGTTCATCATACTCTGAATCCTTATCAGAGCCCTTCTGGGAACATGACAACTGATTGGGTATTCTGCAAGTTCAGTTTCAAGTATTTGGAGAACATCCAATTTGGAGGGGACTGCTTTAGTTGAGTCTATCAACATACCCCCCCAAAAGTATACAGTTTATATGCTCTTGCAAGACAGTTTTATTATCCTAGTAAAGATATTTTGGAACGGTGGATTTTGTACTTTAAAACGGGTTGTTTCTGAAGCATTATCTCAGATACGTGCAAAAGTACAGCATTTAGTAATAGATATTAGAGTAAGCTTTAAAGGAAATCTTGCTTAATGAAATTATTGCCCATGCTTATCTCCACTCTACTCTTAACATAAAAAAATTGTTGGGATTCATATATTTAATGCTGTACTGTTAGAAGCACCTTTATCCTCTTTCCATTAAAAAGAGGCAGATCATGACAGAGGTGAAGCAAATATTAATAAATCCATTACAGAACTTTACCAAAAAAGTAATTATGCTATGTATTAGTTTAACACTTTATATTAATTAATCATTCATAAGGGTGAATTATAAATTGAACTTATGAATTTTAATTTCAATTTGTTATTACAACACTTATAATACTTTTGGACTGATCACTTATTTGCTGATCCAGTTCAGTTTAAATTTTGTCTTTATGTCATTATTTCAGGGGGAACCTGGTGCAGTGGGGGAAAGAGGAGTCCCTGGGCTTAAGGTTAGTAGAGAAAATTCTGACTAGTAATCTTTCGCACTCTACTTTTATGTATATATTTTTTGCAGTTCTTATGACATTCATCCTTATCACTTCTGCAGCAGCATATTTTGTGGCTTACCACATTCATGAATGGAGCTGCATAGGGAGTAGAACAATAATCTTCAACAACCACCCTCAACTATTCATTGTTGTAAAATATATTAGACATATGACAAAGGAACAAGCAGAGTACATTCCAGTATTCCTATTAGAGTCTATCTTTTATAATCATATATGATTTAAATAAAGAGCCTTTTCTGTAGATGATCCATATATCTTTACAGAGGTTGACCTGCAATGACAGGAACTCTCATTTTCCTAGTTCTCAACACAAAGATGTCCCTTGAGAAATTTAAGGGTTTCCATAGGAAACACTGTACATCCACTGCTTTTGTGATTACTGAGTGGAATATGGCTGAACGAGATTCAAGTCACCTTCTGAGAAATGATATTTTGATAATGATTAGCAATACAATTCTCCCTCTCAATTTCCAGTTAAAGATGGTCTCAGGGAACAGGACTGAAGAGGATACATATATCTTAGCCCTGAAGAGCTTGGTGCAAAGCAGCTATATATGTCCTAGCCTTACAATGGCTATATGTCATAATTTGGATAAGAAAGTGGTGGTAATGGTTGTTTTTTAAGGCTGTTAAAAGTGATGGCTCTAACTGAAGAAGTCCTATAACTGAACTGCTGTCCAAAGCCCAGTTTAAAAATAAAGAAGAAAAAGAAGGGTCTTGAAGTTTCCATAAGAGTTGTATCTGAGCAAATGGAGTAGTCACACAGATTACATAGTCATAGTTGCAATCTTTTCTACTATACTGGATGTTTAAGTTGTAGTAATAATTTGTAATTTGTATTTATGTATATAATAATGTATGTAGTTTAAGGAAATATTAGGAACACATGGGTGACAAATCTGCCTTTATTAAACATACGGGATCAACGTTTGCAGAGCATCATGGATTCCTTAAGTATGATGGTGGATCAACACAGACTGGTCAAGCAAAAATGACTCCAAATATTTCAGAAGAAAAAAACAGTTCTATCCGTAGTATATAATTGCTCTTAGATTTTATGGTCTACGCTGTTTGATTACATCTGTCACGCTAATGTGTTTTTAGCATGCACACCTGGGTCCCAGCAGAATATGGATGCTACAGTATATTGCTACTGATGGTGAATGGGACAAGATATGAAAATGATCAGCTTGTCCTTTATATGTCAGGAAAGAACATAGGCCTTTGGGGAGCACTCGTTTCTCACTTTACAGTTCCACTGATGACAGTTAATAGCTGATTAGTTTCTGCACTGTTATATTTTAGAAGCACAGAAAAATCAATAGTCAGACAAGTTTGAATGAACGATATAGAGGCAAAGCTCACACAAGATGAATTGCCTAAGCCATAATCAGAGAATATAAGGATGCTTTTCAATCTGTGAAGCAGTCACTAATTTAAGAGCAAATTGAAGGTGCCTTCTGATGGACTCCAAGAATATATCTGCAAGATTCTATTAATCCAGAATAAAGCTATCAGTTACTCAAGCTTACAGTTTCCCACCCACATGTTCACATATGCACATCTTGTACTGATATTGTAGTACCTTTTGAAGTACAAAATGAAGAGGCTACATGTGCTCAATGCACAGAAAACATCAGAATTTAATCATCAGAATTTAATCCCATTAGCGAACACTAGATTTAAGATGAATACAATCCTGAAGATCGTTGCTTAGAATAAGCTCCATCAAATTTTGTTTTGCTTGTTCTTTCATATAGTGTTTCAATTAATATTTTGACAAAAATAAGACTATAAAAACAATATTTAGGTTTAGTTAGAAATACAAACCATCTTACAAAGAAGAGTTACTAGTTTTATTGGTAGAATCAAGTAAGAAATCCATAAGAGGAAAGGTGTATCACTTAAGTGTATTTACTCAAAGCAATTGTTGATTCTTGTTTTGAAATGATTTTAGTAAAGCAGGAAGATATTATCAACAGTCTGATGTGGAAATTACAGCCACAGATCAGTGAAATCTGGTGCAAGAGAGATTATACTCAGTAGACAAAAGAAGTCCTCTCTGCCGTTGCAATTTTAAAAAACTGAATAAGCTACACATGAATAAAAATTACTCTAACCAGCTAAAAAGCATATTTAACATAAAAACATATTACACTAATGTAGCCCAAAATAAGACAGAATTGAATCAATGTCAAAATTATTGTTTATTTTTATCCTTAAATTTACATATATTAAATAGGTGCAGTGGTATCAGATGAAGGTCTGTATGACTGTCCTTTGAGAACAATAATAAATACTTTGTTTTGTCTTCTGTTTCAATCAGGGTGATCCTGGACAAAGGGGAGAAAAGGTAATCTCTATACTTGTTTATTCATACATACTTTCAAAATTGAATTGCAAAGTGTTGAACAACTCTTCTTAAATTCCATTTTATGTAGGAGATTAAGAAAATCAGCCCCCGGATTAATGTTATATGCTCATAAGGTGCTGTAAGAACTATGGAAAATCACAATTTTCATTTTGAAATGTTTATAGTCAGATTGTATCTGGAAGAATTGAAAGAAGGACATGCAAATTTGGAACAAAAGAAAAGAGCATGAGCTTTGCACGACTAAAGCATACAGTTTAATTGTGGCAGTTTAGCTGGTGCTGCTAGAGGCCTAAAGCTTCGGCAAGTTGCCATCTCAGATATCTACATTCTTGGTAATTTATGAAAATCTGTAAAGAAAAATAATGTTGAAAATAGCTACATAATTCCAGAAACCAAGGAAAAGAAAACTTTTTAGAACCTCACTGTATTCTGATTAACATTCAACAAAAACCTTCTGAACATCTATTTGTTTAAAAGTTAGAAGGGTGTGATATAAATTGTATATATAAAACAAATAAATAACCTTTGCAACAGATATGACAGATACCCAGTAATAAGCAGCCTGGGAATGTGTATTGGAATCTCCCTCAATCTTCAGGCCTGGTACTTCAATCTTGGTCTTTTAAAACATTTTTATTAGATCTTAAACAAGAAACTAAGTTTGATGTGACAGGAAAGCAGGCCTGAGCCAGTACAGATCTAGACTCTTACTGAAATACTGCTTTATTGTTGTAATCTATCATTTCTTTCTTCGATTACCCTGTCACCTACCTTTTTGTTCATTTTCTTTGGCCTAGTTTTATAGTTTTCTTTAAAACTGTCAGTACAAATAAATTTGGGATGAAGTGATGGGAGATTTAATAGAAACCAACTGGTAAATGTAAATTTTTAAAATAACTTATTCTGATATTTAGGGTGATGCTGGAGAAAGTGGGCCCAAAGGTCACCCTGGAGAAAAGGTACAGTTCATAGAGAATGTCACTGAGTGCATTTAAATTCAGGTTAAAAACAATAAAGATGTTTTATATTTTCAATTAGAATTAATTATAATTTTTAATTTAAAAAATTAATAAATTATAATATGTTCAAAATTATAATTTATGATTCCAATATATATTTATAACTGTTTACATTTATAGTGTTTACAAGTCAAGAACATTTGTTTTATCAATATAAATCTTTTGTTTGTTTGTTTTTTATGTAACTTCAGAATAGGGCTTTCTTTCCTATACTTGAAACACTCTGTTCTAACCAAATACACAGGAGATTCAAAGGTGAAACTGAGTAGGAATACATTGCCAACACTCACATTCCTACACAGGACACATTCCACCATGTGAGCTGGTAGAACTTTGTAAATGGGGATGATTCAGCATGTTATTCTTTCTCAGCTTGAAAGAGTTAAAGGCATCATACATTGTCTCTGCTCCATCGCAACTTCATACACCCAAACGTTTATAAAGTAATAAGCTAATTTAATGTGCTTTCCCCCAGTCCTTGAGATTCCAGCATAATTTGCCCTGTCTCAACAACCAGTCTGTATTCTGCCTCAGTAATGAGGCCAGTGAGTATTGCTGTCCTTATGGCTTTAAGTGGAACATGCTAGGAAAAGTGATCGGTGGATTTCTTGCCATGAAGAAAAACATCCACCAATCACTCTCCTAATGTGGATTGGGGCTGGACTAGGAGTGGAGTGATTTTTGACAGATGGCTAGTCTTATAGTTTTAGCAATCTCCCAGAACCTGATCTGCAGGGGAGGTGGAAGCTTTCCACCTCTCCTGGTTTACTGGGAAGCCCCAGTCACTGCAACCTTCATCCATCCTGCAGATGATGTGTGGATTATGTCTCTCTTATAAACTTACTTCCTTGAAGAGGAAGAGGAATCAGAAGAGAAGGTTTAATTGTGTTAAGGGATCCTACTCTCTTTCCCTAAGGAAAATTACATTCCAGGGTGTTACTAGAGCTGAACATTATGGGTGTGTACACTTCAACAAAAAGTGGCCATTAGCAGTGGGCAGATCCCAGCCCCTGCTCCCGTCACCATCAAATGCCAGAAATCATGTATTTAGCAAGCCTTTCATTAGAAGATGAAAAACATGACTTTAACATAAGATCAAACATATATATGTTAGGCAGCTTTAGCTACTGTATGTGCTGAGATGTGATGAAGACTGGGCATGAAGCTATGTTTATAAAGAATGACTAGCAAGGCATGTCTGAGCCACAGTAAAGGAATTTGTGGATGAGCTTGAGTCTGAAGTTCTCAAACAAATGTATTATACTGACTGCCAGTTGAGCGTTAACCATGAAACACCATATTATTTCATTCTTAAGCTTGTTTGGCAAAAGTATTAACTTCCCAATTGATTCCCAGATGTTGTTATTGATGTTATTATTATTATAAATATTATTACAATTATTATTATCCAGGGTGACCCTGGATCTTCTGCTGCAGGAATTAAGGTAATGTGAGTAATAAGAACTTTTTCACTTTAATGCCAAAATTAAGTTTTCTGCATTTTCTTTATCTTGAAGTTGATGCTCATCCACATATCCTTCAATTTTAATCTTCTGTTTTATAATTTGTTTCTTTGTTTTAGGGGGAACCTGGACAATCAGGTCGACCAGGACAAAAGGTAATGTGTCAAAGTAAATAATTTTGGCTTTCTCAGGATTATATTATATGAAAAATCATGGTCTCCTTTCCAAAGAACTGAAATGTCCCATTAAATTAAATGGGCAGTTTTTGCAAGTAGCAGATATAGCTACTTAAATGCTTCAACATATATACTTTTGACCTACATACTTATGCAACATTTTTTTCTGCTGTTAAAATAATGTTATATTCTACTACAATGCTATACAATTTAATTTCGTAGGGTGAACCTGGACTTCCTGGACTTCCAGGGTTACCCGGAATTAAGGTAAATATACAGATATAATCTATACAGTTTTATTATAAATATGGGATATGTACAATTAACATGCAGTCTGGACTACTGTTAACATATCTGAAACCTTTTCCTCTGTAAATTAAGATCATCACTTAAGGTACCAACCATACTTGGAGAAATGAAGTAGTAGCTCAATTGCTCTATTTTCTGTAGGATAGGGGCTGGCAACCTGTAGCCAGTGGGCTACATACAGCCCTTATCCCTGTTTCTGTAACCTCTAGAGTTCTCCAAGATTGGTCCACTGAAATTAGCAATGTAATTTTGTGTTTTTAAACTGGAAAATAAAATAAATGGGTGGGCTCTCCTTATCCCTATAAACTTTTTTTAAAGCACTCTTTTTTACAAATGGTGAAAAAGCAGATAATATACTTTCCACTTTTCAGTGACAGCATGGCATCACTGCAAGTTTCAGAAAAAAATGCTTAAAAAAAGTATGGTCTCCAGATGCAAAACTAACTGCCTACTGTAACCCGCAGAAAACTTTTGCCAACCCTAACAATAATGGACCATATTGGCTGACATTATCTCCCTTGCTTCCTCATGCATGTTGACAGAAGGTACATCTACTGATTCTATAGTTTAGGTGAGGGTGCTGAGAAGACCTTTTCTACGTCCTCATTGATTATGCCTCTGCCATTGTTGGGACATAGAGAAAGGCCTCTCCGTGGAGTCTTTGGTGCTTTCTGAGCATTGTGGTTTTCAAGCAGGACAAGCCACAGTATATAAACTGAGAGCAAACCCCACTCTCTTTTTGCACTGAAGATGTTGCCTAGTCTGGCAATGAAACATCTGCAAGAAAACAACAAGGCTCAGAGAGCACCAAAGACTCCACAGTTCAACCCTGAGTTACAAATATTTGCTTCGAAAGGCCTCTCCATACAGAACTGAGCATATATACAAATTAGGAACCAGTATTGGTCTTGCAGCATTGGTGTATTATAGTCCTGGCTGCAAGCAGCCTCCAACAATCTTGCTATTGAATTCCAGATCAATTCCAATTTCCAATGTAGCCTCAACCAGAGAACAATTCATTTCACTTCTTTATTGTGGTGAAACACCAGTACAAAATAAAACTCAATAGTATAGAACAGGTTAAGCTGGAGAACACTATAACCAAATCCCAGTTTTATTCCAAGCATGCTTATGCTATTCTGTCATGCTAGGCTGTACCAAACTTGCAAGATGATAGACTGTTGCCTACATCCCATCAACTTGGAAGTGCATGCAACATACTGACACATTGGTTCCTCATCTCTATATACCAATCAATCTCTCTCACTCACTCAAGTTCCTGCAGATTTCTAGGCAACAATTTCAGAAGTGGTTTGCCTTTGCCTTCTTCCTAAGGCTGAGAGGGAGTGATTGACCCAAAGTCACCCAGTTGGCTTTCATGTCTAACACAGGACTAAAACTCAGGTTTATGTGCTTCTAGTCCAATGCCTTAATCAATGGACCAAACTGGCTCAGTTGGAAGTCTGTATTTCATCATGAAAGTTGAATAAAAATTGAATGTTGGTCCATCTGGCTTCTGTTAATCTGAATGATGAGAGAATAATTGGTTTCTTTGAGAAGGAAGGCAGAGATAGGACATAATTCATGATTAATATAAACTTAACAGAAATTCTGTACTAAAAACTGAATCAGTAAGACACTTGAAGAATATCTTCAGTGTATTTGCTTGAGAAGGGGATGAGTCCTCATCTGCTTTGCAACAACCGATAAAGCTATACATTAAAGAAATACCAAAATGCACTTGTCTGTATTCTTGGCTTTTTAAGACTAAGTCACCATGGCCTCTGAATCCATAAGAGCACAGATCAAGTCAGATTGGATCTCTCTTTGTTTTCTCTTTGCTGCTGCATTGCAGAGGTATGCCTTACTGAAATGGAACTACTTGTTTACTTGCTTTCACACACCATTAAGAACACTAATCTGGATAGAATCTCATTTACTTTCTGTTGGCTCAGTGAAGTACCTGATGACAGCATAAAACTCAAAAAGAGCCACGTTTTTAGAAGATGCCTTTTATGTTGTGCAAAAGAATGTTACAAGCTTGTATTCTTTTTCAAAGAAGCCTTTAAAAAAAATCATATGGTAGACAGAATGACCATTTGCAGACAATTAGATGTGTTGTGGTGATGAAGTTCTGCAAAGTCTCCTTCTGCATTACTGCTTTAATAAAACACCAATACGCTTTGGAACTATATTTATCCACTCTCATCTTTTATAATTAAGCTGCTTATTTGGATGGGCTAGTTGGAAAAAAAATGTAGATCTTAATTTTCTGACTCATAACAGCTCTGTCAAATACTCCTGCATTTGATTAATATTACAGAACAAGTCAACCCGATGGGTAGATCTGTGAAGTAGTAAGATTCGGTTGAAGTAAGGTAGTAAGGACATAAAATAACCCCTGAAATTTACTGAAATAACCCCTTGGTGTGTCTAGCTTACTACTAGCTTCACCTAGGGAGGCTAATAGTTAAATGCCAAACCTCCATCAAAACTTTGGCTTTGTTTGTTTGACCCCTTTGGTTCCAGGGACCTTCTATCTCTAGTCTTTAATGGGGTTGTACTTCCCATGCAAGACTGGTGCACAGTTGAGGGGATCCTCTTGAAATCACAGCTCCTGTTCGAAGAGCAAATGGCAGCTGTGGCCAAGGGGGCCTTTGCAGAGGTTCCTGGACTGGGAGGGTCTTCAGACACTCACTCATGCCACCAGATTGGTCACCTGTCAATCAGGTTACTGTAATGTGCTCTAAGTGGGGCTGCCCTTGAAAACCATTAGGAAGCTACAGCTGATCCTGAATGCAGCAGCACCAGCAGTGATGGGTGTGTTGTAGTATGCACACATGTCCCCACTACTTTTCCAGCTGCACTGGTTGCCATGTGGCTTCTAGTGCAGTTCAAGGTGCTGGTTATCACCTATAAAGCTCTGTGTGGCATAGGGCCTGATTACTTGAGGGACTGCCTGTCTCCATATATTTATGTCTGTCCGCTCAGGTCAGCTAAAGTGGTCCAGATCCAGTCTATGAAGCAGTGTCATGTTACAGAATTTAGGAACCATGCCTAAGTGATGGGTCCTGCCCTGTAAAATCATATCCCCCCTGGAGATCTGTATTGCTCTCACCTTTCTGAACTTTCGTAAACTGCCCAGGGCTGCTTTCCCAGGCCCTGGGCTAAGATCAGGGTTGTCCCTTTGGTTGGCTAGCTGGCTTTTTTGGCTTTGGGGTTTCTAGTCAGCAGTCTTCTTTTTCTTCTTGATATATTTTGTTTTCTTTTAATTTGGCAGCCTCCACATTGAACAAACGAAGTCTGTCACTATAGTAGCCTTTCTCCAAGGTGGAGATGTTGGTGGTTTCAAAGCAGTATGGTGATTCTCTGTGGCAGATTTGGTGATTGCTCTTTTATCCCCTCCCACTATGGCTTCTTTAAGCTAAACCCTAAACCCTAGCTTAGTCCAGAAGATACTTAAGAACTAACTTTTTGTTTCAGGGATCATTTCAAAGTTGCCAACTCTAGCTGGACAAATAGGAATTGAAGTGATTTAACGTTCCAAAAATATAATTGTCAGATGGCATAGAGGTAAAGCCTGAGAAAAGATGCCACCTCTGATTAAACTTCAGATTTGCCTGGAATCTATAGGACATCCAATTAACTGAGACCAAAGGAACATCTCTTTTGAGGAAATTCTAGTTGGAAAAGATGGATAAAAATGTTTCTCTAACAATGTTAACTTTTTCCTTTACTATGTGGTGCTACACTATCCTTTTTAATTTCTCTGTACAAGTTCAAGGATAGTGTATACTTCAGGCTTTTATGCATATCTTCAGGTTGAGCATGAAGAAATCACTGCTCTTTAGAACTCGGTAGTAATTGTCCTAGTAGCTTTTTATAGATTTGGGTGGAAGGTGATTTGTAGCAAACCAAAAGCATGTGGTGGTCTGCTAGGACATTTTCTTTTGTAAATTATTTTTTTATATAATCAAGCTTCTTTTTTCCTGTAAACAAAAAGCTCTGTAATTGATTTGCATTATTGAATGATGAGGTTTTGGATTTAAAGTTTAAAAAGATTCTATAATTGATTAAAGATTTCGTTTAATGAGATTGATATATCTCCTAAGGGTGAAAGAAAGGGTTGAATCTTCCATCTACATGTTTTTAAGATAGAGGGCCATGTTGTTGTTGTTTATTCGTTTAGTCGCTTCCGACTCTTCGTGACTTCATGGACCAGCCCACGCCAGAGCTTCCTGTCGGTCGTCAACACCCCCAGCTCCCCCAGGGACGAGTCCGTCACCTCTAGAATATCATCCATCCATCTTGCCCTTGGTCGGCCCCTCTTCCTTTTGCCTTCCACTCTCCCTAGCATCAGCATCTTCTCCAGGGTGTCCTGTCTTCTCATTATGTGGCCGAAGTATTTCAGTTTTGCCTTTAATATCATTCCCTCAAGTGAGCAGTCTGGCTTTATTTCCTGGAGGATGGACTGGTTTGATCTTCTTGCAGTCCAAGGTACTCTCAGAATTTTCCTCCAACACCACAGTTCAAAAGCATCGATCTTCCTTCGCTCAGCCTTCCTTATGGTCCAGCTCTCGCAGCCATATGTTACTACAGGGAACACCATTGCTTTAACTATGCGGGCCTTTGTTGTCAGTGTGATGTCTCTGCTCTTAACTATTTTATCGAGATTGGTCATTGCTCTTCTCCCAAGGATTAAGCGTCTTCTGATTTCCTGACTGCAGTCAGCATCTGCAGTAATCTTTGCACCTAGGAATACAAAGTCTTTCACTGCTTCTACATTTTCTCCCTCTATTTGCCAGTTATCAATCAAGCTGGTTGCCATAATCTTGGTTTTTTTGAGGTTTAGCTGCAAGCCAGCTTTTGTACTTTCTTCTTTCACCTTCATCATAAGGCTCCTCAGTTCCTCTTCACTTTCAGCCATCAAAGTGGTATCATCTGCATATCTGAGATTGTTAATGTTTCTTCCAGAGATTTTAACTCCAGCCTTGGATTCCTCAAGGCCAGCTTGTCGCATGATGTGTTCTGCATACAAGTTGAATAGGTAGGGTGAGAGTATACAGCCCTGCCGTACTCCTTTCCCAATCTTAAACCAGTCCGTTGTTCCGTGGTCTGTTCTTACTGTTGCTACTTGGTCGTTATACAGATTCTTCAGGAGGCATACAAGATGACTTGGTATTCCCATACCGCTAAGAACTTGCCACAATTTGTTATGGTCCACACAGTCAAAGGCCTTAGAATAGTCAATAAAACAGAAATAGATGTTTTTCTGAAACTCCCTGGCTTTTTCCATTATCCATCGGATATTGGCAATTTGGTCCCTAGTTCCTCTGCCTTTTCTAAACCCAGCTTGTACATCTGGCAATTCTCGCTCCATGAATTGCTGAAGTCTACCTTGCAGGATCTGGAGCATTACCTTACTGGCATGTGAAATGAGTGCCACTGTTCGATAGTTTGAACATTCTTTAGTGTTTCCCTTTTTTGGTATGGGGATATAAGTTGATTTTTTCCAATCTGATGGCCATTCTTGTGTTTTCCAAATTTGCTGGCATATAGCATGCATTACCTTGACAGCATCATCTTGCAAGATTTTGAACAGTTCAGCTGGGATGCTGTCGTCTCCTGCTGCCTTGTTATTAGCAATGCTTCTTAAGGCCCACTCAACCTCACTCTTTAGGATGTCTGGCTCTAGCTCACTGACCACACCGTCAAAGCTAGCCCCGATATTGTTATCCTTCCTATACAGGTCTTCTGTATATTCTTGCCACCTTTTCTTGATCTCTTCTTCTTCTGTTAGGTCCTTGCCATCTTTGTTTTTGATCATACCCATTTTGACCTGGAATTTACCTCCAATGTTTCTAATTTTCTGGAAGAGGTCTCTTGTCCTTCCTATTCTATTGTCTTCTTCCACTTCCGCGCATTGCTTGTTTAAAAATAATTCCTTATCTCTTCTGGCTAACCTCTGGAATTTTGCATTTAATTGGGCATATCTCCCCCTATCACTGTTGCCTTTTGCTTTCCTTCTTTCTTGGGCTACTTCTAGTGTCTCAGCAGACAGCCATTTTGCCTTCTTGGTTTTCTCTTTCTTTGGGATGTATTTTGTTGCTGCCTCCTGAACAATGCTGCCAACTTCTGTCCATAATTCTTCTGGGACCCTATCTACTAAGTCCAGTCCCTTAAATCGATTCCTCACCTCCACTGCATATTCCTTAGGAATATTAGCTCATATCTAGCTGATCTGTGGGTCTTCCGTAATCTCTTTAGTCTGATCCTAAATTGTGCAAGAAGAAGTTCGTGATCTGAACTACAGTCAGCTCCAGGCCTTGTTTTTACCGACTGTACAGATGTCCGCCACCTTTGGCTGCAAAGGATGTAATCAATCTGATTTTGGTGTTGTCCATCTGGTGAAGTCCATGTATAAAGCCGTCTCTTAGGTTGTTGGAAGAGAGTGTTTGTTATGCAGAGTGAGTTGTCTTGGCAAAATTCTATCAGCCTATGTCCTGCTTCATTTTGTTCTCCCAGGCCATACTTACCTGTAATTCGAGGTGTCATTTGACTGCCCACCTTAGCATTCCAGTCTCCTGTGATGAAAATAACATCTCTTTTAGGCGTGTTGTCCAGTAGGTGCTGCAGATTCTCATAGAACTGCTCTACTTCAGCTTCTTCAGCATTTGTGGTTGGGGCATATATTTGGATCACTGTGATGTTAGATGGCTTGCCCTGAATTCGAATTGAGATCATTCTGTCGTTTTTTGGGTTGTATCCAAGCACTGCTTTAGCCACTTTACTATTAATTATGAAGGCTACTCCATTTCTTCTGTGGTCCTCTTGTCCACAGTAGTAGATCTGGTGGTCATTTGATGTGAAGTGGCCCATTCCAGTCCATTTCAGTTCACTGACGCCCAGGATGTCTGTCTTTAATCTTGACATCTCACCAATAACCACATCCAATTTGCCCTGGCTGATAGATCTTACCTTCCAGGTTCCAATGGTGTGTTGATCCTTAGAACATCGGATTCGCCGTTCACCACCAGCACCGTCGGCCGCTAGCCGTCCTTTCGGCTTTGAGCTAGCTGTGTCATCACGTCTGGGGCTAGTTGAGCTCATCCTCTGTTCCTCCCCAGTAGCATTTTGACCATCTTCCGACCTGGGGGTCTCATCTTCCGATGGTATACCGACATATCTCTGGTTGTACTGATCCATTTAGTTTTCACGGCAAGAATACTGGGGTGGGTTGCCATTACCTTCCCCAGGGATCGCATTTGGTCTGACCTCTCTGTCATGACCTTCCCGTCTTGGGTGGCCCTTCACGGTTTAGCTCATGGCATCATTGAGGTGCTCAAGCTCCAGCACCACGACAAGGTAACGATCCTTTGCTGAAGAGAGGGCCATGAGGCTGCAATATAGAAATTATTTTAACTTTTGCATTTCTTTTTACCTTTCAGTTGTCCAAAATCAACATAGGTTGTGGTAGCTATCTCTCTCTCACTCACCAAGATTAGGGACAGAGTACCAAATGAGGCTGGGTGGTCTCAATTGAACTGCCAAGCTACTATCCTGAAGCAGGAGGTTGGGCCAGGGTGTGAGGACCCAGAGGGGTTCTAGGAAATGTGATTTGAAAGCTCTGGCCTTCTACCCTATGGGCTTAACCTTTCCATTCTGCTAAAGTTACCTTATCTGAACTTTTTTCTCAATGTGTAATTAAGGTTAAAGCCAGATTTTGGCAAAACACAGTTGGCTAAATTTACCCAAACACAGTTGGCTAGCAGCAAGTTTATACTCTGCTTTCCTGGTATCCTCTAGGGATAAGTTGTAATAAGTAAACCATTCAGAGGATCTGTTCTTAGGGATCATTTCTAGATGAAGATGTATAAACAATAGTATTGCTCTAGTCTATTTGACAAGAAGTTGAGGGTTTTTTTATATGTTATAGTAACCTGAAGAAGGATATTGATACCTTGGATTAAACCTTGGATTGACTTTGGTAAAAACTGAGCAACAATTTCCAATAAAATAAGGAGTGGGGAGAGATGTAATCTACCTCTTGTTTATTTGCATGTATTTATAGGCTTACATAAACAAAAATAGTATTCTATGCAAAGTTAATATCAATCATATGAACCTCAACAGAGGTTGAGATAATTGAGAATTAATGAAAATGGAACATGGGTGTGATTTTTGACGTGCTGGTATTTTGAGCGTGCATATTAGATTTCTAGGGTATCGGCAGACTCATGGCATTCTGAAACTGAAGACATTTTCAAAGGGTCACAGTACAAAGTAATTCTGATCACATGATCCATTTTTATTTCCGATCCTTGAAATCATGATTAAACAGATTAGATAACAAAGTAGCCGCTGACTCAGCTACGTGGTAGATTAAGACTGTGAGTACTCAGGAAGTTTGAAGCTATCAAATATATTGCTGAAGTTTTCATTATTTCCTTCCATGATAAGGAATATAAGTATGATTAATGTTTTCATTAATGGTTACAAAATATTAAAAGTACACATCTGAAAACCATTCATGTTTTTATATATAATTTGTACTGTATAGTGTAATTAGTTTTTCTCTTACCCCTTTTGTTCTTTCTTTTGCAGTTTGCCTTTTCTTCAGTAATATGCCTGTATGCCCTGCTATAATGTCTGAATACAGTTTTCTATTTCTAGCTGTTATTTAGTTATTTAGTTATTTAATTTTTATCCCGCCTTTATTATTTTTTATAAATAACTCAAGGCGGCGAACATACCTAATACTCCTTCCTCCTCCTATTTTCCCTACAACAACAACCCTGTGAGGTGAGTTGGGCTGAGAGAGAGGATCTGGCCCAAGGTCACCCAGCCAGCGTTCATGCCTCAGGCGGGACTAGAACTCACAGCCTCCTGGTTTCTAGCCCGTTGCCTTAATCACCAGACCAAACTGTTGAAGAAATACCATTGCACTCATGTAGGGGAAATGCTTTTCATACTAATTTTATTTATGAGATGGTATGAACAGCAAGCTGACACATTTTGTTTTTCATTATGTAGTCTAATATAAATGATGAAATCTCTTTTCTTACTAATGCCAACAATTACATATATTACTAAATATTTCTTTTAATTAAAGGGGAATTGTTCTTAAAACATATGTTGTAATTGTTGATTTTAACTTATCAGATGTACTATAGGCAAATGTCCATTCCTACTTGTCTGGATTAGTAATATATTTACATTGAGAAAATAAAACTAGAGCACTAACTAATTCAACAGGTGCACCAGAGGGTAGTAATATCTGCAGAAGATAGAAAGGCTAAGCACAAAGGATCTTAGACTTGCAAGGAGACCTGAAAGCTATAAAAAGTGGGTTGGGGGTTGTGACAGTAGTAAAGTGAAGTAAAATAAAGGGATAGACCTGCTGCTAGGAGAAGACATTAGGAAAATAACAGGGGATGAGAAGAGGGATGGGGGTCCTCAAATTCTACTTTGTTTTGGTCTTCTTCCTAAATGGGAACTCTGCTCAAACTTAAGCAGAACTTAAGCAGAACAATTGACAAAAGGAGGGAAGGGCATTCCAAGTTAAGAAAAGAAATAATTAGGGACTACTTGGCTACAGTGAAGCTTTGAATGATGTACCAGTAAGAAACATAGTTGGACCAGAATGCCTTGGGGACAGTAATGCATGCCTTATGTAGCAGTATACAGCAGCTAAGAACTGCCTGCTATCATGTCACATGAGCACCCAGACAAGCAGGTTCATGAATAAATTGTGGAAAAAACCAGATAACAATTTTTTCTAACAGGCAGAAACTTCGTTATGTGAAATAACGGGGGTGGCTATACTTCAAGAGAAAGTTTGGGGGAAGAAGAAAGAATGATGGATTATGGACTACAATGGATTCTAGGCAGTTTAAACTGCTGAAGACATGTTGGTTCCAGGGAAACTCATGGAAGACTACAGTAGTGTTCCTGGGTGGGGTCCAGAGAAGACCACTAAAGAAGGTAGTAGACTGGTGAGGGACATGTCTTCTCAGCACAGATGACCTTGGGGAAAGCTGTAGAAAGATGTCCAGCTCTTGACAACCTGAGAGAGAATGCAAACCATTATGATTAACACTGATATTTATCTCTAAGTGGAAAGGGAGTGGTAGAAAAAGCTATGCATCTAAATATCCACAAACTTAACTTAGCTATATTGGCACAAGTAACAACATATCACTGCCTCATTTCTATTCCTTTATACCACTGAAGTTCTATATGGTATGGCCCCAGGATATATCAGGACCCCTTTGCCAAACATGTTCTTATGTGATTGTTGTAAAATGCCCATAGTCTTATGAATGGGATACTATCAAATACTGTAAACTTAATGTTTTATTTATAGCTCAGACTCTGATATTACTTGTATGTAGTAATTTCACAGCCATTTTTCTCCCGAAACTGAATCTATTTTGTAATAAAAATTACATTAACATTCAATAGTTTGTAAATTGTGAATGATGTCTAAGCAGAATTATTTCTCTTTTTCATCAATATTGCCTCATTAGGGTTTTTTTTCCTACCATAAACTAACTTGATATAGGATATATAGCATGTATTCATTCCTTAAAGAACTGTTTTGTAAAAGCTGCTGGTTCACTTGCTTTTCTTAAGCTCAGTGGGGTTTTTCTTGAAGCATTCTTTGCTTATGGAAATCAAACTTGATGAATTGTGGCTGTCCATAACTCTTGGATTACAGCTGGAAACATGACTAGGGAAAACATAATTGCAAAAAAATTCACTTTTTATGTAATTATTCACAGTTAAATTAACAAGGGTTTAATATGCTCATTTATTAAAAGGGTGAACCAGGTTTCATAGGTCCACAGGGAGAACCTGGATTGCCTGGATTGCCAGGAACAAAGGTATGATTTACATTTTTCCTTGATTACACACAATTTGCTTCATATCAGATCAGTTGGAGCCTAACCATAAGCTTAGACCAGCGTTTCTCAACCTTGGCAGCTTGAAAACATGTGGACTTCAACTCCCAGAATTCCCCAGCCAGCATAGCTTCTGGGATTTGAAGTCCATGCATCTTCAAGCTGCCATGGTTGAGAAACACTGGCCTAGACACTTCCCTACTCAACCATTAAAGTCATATTAAATGGTAAGTTTATCAGAACGAGATCACAACTCAACCCACTACAAAATGTGTAATCTGTGTAAAAAAAAATTAATTAATTGAACTAAACTGCTATGAGCTCAGTAGGGAATGATTCAACTTCGATTATTTTATATATGTTCTTAACTGTACAGCTGAGACTCTGCCTCATTCTTTTGAAAAGAATGTCAGCATTGCCTAAAGCTTCCTTTATTCCTTGAAGCCAGTCTGAATCACATAAAATCACAAACACATAAAACTGTTTGGAAAACTAAAACCAATGAATGAAAGTTGGATTATGACATTTTAAATATAGGAAACATCTCTTTTGCAATTTTTCCCCCACCTGTACTTATTCCTATTTTATCCATAGTGTTCAGAGATTATTTACTTTTGGCAAATCAGAAGGGGAAAAAGCATATACTGTGATACTGTAATCTATTTGCACCCCCCTCCCCAGAACAGGTTTGTTAGTGTTGTATGTGTTGATCAATTCCCAGTTTAACATACTCTTTGATATTACTTCTCTTTCATATTTCAACAATGACTTGGATCAATACCCAAAGTTAGTGATGTTCTATGATGCCTCTATGTGTATATGCTATGATTTTTAACAGGGTGAAAGAGGAGAAGCAGGACCTCCTGGGAAAGGTGAACGAGGTGAGCCTGGAGTTCCAGGGCCAAAGGTCAGTCTGGTTTCACTTTGAAATATTTAGTGTGCTTTTGAGGGCTCTCTGTTTAGCATATTCTTTAAAGACACCCTGTTTCTGAATGTTAAATAGGTCCAAAAAAATCAGTTTCAGTGTGACTGAACGTGCATTCCGAAGTGATTTAAATGTATGCCATTCACTTTACAGCATAGTCCAGTCAAAGATAATATTAATAAACATAATCTGCCACTATGCAATATTACTTATGTAGTCATACTTAATGGGGTTTGAAGTGCTTCAGGCATAACGATTACAATAAAAGTATAGCAAAATCCTGGTTTCTAACTATATGGGTAGAGTGGACATAGAGGCAGCTTTACACAGATTTCATCATTTTTTGTGCAGTAGAATTTTCAAAATTCTATATGGTTACTAATTGTGCCTAAGGGAAGGGAGGGAGGGAGGGAGGGAGGGAGGACCTTCAAAATCTGACTTCAGGGAGCAACTCAACTGATTTTCTAGGTTTTATTTAGCGATTTAAAACCTGTGCATAATAAAGTCCTGCACACATGAAGTTATCATGTAAAATAGATAACAGCATGTTTCAACATTATCTCCAGAACCAAAGTGAAAAAAGGATCCATTGAATTGGGCTTGCCTTCTAGTGACTACATGGATACACCCATGCAATTTTCTTGGCAATAACATTGGAGTGGTTGTCATTACTTTCTTCCATGATGTTTTGCCAATTTCCTAATTCAGCTGATAGACTTGGATTTCATGGTGATCTCCCATCCAAGAACTAACCAGGTCTAGCCCTGTTTCATTTTTTTTTCCAAGATTAGCCAAAGCTGGCAAGGTGCAGGGATATAGAAGGTACAGGGGCTTCTGCAGGATCCACCACTTTCATCAAAACATTACAAGTTCCACTCCTTTTGTACATGAATATGACATCACGAGCTGTGAACAAAAGGAACAGAGCCTGCATTGTATCAACACAATGCTGTTTTCATCATTTGCTCCCTTTGACCCCACCAAGCCAAATGCTTCTGACTAGGTGTCAAATTCTGTGTGCATCAGTGAATTTTCCTTAATGTTTTACCAAAAAATTCAGGTTGACAAGGTACTATTTGAATTTTAAAGGGAACAAGAACAGAAAATGGAGACTTAACTAACATGGTTTCATACAGCACAGCAAAACATTTTACAAAATACTTCACAGTCAGTGTCTTTTTATTTGATTTCTACTATGTGTGACTTATTTTCTTTCTATAATTGTACATAACTCTGTAAATGAGCTTCTTGATTACAATACATTCAGAAGTTCTGAGCCTTCAATTGACATTTTTATTAAGTCATGTGCATGATCTGGAAGGAGGCCACTTTTGTTTAAGAACATAATTCATTGATAAGAAAGAACAGTAAATTATAGCTGTTTGGTATGGTGTTGCTAGAGGTGTTTTCTCATTTCCAAGGTGCTGCAGTAAAGAAAATGATTGAATGGAACAAATATTTTCAGCTCACAAATTGTACATATGACAGCTTTGGATAGAAGTCATAGGATGTTTTTCAGGGATTTGAGGAAAGAATATTCCCTGGAACATATACAAAACACTTTTAAATTTTCTTCAATAAGCCTCTTGTGGGAAACCATCATAACTTGCATGATTAGTCAACTTTCTTTTATCTACATTTGTCTCTATAGAGTAACTTCATAATAACAATTTTAATGTGCATGGTTTCTACTACATATTGACCTCCTGTAGATAATACTAATTCTTCATATTTCTCTTTTCTATTTTTTTCTGTCTTCTCTGCATTTTGAATGTGTTCCAACATGCAGGGGAGGTCAGGTGAATCTGGAACTAGAGGCCCCAAAGGGTCAAAGGTCAGTCATCAGCAACATCTGGTTTTATTGGCTGCATACCTAAACCAATACAGATTGTTTGTTTACTGCCATTTGTGCATGTGTGAATTGTTTGTGTGGAGGAGTGTTATGTATGGTAGGCACATGCTGTCTTTCAACCAGTTATTTTCTGTTTCTTTTAATAAAATAGCCAAAGACTTTCAGTTTAAAAAATAGCAAAATTATTTTCAGTAACTGAAAAGACAAAGTGTATATTGCCTTTAGCTTTTCCTCATAAAAGTTCTTACTCCCCAGCTAACTCCCCTTTCTGTTCTTTCTGAGTTCTTCTTTACTATATAAGGTGCTGTCTTTTCTTCCAGTTTGCTGATTAAGGCCACATTTTAATGCAGTGAGTAGGTGGTTTACATTAAAATTAAAAAAGAAATTACATGCTATTTGAAATCAGACATTAAGACTTAGCAGTTGGAAGCAGAGCACGTTCTGGATGAAAAATGAAAATGTTAAAAGTGTGGAACAATTGAAACTTTTTTGACTGGAGGCAAAAAAGATGACAAAGTAGATTTTTGACAAATCTGTTTCAGGAAGAACCCTTCAGCCATGGTTCTGCTGCCAAAAAAGGTGCTTTCTGGTGCCATTAGGTAGAAGACAGCTTTCTCTGATTATTTGAATATCAGGGCAGACAAATGTGGGAATAAATCTCCCTTCAGGTTTCCATTGTGCTTGGAACAAACTGGCTGCTGGTATCTTTCTTGAAGCATTGGAATAATGTATAATGTGATCTCCATATTTATGCCAGTTGTGTATCTGATAGATTACTAACACTTCCAGGCAAACTTTGAATTTAGCCCCATGTATAATGCATTGCATTATATGTCACGAAGAGTCAGAAGCGACTAAATGAATAAACAACATAATGCATTGCAAAAGTCAATTCTAATCATAACCAAGCATGGGAATTCAGTCTTGTCCAACGGATGAAAAAAAGTTTATATCACATCAGAACCTGGTGACTACTAATTTACATTATTTCAGTGAATGATTTTCTGGATTGGCTTTGCCCATTCAAACTAGTAGTTGCATCTTTCTTGCCAGAAAAGTATAGAAATAACTTCCTTTTCCAGTATTCCTCTTTGATGCCTTCTAGATGTGTGGAATTCTAATTTTTGGTCAGTGTGTCCAAAGAACAGTTGCTGTGAATTCTAAGTGTTGCAAACTAACATATGTGGGAGGTCCCAAACTGGAGGAAATGTTTTGAGATATTCATTAAATAATTTGTCAAACTCCTGGCACTTTAGTTGTTGTGACTGTAAACAATGTTTATTGTTAAAGTATTTTGCAAATATGTTACAGTCTTCTAAGGCATACAATCTTACAAGTCATACGGTGTATAGACAGTTTTCTCTAGGCTAATGTCTTTGTGACCCAAATCAAGTAATTTATCTAGATTGAAGGAGAGACTTAAACTTGATTTAGACAAGACTAATTTCAAGGCTCACTATTATAGAATAAGATTAATTTGACACTTCTTTCCCAATACAGTGATCTCTTTAAAATATAGTTTTTATCTAAACAAGCCAGGAATTTTTATTTTGAAATGGTCCCAAATAAAACAACCATTGTTTAATAGCACAGTTAAGAAAAACGTTCAGCAGAGAATCAAATTTTCCTCACATCTTACTGTATCCTTGACTGAAAACCATAAAGCCTCTGTTTTAACATCTCCTCTGAAGCAGAATCTACCATTTCCCTAATTAGTCTTTTCCATTGTTGAATAGCAATTGCTGTTTTTTTTTTCCTGATGTTTGATTAAAAAGTTCTTGTCTTTTGGAAAATCTGAACAATTCTGCTCTGTTTCTGCATTACAGTATTTCAGACATTTGAAGAGAGCTATCATGTCTTCTTACAATTATCTCTTCTCCAGGCTAAACACACCAAACACCTCCAACCATTTTCATTAGCTTTTCCTTCCAGATTTCTTATGATTTTGGTTGGTGTACTCTGGACACATGCCTGTTTATCAATGTCTTTCCTAAACTGCAGTGCTGAGGACAGTTTGCAATATTATAAATACGGCTTAGCCGATGCAGAATAGAGTGGAAGAGAATAGATCCTTTTCTAGATCTTACACAGTATTTTCTTGATGCAGCCTACAATTGAATTTGCTTTTCTGCTGCTGCATTACACTGTTGGCTCGTGTTCACCTTTGCTGCTGTAAGGCACCTGGATCCTTTTGATGGGTACTGCTGCCTAGTATGGTCCCTCCATCTTATCCTGTGCTCAGGCCTTCGATTTTTCCTATCCAATTGGAGGAGTTTGCATTGTCCCTGTTAGAATTCACCTTGCTGACTTTTCCAACTTCTGAACCATGATACTACCCTCTAAGGTGTTTCTTACTCTCACTATCTTTGTTTCATCTGCCATTTGTTAATCGTATTTTCTAACCCCACATCCGAATCATTTACAAATGTTGAACAGTACAGAGCCCACAACAGAGCTCTGCATTTATGCCATCCATTGTTCCAGACTGATACAGAGCTATTGATGTTTACTATTGGGCTCCTGTTGTTCAACTCATCATATTATTTGTCAGCCTTGCAAGGTAGTCCAGACAAGAAGCACACCTAGAAGTACTAGCTCTACTTTATTGTAAGGTTACATAAACAGAATCTTTCAAGTCTGAAAGTAACATTTCTCACCTGTTGCCTTTACAGCCCAAGGAACTAGGGAGGGTTCCTTCTGAGACATTTGCCATACCCAGATTCCTTCTGTGTGCTCAGCTGCCTCTTATCTCACCATTGCCTAGTCTGTGGCTCTTCCTTCTGTTTGCCAAGGTCATTCCCACATACCTTTAGATTATCTCTTTTCCCCACAACAGGATTAGAATAATTAGAATCAATTCACATCCCAGTAAAAATCAACAGGTTTGATTTCACCTACTTTTACAGAAGCAACACCCTCCTTGTCTTGTGCCCAGCCTAAAGCAAGCTTTCTTTCTCTCTCAGTCATCTGCATTTTTAAAAGTTCTATGCTGCAATCATCATTGCAGCTCTTGGGGAAAGCATCTCCCTGCAGTGCTACAGCCATGCCATCATTACAACTTTCATTGGGAGTTTATATGCAAGAAGGATGCTGTGTTAGTAACAAGACAGTTTTCTTCTCATACAGTACCAACCTCTTGAAATTGTTGCAAAATGATCAAATAACTATATTCAAGATTTATTGAATATTGTTTCTGCCTTTTCTGGTAGAGTTCGAGTGAGAAGATTTTTGGTTACTCCTGGAGCAAGGCAGTAAATACATGATGACTTTGCATTCTCTTTTGGTCAGCTGATGCAGGGCTCATTGGCTCATGGTCTTCTCTGCCTTCTGTCAGGGCTCCCATGATAGAAAGAATGAAGACAATTTTGGCACCAACTTGAAAATGCTGTGGAGGAGTTGGGAAGTTGTAGTGACTTTAGTTTCCTTCTGTAATAGAAAAGCTAAAATATTGATTTTATTCTTCCTTTTTCCCCTACTAGGGTGATCCAGGAGATAAAGGTGATTCAGGAGCAGTGGGGCCAAGGGTAAGTGTCTGCTCTTTGAGCTGAAATCTGTTCCTTTACTGGCAGTATATAGGATGGCTCCCTTAAGCCAAAAGGGTTCAGTCATTATTTTCAGGTCTGATTATGCAACCTAGATCTAGAAGGTTTCATGCTTTCATTTATTGATTGACATATAGCACATGAATATACTGATTCTCACAATTACATATAATAGTAATAATAATAATAATAATAATAATAATAATAATCTATTAAACTTGAATGCCTCATGACTCCCAATGACTCAGTGCATGTTTTCATGCATTACACATACTCTCATTTACCCATATATAACCTTGTACATAAAATAACTGGTACATGAAACTAAGACACATACACACACTCATACACTGTAAAATGGATTGGAGATTTTTTCTGGTTCTCAAAAAAAAAAAGGAAAAACTAAAAAAACAGAGTAAATAGATATGACAAGTTGCATTCTAGTAGTGTGAAAAAGTAATATTGGTATGATTGGGATTAGATTTACCATGTGCTAACAGTACAATAAATAATAATCTGTGCTTTGCTGATAATATTATTTGATAGCTGTGAAAATACAAATGATCTTCAAGCTCTAGTCATGTAAGTCAGGAAGCACAGTGAAAAAATGAACTAAGTTTAAATATAAAGAAGATTAAGCTAATGATGAAGGTACAGCAACCAGCTTTAGAACTGACAATAAAGATAACCACCCAGAGTCCCTCTAGTGAGAGGAGATGGGTGGTGACAAATTTGATAAATAAATAAATATTGAAGTGGTGGATACCTTCTACCATTTAGGATAGACTATCAACAGTAATGGAACCAGGACTTCTGCTGGGGACATGTCAGACTGAGAAGCTGTGCCAGTGAGCTCCGCAAGCAGAACTGGCATTGTGGCAGTTTTTTCGGGCTCAGGCAGGTTTCTCCTGCAGTCCAGTAGGAATGGAGTTACAATAGGTACAATAGGAGTATCTGAAAAACCCACTGGACTTAGTAAAGTTGCTGGAAAAATGGCAGCTGGGGTACTAACACCTTTGGGTCAACAGCTATGAGCCAAGATTGTGTGGTCTAGGTACTAGAAAAGACTAAATTGTGCAATTACTGAGCCATTGTATTAAGTCCTCATGAAAACGAAGTTTCGCTAAAGATCTTACAAAGAGAACAGGCTCATACATGAGGAAAGGGGAAAGGAATGTGAAATAAGCAGGTTTCATAAAAGGCAGAGGGACACAAGATCGGATAACTAACATAAGATGGGTAATGGAGAGAGACAGTGAATGCAAAGGTTTACCTTTGCTTCCTTGCCTGTAATAAGGCCTTTGACTGTGCATATCATACTAGAATGTGAAATGTGCTAGCTGATAGCTGTGTTTGAATTCCTAATTATTGTACTCTGGAAACTTTGCAGGGGGCAAGAAGCTATTGTAAGAGTTGAATTTAGAGAAACGTTTCTTCAAAATTGTGAATGTGATTTTCCTACCACATCTGTTTAATGTATGTAATGGATATTTAAAAGAATGACAGATTGGAAGAAATTATAGCTAGAATAAAAAAATAGATGGTCAAAACATTAACAATTTGACATTGTTGATCATTTTGATATTGTTTTGTTAGCCAAAATAGACTTAGAAGGGCTCATTATCTTCATCATGAAAGTAAAGATAGAAAAAGAAAAATCCAGATTAATGTTAAATATTAAAAAATGTACTATCAACCTGCATACTTTGTGAACTTACTGTTGACAGCAAATAATCAGAAAGTTTTGTTTTCATGAGCTCAAGCATAGATAAAAATGGACATTGTATTGTAGAAGTAAAAAGGAAATTAATCCTAAGGAGGAAGGCAATGACAATGTTACATATGATTATGATGGATGTCTTCAAATTATAGTGTAAGTAATACAACTTCATGATAGTAAAAGAAATGTAACCAATACATTCTATACAGTACATGTCAGACTGATGACTCATTGAATGGTCCTTGTTGTGAGGATTGCTATGAATTCCTGACCAAAACAATGAACCTGAGAAAAACTAAATTATTTTAGGTAGAAGACACATAGGCAGTAGAGTTGGTGGTACATCAGCAGAATTCCTGGTTTGTGCTAAGAATTCAGCAAAGAGATACAAATTGGATTGTTATCTTTTAATTCTTTTAATAAAGAACAACATAGGCTGGTAAACCAGAACTAGATTAGCATTGTTTACACAGCTGAAGGTTTAGGGTTTTGAAGGTAAATCCAGAGAATTTTTCTGCAAAGGGTTGTTGGGCACTACCTAGAAAAGCATGCTGAAAACCAGAAGAAGATGGGCTAGCCAAATCAGAAGATTGTCAGTGGATTAAATGTTTTACCAGCAGAGAAAAGCCAATTGCCAATTACCAGCCTGACTGAGAGGGAGAAAATGGCCACCAATCTCTGTAAGCCCTTCCTTAACTCTAAATTAGGAAATAGGTGGAATTAGGAATATAGTAATGTTCACATATATTAACCTCACATTGTAACCTGTGAATATATATGTTTAGAGTTGTTTGGGCAGTCTGGGAAAAAATGTTCTCACCTGCTGTTTAAATTGTTTACCAGGTAAGACTTGTGAGAAAGGAAGAATCCACAGTAGAATGAAATGCAATTAGTTATACTTGCCAAGTGAGGCTAGGAAAATGAAATTGTTTTTACTGCCTTCATTAACATGTTTCATAATGGGGGCTTGGGGCAAGTGTGGTGTGTTTCCACATTTCCAGTGCTTTTCTTTTATAGGGTCCACCTGGAGAAAAGGGTGATCAAGGTGCCACAGAAATCATTGACTTCAATGGGAATATCCATGAAGCTTTACAGGTTTGTGATCAGAGTCCCTCTGGTGGGAGGAGATGGGCGGTGACAAATTTGATAAATACATATATAAATAAATAATAAATATAAGGTGGGAACAATAGAATAAATGCTGCTGTTAATATGTTGCCAGTATAGCTGAGTAATAAAGCATGTACTTTGCATGTATACAATCCTGTTTTAATTCTGTTGTATCAGAACTTAGAAATATGTTGAATAACAGATAGTAGGTGTGATTTGATGGGTAAAAACCAGTTTCATATATTTTTAGAAAATGCCATGAGCAATGATTATCTGGAACAGATTGTCCCTAATCTGTTGTTCCTTGCATTTGTTTGCAGCATCAACATAAACAGTTATTAGCTTGCATTGCTACTTGCTATGTTGGCTGAGAGTTCTAGTCACAGCTTTTAGGAAGGCACCAAATTAGAGAAGACTGATCTGGAAGCTTACTTGTTGGCATTTTTCCATGATAGTACTAAATAAATGGGTTGCCTTTGCTTACAATTTCTGGTTAATTGGAATACATTTTAATATTAAGTACTTGCGCTGAGTTCATCCAAAATGCTGTTAAGGGAGCAGCAGCTAGCTGATTGTGGATTGGCAGAGGGGAAAGCTAAGTAGGGTCAGATTTGGTTAATATTTAGATGGGAGACAACCAAGAAATCTTATGGCTATAAACTAGACTGGGGAGTTGAAAAAAAAAATCCCAGAAGAAGGCAATGGCAAGCCACTTCTGTACTGTCATCAAGAAAAAGGAGTCAAATACAAGTCAAGGGAATCTTTGCTCTTGCCTTTTTCTACCATCCAAAATACTTAACAAAAAATGTACAGTATATTTCAATTGAAGCTATTTTAATATAGGACAAATGGCTACTTGGGACACTTAGTCATAAATAATTTTATTCTGCCTACTTGTTATTACCTTTACCCATAGCTAGGTAGTATACAGGGAAGAGGTAGTGTTCTCATATAAATTACACCACTAGTAAACCTTTTCTGAAAAGATATTGCTACTAATTTCTGTCCAAACATATCTTCTTTTTTAAAGTTCCTTTGGCATAGCTGAAATCTTCATAACCATTTGGGAGTTAGCTCGTAACAATGACTTACTGTTAGCTTATATGAAGACTTGAGAGCCAGCTAAAGTGTCGTATTTGTAGAAAACACAGATGCTAAATATGACAAATGATTAGAATACTCCATCTATAAGTGGCCAGTCCAGTTGCTAGTCTCTCAGGATGACCAAAGACTCTTCATGAAATAAGACTCTTTAATCTATGTACCACTCAAGGGATTATGAATATGAAATAACAGTGATTCTTACAATGTAGTCCTATACCTATCTACTGAAAAAACTGTCTCATTATATAGATATATGATTGCAAACTTAGTTACTTTTGCCAGTATTAGGTTCATCCCTACCCCTGCTTTTCAAGGAGCTTTTCAAGTTCTGTAGAATTTAAACTTGATTCCTGTGACTGTTGCTTAGCAGAGTAAACAAAACTCTTGCTATAGATATCATTCACTAACTTTCCTTTCTGAAGATCAAGCTTACAAGTTATAGCAAGAGTTTTTTGTAATGAAAAACCTTTCATTCCATAATCTATATAGAGTAGATAACTAAGTATTTAATGTCTATACACACAGTGTTTATGAGATAAGTGTATGAACAACCATCAAAATACCGAAGAAATAAACATTTAAAAAATAATATTCTTGGTGACAAAAACTAATATAAAACTATAAATAGGATATTAATCCAAAATACAGGAATGAATATGCTCCATCTATATTGAGTGAGAGAACTTTTTTCACATGCGAATTGTTTAGACAGTGTTATAAAGGCTTAAATCTAAGCATTTAAATCTACTTTAAATTTAAATCTACTTTTTGCTAATTGCTAAAACCAGTTCTGCAAGTCTTTAGAAGTCACACAAGTTATTTTATTTGAAGAAATGTGTTGCAGTCAGATACAAGCAAATATTTGCTTTAGTTAAAATTTGTATATTCATAATTCTTTTATTTATTTGATCTTGCTCTATTGAGATCATTATTAATTCAGAGGTTTCAACACTGTGCAGTTTGTCAATACAAATTAATACCATCCAGTTTAAGTTACACTTCATTAAGTAGAACTAATTTTAATCACTTAATTGTTTATAATTCAATAAATGCATATACATCATTTGTCTGTGAATTTACAAAGTTTGACTTTAAAGCCATTATAATAAAATAGAAAATTGGCATTACTGTTTGTTTATGAAAGTAAGCAAAATAAATGCTTTATTATATGGATTATTAAATGTGAACATTTATATTGATCTAAAGATGCAGGAGTGGTACTTTGACAATCCCCTTTTATTTGGTGGGAGCTAGTCATATGCTTCCTTCAAACTGCCCCCATTTCTGTGAAATCTGTTCCTAAACAAGCACAGTATTCTATTTCAAACTGAACATCTGGTAACATTATTTTCTGCTAATATATTTTGCCAACAGAGGATTACCACCCTAACTGTCACGGTAATTCCTATTGCATGACAGTGTTTTGTAGCTGTTTTCTTCTGTGGTGTTGCATGTTTAGAGTTATTCTGATTCAGAATGTCTCTTTGTTTCTCAGATATTGACCTTGTTTTATCACCACCTCTATTATCTACATCAAGTGTATCAATGGATGCATTGTGGAAAGCTAGGACTTTAGTTTTGCTATTTCTGAAATTAATAGCAGACCTGTGGCCATTTCAGCAAGAAAGTAGGGATTGAAGCTTTTATTAGCACTGTAACATCTTTTTAACCATGTGTATTAAAACCAGGCATTAGTGCATTTTTCAGTGGTAATTTTAAAATGCAAGAACTTCAAAATGGGCTGATTTTACCTGTAGCTTAATTTTCCAAATTATTTTTTTTTTTAAAAAAGCATATTGGGTGTGTTAGAAGATACAACACATGCTTGCTTCAAATTGTCTTCAATTCATCCAGTACAGTTGATTTGAATTTAACTGCCAGAATAAGTAGTTTTTGAACAGAGGCAGAGCTGATATCTCAAGTCCAACTTCTGTCCATTAAAAATACTCCTTTTCTATTCAGAATCAATAATGACTAAGAGGAGAAGATGTGTATTATTTCCAGATATATAAAATAACATTAACAGAAATTTTAGCCAAACAACTTGAAAATATCCCTGATCCTCAATTTTTGAACTTTCCTACTGAACTTGGTCTTCCTTACCTCTAGTTTCATAAACCTACAGGTGAAGCAAGTTGGACTGGAATTCATCCATATATAGACAATGATGTTTCTAGGAAACAGAGAGCCAGTTTAGTATATTGATTAAGCTGCTGAACTAGAAACTGGGAAACCACAAATTCTATTCATCCCTTAGATATGAAAGCCATCTGGGTGACTTTGAGCCTGTAATTCTCTCTCAGCCCAACTCACCTCACAGAGTTGTTTTTGTGAGGAAACAGGAGGTGGGAGCATTATGTACACCAGCTAGAGCTGTACAAAATAAAGGCAGGTTACTAATAGTACAATAATATTTAAAGGTTTTTTGGCTTTTATAATCCATGTAACATAATTAGGTGTTGCTAGTATTTCAATGAAGCTTTTGTTTTATTTTATTTGTCACAGACCCAAAGCTTTTATATAAATAGATTTTCTTGGTTTATTATTTCACTGCTGTATAGCACTCAGCATGAAATACCTACATGCAAAATTAGTATTGGGAGGAAAAAAGGAAGCTAAGTGACAGTTTGCACTATAGATTTATTGTGTATTTGCATTAAATTGTGCAGCATAATGTCTCAAGGTCAATTCTTATTCTTCCTAACTTTACTGTTTCTCACATAGCAGGGTAGAGAAGGTCCCTGTTTAAGACCATGTAGAGCAGAGGTAGGCAGCATAGTGTCCACATGTCCCCAGATACCTTAATTGGTGCCAACCAGGCCCCCATCCAAAAACAAGCTATATCTTTGTTCTGTCCTTCCTATTTTTTTCTTTTTCCTTTTTTTTTGGGGGGGGGGTGGAATTTAGCTCCCTGGTGATGTACTCATTCCAGCTCTTGGCAGGAAAAAGTTGGGTGTGTGACTTTTTTTAAATAAAGAAACAGACTTTAAGGATGACCTTTTTGAATAGTTGCTACTAGAACTCTGCAGAGATCACCCAACTTGTTTTGCAGCTATACCCTGGGTTTTGGAATAAGCCAAACACACTCATATCAGCCTGGCAGGACAATCCATTGGAAAAAAAAGAGCATCCCCTTCAGGGTCCTGGTCCTTCCTTCCTTCCTTCCTTCCTTCCTTCCTTCCTTCCTTCCTTCCATCCATCCATCCATCCATCCATCCATCTATCCATCCATCACCTTACCATTAGCAGCCAACCAGACCATATTTTATCCTCCTATATCAGCAGGCAACTAACCAAACTTTTTCTAATGGAACTCCATACAGATAGGTTTTATCCAAGACTTATTTACAAGATGTCTATTCAACACAATTATACAGGTTTACTAATTCAAAGTATGCAGAGAAGGGGGAAGTAGTCTTGTTCTTCTCTTCCCCCAATATTTTCTGGATAGTTTTCTGTTACTAGGGACTCTATCTATGACTATCTTTGAAATGATATTTTAGTCTTTCACCTAGCCTTTCTCAACTGGGATTCCATGGATCCCTAGGCTCCACAAGAGGTTACTAAGGGTTCTGCAAGAGATCATGACTGAAAAAAGATAAACATCATTTTTTGAACATCACATGCCATGCAATGCTAGCACTCACAGTGGTAGGAATTTTTATGTGCCATGACTCAGCTGCTGGCCTGCTGCTTTGCTGGTGTTGTAAATGTTGTAAAACATTGTGTAGGTTTCATATTTTTTTGTGAGTTTTATGCAGGGGTAACCTGAAACCTGAAAATGTTTCAAGGGTTCCTCCAGGGTAAAAAGGTTGAGAAAGTCTGTTTTAACATGAGCCAGGCATGATTTGTCATACATATCCTAAACACCACTTTTTTTTTTTGTTCTTTGACCATGCCAACCACTTGCTTAATCCACAGAATTTCTAAATTCTTAATAATCCATGGAGAGTATAGGCTTAATCAGACCTGACCCCATTATTGTCTTTCCTTGATCTCTTTGGAAGTCTGAAAATGAAAATTAATGTACATTAAAATCTGCTGAGACACAGGTTTTCCCATGATCCTGTTATAATCCAAAAAAGCACATACAAACAAAGCCCTGGAAGTCTTGAAAATTAATTCTACTTAATTCTGCCTGCAAATATCCTGTTCCTGCAAATGTTACAGGCTATAAATTACAGTTAGCTATAGGCTAGTCTTAAACCAGGAATGGGAAGCCTTTTAAATAGCCATATGTACCTAGGGATCAAGTAAATTAGTTATTATTCTAATCAAAGAGAATATTTGTAGCTCAGGGTTGAACTATGGAGTCCTTGGTGCTCTCTGAGCCTTGTTGTTTTCTTGCAGACGTTTCATTGCCAGACTAGGCAACATCTTCCTGAGGATGTTGCCTTGTCTGGCAATGAAACGTCTGCAAGAAAACAACAAGGCTCAGAGAGCACCAAGGACTCCACATGGTTATTGTTCTGCAGTCAGATTGGATAGCTAGCTTTGTCTACAGAAAACTATGTAGTTTGTTAGGGGCAGTTTTCATCAGTGCTGTTTAATAATATCATCCTGACATTTAATTGTAACACATTTTGTCTGTCTATCCATATGTGGTCATTGATTGTCATAGATGTTGTTAGTCTTTGACTGTTTTAATGCAGTGTTCTTGTTGTCATGATTATTTTTAAGTATTATAACATACCAGAATACATTTTATAAAAAAACTGTTCTATCAAAATATGGATAGTAACACACTAAAGTGAATTAATTTTGTATTTAGGGTCCTCCAGGCCCACCTGGACCCCAAGGATTGCAAGGGTCAAAGGTGAGCATATCAATTGGATTTGTATGATTATCAGTACATTATGTATTTGATATAATGAAATATGAAGTCTCTACCACTGTGTGCTTTGAGGAACTTACAAGACATTGGGACAATTCAAATAAAAATATTTAGTTCAACAATAGCACATTATTGTATAAGAGTTAAGTTTGCTCTACAAATTTAATAAAATGTTCCATTAATTTTCTTATTTTTACTCCTGAACTGTCTTAAAGCAATTTAAGATACCAGACATCTGTAAAGCAATATTATATACTCTGTTATTCTGGGTAACACTGTCTATGGAAGAATTTCATGTTGTCTAAAAGATTATAGACCTGTTAATTTGCTCCTGGCCTTTTGTGAAGTCATTAGAGGGATTAACTTTGTTGAAGCACATCAAGAGCCAGCAGTGCTTTTTTATTCTGGCTTGTTCCAAGAAAGTATAGTTTGGAAGTGAACCAGAATTTCTAGTTTAAACAAAATGACAAACTTTGGTTAGTTCAAAAGTTGAAGCAGGTACCTTTGATTTCTTCCTTGTAGCCATTCCAAAGGAAGGAGGGAGAAAACACACTGATCAAACAGATTTATTTATTTAATATTATTTAATAATGTTTAATATTACATTACAAATAATAATGGCACAGTGGAATTAGTGAAGTTGGATTTTATTTTGCAGGGTGAATCTGGATCACCAGGATTACCTGGTGCTGATGGGGAGCAGGTACTTGAAGATATCTTTACTGCATTATTGATAAAAGAATATGATATGATAATGGTTCATTCAAAACTGAATATAATATAAAGGGAGGGAGAGTTTTGCTGCAGAACATTTTTCACTACCTTGAAGAACAAAAGGTACAATGAAGATACTAATGTAACTAAATATTCTGTTCCTGAAGTTAGTATATTAGTTTACTTCAAATTGATTTTCGTTGTTACTATAATGCACAGTTCATTGTCATAAATGTGCTGTTTCAGGGGCCCAAAGGCTCAAAGGGTGATCTGGGTGATCCTGGAATATCAGGAGAAAAAGGAGGAATTGGACTTCCAGGTTTGCCAGTAAGTTCGTTTACAATTGTCTTTGATAGCAACATTTCTAATTACTGCTTCAGTATCTTTTTCTCAAAGACAATCATTCATATTGTCTTTATTTTAGAACATGTTACTTGGTCCTGTGCAAAAAGATTTACATAAAGGAAGGGCAACAGTGGAAGAGAGAGGGGGATAAAAGAGTGGTAGTTTTGATTAATTTCAGATGGGGCTTAGGGGGAACCAAAAAAATGAGGGTTTTGAGGAAAGCTTTGAAAGAAGAAAGGAGATAGTGAATTTTTGTGGAAGGAGTTCCAAGTATATGGGCAATGTAGTTTCATATCAAAGCACTGAATGTACATGCATTTCTGTGTGTGTGTTTGTGTAAATAAAATTCTCCTGCAAATCAAGCAGGTATAGAAACATAAAATCCAAGAAGGATATGTCACTGCATGTCCCATTCTAGATTTCTCTTCCTTCAGAAACTTTTAAACCAATTACTTTGATGGTAAACCAATTAATTGTGTTTTAACTCCAAGATGTGACAAAGCTAACTGGCAAAATTGTAAATAAATATGTTAATTAAACCTAGTGGGAGGTGGACTGTGTATTAGGAAAAACAGTATATCACAGGAATAGCTTAAAAGTAAATGCAGTATTATTTGTAAGTGTGTTATTTTCCAGGTTAACTTAAATCTATTCATTTGCTGTTCTGCCTGGGTAGACACTGTTGACTTTAGCCCACTAGAAATTGTACCAGAGTATTTTAAGTATGTACTCTGTATATACGTGTGTGTGTGTGTGTATCTTCCTTCTTCTTTATGAATGTATTATTCATAGCCTGATCTGGCAGTATTCTGTGCATCACAGGAGGTAGTATTCCTGTGAAAAACCTGTTCCACATTAGCAGGCACCTCTAGGCTCTTACTGCATGCAGAAAATGAAAGCAGGTACATATAGAATACTGCTGAGTAGATAAAGGACTGAAAAGACTGCTGATTAGTTTTTGTGCATATAAGACTATACACACACACGTATGTATGTATGGAAATGGCCACATTCCTGATATTGCTGAAGTTTGTAATTCCCAATTCAATATTCAGAAGTTATTATTCTTCCCAAGTGTGCTACTCTCATGAGGGTGATGATGTATTTCATAAATTTAAAGTTCAGTGTTGTATTATGACTCAAACAAAAACCAATATTTGAATAAACCTGAAAATATTTTCACTAATTTACCTTGTAACTGTACTTCTTTCACAGAACAGGTACATTTCAACTTTCCAACAAAGTAGCTTGCAAAAACATAGCAGGATAGAATACAAGTATTTCATCCAAATAATTCTACATTCAGTCCCTATCTCCAAGGGGCTGTCTAAGCCCCTTGTCTAAGCCCCTTGTCTTAAACCCAGTCTAAGACCTTGGAAGGCCATTATTGGTCACTGTAGAGTGGCATTCCCCAGCCTGATGCCTTCCTCAACGTCCTACCTGTTTAATGGGCACCACCATTGTTTTGAACATCAAAATATAAGGGTCAGCCAAATCATAAATCTGATAATTGTTGATGTGCCAAATGCACAGACACACTAAAAGTTGGGCAGACTAAGGATAGCTGTAACTAATTTTCAACATATGAAATCCAGTAGGAACACCTAAAAGTTTCTAATTTCATCACTTGAATTGCACCTGAAATCTTGAAATAGCTGAAGTTGGGATGCAGCACAGCTTCAGCCAGCCTTATGTTGGCTCAGATGGCTTAGGATTGAATTGATATGCTTGTGGTATGAAGCTAGATAAATGTATAAATCAAAATTAGGTCATTTAATTATACATGTAAGTAGTAACATGACAAGTAACATGACAGCTGATGAGATGAAAGTATTGTACAATAATTCCATAACAACATTTTGTAGGGATCCAATGGCATGAAAGGAGAAAAAGGAGATGTTGGATTGCCAGGTCCTCAAGGTCCCTCTGTAAGTCTTGCCATGCTCTTTCAGTGTTCTTATAAATATATTCTTTTGGTTCTCTGACTACAGTTAGTCCTCACTTAATGACTGCCCTGTTTAGTGACTGTTTGAAGTGACAACAGTGCTAAAAAAGTAACTTTATGTCTGGTTGTTGCACTTACGACCATTGTTGCATCCCTGCAGTCACATGATTGAGATTTGTTTTTAACCATCGCAGTGTCCTGTGGTCACATGATTGCCATTTACGTGCTTCACAATGACAAGCAGAGTCAATGGAGAAGCCAGCAGTAAAATCACAAGTCATGGTCACATGATATCTCACTTAACAGTTGTGGGTGATATGCTTAATGACTGCAGTGGAAGTGACGTCGCATTTTTTGCTTAGTGACCACATTGCTTAGCAATTGAGTTGCTGGTCCCAGTTGTGATCTTCAAGCAAGAACTCCCTGTACTGCTCAAAATAACTGCAACATGGACCACCTCACGGCTCACTTCTGTTACCAATGCTTTTTACACATACATAAAACTGCAGGATGAGGTCATCAGGAGTTTTGATGTTGAGTGTTATCAATATGCTGGTAGTACCAAAATTTATTTCTCTGTGTCATCATTC